>NC_138771.1:168729878-169329878 GCF_965119305.1 Pelophylax lessonae
CTAGTTATACACAGATCACGGCAGTTCTCAGAGAAAAAAATTCTCCTCTGATCACCCTGTGAGAAGTGAAGTTCTCCGCCTTCTAAACTGGGTGCCAGAGGAGATAATTTTTCTCTGAGAACTGCAGAGAAGTGAACTGAGAGAAAACTTCTCAGTTTACTAAACGTATACCTAACCACTTAAGCCCCGGAGGATTTGGCTGCTCAAAGACTAGGGCCTATCTTGCTATTCGGCACTGCGTGATTTTAATGGACAACTGCGACGCTGTACCCAAATTAAATTGACGTCCTTTTTTTCCCACAAACAGGGCTTTCTTTTGGTGGTATTTGATCACCTGTGCGATTTTTATTTTTTGCGCTATAAACAAAAAAAGAGCATCAATTTTGAAAAAATAACAATATTTTTCACATTTTTTATATGAAATTCCCAAAAAAATATGTAAAAATCAAACATTTTTAACATTTTAGCCCAATTTGTTTTCTGCTACATATTTTTAGTAAAAAAAAATCACAATAAGCGTATTTTGATTGGTTTGCGCAAAAGTAATTGCGTTTACTAACTAAGGGAAAGATTTATGTCATTTTTATTGTTTTTTTTTTTTTAACTAGTAATGGCGGCGATCTGCAATTTTTTTTGCGGGACTGCGACATTGCGGCGGACAGATCGGACCCCTGACTTACATTTCTGACACTTTTGGGGGTACCAGTGACATTACTACAGGAATCAGTGCTATACACATGCACTGTTACTGTAAAAATGACACTGGCAGGGAAGGGGTGAACTTTATTAGAGATCCAGGGGTTTAGTGTGTCCCTAGAGGCATGCTTCTAACTGTCAAGGGGCGTGGCTTTTGATGCAACTACAGAAACATACGATCCTACATAGCAGGATCGTATAGTCTCTGCTGTTACACCAGGGAGAATGACAGGCGGCTTTGTTTACATTAGCCGCCTGCCTTTCTCTCTCTCCAGCGGGAGAGTGCTAGTGGCTGGTGGACATCGTAGCCGCCAGTCACTCGCACGGGGATGGCCATGAACTAGCGCGCGTGCTCGCCCCCTACAGGCTCCTGGGCGAGTGATGTAGTACTACGTTGCTTTGCCCAGGAGGGGCTGACTGCCGCAGTAAATGTACTTGCGGCGGTCGGCAAGTGGTTAAAGTTCACAGCCATAAAAAGGCATATATTCAATTGCAGCATTTTGTATATCACAAATTGGGGGGTTTCAAATGTTCTTTTAGAAATTATCAGCTTAAAATGGAAACTTGTTTTCACTTGACATGTACATAACTAGATACTGCTGTTGTTTCAAAAGAATGGTAATAAAAACAACATTTGCATCTTAGTGATCCAACATCTATGTGATGATCTGTGTCTTCATCTGATTATACAAACAAATGATCATCTTCCCTTAGACAGACATGTCTTCATTATATATCTTCAATAGAAAAGGCATAAATAGAAACAAAGACAACAGTTAAAATACATTGGGATTAACTATTTAATCCTTATGTTTAAAATAAAGAGGATATTTCATATCCTGTTTATAGTCTTAGAAAGAATTATCTTTAAAAACATACTAGGAAATGTAAAGAGAATATAGACCTTCTTATCAAAATCACTATCAGTTTAAACTGACAGAAAAGTTGTATGCTTAATGAAAGTTGTGTTCCCTTTGTTAACTCCTGGTTCAAATGATATAGCCGGTAGACACTTCTGTGTTATCTTGTGAAACTATCAATGATATTACAGCATTAGGAAGGCTTTATGGTAAAGTGACAAGAAGTGTGAGCTCTCAACTGCCATGTAATTATCTTGCGTTCATGATGTGCCAAAAATTGCTAGTCTTGATGGACGACTTGTAAACTGAAAACTAAAAAAAAAAATCCTTGAAAACAGCAGTGTTTGAACTAGGATTAACCTTCTCCAAATCTTTTTAACAGTTTAGCATTTTTTTTTCCATTCTGTGAATGTAAAAATAAAGCCAATGAAAAAAAATCTCGAAATTAATAAAGTTGGTTTAACTATTGAGCGCACTTTACTTTGTAAAGATTGGTAATCCAGGGATATAATTTTAACATTCCAGTATCCATTCAGTATCCAGTATCAACACTTTGAAAAGTTATCTTTAATGTGCAGCTTACACTAAACATACCTGGTAATCCTATCCTTGTTCAGGCCCTTCCTGTTATAGAGTGACATCACTCTGTCCTTTTCTCCAAATTGTGTTCTTGCATTGTCACTCTGCCAAACAAGCTTCTAATGGAGGCTATAAGTGGTGGTTTGAACACATATTAAGAAGGCATGGTCTGCTGTTGTGCCATCTGGAAACATGGCAAGAGATAGCCCATGCAGCCATTGCTGGAGTGTATGCCTATAAAAAAAACAGGTGGTTGCAAATGGGCTGCAGGAGATCAGCAGTTGTTTATAACACACATTGCTTTATCTATCTAAATATTATTCATTTAGATTGTTTCATCTACTGTCTAAAGCATTAAATTTTTTTTACAACTTAAAACTGGCACCACAATCTTTGTTGGCACAAATTACAAATATTTTGCTGTAATTACAAATACATATATACTGTATATATATATTTCACATTTCAGTACAGATGCCCAATCACTGGATGGTAGATTTGCTTAATAAAAGGATGTGGACAGCTACTTTCCCCTCTGGTAGATTATGATAACTGATGTTGTTTTCAGGTGTGCTATTACAACCAATATAATTCTAGGATACATTGTACTATTTCTGAATATATGAATGGAAGCACCTAAATGTTTTGTTATTTTAAGGATGTAGCAATTTTCTAAATTCACTTTTATCCCTTTTATGGTTGTATAGAAAGCAGAGAGATTTAGTCAACTTGTCTGTGTATGTCTGTTGGGGTCCTCTGAGCATTCATTGTACTTATTATACAGTGTGTCTTTTTATTTACTTACTGTTTGAGATTGTTAGAGCAGGGTGTGATAAAGGTAACATTGGGCCTTCGGAGTTGGTTGGAAGGATAATAATTATTGAGGCACTTTCTGGCACATGGTCTTCCCTCCTGGGTTTTAGCCAGGTAAGGAAGCAACAATAACAACTATCTGTCTCTCAGATGTTGTGCCTAGGGATTTGGCATGCTGCAAGAATCTCCCCTTCTGGAATGAACCTTGAAGATGTTTGCTGCCAAGGATGTTCTGTTTTGGGCTTAGTGTTAGCAAACTGCACAACGGAAGCGGAAAGTAAACATAGGAACCTGTCCATGATGTCCTGATTTTAAATATAAAGATTATTAGTATCTAAATTATGTTTAGGTGTCCAGCCAGGAAAAGCCCTGTGAGAGAGGAACCCATTAAGTTAAGAAAGATGTGTAGAATACCAAATACTATGTTCCATGTGGAAACCTTAGGGTATCCCTGTCCCCTTCTTATTGTTCTCCATGCACTAGCTTACTGTTCTCCATGCACTAGTGCACAAAAACTACAAAACTCTCATTAAAATGACCAAAACCCATCTTTTGTGCATCTTGAGGGAAGAATCACTAGCGGCCAGCAGAGTCCATTATCCAAGCAAGGGTCAGGGAAAGCAGCAATCAGTAGAGTAATCCATATCTAGGCAAAAGTCAGGCAAGGGGTCAAAACAACAATAACAATCCAAGACAAGGTAAGGCAGGGCTTAAGTGCAGGAGCCAAAAAGCAGAACTTAATTACAAGTTTATAGCCCCGGACTTGTGATGTTCAAATAGAGTGCCACAGCACTTTCACAATGTAGTTGTTGTTCAGCTGAAGATGAGTCAGAGCAAAATGCAAAAGACATGGGGAAAAGCCCATAGCAACTAATTATATCTCATTTTACTGTAAGTATGCAGTCAGATAAACAAAAGCCCCCCCCCCCCAAAAAAAATGACTACTTACTATGGGTGACTGTATTTTGCACATTGTTATTGCATATTGTACTGCCTTACTAGGTAAGTCAATGTACACTATTTGTTAAGGTTTAAACAACAAATATTCCAAAATTTCAAAGTAAAGTCATGTATAAATGCCCCTTTTTAGTGATGTTCACCACTTTTATAGGGCAGATGTATACACAACCTTGCTAACACATTGTAGGTGGGGAGAGTAATATAAAAAACCTTTTAAAAATATAGTTTTTGCATAGGAATTTTGGGGAACTAAGAAAGGAAGGATTTGGCAGCTAGTTATACCTGCTGTACTTTAGCTATTTCATCATAAGGGCAATTGCCCTAAAATTTTGATGAGGTTCTTGTAATGTATATTCAACTTATTTTAAGTTGATGTACATGTTAGATTTACACTTAAAAAAGTGTTCCTGAGAGTTGCAAAGCCCTTTCAGACTTCTTATATGAGAGTCACAATCTCTCTGGATAGCCTCAGACTGGTTGGTGGAGCACACGTGGTGTTTTTTGCAAATATTCCTTAACTATAAATGGAGGATTTTTTTTAGCACTTTCATTTGCTGAGTATGAATTCACCGGTGGAGGTTTAATAATATTGTGGACTTTTGTGTTACTTGTAATAACTTTTTATATTGACCTTACTTGTTTTAAGTGCTTCCCTTCCTTTTTTTATGGTTGAACTGGGAATCCTATATTTGTTGTGCTGACAGCTTATGCAAATTTTGTACCTTTAGCACAGTGGTTCTCTTTCTATATATTTTGTAATGTATTACCAGCGGCCTAATTCAAAGACCAAAGTATTGGTTTCTTTAAAGCTTTGTATTGTAACAAGCTGCAAATGAAACTCTGCTCTTAAACAAATATCAGTTTTTTAATCTAATGAAATAAAATAGGTATATAACTTTTCATCTCCTTAAATTCAATTTTCTTTTCTTGCTCTCCCAGTAAAAAAATCATTTCAAATGGCTCATTGAACCGCGTATAACAGGTTAATTTGTGATATTTAATGCTGGACCACCCATAGTGGTTTCATTTGTGTAAATGCCTTGAGGTATAGCATGAAAAATAAAACTTAAGAGATACGTGTTTGAACTAGTGATTTTAATGAAGGTCAGAAACTGGTTATTTACAGTACAAAGTGAACTACAAAAAGTAAGGAGTGGCAGGCCGTCATGGAAAGCGGCCTGTTCTAGATTGAATGAGTTCCTGCTTAATGGTGCAGATTTGCAAGGGGAACTGGCAAGGTAAAACTATAAAATATTAAACAGACATAGGCAGCAAAAGACTTTTTACAACTTCAATAAAATATTTATTAGTATATTACACAATATAAAAATATTTTTTTTTTTACAAGAGAATTAAGCATCAACCTTGAGTAAGCTCTGTAGAAGTGAGATATCGGAATATTCTGTAAAAATCTTCAGACTGTGTTTGAAAGGATGTTTACATCAATGAAAAACTGTAAAGGATTATAAAAAAACTACACTGAACAGGTAATCAAAAGAACCAGTTATGCAAATAAAAGCTACCCATATATTTATGTGCTTTTTAAGCTCTTAGCATTATAATACAGTATATTAAATTAAAGTGGATTTTTTTTGTGGACAAATTTGGAAATCAGCTACTTATATTTGATATTTAAAAATTGCTGGCTACATTTTTAAGATAGTTTCCCTTTTTGATGTATAGCAGGGGGCTGTGGAGTAATGTTTAACATAGTTAACCCCGTATGTATTGTGTTTCCAGGTTTTCATTATCAGCTGTAAACTAGATTTAAACACTGGAAAACTGAGAGGAAAGAAACGTGGACTTTGCAGGCACTAGATACTTAAAAGTATAACATTTTATTAAATAGTTTATATAAAATCATCAAAGAAAAATCACAAAAAACATAACGATATAATATCCCATTCATAGAGGGAAACATACTGACACAACATGAGCAATTGTGGTAGTTACATTGCTAATAAAGTGGTGGGCAGATACAAAGCCTTTAGATAACAATTGGAAATTCAATAATACTTCACATCGAGGTGATCCTATCCGAAGGTGACAGGAAGATATACTGTCTTCCCAGGAAGCTCGAACGATGTGTTAGCACATAATCATAAAGTTCCGTTGAGCCACAATGCTCAACATGTTTCGCCTTAAGCTTCCTCTGGAGCTAAAGGATCAATGTTCTGTATAGTAATAGAAATAAAATCCATTAAGACAATTATATTAGGTTAGTGCCCAAAACTCGCTATTGCTCCCCACCAGGGACACCGGGGGAAGAGGATACTTGTAGGTAGGGGCCATGGTATGTATAGCAATCATCTGTACATTTTAGCATACACGTTACTCAGACGCCCAGGATACCGCTACCTGGGAGCGTACTTAACTAATTTCTCAATAGATTTAAACACTGCCTATCCTAACAAAGGGTCAAAATGTAGAAACCACCGTCCTGCACTATATGTTATTGAGGGATAGCTAGAGTTTGCTTGGGGACAGAGCCACTGTGAAACTCTTCAGAAAATATTAGAATTAGCTATGACACCTTTTTTTTTTTTAGGTATGTTGTGTAATTGGGAACACATAACAAATATATAATAGGGTTTTCCCAAATTGGACTGCAAAAGTAGAAATATGCTCATTTAAATCAGGAAATGTATCTTGAATCAATGTGCTCTGTCTCCTGTGCTTTTTATAAAAAGATAGGTGAAATAAAAAACGTGCAGCGCTAAAATATGATGCTATAAACAGATATATGCAAAGGTAAATGGTCACATTACCATATACAAATGATAAAGTGCACAGTGCAATAAGAAAATAAGTGCAATAAATCCAGAAGTAGAAC
Source organism: Pelophylax lessonae (assembly GCF_965119305.1). NCBI lineage: Eukaryota > Metazoa > Chordata > Amphibia > Anura > Ranidae > Pelophylax > Pelophylax lessonae. Next base: position 168,736,620 of record NC_138771.1, read on the forward strand.
CCTCTACAAGAAGGAAAAAATATATAAATGTAGAATGACCACCATGGTGGTGGAACAGTCCAGGTAAAACTAGAAAACAATGTCCATTTCAATAGTGAATACATAGAGCAATTCGTGCCTGTGGCAAACTCACTCAGGACAGGGTCTTTTGGAGGCTAGCCTCTTGCCTTCTGACTATGGGCCCTGGCTTTTAAGGGAACACTGCTCTTTGTGTGGTGTATGCTGGGGGGACTCTTGGAGCAATGTTACTTTGGATTTAAGTCCACATCTCCCCAAGACACAAAGAATCTGGGACTCTAGGCCTAGGATCAATGTTAAAGGCCTAGCTGCCTATTGCCAATAGGGGACTGCTCCGCACAGTCAGACTCATGGCAGATGCTAATTTCATCAGATCAACCACCTGTCTTCCACAACATTGTTGATTGTGCTGTTTCAGATCTTATTCTCAGCTAGTTTTGTATGGGGGCGGCTAAAATATCTGATGTGATCAAGACTGAAGAAAGCGGTATTCTGACGAAAGCACACAAGCACAGTGTGGGTCGCAATTCTGTTACAGTGCCCACTTAAGGAGTCACTGACATTTCCAGCTTAATGCTTGTTTGACTCATTTGAGTCCATACATTGTGGTAAGAGTGTTTACTCTCTCCCCTGGGTGGTGGATGCATGCGTCTCGGTGACTCCTTAACTGGACATGAATTGCTTTATATAATCACTATTGAAATGGACATTGTTTTCTAGTATTATCTAGACTGTTTCACCACATGGTGATCCTTCTACATTGTATCATTGTATCATTGTATACATTGTATCATTTTATCATAGCGCTGAAGATTTTTTATTTCATTGACCTTTGCACAATTTTCTGTTAGATTGTAGTGCTAGCTGCTATCTTTTACATGACTTTAGCACAGTAATTTTTATAATCTATAGATAGATAGATAGATAGATAGATAGATAGATAGATAGATAGATAGATAGATAGATAGATAGATAGATAGATAGATAGATAGATAGATAGATAGATAGATAGATAGATAGATAGATAGATAGATAGATAGATAATAGGCTTTTAAATGAGTTTGCTAATTGTGAGTGCAATTTTGAAGACTTTCTTTGGTTCATTGCTCTCTTTTAAAGTTGGGTAGATGTCCTGTTTATAAGTGGATTACCAGGCTACATGGTGACATTGTTTGTCTGGAATACTTGGTGTGTATCTTTCAGTCCTTAGGAGGCTATTTAAGCAATTTGTATTTTTTAACTACTTTGTAAAAACGTACCTCTTCCTTAAAGCGGAGGTATACTCACCTTCAATCTAGTGATGTGCCATCCTGGAACTCCCCTCTGGCCACTAACATCTTTAGGCGGCTAGCTTCCAGGTCTCTTCTGCATTAGAAATCCTGCCTGTCCACCCATTTATATTTCCTATCATAAAGTTCATTTTTAAATACTATGCAGTAGAGGGTCAGGGTGGACATTTGTTGGATAAGCAAGAGTAAAGACTGTTGACTATAAACATGTAGCTTTTAGTGTCACTTTGTAACCCTTAGGCCTCATTCACACTAGCATTGACAACACTGTGATTATATGCCCTTATAGAATATTAATGCATGTAAATATTTTTAATGGTATAATTCACACTTTGTGTTTCAATGCTTTCAAGTGCATTCAGTTTAACTGTGTTTAAACAAAACAGAACTATGTGCTTCAAGGGGCAGATTAGGTACTCTGAACACGTGTAAACATGGCAAATGCTTGTCAAACCGTGTAAGCTAAAGTACAGGTGAAGAACTTGATCTGGTAAGCATAACGTTTGTGTATACTGCTTAGGTAGAGTCTCCTGCCTTTAAATAAACCAAACATAGCTATTGTGAATGTAGCTTTTGTGACAGTACTGAGCCCTGCCACTATGGAAAAAGAGGTTAAAGGCACATAGGGTTCATAGGGATGAAAAAAGTCGGATTGAGTTACATGCCATGAGTCCCTCTTTGTATATCACCTCAGGAGAGCCTGAAAATCAACCACAAGCCTGAAATAATTGGGATCTGGTAAGCAGCCCTTTTATACATAGGTGTGGGTCACAGCATTCCTCCTTGGTTTTATCACAGAGGTTCTCCTCCAGACTGATTTCTGCCTATCTGCCCTTTACAACCTATTTCTGGTAAGAAGCAAACTTGTGAGGTGGTGGGAAACTGTCACATTCCATTTGAACCACGATTGCTGTTACTTCTGATACAAGCTCACCATTTTGTCATATCCTAAAATCCAGCACCTGTGGATCTTTAGTTGGACTTTATTTGGGGATTTATTGCACCATTCACATTTGGACTTTTATTATTCTTTGTGAAAATTGCACCATTTTTTAAGGAATATTTATTCACTTTGATTTTATTTATGTTTTTGTAACCATCAGTATTGTTTATTAATAACAAGTTTTTGTTTCACAAATCACTTGCTTATGACGGTAACATTTTAGCGCACCAGACTTTTTTCATCACTATTCATTCCTATTGGATCTTTGGTTGCAGCTCACATACATCTATTAGCGCACTTTTTCACATACAACATAGAGTTCATATGAATTGAGGGGCTCCAGAATAGCTGTTCTAAGTGAATAAATGCTTTTAATTTTATTTTTCTCTGGGTTTTAATCCCCCAGATTGGGTTCCAGAATCCAAAGACTGAAGATTTTATTAGTCTATATTGCACAAAAAGATAAAGCCTTTTATATTGCAGAGTCCAATGCATGGTAAAAAGAATGTTAGTCATGATATTAGCTGATGGTCTGATACTGAGCTGTACGAAAGAGATGGTCTGCATCTCTCACACAAGAGTACTGAGTTACTTAGTAAGGAATTTAGAAGTTGTCTGGACTAGCATTTAAACTGAAATGGGCAGATATTTTATTGATAAGGAACACAGGCTGTTAAAGATTCTGGAACCAAAAATATGACACAAGATAACAGTGTCTCTCACATTATGTGTACAAATGCATATAGTTTAGGTTACAAGCTTTGTGAACTGAAAACTCTTGTATTCAAGGATAACTTGGACTTTATTGTAACAGTTACAGATACATGGTTCATGATACACACTACACAGGAAATATAGAGTAGCAAAGTGGGAGGTGGAGTTGACATATATGCCAAGAATAGCAAGAAAAAATAAAATGAACAAATATTTAGAAAACAAACTGAAATCATCCATGTCTACCTACAGACAAGAGAGGGAATAGGATGCTGAGCTATTATGGTGCTGTGCTAATCTACATTAAGGACCTAGAAGCATTTACCTTCAACAGTATTGCTTTTTGTTTGCAGCTGTTCAAGAGTTCTACTTTATTGTAAATACCACTGTTTCATTCCTGAACTTCATCATAAACTTTGTCATAATTAGTCATAATCACTGGAGCACTGGAGTGTGGAGGGGGCAGAAGCAGCTGGCTTAGGCTCCCAGAAACTTGCTAAGAGGCCGAGCCAGGTGCTGGTCCAGGGTTCTGGGTGGATCCTGACCATATGGTTGTGATCTTTTTCCAGCTCTGTGAAATCAGCCAACAACGGGCTTCAGCTGAAAGCGGGCCACAGGAGTGCACAGTCAACTTCACTCCTGTGATCCACAGGAGAAGTACAGCCAAACAAGCCATGGTTGTACTTCTCCTTTAAGCAGATGTGGAAATTGGACCTTGAGTCATACAATGACTACATCTGTCTATGTATGCAGACATTGTACATACCTGTTCTCTAAACACAATGAAATTTCAGCTTGGCTTTTGAATATCTAAAAAATTGACTTATACCTACTGTGGTGCTTTTTTCCATTAGTCTTTCAATTTAAATGTGAATAGCTACAGTACACACACTAGCAGTCCTTTCCCTTTTGCTACTTAGATTGTTTACTGTTGGCTGTTAGCTTAAATGGAAATAAAAACATATAGTGGCAAATATAGTTTTAGCCATTTTTTTGGTGAAATTAACTAATCAGATCTTTTAGTTTTATGCCTTTAAAAGGTGTACATAGAAACTATTGAATTTCACTTGTGCAGGAAGTACGATTTGACACATTGGAAACCGAAATTGGTGTGGTGCTGTACAATGACTTTCACATAGTACTTTTGAGTATATAGAAAAATGACATAACAGAATTTCCTGTTACTAAATATAGTTTTAGGTAAAATAATTCCAGAGAATTTTCAAGTGAAAAAAACATTTGAAGTAAGTGTTTATGAATCATACCAAAAAGGGTGAAAAACCTTAATGCTCACCATCATACCTAATAATTGAAAATCTGCTTAGCCTTTGTTATTATTTGTTAGTATTATTTTCAGAAATGATGCATTAGATGAGGTTTGCTCTGATAATTGGGAAAGTATATAAAGAAAAACCATATAATATACAGTTTCCCATGCTTCTCAATTTATTGAAGTATGGATGTGGGCAGGACTTCAGCCCTTTGCCAATCAACCCTGGGGGGTGTTCCTGTCCCAGCCCACAGGACGGTTCTGTGTCAAGAAGTGACCAGAGAACAGCACCGATCTCTACATTGGGGATAGGATTTCCAATGCATCAGTCCGATAGCAACAGTACTAATCTCTGTTCAGCTGCCACACACACTATACTATACTATACTATACTATACTATACTATACTATACTATACTATACTATACTATACTATAACAGTTTTGTGTGTTTCTCATTCTAAATGAACTACAAATACAGAGTTACATGTACTTGTAGCCCAACATGTGTATGATCATAAGGAATTATTTTCATCTCTCTGCAGCTAATATGTTAGGTTTTATGAGAGATAACATTGATTATTTGGATGTGTAAATATCAATGAAAGTTGGCAGACAGTTTGGGGCCTTGTGAATTCCCCTGCTGGTTCTTGTAGCCAAAATGGCTACTAGTCTTTTTTGAGGCTTTGGGAAGGTGAGAATCTATGTTTACATGGAAGAGATACTTTTATTGCCATCTAGGTGTCAAACCTGGCCTAGAAGCTTGCTCTGTCCTTTTCAAATGCTAATGGAAAAACACAAGTTTATGACTGATCATTGAATATTGTAAATTTGGTATGTTTAAAAACACAGAATTAAACTATATCTACAATTATACTACTTCTACAGATCACATCACATCTCAGCTACTGGCACAATTGCCCTACTCTTATATTTATGTTACATCCATATTCACGTTTATGTTACAGCACTGTTTAGGATATATTCCTTACTTCTGCAGCCTGTGGAGTCACCGGCAAATCTGCACTACAATCTGAGGGGACGGCATGCTGTTCATTCAGAGCACTGTGCCACGGTCGTAGCTCCCATCATGGCTTGACCATTCAAACTGCCGGAGAACCCAGAAGGAAGATCAGGTGAAGATGGAAACTCTGTCAGCAGTGACAGTGATCTGCTGAAGGGCTTTGCTTTACCTTTTTAATGTGATGCATACTAGCACATTATGAGATTAACTTGCAGGGGGAAAGTTTTTTTTTTTTTTTTTTTCAAGACACTTTCTTACTTCTTTAAGTATTTCCTCAAAACATGGAGGAATGCTGTTAGGTAGACATAGTACATTATATAGGCAAAAGTGTAATATGTGGGCTGCAAGGTTTGGGAATGGGATGCCCAATAGGCTCATACAGGTATGATGGCCAGCTGTCCACATTGTGCCATATGGTATATGTCACAAATTATAATTTAATTCTCTATGTTGATTTCTAAGTCAAGAGGAAAGGGAGTTGTCAAAATATCCTATTTCTTTATGCCACCAAACTAAACATTAATAGACACCTTCCAAAGCGCAATTGCCTGCTCAACAGAGATTGGATGTAAGTAGCCAGCAGGTGTCGACATTCTCACCACAGTCACCATATGCATTAAAAAAATCACAAACTCTTCAAAAATTCCCAGGCAGACCATCTAATTATATTCAAATCCCCCAAGCCTGCAGCTTACAAATCATCTATATTAACATTATTGTTATATTTACAAATGTTTTATTTGAAAGTTCAAATTACATACAGGATATTATAGTTGCAAAAATCAACAACAAACGTAAAATGCCATTATTTAGAATATAACTTAACATGTGAAATAGGTTACATTTAGTTAGTTAACGGTATGTACCAAAATTGGAAAACAACTGAATTAAAGAATAAGTAATGGACAAACTGGTGGCCTGAACTCAGTATAGAACTACAGCCTAATGAAGAGCATTAATCAAGTTTAAAATAAAGAAAGGAACCACTGGGAACAACTGGGGGTGACAAAAAGTGGGTATCCCTGTTATCCCATTACCTGTGAAAGAGATGCATCGAGTCATACAATGTATGGTGGATGCGTTCAGATAGTTTGATCATCTCCATCCTGGCTAACACTTATGACCAAGAGATGAAGGAGGAATGCCAATTTAATGCCGTTACCCAATGAATGGATACAAAAAGAGTGTGTATCAATCTTTCACAGGGAAAAGGAACCTCAGGAATTTGGGTGAAAAAGAGATATATTTGCATTGTTAATTTTATGGGGCGACCTGCTATTAGGGTCGATTTCAAGACTGCACATTGACTAAAGGTGCTTACAGCTCCAAAAGATGTGAATAAAGGAGCCAGAGTCCGGGTAGCCATGAAAACTTGATGGAGAAACTGAGGGGTATATACTGTAGTATGGAACTTACCTGGTGTCATGTACTATCTGGTATGTATTTTGATCACAGTTTCACAAATTTATATAGATCTTGTTTTCTTGAGTATATTTTTTTTTTTTAACAATAATTTTTATTGAGATTTTGCAAAAGTAGTACAAACATGCGATAAGAATAAACAATAGTAACAAGTCCTTGTAAAAAAAACATGTAGGACAATGAGGAGGGGGAGTCAGAAGGGGGGGAGGAAGAGGAAGGGAGGGGGAGGGGGAAGAGGACATTGCTCAAGACTAGACAAAGTCAAAGTCAAAAGTTACCAGCAAAACAGTAATATCATCAAAACAAGTAGAGTCATAATCTCATACAACCAAGATATAGTGAAAGACTAGTACTCTAAGAGTGTACTCCAAGACCCAACTGAACTGTTGAAAGGACCCAGGAGGGAAATAGAAGATGAGTTACTCTACAAAGCTGGGAGGACATGGAGGAGAATAACAGCCCCCCCCCGACATCCCAGTGGGAACATAAGCGCCGGGGGAGAGGCTGGACCCCGCCACGCCACCAAGCCCCGAAATTAATGTTGGTGATACTTCCAATATTGCCAAGTCTTGGCGAAGTTGTTCAGCGAAATATCATTAGTTGCCAGAGCTTTTTCCAAACAATAGTTATCATTCACTAACATGACCATCTCAGAGAAACCTGGAATCTCCAGTGATTTCCACCTACGCAGGATGAGACTTGAGTATATTATTGAGCATCTCTTCCCATTCAAGAGGTGAAAAAGTGAGACCAGATTCAGCTTCCAATTAGATCATTGGTTTTGTTTTCTCTGTGAGAGAGCCTTCATTAAGGTAGCTGTAAATACGTGAAATTATACCTTGATCTCTGGATAGGGATTCACAAATATGTTTAAATTGAGTGCATTGCAATCGGGATGTTAGTGAACCTCTGCTATGAAAAAAGTGTTGAATCTGAATATATCTTTACAGCTCAGAGGAAGGTAAATTTTATTCTGATAGCAGTTGTGAAAAAGTTTTGAAATGGTAATCTGATTTAAAGGATTAAAAACTCCAAATAGAATAAGAACTCAGAAGAGTGAAGCGGTCTCTGTCTTGAAAGGCTGGGGGAAAGTCAGGGTCACCTACAAAGGAGTAGAGAGGTGTGAGCAAAGAAACCAAGTGGAATATCCTCTCGTATAGGGACCAAAGATGGAGAGTCTATGCAATTATTCTGTTAAGAGGAAATATAGAGGTTGATCGTATGGATCTGGACCATATTAGACCTGGGAGATAATATGGAAAAATAGTGTGCGCTTCAAATGATAACCAAGGGATTTCTTCCATAGGAGTGTGCCTTTGAGTTGTTTGAGTAAGTCTCGATGCCATCAATTCTCCCAAAATATTAATTTGGCATTGCAGAACATTTAGCCAGGTTAACACCTAATCTCGATAAAGTTTGAAAGAATCGAATAGGGATGTCAAATTAGGTAGAGGGATTAAGGGATTGGTTAAAAAACCAAGACATTATCGATGTATAGACAAGTTTAAATTCACCCGGACCTTTGTAATACCCTTTAATATCAACATTTTCTGAAATAGCTCTAATGAGCGGTTCTATTGCCATAGCAAAAAGGTGTGGAGATAGAGGACACCCTTGCCTGGTGCCTCTTTGTAGGAGAAAAAATTGGGAGTTATTGCCAGGCAGTTTTATGAGGGTTTGGAAGCTTGGCATAAAGCATGAAAGCCTTTTAGAAAGTCTCCTGTCATTCCATTTCTGGGTAGTAGTTAGTCTAAATATAACTAACACTGTCAAATGCCTTGTTGATATCAAGGCTAAGGAGGAGTACCTGTTTGGAGTGTAAGTTGGTGTCTTGGATTATATTAGTTATCAGGCGTATGTTATCCATAATTTGTCTGCCAGGAATGAACCCGGTCTGATCTGGAGAGACAAGGGTAGTGATAACTGAAGCCAATCTGTCTGCCAGCAATCGACCAAAGATTTTCAGATCATTAGTAATAACTGAAATTGGATGGCATTACATTATTGGTATTAATTGCAATTGTAGTCTACATGATTTACAATTTTTCCTAAAGCAGATGTCCATCTCTTATATAAATGTTTGGTTTGTTTACACAATTCATAGCAAGCTCTATGATTTTCAGAGAAAGCATTGCTACATAATGCTAGTGGTAAATAGTGATTAAGATGTATGTGACAAGGTATTTAGCTAGATTAAGCTGCTTTAGAACTGACTGCATGTATGACATAAGGACAACTTTTTCAAGATCTACTAAAACGTATCTGGTTTAAAGTCAAACAGGTAAAAAGACAATCTGAAAATTATTTTTTTTCTGATGTCACGCCACCATGCACTTGCAGTAGGGATGGTCGTGGATGCTGAGGGAGGTCTCTCTCTCACAGATGCTAGGGTGACCACATGTTGGGCACCATTATGGCGCCCTAATGCCGCCAAGGGCTGCAACATTCACAGCTGGTGGTGGGGGTTGGACTTTAATTAATTTTGTCATCTGCATAATTGACACACGGGTGAGAATAAATACCAGAGGACCTCTGGCTGGGGTCATTGCTTTCCTGGATGTCTGTGGTGGACGTTCCTAGGTGATTGGAGACTTTACTGTGGTGAGCCATAGGCGTGTGCCTGGACACACCCTAATCACCCTGTGTGGCTCAGATTCCTCCTGATTAACCCCTGGTATTTCACTAAAGTCCCGTAATGGGTTCCTAAAAAAATAAAAAAATAATTAAAAAATAAAATTGTGAAAAATAATAAAAATAAAAAATACTGACACTGTCCACTGCCCTACTGACACCAATCTCTGCCCTATTGACACTGTCCACTGCTCTACTGACACCATCAGTATAGATACACATGCATACACACATATGTGTTTGAGCTTTGAGGTGCACACCCTAATGCAATAGGCTGTGCACACCTATGTGGTGAGCGTTGTGGATTTAATAGTTAGATAGTAAGAGCCTTGTCCTTCCTTTGACACTTAGCAAAGTTTTTGACTTGTATGCAGGTTTTTGACACTGATACATTCGAGTATATATACTGTATATATATATATATATATATATATATATATATATATATATATATATATATATATATATATATATATATATATATATACATTATATATATATATATATATATATATATATATATATATATACTAATATATATATACTAAAACATACCACTCATTCAATGGATCTACCCTCAAATGTGTATATATATATATATATATATATATATATATATATGTGTGTGTGTGTGGGTGGATCCAAAAGGGGATTTCCATACATTCAAGTATATATAATATATATATATATATATATATATATATATATATACTAAAACATACCACTCATTCAATGGATCTACCCTCAAATGTGTATATATATATATATATATATATATATATATATATATATATATATATGTGTGTGTGTGTGTACAGTATCTCACAAAAGTGAGTACAGCCCTCACACTCTTGTAAATATTTTTTTATATTTTTTCATGTGACAACACTGAAGAAATGACACTTTGCTACAATGTTAAGTAGTGAGTGTACAGCTTGTATAACAGTGTACATTTGCTGTCCCCATAAAATAACTCAACACATAGCCATTAATGTCTAAACTACTGGCAACAAAATTGAGTACACCCCTAAGAAAAAATGTCTAAATTGGGCCCAAAGTGTCAATATTTTGTGTGGCCACCATTATTTTCCAGCACTGCCTTAACCCTCTTGGGCATGGATTTCACCAGAGCATCACAGGTTGCCACTGGTTCCCCTCCATGAGCTCCCCAGTGCCGGCAGCACTCATACAGCCCCAGACCATGACACTCCCAACACCATGCTTGACTGTAGGCAAGACACACTTGTCTTTGTACTCCTCACCTGGTAGCCACTACACATGCTTAAAACAATCTGTACCAAATACGTTTATCTTGGTCTCATCAAACCACAGAACATGGTTCCAGTAATCCATGTCCTTAGTCTGCTTGTCTTCAGCAAACTGTTTGCGGGCTTTCTTGTCTATTATCTTTGGGAGAGGCTTCCCTCTGGGATGACAGCCATGCAGACCAATTTGATGCAGTGTGCGGCGTATGGTCTGAGCACTGGCAGGCTGACCCCCCATCCCTTCAAACTCTGCAGCAATGCTGGCAGCACTCATATGTCTATTTCCCAAAGACAACATCTGGATATGATGCTGAGCACGTGCACTCAACCTGTTTGGTAGACTATTGCCAGGCCTGTTCTGAGTGGAACCTGTTCCGGTAAACCGCTGTATGGTCTTGCCCACTCTGCTGCAGCTCAGTTTCAGGGTCTCAGCAATATTCTTATAGCCTAGACCATCTTTATGTAGAGCAACAATTCTTTTTTTCAGATCCATGAGGTGCCATGTTGAACTTCCAGTGATCAGTATGAGAGAGTAAGAGCGATAACACCAAATTTAACACACCTGCTCCCAATTCACACCTGAGACCTTTTAACACTAACGAGTTACATGACACCAGGGAGGGAAAATGGCAAATTTTTCTCAACTTGGACATTTAAACTTAGGGGTGGGTGTACTCACTTTTGTTGCCAGCGGCTTAGAAATTAATGGCTGTGTGTTGAGTTATTTTGAGGGGACAACAAATTTACACTGTTAGACAAGTTGTACACTCACTACTTTACATTGTAGCAAAGTGTAATTTCTTCAGTGTTGTCCCATGAAATGATATAATACAATATTTAGGAAAATGTGAGGGGTGTACTCACTTTTGTGAGATACTGTATATATTGGGTTATGGTTGCTTTGACTTGATAAGTTGTGCCAATCATGGTTACTGGGCCCCAGTCTTTGGTATGCAGTCTTGGCCATGAATACAGAAAACGTTTATCAGTAAGACCCGGAGGTAAACAAGTACTATGTAACATCCTAATGGGGCTGCTACAAGCAGAAGATCTTGACTATTACATAGACTTCTAACCTTAATTTATGACTGGGTAAAAGACCTGTAATTTTCTCTTCCTGTGCCTTTGTCACACTGTTCATATTGACCTTGGCTGACTACCACTTATGTGTTGTAGACCCTTGGCTTCCATTTCTGATTTCCATTCCTTTTAGTACTGTTTTATATAACTAAACTCAAAATCCCTGTCTGTTCCTGCCAACTCCCCTTATATTGATGATTTTGGTGGTTAAGTTGAATGTTACACACATACACTCCTTCCGCAAAGTATTCATCTGGCCTTATTGCAACATTAAAGTGATTGTAAAGTCTTTGTTTTTTTTAGTTAAAAATAACAAACATGTTATACTTACCTGCTCTGTGTAATGATTTTGCACAGATCAGCCCGGATCCTCCCCTTCTGGGGTCCTGGCCCCTTCCTCCTGTTGAATGCCCCCACGTCAAGTCTGAAACCTGAGTCAAGCCAAAGCTCCCTGTGTCCATTCAGACACAGAGCCATTGCCCGTCCATGCCCCCTTTTCTCTCCTCATTGGCTGACTGGCACCACACTGGCACCGCACTGCTGTCTTAGCCAATGAGGAGGGGAGTCTCAGGCAGCCGAAACGCTCCTGCAACAATGCTGGATCTAGAGGGACCTCAGGTAAGTATTAGGGGGGCAGCTGCACACAGAAGGTTTTTTTATCTTTATGCATAAAAAACCTTCTGCCTTTAGAACCCCTTTAACCTAAGGAACAAATAACAATCTTAACAAAGGCGTTTTTAATATTCATACAAAATATAGACATTTACAAAAATATGACAAAACACCAAATGTACCAAGTGGATAACAATAACATAGAAATATTGAGATTTGCAATTTAAGGTGAAAACTATTTTTGCACATTTCCTGACATGTTGTGCAGTTAGGAGTGTGTTATTGATTTATTATTATGTAGAGGTTCAGAAAAGAAATGGGAAATGCTTTACAATGTTTCGTTTGCTTTTAGAGCCAACACAGAGAAATGAACAACAATTTTCATTTGAAATCTCAGTAGTCATGCCAGGTTTGTAACACTTGTGAGAACATGTCTTTTCATAGGCCCCTAGAAGAGTATAACTGGGCTTGCCAAGACTTTGTCTCCGAATGGTCACAGTTAAGACATGAATCTCTTAGGTATTTTGCAGTGCATCAATCTGTCAGATGTGTCACTTAGCTGGATATATCTACATATCTGTTACCACTTGCTAATTAGGAATTTGACTTCTAATTGTCATAAATCCCAAGATGAAATGTGCACTCAAATGCACTTATTTGAATCAGAATGGTAAAAATTGTTAAGGAATTTGCACTAGTGATAGAAAGCAAAGTCTATGTGAATGTTAAATTGGGATGCTTAGGTTTCTTAATAGCTTATGAATAAACATACTGTGAGGTGTCACATAGCTTTAGGCAGAAATAGCTGACATTCTATAACAGCAATGGTAAGTAGACTGTGCTTAGAGAAAACAGTATATGACTAAACTGTCTTACTTTTTGCCAGTTTCTTACAGTTGCATGTTGTGTTTTGTGAACTTTGGTTTAAGGTACTTTACACTGCATAAATATATTGAGCCCTTGTTCTTAATGAAGCTGAAGATAAACAGAAAATGTGTTGATTTTGTACTTAATACATTAGCAAATAGAGAAAAATCTGTATGTCTTGTAAAAATAAATGTAGATCCAGCTAAATCTGTATGTACAGCAAATTAACTATATTGGATTACAAAGCTTTTTTTATAATTAAGTGTTCGTGGCTATAATCTGTTTTATGGAAATGTTATTATGTGGTTTAACAGAGGAAGAGCTCTTAATGGGAAATTTAATTTAACTAGTTTATTAAAGATAACTTTTGTCTTATTTTGCCCATATTTAATAAAAGTCTACTAAACACTAAAGTGGCCTTCAGAAAATAAAACACTTTTGGCCTTTTTTAAATAAAACACATTGACATTATTAATGCAAAAGAAAAAAAGAGTAGTAAAATACAGTTGTAATATTGTTAATTATCATCTCTGTTAAAGCCAATCTTTGCTCTGTTGCAGAACAAGAGACAACACTAAAATCTTCATTAGGCTCTATAAGCAGGTACATGACAGGAAATAAATAAAAAAGATTTTTTATTAAAAAAAGTTGTTTGTGACTTAGACATGGGTCTTCAAGCCATATGCTCCTTTTCCTGTGAGAATAGAATAATATGTAATAGGTAAAACCCCAACCAAAATGACACGGTTTTTTAAGATGTTTCCAAGGTTATTTTTCAAAGGGAGGTTGGCAACAGAAATAACACATCTCAACTAAACTCAGCACAAATCACAACCATGGTGGGAAAGGATGAATTTCCTGCTTGGCATTTATTTGAAGATGCAGTGGTCAATTAATATTGGGGTCAAAAGGAGCTAGATTTAGTAAAGATTATTTAATACTTGTGCAAATTCCTTTGTTACGGTTATATTTTGTATACATGTATTGGTCCACCCAAAGTGATATTTCAGTTACAGGCGTAAAATAATGGGCAATGTCCCCTGCTTCTGTCATGGTTCCATGCTTTTTTACCACTCTCTTTAGGTGCCCATTTCCATTTTTGGATGTCTACATTCCCGCTGTTGTAATATACACCATATAAAATAAACAAAAATGCCTATTAAATCATTATAGTTGCAGCATGTGTGCATATATAGAACCAACAGGACATAAGCATGGAGTCCCCAAAAGATATAAGAATCTGCAAGGTCAATGAACTTTTCTGTATCTACCAAGAAATGCAAAGGTGTGGCTGACCCTTTAGAGAAGCAACACAAATAAATATATAGAAACATCTCAAACACATTTTTAAGTTAGAACATGGAAATGTGTACTTTTGTAGATAAGCTCCTAGTAATAATATTTAAATGCCCAAGGGTAAAATAGCTGTAAGGTCTCCAACCCTATTACCATATTTGTAAAGAATACCTTCTAGGCAAACTACAGACAACTATGAATTTATGTTACTTCTACTGGGAATATACTTTAATATGCAATTCATGTGAAAGCAAATGTCTATTAAGTAGTATGCTGAAGATTGCTAATTCATCTTTTGAAAGTCCAGGTGTACAGTCCTGGGAAATGACACACTCCCTGCTTCACACATTACCTTATATGACATTTTTTTAAGATAAAATTGTATACAGATGAACTACTAAAAGTTGTTTTTTTTTTTTTAACATAGTTAGTTAAGTCCAGGTAATACTGAAAAGGTGATTTTACAGGTTACCAAATTAACACAATAATTTATTTACAGACCGCCACAAATACAGTTTTCAAGTTTTTACAGTAGGTAGGCCTATGCTTGACAATCTAAAGCCCCTTTTACACGGGGTGGATTCTGTTCCATTCAGCAGGGGATCAGTTCACTGATTCCCTGCTGATTAGAAAAGGACGGGCAGATGTCACAGTCTAGCCTGCAGATTTCTGTTTGTGAAATACTTACCTCCTTGCTGCAGTTGTTCTGCCTATGGGCATCACCTGCTCTACTGTGGATTTACAGTATATCCTCTTCTCTATCACTTCCTGGCCCACCTCCCAATCTGCTTCCTTAGAATTCCTCTCACTATAGACATGCTCAGTGCAGCCAGGTAGCTTGAACAACTTCCTAGTTTCTCTGTGCTACTGGTTTGCCTTGTATTACCTGTGTTCTGTGTCTGACCACATGTACCAACCCCAGCTTTGTCTACCATTTTAGCTTGCCTGCCACCTACCCTGACTTTGCCTCGTTTCCCAGATTTTCTTTTGTCTCCTGCCATCTCTACTCTGCACATACAAAATTGGTCTCCACATTGTCAGCTGCACTACCTGGTTCCAGGTTGACTGCAAGTTAATCCCCACCATCAGGGGCTCTGGTAAATAGGCAGGTTGGGGCTAAGACTCCTTAAATTCTGTGCATTTAGGAATGCATCTAACTTTAAAACAATCAGCTGGACTGGCTAAAACATGTTCCTGAGAGAGTCTAGCCCACATTTTTAAAGCTCTTACTGTGAAGAAGCCTTTCTGTATATGTAGAGTAAACTGCTTACCTTCAGATATAAAGAATGCCCTCCTTGCCCTTTGCAAAGACCTTAAAGTGAATAACTTTGCCACCAGTTTATTATATAGGCCATTAATGTATTATACATGGGGATCATCATCCCCCTTACACTCCTTTTCTGAAGGGAGAATACAGTTTAGCTAATCTTTCCTCATAGTGGAGGTCCTCTATGACTTGGTTTAGCTATCCTTCCTTGCACTTTCTCTAGTCCCCTAAGGCTTGGTTTACATATATGTGGTTCCTCACACTGCATTCCTGTGTAAATCCCAGGCGTTGTCTGTGCATTGCGATTTAACCCATTCATTTGTATGGCTCAAAACACACCGCTTCCACACAAACAAATGTGCAGTACCCTTTTTTTCCCCGAACTGGAATTGGCTTGCATTGGTGTTCACAACTATGCAATCCAAGTCTGTCAATCACACTCCATTTTGCAAACCATATTTGGGTGCTGTTAACGTGCGATTTCAATGTGGTGCGGGAAACGCACAGGATTCGCTGCATTTACCACACGGCATATATGGGAACAGAGCCCAACAGCCTTTTAGTAAACTGGTGTCCTAAACTGCACTGCCAATTCCATATGAGGTCTAACTAATGCGTTGTGCAGGGGCAAGATTATGTCTCTTTCTTTCAGAAGTCTATACTTCATTTTAAAAAAAGAAAGTATTTTGCTTGCTTTGCAAAGTTCTTTGTTTTGTAATGTCTAGTTTTGGATTTCTGTACACCGCAGCATAAATAGGTACTATTGCAAGGGAGTGAGCAGATATTACTTTCATTATATAACTGACCTCATAATTAAGAATAGCCTGTATTAATACAAATAAACAGCTAAACAACTTACTATGGAATCTGGCATCATGTTTTCATTTATAAAGACTGACTGACTTTTTTGGGGTACTTTAAAACCTCGCCATCCTAAGATGACCCTTTACCTTCTGAAGCTCAGAGAAGCCCTTGGATTCCCTACCTTTTCCACCTACTATCATGTGGATGGTTTGGCACAACTACTTAAATATCATGCAAATCATGAAATCCCCCTTTAGGTGGCACTTGAATCTATAGATTGTGAACCCCTATCTGGGGCTTATCTTTTGTGTTTGCATCCCTCTGATCGCAGTAGACTTAACTCAATTACTTGACATTATCTTATCTTGGACACATTTAAAACTGTGCACGGTCTGCCCTCTAAACATGTCCTACTCCTATTGTTTCTTAGAAACCCTTCAGTTTACCCAGCCTTAAACTCTCCTGTGACTTTTCAAGTGTGGTAGGTGTCCAATTATTGATTATACATATTAACGTCTTCCACATCATTCAAATCGTTACCCACCTTATGCAAAAGCCATGGACTTCCGAACTCAGAACCTTTCCGCTATCTTTAGATCAATAATTTTTTTACACCTTACATCCGAGGCTGAGAAAAGGCTCAATAATATGTTGTGTTTTAAAAGTATATAAAAACATGATCCTCATACAAGAGGACTTTTTTCGATACTCTATGCCCAACTCATAACTCAACCTGATGCCGGACGCTCAAGAAGGCCTTCTTGTTGCAGGTTCACTTACTTCACATTCAGCCCCAATGTGAGTATTCTAAAGGGAGGGTTATTTTTCCCCCTCTCAGCTACAATTTTTTACTGTCTGGTATACAACATGAGGCTATATTGTTTTTTATGTCTCTTCACAGATATTTGATGCATCTGCCCCTGAGGAAGTGGAGCGATTCCCCGAAACGTGTAGGGCTCATCTTAAGCACCATGACCTTTTTATCAGATGGTTTATTATGCCTTATCTATTCAGATCTTACTACTATACCCTACTGTTGAAGGCGTTCATGTCATCTAGGATAG
This sequence comes from Pelophylax lessonae, assembly GCF_965119305.1. Classification (NCBI taxonomy): domain Eukaryota; kingdom Metazoa; phylum Chordata; class Amphibia; order Anura; family Ranidae; genus Pelophylax; species Pelophylax lessonae. The sequence goes on from NC_138771.1 coordinate 168,754,185, forward strand.
CTGCTTTACATTCATCATCCTATGTACCATTATATGACTGTTAGTTCCTATGTATATTGATTTGCAATATGCTATGAATTAGAAGACAAACGTATGTATGTACTTTGTAACATGATATGCATTCATCATCCAGGAGAATAAACTTCTTGTTTCTAAACATTGACTACATGCCTCACTCAAAGTCCCAAAAACCTCCTTCTTTTGCTACAGATTTAGGGATGGAGACATACAGTATCTCATAAAAGTGAGTAAACCCCTCACATTTTTGTAAATATTTTATTATATTTTTTCATGTGACAACTCTGAAGAAGTGACAATTTGTTACAATGTAAAGTAGTGAGTGTACAGCATGTATAACAGTGTAAAATTGCTGTCCCCTCAACATAACTCAACACATAACCATTAATGTCTAAACTGCTGGCAACAAAAGTGAGTACACCCCTAAGTGAAAATGTCCTAATTGGGCCAAAAGTGTCAATATTTTGTGTGGCCACCATTATGTTCCAGCCCTGCCTTAGCCCTCTTGGGCATGGAGTTCACCAGAACTTCCCAGGTTGCCACTGGAGTCCTCTTCCACTCCTCCACGACAACATCACAGAGCTGGTGGATGTTAGAGACCTTGCACTCCTCCACCCTCCGATTGAGGATGCCCCACAGATGCTCAATTGGGTTTAGATCAGGAGACATGCTTGACCAGTTCATCACCTTTACCCTCAGCTTCTTTAGCAAGACAGTGGTTGTCTTGGAGGTGTATTTGGGGTCGTTATCATGTTGGAATACTGCCCTGCAGCTCAGTCTCCAAAGGGAAGGGATCATGCTCTGATACAGTATGTCACAGTACATATTGGCATTCATGTTTCCCTCAATGAACTGTAGCTCCCCATTGCCGGAACAACTCATGCAGTCCCAGACTATGACACTCCCTACACCATGCTTGACTATAGGCAAGACACACTTGTCTTTGTACTCCTCACCTGGTTGCCGCCACACATGTTTGACACCATCTGAACCAAATAAGTTTATCTTGGTCTCATCAGACCACAGGATATGGTTCCAGTAATCCATGTCCCTAGTCTGCTTGTCTTCAGAAAACTGTTTGCGGGCTTTCTCGTGCATCATCTTTAGAAGAGGCTTCCTTCTGGGATGACAGCCATGCAGACCAATTTGATGCAGTGTGCGGCGTAATGGACTGAGCACTGACAGACTGACCCCCACACCCCTTCAACTTCTGCAGCCACTGAGCTGCAACTTAGTTTCAGGGTCTTGGCAATCTTCTTACAGCCAAGGCCATCTTTATGTAGAGCAACAATTCTTTTTTTCAGATCCTCAGAGTTCTTTGCAATGAGGTGCCATGTTGAACTTCCAGTGACCAGTATGAGAGAGTGAGAGCGATAACACCACATTTAACACACCAGCCCCCCATTCACACCTGAGAGCTTGTAATACTAATGAGTCACATGACACCGGGGAGAGAAAATGGCTAATTGGGCTCAATTTGAACATTTTCACTTAGGGGTGCTCTCACTTTTGTTGCCAGCTGTTTAGACATTAATGGCTAAACCATTAACAGTGTGTTGAGTTATTTTGAGGGGAAAGCAAATTTACACTGTTATACATATATATATATATATATATATATACACACACATATATATACTCACTACTTTACATTGTAGCGATAGTGAGATACTGTATGCTCACATGCGCCTCATTTAAAGTCCCCAAAACTCCCCTTTGTATTACTGGGTAATCTCTTGGTATTCCTGCTATGTTTGTTTATTTCTGCAATATTTTGTACTAACTGAATGCTCAATGTTGGGTTCCACTCTTCTTGATTACATTGTGTTCTGGTCTTTCTCGTCTATTATCGGGAAAGAACCTCTTCAGTTGTTATGCCTATGATTAGGCAATGCTATGTATGTTGTTTTACCTTGGCATGTTATTTGTCTTTCACTGTACCTGAACTTGTCTGTGTATTGTTTAAACCTCAATAAACAAATTTGACAAGATAAAGACTGACTGACTTGATCTATCTTGATTCGGATTTATCAATAGAGCTAGAACAGAACTGCAGCTCTTGTATTATACCGATTGTCAATGTTAATAAATATATTTTCCTTTAATCTATGCAAACTATTCTGAGATTCAGAGAAAACAACATTCACACGGCACATCAGCACTTGCATGATGGGAACTTAGTGATTTACTTTCTGCTTATACCTGCTGAGTTTCTAGCCTAAAGTGTGGATTGCCAAAAGCATCAATGTCAATAACCTAAGGCATAACACTATATTCAATACCAGGAAATCCATGGAAATGTTGCGTTCTCATTATTCTGACAGGTGTATTACATTTTTGTGTGAGGTTCTATTAGATGCTACCTACTATACATATGCCTCTTGACTGAACCATGACCTAGGAATTATTGGTTACATAATAGTTACAGCTACAAAAAAATAAATGCAAAAGTAAATATGATATTGCAGTGCAGTGTGATGCTTCATTTGTTCATGTGCCACATGTAATAGTCTTGAAAATGTTATTGTAATAATATGTCCTTCATAGGAAATATAAACTCACAATGTAATAATGATGATGGCATGCTTCACAGTGTGCCACAAATCATCTGGACTAAAAGTACCATATATACTCGAGTATAAGCCGAGTTTTTCAGCACATTTTTGTGTGCTGAAAACGTCCCCCTCGGCTTATACTCGAGTCAACAAAAAAAAAAACGTTCCCGGCCGCTCCAACGTGTTTAAGATTTAAAAATGGCGCCGCCCGGCGTATACATGTCACCGCGCATGCGCCGCCACCGCTAGGGACAGGCCGGAAATAGCCGAACGTATACCAGCTTTCCCGAGCGGCGGCGGCGCGTGCGCAATGACGTGTCGGCGCCGGGCGGCGCCATTTTTAAAATGAAGGCGCCTCTGGAACAGGTAAGTGAAACACAGCCGCACTAGTATGCCCGCAACCCCGCATCCTCTTGTACCATGCTTGCCACCCTGCATTCTCCTGTACATGCCAGCCACACTGCATTCTCCTGTACCATGCCAGCCACCCTGCATTCTCCTGTACCATGCCAGCCACCCTGCATCCTCCTGTACCATGCCTGCCACCCTGCATTCTCCTGTACCATGCCAGCTACCCTGCATTCTCCTGTACCATGCCAGCCACCCTGCATTCTCCTGTACCATGCCCGCCACCCTGCATTCTCACCCTAGGCTTATACTCGAGTCAATCATTTTTCCCATCTTTTTGTGGTAAAAGTAGGGGCCTCGGCTTATACTCGGGTCGGCTTATACTCGAGTATATACGGTAATTTTGTTTAAATTTGACTTAAAATTAATAAAATAAAAACAACAACACAAATTAAAACTGCAGTAATTCCTAAAAAAAAAAAAAAAAAAAAGGGTAAATAATATATTTAGATATATAAGATATATACACTATTCGTCATAGTCTCTTATATATATTGTCCCTCAATGGGAAAATCCTAGGGGGGGTTATTGTTTTGTCTCATAATGTAGCATTTTTATCTCTTAAACAGCCTGTCTTTCTACAGTACTTGGCAACTAAACACTCACAATGTTTCTAGTACAAACTGTCTTTTAGTAAGAATTTATAGGTAGGTAATATACTGTACATATAACCCTATTTTGCAATGGAGTTAATAAGTAGGGCAAAATTAGGGGTGGCTTTGTGTGTTTATTGCAGTGGGCAGTGGAATAAAGCTGGCCATACACGATGCATCTGACATCCTTCAACTGAAAATTGGTAGTTGCAGCTGCAGCTACTGTTCGGTAGAGTTGGGCCGAACACCCGCGCTGCCCCCCCTCAAAACTCCCAAACATGTAAAAAGTTTGGACCTGAGCAGCAAACTCTATTTAAGTCTATGGCACCCGAACTTGAAAAATCAAAATTCCCCATTTTGAAGGCTTATATGCAAGTTATTGCCCATAAAAGGGTTTGGGGCCAAGGTACTGCCCTGGGGGACATGTGTCAATGCAAAGGATTTTTTTTAAAAGATAATTTTTACAGAAACAGTGATTTTCATGATTTTTAAAGTAAAGCAATAAAAATTTAAAATTCCTTTAAATATAGTGCCTGGGGGTCCCCTTAGTCTGCCTGTAAAGTGGCACATCTGTACTAGTATTGAACCTGCTGCAGCAAAATTTACATATATAAAGAAAAAAAATGACATTTAAATTGGCTGAAATACAATAGCATTGCAAAAATTAAAAAAAAAAAAAAAAAAAAAACGGTGTGGTGGTCCCTCTAAATCCATACCAGGCCCTTTAGGTCTGGTATGGATTTTAAGAGGAACCCTATGCTAAAATAAAAAAAAAACAGCACGGGGTGACATCACCGATCGCCAGGTGCCCCCTGCCGCTTGCCTATTTAAGAACTGTCAAATGCAGAGCAAGCAGTCGGTGGTTAGCCTTCATCGTGGGCGACGGGTGGGGGTGGCAGGCATCATGATTGATGATTGATCTACATCAAGGGACATTGTTTTTTTATTTTTAATAAAAGAATTAAAAAATAAAACTGTGTGATTTTTTTTTCTTTTTGACACTTTTTTTGGTGAATGAGTAGAAATACAATGTACCTCATACTCGGCCCTATAGAGGGGTGGGATCTGGGGGCCCAGGGATGCGGGGAAGAGACCCTTGTCCCAATCAACATGACAAGGTGCTTTGGGTGGGGGGGGTAGCCCCCTGCCCCAAATCCCCCTATATTGAGGGCATGTGGTCTGGTAGGGTTTAGTAGGGGGCTGTTAGCTCGTCCCCTCTTTCCTGACTTGCCAGGCTGCATGCTCAGGATAAGGGTAGGGTCTAGTATGGGTTTTGGAAGGACCCCATCCCTTTTTTTTTTAATCCATACCAGACCCAAAAGGCCTATAATGGATTGGGGGGGACCCCCACGCCATTTTTTTCACATTTTTCTATTGGCAATATTTTTTTTTCATTCAACTGTCAGCAGGGAAGCCCATTGACAGCTAATGACTCATCCATTGTTAAGGATGCAGCTGGCCTGCTGCTTAACAACCAGCTGTTTACTGTGCCCAGACTGGGCAAAGCTTTGTCCAATCAGGGCTTAAAATGCACTTTGCAGCTTGCAGTGCATTGTGGGGTTCTCGGCGGTCAAACATTCAGCCAAGCACCCCAAAAATGTGGGTGTTCGCCGAACGGGCAATGTTTGGGCCAAACTTATGCACGGTCTGAACCGCTTGCCCAACACTTCTGTTCAGCCATTTTCTCAGCTGGTGGGGTTGGCTGTCAAAGTACAAAAGGAAAACAAGGGGGTTCATCAGGCTGACAAAAAAAAAATCAGTTTATGGCCTACTGAAGCATGGCTCCAAAAGGTTAGGAGAACTCCTTATAAGCATTTTGGACCTGGTAATATGATGTTAGGTATTATAACAATCATAGCAAACTGTAATGATTGCCTGTTTGTTTGCCGCATATTATAACGCTTGCCTTTTTCCCTGTGTATTATAAGGTTTGCCTTTTTTGACCTCTGCATATTTTTCACACCTATCTGCTTTGTTCTCACCTGTTGTAAATATTGCTTGTTTGTTTCCCCATGTACAGTAGATTGCTTAAGTATCAATAACTGATCATTTGTTGCCTGTATATTGTCCCAGTTGTCTAATTTTTCCCCCATATTGTAATGATCTGTTGTTTATTGTCTTCATATTGTCATGAATACTCATCTGCTTGCCATGTATTGTTATGACTGCGTCTTTGTGTCTGTGTATTGTCACAATTGCCTATTTGTAGCATATGTATTATCAGGATTGCCATTTCCTTTTGCCTAAAGTGAATGTGTTGCTAAAACTAATGTCTAATTTAAGTTACATCTGCAAAGTAGAATTGAGATAATCACCTCTCCAGCTGCCTGTGCTGCCAATCACTTCTGCAGTGGTAAATTTGTATTGATGTTTAAAATTAACAATACAATACAATTATACTACACTTTGTTAGTTTCAAACAATCTGTATTAGCTTCTGTGTGCAGATAACCCTGGCCATGAATGTTGTACCACACTCATATATAAAGACAAATAAAAATACAGTAATATATTGGATAGCAGTCCTTGATAAAATATTTTGTGATTCTAAAAAAAAAAATGTTAATATAATTAGTCTAACAAAATAAATATACATTACAATATATATTTTGAATAATTTTTGTTTGTTAGCTACGTGCATTCAAATACACTATATTGTCAAAAGTACTGGGACGCCTGCCTTTACACACACACAAACTTTAACCACTTGCCGACCGCTCTGTAGCCTAATGACGGCTACAGCACAGCCGGTTAGTTCTGGGAGGCCATTATATGATGGCTTCCAGTGCTTGCGTTTCTTGCGCTCTCCCTGGGCTGCGCATCTAGGAAGTGTCCAGGATCCGTGAGACCCAGCACATCACAGATCGGGTTAAAGGGCCAAAGCCATCGGTGAGTGCTCATCAGTGCCAGAACAGTGCTAATCAGTGCCACCACAGTGCCCTATTAGTGCTCATCAATGCCCAACAGTGCAAATCAATGCCCATCAGTGAGTGATCATCAGTGCTACCCTATCAGTGGACCCTCATCATTGCCCGTTAGTATCGTAAGAATGTGTAAAATATGAGTTAAAAAATGCGTTTTCATTTTCTTTCCATATTTTCCAAAAATTTGTGGAAAAAAATTACATGTTCAAAAGACTCATTATGCCCATTGAATATACATTGGTGTGTTTTATTCCTGCAAGTTTGGCCTCTGTATTTGGTTCGGCAGTATGTGGCCAGGCTGTGTTAAAGTCTCACACATGTGGTATTGGCATACTCTGTAGTAGCAGAAGAATGTATTTTGGGGTGTCATTTTTGGCATGTACATGTTGTATGTTAGAAATATTTTATAAATCTTTCAGTCAGTGTCCTATGGTTCCACTACAGTGCTCATCAGTGCCCTACGGTGCCACTACAGTGCTCATTAGTGCCACTACAGTGTTCATCAGTGCCCTACGGTGTCACTACAGTGCTCATCAGTGCCCTACAATGCACAGCAGTGCCCTTACAGTGCCATCAGTGCCCTACAGTGCTATCATTGAGTGCTTATCAGTGTTTATCAGTGGCTTACAGTGCCATCAGGGCCCTGGAGTACACATGTTTCCTATTAGCGAGTGACCATTAGTGCCACTAAAGTTTTCATCAGTGCCACTACAGTGCCCATCAGTGTATCTACAGTGCTCATAAGTGCCAATACAGTGCCCTATTAGTGCTAATCAGTGCCACTACAGTTTTCATCAGTGCCACTACAGTGCCCTATTAGTGCTCATCAATGCCAAACAGTGCACATCAGTACCCATCAGTGAGTGCTCATCAGTGCCACCATTTCATAGGGTTCTCATCAGTGCCCATCAGTGCCATAAAAATGTGTAAAAAAATGCTTTGAAAAAATATGTTTTTATTTTCTTTCCACATTTTCCAAAAACTTGTAGAAAAAAAATGGAGTGTTCAAAAGTATCATTATGCCCATTGAATATACGTCAGAGTGTTTGCTCCCTGCATGTTGGACCTCTGTAATTGGACAGGCTGTATGTGGCAAGGCTGTGTAAATCTCTCACACATGTGGTATTGCCATACTCAGTAGTAGCAGAATGTATTTTGGAATGTAATTTTTGGTATGTACATGCTGTGTGTTAAATAATTATATAGTTAAAAATGACATTGATTAAAAAAAAATGCATTTTCATTTTCTTTCCACATTTTCCAAAAACTTGTGGAAAAAGTACAGATTTCAAAGACTCGTTATGCCCCATAGAATATACGTTGGAATGTTTGTTTTCCAAAATGGGTTAATTTTGTGGGCGTTTCTATTGTCCTGGTGCTTCAGGGTCTTAAAAAGTGTAATAGGTAGTGATGAAATTCAATGTGTAATTTATGCTCCTAGAATGCCTGGTGGTGTTCCCTGCATGTTGGGCCTCTCTATGTGGCCAGGCTGGAAAAGTCTCACAAATGTGGTATCACCATAACCAGAAGAGTAGCAGAATGTGTTTTGGGGTGTAGTTGCAAGTATGCATATGCCATTTGAGAAAAATATCCTGTTAATATGACAATTTTGTAAAAATAAATCTTCATTTTGCAAAGAATTGTTGGAAAAAATGTGCAACTTCAAAAACTCACCATGCCTCTTACTAAATACCTTGGATGGTCTACTGTCCTTGCTTGTTAGTTTCTCAAGAAATGAGATAGGCGGTCAGTACATTAGGTGTGATCAATTTTCAATGATTGGCACCATAGCTTGTAGACTATATAACCTTCACAAATACCAAATAATATACACTGATTTGGGTTATTGTTACCAAAGATATGTAGCAGTATAAATTTTGGCCAAAATGTATTAGGAAAAATTACTAATTTGCAAAATTTTATAACAGAAACAAAGAAAATGCATTTTTTTTTTTTTACAAAAGTTTTGGTCTTTTTTATTTATAGCGCAAAAAAAAAAAAAAAAACCTTGTGTGATTAAATAGCACCAAAAGAAAGCTCCATTGGTGTTATAAAAAGAACAAAAAAGGTTTATATGGGTACAGTGTTGCATGACTAAATAACTGTTATTCAAAGTTTGAGAGTACTGAAAGCTGAAAATTGACCTGGTCAGGAAGGGGGTATACTGTAAGTGCCCAGTAGGCAAGTGGTTAATGGCAACCAAGTCTTAGTCCATAGGGTTTAATATTGAGTTGGCCCACCCTTTGCAGCAATAACAGCTTCAACTCTTCTAGGAAGGCTGTCCATAAGGTTTAGGAGTGTCTATGGGAATGCTTGACCATTCTTCCAGAAGCACATTTGTGAAGTCAGGCACTGATGTTGGATTAGAAGGCCTGGCTCGCAGTCTCTGCTCTAATTCATCCCAAAGGTGTTATATCAGGTTGAGGTCAGGACTCTGTGCAGGCCAGTCAAGCTCCTCCACCCCAAACTCACACATCCATGTGTTTATGGACCTTGCTTTGTGCACTGGTCCAAATCATTTGGTGGAGGGGGGATTATGGTGTGAGATTGTCTTTCAGGGGTTGGGCTTGGCCCCTTAGTTCCTACGAAGCGAACTCCTAAGGTGTCAGCATACCAATACATTTTGGACAATTTCATGCTCCCAACTTTGTAGGAACAGTTTGGGGATGGCCCCTTCCTGTTCCAACATGACTACGCAGCAGTGCACAAAGCAATGTCCATAAAGACATGGATGAGCGGGTCCTTTTTTTCATGTTGAATAGAGTAAGGGAGAGTTCAAGTGAGAGAAAATCCCTGTAGATTAAATGAATTCTTTGGAGACTCCCAGTTCAGCAGAATTAGTGTCCCCTTTGGAAGGTTTTCTCTCTATTACTTTTCTTGGGACAACCCAAAATGTGGGATTTTCTTTTACTTTCAATGATAATGGTAAACAGGACAAAAAAGAGATGCGGAATCCCCTAACAGGGGCACAGAAAGCAATAAAAACTGACCTGTGTTCTAATCTATCTGCACTCTATCCAAAACGAAAAAATATATTTTGCCTTTAGTTATACTTTAAACACCAAGAATAATCATGTTAAATGTACTGATATTAAAAAATTGTATACAGTAACATTCTTCACCATTTCATTATTTAATTTAATCAAATAAAAAAAAAACAATTCTAAAAATTTGAAGTTACTCTTCGTCGGGTTACCATCCAAATCTTATGAATGAACATAGTTTATACTTTAGAAGCCTTTCAAGTGCAGACATAGGTTACTCTACATTATGGTGATTTAAAATATGGTGGCAGAGTTCATTAAAATGATTTTTAAAGAATTCCCGAGTTATAACACATTAATGACAAGCATAATTAGACATGTCTGTCTTAGGCATTAGGTGAATAAAGAAAAATTTGTTGCTCTTCTGAGAATCCTTACCTTCTATGTTCCAAGCAAAGTAATTTAAGCCGTGATTGAATTAGACAGGGACAGGTGTAATTGGCCCAGTCTCTGTTGTATTCAGGCATGCAATTACCATAATAAGACAGACTATAGAGAGGTCAGTAGCTTCTGCTAGCGGCCAGTTTGGCTGGAGCCTTATAAAACTGTCAACAGAAAGAGAACAAGGGATGCATTGGGTCACAGGCAAAGGTTCAATGGGTACTGGTAATTGATATATTGACAGCACTGTCTGCAGGAAAACAACAGAAGTGGTCAAGAGGAATGAAAGATGTGGTGCCAAACATGCTTTCAAATGTATTTCTGGTAGGCTAAGGCAGCCAATATAAATGATACATTGTTCAGAAAAAAATATTAAAAGAGAAATTTAGAATGGAGTTTGTAACAAAAATCTTTGGATAAGGTCAGTATAGTAAAGTACAGTAGTTTGCACCAGCTTTCTGTTTATTTTGTGTTTTGCAGATTGTCAGATGAAATTTGTACTCATGGGCACTGAGTTTTTTAAACAAATCAAACATATAGATATGTGTAATTTTCATCATACAGTTCATTTTATTACATTACACATGGGCATTTTATTTGAAATGTTGCTAACTGCTTGCAAATATGATTATATAAATAAAAGAATTACATCAAATCAATTAAAATGTGCATTTCCTAATATAAACTGGAACAGACCCTTAAAAAGAATCAATCACATTCATTTTTTTTTTTGCAAGACTCTAAATGTATTGTACTTGGTGAGACTTACTTCTAAAGCATTTCCTGCTTGAAGCAGTATTAAACCCAAAAGCAACATTTATTATATTGAAACTTACCAATTCTTAGGTCTAGTGGCTGCATTAGTTCTCTATTTTCGGCTTTCTTTCTTCTATTTTCATCTTGTGATCCAGCCAGTAAGTATGTTAACAGAAAAACTCCTTTGCAGTTACATGGATGAGGCAGACCATTAGCACAGACAGGGGTGCTTAAACTGGTCAGCTTTTATTTATTAATGTAAAACCTTTAGCTCAAAAGGAAAAAATCCTTTTGTTGTAACTGATTATAAAGGAATTTGGCTTCAATGTGTTAGTATATCTAAATCAATTAGTACATCTAACACTCCCCTCCCCTCCCCTCCCCTAAGACTTACAATGCTGCTGACAAAATGTGCCCCCTGTTCTCCTTCATCCAGAGTGGATGCACTCTAATACAGGAGGTGTGCTACTGACCAGATCACCAGGTGAAAACAGAGGGAAAAAAGCTTAAAAATAAGAAAACGAATACTGCAACTACATCTACTGATTGGTAAGCTTCAATATATTACAGTTTTGGTTTTGGGTTTAATAACCTTTTCTTACTGTGCCTTCACCTAACGCTGTAGATAAAATGTTAAGATTTAGAAGTTACCTGAAATCACACCTCACACACTGCATAATCAGAAGAATGAAATAGTGTGAGGACAGGCAGCTCCCAGAACTTAAGATACACCTGACTCTACTGACTCTGACAGCAGTCCTCCTTTACAGGACCATTTTAAATATGGCCACTGACAACTTGGGTGCTGCCATTGCTGGTCACCATCAAGTTGTTCAGCAGCTATCCTGACCCTATGGCTTCAATACTCTTAACCCTTTAAAAGTTTCTAAATGCTGGAAGGCAGAGTCGAGCATTCAGGTCATGTGACCGCTGTGATTGGCTGTCACAGCGGTCACATGATCATAAAGCTCCTGATGACAAGTTTGCATCGGGAGCTTTTCAGCCCTCGCCAGTGACCATGCTGGGGGCAGGGTGCGCACTCTCAGCACAGAAAAGTGTTTACAAAGGGCGGCTTATATGCTGCCTCTTGGCGTTACAGCCCACCCACCGAGAGGCAGCATATATGCACCACATTGCATATATGCTGCCTCTCGAAGAGGGTAATGAGTCAGTAAACAAAAACATCTGTGAATATAAGGAAAGTCAAATTATTGGCTTACTAAAAGCAGGATGATGGGGGCAGTCTGTCACAGTCAGAGGTTAAGCTATAGCAGTAGAGAGGCCTCTACTGACCAGCTGAATAAGTATGAAAGCAGGTCATGCTGGTGGATGACACAGGATAACATGAGGTGCATAGTTTAAATGCTAACCAGTGTTCATCAGGGCTCCTGATAGTGGAGATGTGTTTTGTTATGTGTTATTTCAGGTAGTCTCTCAGAGTGGCAGTGTCTCTCAGAAGTTAAGATGGGCAGAGGATCACCAATTCCCCCAAAATAGTGGAGCAATATCAGAAAGGAGTTTCTCAGAAAAAAATTGCAAAGAGTTTGAAGTTATCATCATCTACAATGCATAATATCATCCAAAGATTCAGAGTATCTGGAACAATCTCTGTGCGTAAGGGTCAAGGCTGGAAAACCATATTGGATGCCCGTGATCTTCGGGCCCTTAGACCGCACTGCATCACATACAGGAATGCTACTGTAATGGAAATCACAGCATGGGCTCAGGAATACTTCCAGAAAAAATTATCGGTGAACACAATCCCCCGTGCTATTCACCATTGCTGACTAAAACTCTATTGGCCAAAAAAGAAGCCATATCTAAACATGATCCGGAAGCGCAGGCCTTTTCTCTGGGCCAAGGCTCATTTAAAATGGACTGTGGCAAAGTAGAAAACTGTTCTGTGGTCAGACAAATCAAAATTTGAAGTTATTTTTGGAAAACTGGGATGCCATGTCATCCGGACTAAAGAGGACAAGGACAACCCAAGTTGTTATCAGTGCTCAGTTCAGAAGCCTGCATCTCTGATGGTATGGAGTTGCATGTGGCATGGGCAGCTTACACATCTGGAAAGGCACCATCAATGCTGAAAGGTATATCCAAGTTCTAGAACAACATATGCTCCCATCCAGATGTCGTCTCTTTCAGGGAAGACCCTTCATTTTCCAACATGACAATGCCAGACCACATACTGCATCAATTACAACATCATGGCTGCATAGAAGAAGGATCCGGGTACTGAAATGGCCAGCCTGCAGTCCAGATCTTTCACCATAGAAAACATTTGGCGCATCATTAAGCGGAAGATGTGACAAAGAAGACCTAAGACAGTTGAGCAACTAGAAGCCTGTATTAGACAAGAATGGGACAACATTCCTATTCCTAAACTTGAGCAACTTGTCTCCTCAGTCCCCAGACGTTTGCAGACGTTGTTTGTTATAAAAAGAAGAGGGGATGCAACACAGTGGTAAACATGGCCTTGTCCCAACTTTTTTGAGATGTGTTGATGCCATGAAATTTAAAATCAACTTATTTTCCCCTTAAAATGATACATTTTCTCAGTTTAAACATTTGATATGTCATCTATGTTGTATTCTGAATAAAATATTGAAATTTGAAACTTTCACATCATTGCTTTCTGTTTTTATTCACAATTTGTAGTGTCACAACTTTTTTGGAATCGGGTTTGTAGTTTTGGGTGTGATAAATACATTTTGTGGGTGTGTAATGTATATAATGTAACCTAGCAGTTATTTGTGTAAACAATTTGTGTGCCAAAATGTCAGGTGCTTAAACTCCTATGCCCGGAATAAACATAACAGTATTTTAGAAGCCAAAAATGAATATACTGAACGTGGTGAAAGCTGATCAAAATTGTGTGTCGCTGCCGAGGCTCTTAAAAGAAGTAACCCAATTTGTTTTTAAGAAGAACTACAGCATTTAAAATTTCCTACATGTATTTTTAGTTTTAGAACCAACTCTCACCTTAAGCCCCGGTTCACACTTATGCGAGTGCGGGGTTCGCATGTAATGTCGGAGCGCACTGCTCCTTCATTACATGCGATTGTCTGTGTGGTGCGAGTTTAGCCATAACTTTGTATGGCTAAATTCGCACCCGCAGCAAACTCGCACAGGACCCTTTTTGGCAGCCGCATCAGGATCGGATCGCACAGCGGTTCACACTTGTGCGATCCGATCCTGTGCGAACTGCAAGATCACACTGTGATATGCGATCAAACTGGGGGGTGTCATTAAGATTACATTGACACACCCAGCGTATCGCATATGGCAGTGTGAACTGCCGGGGGTGCGTGTGTGATGCGGGAACAGGCTGCGGATTCGCAGCCTTCCCGCATCGCATAAGTGTGAACCGGAACTAATACATTCACACCTGAAATTTGGTTAGGGACATGGGGGAGGAGAGTAAAGATGGTCAATACCATAATGTGTAGTGTCTGCAGAAAAAGAAAGAGGAGACCCAGCCAAAAATACCTCACATCTTTGGTTATGAAGATGTCCCACTGCCTAAATCATATATCAGTGCTGCTGATTTGATGATAATCATACAATAAAAGATTTCAGTGGGTGCATTGAATGCTACAGTTTCATAATTGGATAGACATTCACTGAAATCATGCTTCTTTTCAGACTAGCCAACAGATTGTGAACATTAAAGAAGAATGACTATTGGACAGCCATACTTTTGATATTATTATAAAACGTGAGCTATGCACTAAATCCAGCCTGTTCACTAAACAAAAGGTTCAGGTGCCATGGTCAAGGTCCCCTTTCCACCTTCTTCCTACATTATGGTCTAAGTCATACCTTTGTCTTCTCTGTCAGATAGAGGCCAGATTAGATTTAGCAATTGCAGCATCAGCAGCCACCAAATCTCATTGGATCATTGGATATACTGGAAAAGAAAAATTACCTGGGAAGCACTCTGGTCATAGACACCTAATCTATTACCCCATTGATTATTGAATTAAAGCACTTGACTATTTTTAGCCACCCAAGTGCTTTCTTATGTTCCCTCCAGAATCTTTTCCTAACTCATATCATCCAGATGGCACTGAAACCCCCAAGTGGTCTAAACTGTGCAATGCGAGTGTTGAGTGACTGACTCCCACCATACATACATTATAGACAGACTTTTACTATACATATACTGCATATATATTTGGTGATATTTGCCATGTTAGTCCTGGCTCTATTTCCAATATTGCCCTCTTCGTTGTCTCATTCTCTCTTTAAAGCAAACTTACTAATAGGGATGAACTGAAAGTTCTCTCTGAACACAGGTTTGGAGCAACTTTTGGCTATTCTGGCATTTGTTCATTTGATCTTTCATTCTACAAAAGCCAAATGTCACATATAATATCAGTATGTTTACCTCTACTATATATGATAGTTTTCATCTCGTCAATGGTTTCTAAGGAAGCGGTGGGTGCAGATGTCCTCCAAATCCTTAGCAACCAGTCACATCAGTCAACTCCCCTCATTTACTGGCTTGTAATCCCTAGCCTTATAAACAAAATAGCGGGGTAGTGTGATGCTACAGATCAAATATGTACCCTTTATTCATTCTCATAAAGGGGTCCAGCATCTGGGGGCCCTCATATTGTTAAAAAGGGCTTCCAGATGCTTATAAGGCCCCCACCGACAGATCCCCCCCCCCCACAAACACTAAGCCAAGGTCAAGGGGAAAAGGTCCTTGTCCTCCATCCCGCCAGGTAGAGGGATGGAGAACAGTGAACATCTGTTTTCTACTCTTATCTAGCTAGAATGAACATGGAAACAACATGCATTATGTCACTTCCGGGTTCTGCTATCACTTTTCCCCAGCTGCTGTGGCTTAGGGAGAAGCTTATGGAGTGGGATCTTGGCTACATTAGTTTCAGTGAAAGGCAAGTGACACATGAGGGTTTTAATAGACTCCTGGTCTACAATTAAAGACAACCTGTTATAAACCAAATGCTATTATATAGAGGATTTTTGGTCTACTATGTAATCTCAATTTCATCTGTCAACGGATTGCATGAAAAACAGGCGAATGGTCCATATGTAATAAAGTTAAGTAAAAAAATGAAAAAATTACACCCAAGCACTTAAAAATCCCCTTCAAAAATGTTAATTACCCCCCCCCCTCCCCACAACCCAATATACACATGAACATAAACACACACACATCTGGACTATAGGCCCAGACATTTTGGGCTTTGAACAAAACTATTGATTGCGCTACATATGTCAGTGAGAGCAATAAATCTAGGGCCATTATTTACGGTTACCTTAAAACTGATGACATGGAGGGACTTTTAAAGCATCGCCTATAGAAAATTTTGGGCACATGTAATTTTAAGGCTTAACATGTTTAGTTGGAAAGTAGACACCCCAAATTGGTCCCAAATTTTGCCACAATTTTTTTGGGAAATTAAGAAACATACTGGTTAAACATGGACCTTGGTAAAGGTACACTATATACAATAATGTGCAGGTTATTCACAGAGGAAGGAGAAAGTGAAGGGGTTAATGCAGAGATGAAAGGATTTATGTTTCTGATGTGCATGACAAGGGAGGTGAAAGGGTTAATAAACATTTATAAACAGCACTTGGTAAACATAGGGCTGCCAAGCTTTTTAATAAAAATATACCCTGGTAAAAAGGGGTTAATATTTTTTTTAAATAAATTAGTACTTTAGCGATATCTGGTTAAAATGAAAAAGAGGAGCAATAAATACATTTTAGAGTATCAAAAATGTTTAATACATATAAATATCCTACAATGATTCATGGTGGCAACGTTTTAAAAACCCCTTGAGGTGGGTGGTCAGGGAGAATGAAAAACACAGGAGGCTGAGCTGGAGATTTACCACCCTTAGCTGCCCACCCCAAATGTAACAATACAGCTGCACAGGGCTGTACACATGATGTGGCTATGCTGCTTTGCATTGTAGCCATGGAATTTTTAACTTACAACCTTTTTAACCCCTTGGTGCTGTCCATATGCAGATATGCGGCTGATCGAGATCATTTCCAGGGGCGGACCCGGAAGTGGTCATGTGAGGCTGTGCTCTGAGTGCCTCGCGGGAAAACTCCCTCCCTAATATGGAGCCCATCCGAGAATCGAGCGGGAGAACTGCATGCTTGGCGGTGGTGAGATAGGAAAACCGCGGACCCGCTTTCCATCACCCCCAGTAGCCGAACTGATTTACCGGGTAAGATTGCAGACCCGGAAAGAGACCTGCTCCTGTCGCAGATTTCCCGCCAGAGACCAGACCGAGACCGGGACCGTGAGAGGAGGGCTGTCGGCGGACACCTCCTGGAGCTGTGGAGAGGTAGCACCAGGCAGGCTAAGAGACAGCGGCGCCCCCCGCCGGTGTCTACGGGGCTGCCCGTCTGACGACCGGGTTCACGGTCAGTAGAGCTGGGGCGTTTTCACTCCCTGACCCTGCACTGGTGTTACGCATACCAGCCGAGAGCAACAGGAATCTGGAAGGGAACTCACGCAGCGGTCCCTAGCAGGAAGTTCAGAACGGGCCCCACGAGGAAGTTTGCCGGCAGGTTGGTGAAAGTGAAGGAGGGGGGCAACTGCAGGAGCCTGCCCGCACTCCCAAATCTCCCGACCATACGGCATGGAAAAGGGAGCTGGCGAGGAACGCATACATATAAGCACAGGATCCCCAGAAAAGCAATAACGGAGAAGAGACTGCCTGCGCAAAGCATGAGTGAATATCTTCTATTTTTCCTATTTCCATCCATATGCACCAGCAATAATTGACTATTAGAGACATATTAGTACCACACAGGCATATGGTTATATTGGGGATATAAGCTGGAAAGGGACAGAAGAGGAGGTAAATGGTGAAATAGGAAACATAAATCAGGTCCCCCTACCAGCAGAAGATTGTGGGAGATCAAAGGAGGAAGGCTATCAGAGAGGTGGAGGAGCGATAAATTGGAGCTGGGACTTTAAAATATGGAGGCTGGAGGTACATAGGACTGGATAGAGTACCCCAGAAGATCGAAGGAGACCGGAGGGCCCAGTTAAACTCCAAAACCACACCATTGGCTCTTACAGGATAGGGAGTTAATATGACTCTCACAAAAAAACGTAAGGTCAAAAAAAACACCGGGAAGACACAAGGGAAATCAGAAGGAGAGATAAGGAAATTTCTCTCTACCAGCCTTACAACTACAACAGTGAGCAGCATGGCGGAGGCAGGAGATACTCAAACAGACTGGGACTCTAGCGATATCACAGAATCAAGGGCCACATCACCCCTAGAGGAAAGAGCTCTGGTGCTCAATTTTAAATCCCAGAAAGAACAGACCATACCCTCCCCGAATGCTGAATGGGCAGCGCAAATGGCGGAATTTAGAGCCATGATTAGTTCGCTCCCAACTAAAAAGGATATGGAACAGCTAGTGAACCGGGTAGAGGAGACCCATAAAAAGGAAATTCAGCTTATTAAAAGTGAGATCCAAGCACTGTCCACTAATCAAAGAAAGGAGGATGCAGAAATTGTTGCAATAAAGGAACGGCTAACAGTCTTGGAAAGGAATGTAGAACAACAGGGAGAAAAAGAAGCTAGGCTACAGTTACAGATTGAAGATATGGAAAATCGAAGCCGTCGCAATAATTTAAGAATTCGAGGTATAACAGAAACACTCAAAAATACACAGTTGGAAGAATCAGTAAATAATCTATTTAAGGATATCTTAGGAGCAAGTTATCCGGGTAAAATTGAGTTTGACAGAATACATAGGGTTCCCGGCCAAATGAAGAGAGATCAGGAAAAGCCAAGGGATGTAATCTGCAAACTGCATTACTACACCCAAAAGAACTGATACTAAGATCGGCCAGAGACACCAGAGACTGGAAAATGGAAGGAATGACCATACAGGTTTTTTTTAGATATCTCCAAAGGGACCCTAAAGAGAAGAGCCATGCTGAAACCCATTTTGGAATTGGCTAAGCGAAAGGGATGTACTTATAGATGGGGGTTCCCCTTTATAGTAACATTTAATAGGGATGGCCGTTACTTCACGTTGCGTAACTTCCAAGACATGATGGCTTTTTTTGACTTTCTAGGGGTACCAGCGATAGAGACCCCCAACTGGTTGGGGGAAATTGAGGGAAACGCAGGCAGAGAGCTAACATAACCCCGGGAGATAGAGGGGAGGAGGGGGGGCAGGGATTAAAATCTAGAGGCATCACATTGGGGATAGGGGGGATTGGGTCTCTTGAGGGGATTTAGAAGCTAATAAAGATGAAGAAGGATGCAATCCTGTGGTATAGGAGAGGGGCCGGGGATGAGGGGATGACATCCCCACATCTAAGCCTCTTCGACATAACCTGTTTTTTTTTTTTTTTTTTGTCTGTCTTGCACTAAGAGGACAGTGGAACTTAGGGGCATAATCTCCCCTACTGAATGAAGTCACTTATCTGGGTTTTAATAGAAAGGAGGTGGTAATTTTTTTTTTTTTTCTCACGAAGATTATAGTGGAATGTAGGGGTTTAACTAACCCGATTGAAATAAGGCACTGGAGTTTTAGTAGAAATGTTAAAGTGTTAAGGGCAATTCTTGCACTGGTTTTCTTTTTTTTTTTTTTTCTTTCTTTTCTTCTTTTATCACGGTGAAGTTTGGGTGTAATATACACTGACACTTGAATGTTGTAGTTAGGTTTTAAAAATATAGAACATACCAATAGAAATGGAAGGATGCATTAGAATCTTGAGTCTCCAAACCCCCTCCCCTCATTTATAGACCTCTGAAGATCAGTAGAACTTAGCAGGGGAGGGGGGTCAGAGAAACCCAGTATTACAATAAGGAAATAAGAGTGAGCCATTAAGGCTAAAGGTGAAAACCACATATGGGATATGTCAGTCTCTGCACTGCCTTCCCCCCCCCCCACTCCTCCAGTCTTTTAATATTTATCCCCTTCCCCCCCCCTTTTTTTTTTTTTTTTTTTTATTATATATCACAATGAAATTAAAGGGTTAATACCCCATACAATGGTTCACAAAGTAGGTCATAATTGGCGACCCCAAATTTTTAAAAATGTTATTTTTTTTTATTTTTTTTTTCGTGCACAAGGAAATTAAAGGGTGTAATACCCCATACAAGAGATCACAAAGTGGGTCACAATTGGCGACCCCAAATTTTTAATTTTTTTTTTTCCTCTTTTTGTTATATGGCAGTGGTTCTCAATTCCGGTCCTCGGGACCCACTAACAGGCCAGATTTTAAGTATTACCTTGGGGGATGCAGACTAGAATACTGCAATCACTGAGCAGCAAATGAGATCACCTGTGATGTAATTTAGTTATCTTGCAAACCTGGCCTGTTGGTGGGTCCCGAGGACCGGAGTTGAGAACCACTGTTATATGGTACAGTGTTACTGTGGGGCACAATAGCCCCTATTAAATAAAGCTAAATAAGTTTTAAGGGGAATGGGAATTTCACATGTTATTGGGGCGAGTTGAGGTGTGTTTTTGTGTTTTTCCCTGTCTTTATCGGTGTGTTGTAAAGGGGAAGCTATTGTTAGATATCAAGGCTCTAAAAATACTCATAGAGCTACAGGAGTGGAGTATCTCAAGGTCACAGAAAACCAGAGGCTGGAGAGGTAGAGGAAGAAAGGGATGGGCAGTGGAGATAGAGAAATAAAAGCACATTAGTAAGATTAGGGAGGGAGAAAGCGGGGACAGAGGGTATGACCTCAGGTAAATCCCTGTAAAAAGTTTAGAACACACAGGTGGCAGTAAAATGCGTGTGTTGGAAGGATTTAAAAATCCGACCTGGGGATCCGACCGGGAAGAGCTTTTTTTGCTCCAACCGGCAGGGTAGGATCCACAGGGAAGGGCATAGGAGTGATTGGACTAGTGTGAGGTGAGTGGATAAGAGATTGAGTGAGTGATTGCCGATAGTAAGTTGTGAGATTCTTGTGGGTTTTCTTTTTTTTTTTTTTTTTTCTCTCTCCCCTCTCTCCCTCCTTTTCTCCTCCGATCTGTAGTCTCCATTTACGATTTATAATTTGATAAGTTTAAAATGGAGAATATAAAATATAAAGATTGTTTCAATTAATGCAAAGGGCTTAAATACGCCCGAAAAAAGGCGAATATTATTATCAGAACTTAAAAGAGTTAAGGCGAATATAGCGTTTATACAAGAGACGCATTTTAGATCAGGGAATTTACCATACTTAAAAAATAATGTATTTCCATATATATATCATTCAACCTACACACAATCAAAATCAAGAGGGGTATCAATATTAATTGACAGTAAGACACCGTGGCAGATGGAGGAGAAGCTATGCGATGACAGCGGTAGATATCTCTTCCTAAAAGGGAAAATAGGAGAAATTCAGATGAATTGGCAACCTTATACTCCCCTAATAAACAACAAGATAGATTTGTCGCCAAAACATTGAATATACTCAGAGAATTTACCCAAGGTCAATTGATAGTGGGAGGAGATTTCAACACACCTCTGTCTCCCATGGCTGATACCTCTAAAACTAAATATACTTCCTCAGAAGCGATGTGTCGGCGGATGAGGAAGAATATATATAAGGAGCAATTGATAGATGTATGGCGTCTCCAGCACCCTACCGAAAAAGAGTTCACATTTTTTTCACATCCGCATGAGACCTATTCGAGAATAGATTTCTTTTTAGTGCCACATGCGCATCTTCGGGCGGTGATCCACACCGACATTGACAACATCTCATGGTCAGACCATGCAATGGTGTCAATGGTTTACAATATTTCCACAGTTAAATTAACTAAACAAAGATTTTGGAAATTAAACGAAAGTCTGTTACAGATAGAGGAAGTAAGGTCAGAGGTACAAAAAGAACTTAAAGATTACTTTGAGCTTAACGATCTGCCTAGCTGTACGATAGGCACGTTGTGGGAGGCACATAAGTCAATGATAAGGGGAATCCTAATTAAGCATGGTGCAAGAATAAAAAGGGAAAGAAATAAACAATTGTCTGAATTACTAGATAAGCTTAAAATAATGGAAACAGAACACATATGCAGATATGCGGCCTCTCTGTGCCTGGTCCGCATATTTGCGTGAATTACTGCCAATACATTTGTGCCTAGAGCTGCACAGTTACTGTCGCCTAACCAACAGCTTCCAATTGCTCCTTGCGATCAGTAGTTTTCAGGCCGTTATTGGTGACCACCAGTCATATGATCTTAAGCCCGGCTTCCAGTGTCATAAACCTCTTAAAGGGTAGGGAGACGCTGGTGCTTGGAGGTTAATGACAGAGCTTGACAGGTGGCACTGTCTATCAAACCCACTGAGTTCAACACTCAGCTTGCATTTGCGTCATGGTTCAAAAATGTAAAACTGTAGTTCAACAATTAAAAAAAAAAAACAACAAAAAGCAGGCATTCAGAAGGTGGCAGATATCAGAATGGTGTCCCGGGGTGAGGGGAGAGGCCTGGAAAGGCATATCAAATTCTGCAGCCATCTTGGGAGCCACTGCGCATTCTCCTCCCATCACTAACTTAAAAAAAAAGCAGGTAAAAACAAAGAAAAGGTTAATTTTTATTAACTTGAAATGTGCCTCTGGACTTGCTAGCATATTCACCTAGTCAATTACCTAGTACAGCCCCCTCTCTTCTACAGTGTCATAGCTTTCTCATCTTTTAACCACTTTAGCTTTGGAAGGATTTGCCCCCTTTCTGACCAGACCCCATTTTGCGATTCGGCACTGCGTCACTTTAACGGACAATTGCGCGGTCGTGTAACGCTGTACCCAAACTAAATTTACGTCGTTTTTTTCCCCACAAATAGAGTTTTCTTTTGGTGGTATTTAATCACCTGTGTGATTTTTAATTTTTGTGCTATAAACAAAAAAAGAGCAACAATTTTGAAAAAAAAACAAAACAATATTTTTCACATTCTGCATGACATTCCCAAAAAAAATATTTAAAAATCAAATTTTTTTAACATTTTAGGCCAATTTGTTTTCTGCTACATATTTTTGTTAAAAAAAATTGCAATAGGCGTATTCTGATTGGTTTGCGCAAATGTTATCACGTTTACGAACTACAGGAAAGATTTATGTCATTTTTTTTTTTTACTAGTAATGGCGGCGATCTGCAATTTTTTGTGGGACTGCGACATTGCGGCAGACAGATCGGACCCCTAAATGACACTTTTGGGGGGACCAGTGACATTACTACAGTAATCAGTGCTAAAAATATGCACTGTTACTGTAATAATGACACTGGCAGGGAAGGGGTTAATACTGTGGCTTATCAAGGGGTTAAATGTATGCCTCGTGCTTACTAACGTGTGGGGGGTTCTGTGACAGACACAGAGATTGCAGTTTCAGCTATGCTGAATCTAGTGACCTCTTCCTGTCTGTCACTGAGAAGATCCGCCTGCTTTGTTTACATAAGCAGGCGGGTCTTCTCACCGTTTCCCTAACGATCGGGGGAGGAAGGCGGCAATCGGAGCCACTTCTCCCGTGGCCGGACTACCGCCGTGTCTAAACACAGTGGGAGCGTGGCTTCAGCGGCGCACGTGCGCCGCCGGAATCACTAGCAGTCCAGTGATGTAGGTCTACGTCGCTGGACCCATGGGAGCCGACCTGCTGCAGTAATATTACAGCTGACGGTCAGAAAGCGGTAAAAGTTAGCTATAGACAGTTTGAATCATGGCCAGTTCAGCAGGGACTGGCCAAGATTCAAACCATGTATGGGCAGGCCGATTGTACCCAAGTTGATCAATCGATTGATCAACTTCAGTACAAGCAGCATGTTGAATTTTTCATGCGATTGTTGTCAGTGACTCTAGCCATTAGCAATTATCACTCCCAGGACCAGTTGTTGGGAGAACGCAACAGATCAGCAAGAGGCTGACTGTGTTGATGGGGAAATCAACTGATTTTCTATCCTGTAACCCGTGGTTGTAGAAAAGAAAATAACACCTGCTATGGCCGGCTTCAGAATGTTTAATTATTGTTTTTACTAAACTAGCTCCTCTGACACTCAGCTCACTTCCCAACATAACATTTTATGTAACAATTGGGGAGTGAACTGGAAAAGAATAGTGTCACTGATTACATCCAAAATGGAGGCTTCCAGAGGCCATATCAGAAGTTTGGGAGGCTTTTACAGGTAAACAACATGCAAACAGCATCTTAAACTGACATATATTCATATGGGAAGCTTGTTGTTAACTACTTTCTCCTCGCCCACAAAACATTTACTGCAGGCGAGCAGAAGCTTCAGGCTAGGCAAAGTACTCGTATGTTGTTGCCTCTTGGGGTTTTCATGAATGTGCAAGCCCCCTGCTAACATGGGCTGTGATTGTCGTCCTGTGTTGCAACTTATTTTGGCTCTTTACCTGCTGATCAGCTGTGGCCAATCACAGCACAGAGTTCAGTGTTTACAAACACACAGAGCTCTGTTCAAAGACAGCGATATGGCTGTTTCTTCTCCCTGAAATCCACTCAGAGAAAAAAAGCAGCTGGATCTCTGGGTAAAAGATACACTGATTATATACTTGTTAAAGAGGAAGTAAACCCTCCTCGGGAAGTTGTACCTATAGGTAAGCCTATGATAAGGCTTACCTATAGGTACTGTAAATATCTCCTAAACATGTACCGTTTAGGAGATATTTACCTTTAATGCAGCCAGTGACGTCACTGGCGCATGCGCTCTGAAGGAACGGCTGATCGTGCCGTTCCTTCAGAGCCCCGTGCCGTGACCGTCGGCTCCCGCGCGCGTGCGCGGGAGTGACGTCACCGCGGCTCCGGCCAATCAGATGGCCGGATGCCGCGATCCCGGAAGACGGGCGACTGAACATGTCGCTCGTCATACAGGTGAGTGAGCGGCACGGCGGGGGCTCGTTCTAAGGTAAGTATTTCATAATGAGCTAGTATGCGATGCATACTAGCTCATTATGTGTTTCTCTTGCAGGATGTAAAAAAAAAAAAAAAATTTTAAACGGGTTTACAACATCTTTAAGCACACAATTAACCCCTTTGATTACCTCTTGATGTTAACTCCTTCCCAGCCAGGGTCATTAGTACAGTGTACAATATTATCAATGATCACTGTATTAGTGTCACTAGCGACATTAGTGTCAGTTAGTTAGTTAGTTAGTGCCTCTCTAACCAGTGTTTGTTAGCACCAGATTGCCTGCCACACTATCACAGTCACACTATAAGTCACTGATCACCGCCATTACCAGTATAGCATCTATAGCTCCGTAAATTCCAGTATATATACCATAGTTTGTAGATGCTATAACTTTCACACAAACCAAATAATATACTCGTACTGGGATGTCTGCAAAGACATGTAGCAGAATACATTTTGGCCTAAACTTATGAAGAACTTTTACTTTACTGGATATGTTTTATAACAGAATGTAGAAAATATTACGTTCATATTTATTTGTGAGAAAACAAGTAAACCTGGATAGCAGAAGCATGTATTGTTGTGTCTATGGAACAGGGTAGAAGAGCATGATGAGACATGTATGACTATGCCGTGCCTTGGGGAAAAACAATAGCAATTGGGCAAAACCTTGGTAAGTTGACTGCAAGATGCTAGTGTCTACTGATGTCCATAGACTTAGGTAGCACCCAAAAAATTAAGTAAAACATAGCTAAATTAGGTGATGATCTCTTCATCCTAATTTCTATGGGTACCTTAAAGTGGTTGTAAAGGCACAAGTTTTTTTTTACCATCATGCACTCTATGCATGAAGGTAAAACATTTTCTGTGTGGAGCAGACCCCCCCCCCATACTTACCTGAGCCCCCTCTTGATCCAGTGATGTCCATGAGAGCCTTGCACTCCTGATTGGCTTTGGGAAGCAGTTGGAGCTCCTGCTGCATTCAATCACAGCCAGTGAGCCAACCAGGAGATGGAGGGGGTGGGGCTGAGTCGTAGCTCTATGTGTCCATTCACACTGCTTGTTGCTTACTCTAGGGGTACCTGGCAGGAGGCAGAAGCCAGAAGCACCAGAGTGGGAGCTAAGAAGAGGACGATCTGAGCTGCTCTGTGCAAAACAATTGAACAGAGAATGTAAGTATAACACGTTTTGTATTTTTTGAAAAAAAAAAAAAAAGAACCAAGGCTTTAATATGGCTTGTTTTTGGTGTGAAAACACACAATAGATGCATCATGCAGGACTGTTGGAGCCCTTTCAGAAAACGCACCAAAAATGCCAGATTTCATAAATTTATGGGAAAGAGTGCGTAGCGCTCACAATAACAGAGGGTATACTGCACTGCACTCAAACTGCAGCCAAACAGCTGTGCAGCAGTGTAAAAGTGTCCTAAGTATCAGCTACACATATGTCCACAAATTTAAGAAATTACTTTATGTAAATAACCAAATCTGACAGATATGGAATTTTTAGAACTTTCAAAGCTTTTATCAAGCTTTTTAAAGATTTAAACTGAATTGGCCCAGAGTCTCAGCGAGTTCTACAGTTTATTATTCTGACTTGCCATACATCATTTTACGGTTTCTCTATTGCTCTTGCACCTATATTGTTTTTAGCTGAATAATGCAGTAATTGTACACAAACAATCAATTACTATTTTTTTTTATCATTAATAATGGGTATGTAAATCTCACTGCTTGGCATGTCTAATCTTATGTTTATGTTCCTTAAATAAATTTAAATAAATGAATGAATATCTACATTTACTTCATATAAATGTATATGTTAATCTTGTAAGTGAGCCAACAACTCCAAATACGTGTAGAAAATGTATTGGTTATATGAAAAGAGCATACAGGAAGGCTAAGATGTTTCGGCAAACTGCCTTGTTAGCCTTCCTGTATGCTCTTTTCATGTAACCAATACATTTTCTATACCAATTTGGAGTTGCCGGCTCACTTACTGGATTTGTTTGCTCACTTGTCTGGAGGACATCGGAACCAGAGCACCCATCTGAAGATTCCATCCATTAACTTTATTTAGAGGTTCCCCTGTTCAGAGAGCTGCATCTGCATATATGTTAACCTTGAAAAAAAATAAAAGCAGAAATCTTGCTGGTCACATCTTTTGTTCTTGTTTTCTTTTGTCCATTTTTTTTGTTATAAATATGGCCCCAAATATGTACCTGAACATTCCAAAAAATTGGATTGTATGGGCACCTTTTTGAACAATGTGATTTATTTTCATACAACCTAGGTATTTCAAATTAAACTTGGGAAATGTAAGAAATATTTACTTGTGTAAGCATTAAACTACCTCCTAAATTAAAATAAACTCAATTGTAGCAGTCATATATTCTTTAAAAGCTGTATAACATTTACTTTTAGCTGCCAGAAATGACCATGCAATGCTACCTGTGTATCTGAAAACCTAAATTCTTGCTTAAATTGTTTGAGGAGACAAGAAAGAAGAACAAATGAGTTTACAGCTTAGGATTTCATCCATGACAATTAGGATTCTAGTTTCTGCTGACTGCATTTTCACCTTCAATTCTAACAGGTCAGCAAAAGGTAATGTTTTCATTTAAACATACCTGTTAAGTTGACCTACGTTTTAACATAAACAAAGCTTTTAAAATGCAGACACCTGAAATACAGGGGGGTTTAATCCTGGCTCCAGCCTGTGCATATGAAAAAGAAAGCAAGCCATATCACTTCACTTAGAAGATGTGTCATCTAATTTAATGTACCATTCCATAATAAACATGAAAAATGTGCATTTGTGGATTTCCAAACAGAAAAAAAAAAATGGTTACCAATATTCTGTGCCCTGAATAAATATAATAAATTGGTTTGAGGTTTAATAATTTAATTACATTATGGTCAGCTGATATTTGACTGCCACTAAATAAAATAACTATTATTATGTTGTTATTATTAATACTAATATTATTTTTAGTTGCAGTAGCAGTAACATTACCAATTTTACAACCATGAGATACCCCTCTTTTTGCACAGATGACTGAATCAATTAATTTCATTTCCAATAAAACACACATTCGAGACCTGAAAGTTTGCTCAAGCTCCAAAAATCTTATATATATATATATATATATATATATATATATATATATATATATATATATATATATATATATATATATATTTTTTTTTTTAATGATCTATAGAATAAACAGATCCTATTTTACATTGTGTGTCCCATGATAGTGGTGCCTTTATTTTTAAAACCACATTATCTATAATATATTTTTATGATAAAATTATTATTAGTACACACACAAGCACATAATCTCTAAAGTTTCTAAGTATAAATTACAGAACTGCATGGAGAAAATTCAAACAGTAAATACATCTACATCTAAAACCATGCAGTTTTGTGACACAGTGAAAAAATTAAGCCATAGAAATTTGTAGGTAAGCAACTCCTGCCCAGGCCAATTTTCAGCGATCACTGCTGTCACAATTTGAATGCCAATTACTCATGCAAAACTGTATCCAAATGAAATTTTCGTCATTTTATTGAGAGAGGTAGAGATTTATTTTGGTGTTTTTTAACCACTTGCTGGCCACTCTCAGTACATTTACTGCGGCAGGATGGCAGATCCAGGCTGAGTGACCTATTGATATGTAACTCAGCAGATGTGCACTGTGTCCAGTCACCAATAATAGTGATCACATGATCAAATGTAAACAAAACTGTCATGAATGGCTTCCATTTATGACAGCTTGTTTACTTTTTGTAAGGTAAACCAGATTCCCAGCACCAGAAAACCAGTGCGAGCT
The DNA here is from genome assembly GCF_965119305.1 of Pelophylax lessonae. Taxonomy (NCBI): domain Eukaryota; kingdom Metazoa; phylum Chordata; class Amphibia; order Anura; family Ranidae; genus Pelophylax; species Pelophylax lessonae. The sequence continues at coordinate 168,782,595 of NC_138771.1, forward strand.
TATGCTTATATTCATGAGCATGGGCATTGTTTAGATGCTCATACTTCTAAGCCACGGGTGTCAAACACAAGGCCGGCGGCCCGTATGCGGCCCCCCAGGCCATTTTATGTGGCCCTTGCACCTCTCCTGCAGCTGTGGCACCCCCCTTGTCTCTGCCCCCACCTTGTCTAAGTTGTCGGCATCAGAGAGGACAGAACTCCTTTGCCAGATCCTGTGCTTCTCTGTGCTGCTGCAGAAATGCGGGCAGAACTCCTCCTACATATCCAGATCCACCTGCATTTTCTTCCTGACAGTAGCACAAGGTAAGGGGGTGCATTGTGATGTAAGGAAAGGTGAGTGACTCTTGATTTATGATGGTGGGGGGGGCTCTTGAGATCTCGCATAAGGGGGCGTGGGGTGCTCTGGACATCTAATATCACAGATATAACCACCCCTCTGAGGGCAACCATAATGCTGATGCAGCCCGCGATAAAATTGAGTTTGACACCCCTGTTCTAAGCAAAGAGGCAATTGATGCATTATTGTACATGTACGCTTGCGCACATACATGCACATACAAATTAGCATGTGTACTTGGTGCCCAGTGGTCTTCAGTTTGTACCTGTATTCCTGAGACCTGATCCATTGAACCTGCTTACCTGTGTATGACCCGGCTTTCTACTGGACTTTGCCTGTGCTTCTGCATTTCCTTGTTCACCTGATCTCTCTGACCTCGACCCATTTACTGGACTCGTCTTTGCCTGCTGATTCTGTACTGTGCTGCCAAGCCATAACCAACCTTGGTCTGCTTCCCGGACTTGCACTGCCTGCTGACTTGGTCCCCTTGTTGCCCAGCTGCCACTGGTCGCAGCCTGCATACCGGCTTTGCTACCATCTCCAGCTCTGGTGCCAAGTTGCTTCAGTATCCTGTTCTTAGGACTGCGACCGCCAGCTTCATTAACCTAAAGAGTGGACTTCACCAGCCAGCTACTCCAGCATTCATGCCACTCCGTGCCTTCACACTCTTTGTCTCTACCTTCAGGAGTTTTGGGCAGGAGGTGCAAGAGATGCCTCCACAACATTCCTGTTGTCACAAGATATGTGATACTATTGTGATGCTGTGATTGGCCCACAGCTGATACATGGTACCTGGGCAAATCACAGCACTCTGAACCATGTTACTAGCTGTAGCCAAACACAGCATCACAAAAGTAAGCGAGCTGTTATGAATGAAAGCAAATCATGATAGTTAAAACTATTGTTTATAACAGTGATCATCACTCTAATATACATGTCAGTATATAAGAATTGATCAATTTTCTAATAAAAATTGTATATAACATAGTTTGTAGACTCTATAACTTTCACACAGACTAAATAATATACCCTGGTTTGGGTTGTTTTTACCAAAGAAATGTAGCAGACTACATTTTTACCTAAATTTATGAAGAAAGATTATTTATTTGCAAAATTTATAACAGAAACTAAGAAAACCATGTTTTACAACGGTGTTGTAAAACAAAATGAATAAATAAAACAAAAAAGCCACAGCTAAGACCACAGCTCAGCTTCAGGACCCTCCCTGATGAGGAAAGAACTCTCTATCCAGGGTTCACCTCCCTAGCCACCTTCTGGACACTCCCTTCCAGGGATTGACTAGGGCCTGATACATATTTAGTCTGTATTGACTGTATTGACTGCATGACTGTATTCAGCCATAGCATTCTACACAACAATTTAGTTTATTACAGCTTCCTAGTCCCTTGTCATGGTGGCGGCATTCAAAGTGGTTCTAATGGCAGACAGTTTTTTACCTTAATGCATTCAATGCATTAAGATAAAATAAGCCTTCTCCCCCTTATACTTACCTGAGCCCAATCTATTATCCAACGATGTGCATGAGAGCAGCGGCTCTCCTGGGACTCTCTATCCTAATTGGGGCCGAGCCATGCTCCGTGTGTGAATGGACAATGTCCATTCACAGGAGCATAGCTCAGGAACAAGCCTACTCGAGTGCCAATTACCAATTTTGATTTTACCAAAATGACATAGTTATTGTGAATGTCTGTGCACTGAACAGATCTAAAATAATGGTATTAGCTTTCCTACATACCTTCTGTGGTCTAATTTAGCAGGATAGCCTTGAATGACAACACTGCTCCCATATAGATACCATATGGTGAGTGAGTAATGTCACCCTACAGCAGGAACCAACCAAATTTTGTTTTGTGTGTACTCTTCTCTGTTCAACAGAAGCCAATCATTAGACTGGCTTCTGTCAAATGGTCCTGCTGGAAAACCAGCATTCAAACAGTGGCTGCAGGATGGTCAATATATTCTGACAGAGAGGCTCCCCACTGTAAGAATATAATAACACAACAAGGGAGATCAATGTATCCACATGGTGTGGATGCAGAGCTCTGTGAGGGTTGTTCTTTCATACAACCTTTATGCTGAACAAAAAATAAATAAAAAATCTTTCAGTGTATACTTAGCTAAAGACCTGAAGAAAAAGAAAACAAATGCAGCCACCAAAATCTAAGGACTATAGGGCTATACTATGTTACAGTTTTGTTTTTAGGTTTAGATACAATTAAAGCAGGAAATGCTAATCACATTCTTAGATATATGTATTTATCTGTATATGAAACACAATATAAAAAATAGGGAAAGGCAAAAGACCCTTCACTCTGCACAAGTTAAAGGAGAAAATGTGAATAACAAATAATTGTAAAAAATCTTGGCCAACCGCCTCATCCCCCATTTTTCTTGGATCATTCAGCATGGTTTCATGCCCTGTGAAGAGGCCAGGGGCAACACCAACAATGTCCCTCTCTCTGTTGCTTCACCTGATGCCTTTGAAAAGGTAAATTGAAGATTTATAAAATGAATACTCAATCACCTAAGCCTAGGTAAATGCATGCGCAAATAGGAAAATCTATATTTAGCTCACCAGGTTGAAGTAGTAAGGATGAATAGGGCCATCTTTCCAGACTTCATGTTAGCCAATGAAACTCAACAAGGCAGCCCAGTCTTACCACTTATTCAAAATTGGACTTTAAAAATACATCATATACACCTCTCTCTCTTCCCTGGGTGGACAATAGGGCAGGGATCTGATCATATGGCAGTTTGGAAATGTATGAAAGGGGGATGACATGCAGTGGCACAATTTGGAGTGGTACTATGTCACCGGCTTTATTTACAGACAGTGATTTTTTGGGACAGCATATAACTTGTATTTTTGGGTGCTGTAGCATACATGTGCCATCTCCCAAGGATTGGTGGGTACACTGTAGTTACTTTATATTGGGCTCCTTTCATGCTATCTTGTTGATATGGGCGATTACATTCTACCTATTTCCACCATCCCGGGCCAATACATCATCAGCACAGCATGTATAATCATGGCAATATTTGCAGCGCATATATTTTTTATTGTGAGTATTTTTGGGATATGCTTCATATTTTAACCTTTTTTTCCCCCTCTTTAGGGCAGAATTATTTCATAATGTCTTTCTATGCATTTTAAAGTACCTGTCCGCCTGTACATACATTGTGGTTTATTTAAGTGGGAATACTTTCCATCTTCCTCCCCTTCTTTATTAAATAAGGTTGGGATTGATTATTCAGTACAGCCTCTGTTACTACGTACCACTAATATGCGTACAACATAAGTACCTTAAGTATACCTTTTTGCTTTTTTTTTTTTTTAATAAATGTTTATTGAAGAATAAATGCAGATACAGAGAAAAGCAAGTGAAAAATTCAGTACAGGTAGTATACATAGTAAATATGGTGTAACATAGATAAAACCATGAGTACTCGAAAGGCTGAATACAAAAATCAAAAAATGAACAGGAGATAAAATAGATAAGTAATATCTCTGTTTTCTCCCAATAAAACGGTATAAGAGACTTAGCTGCATTTAGTAAGTGGGGCGTGATGGAATATTTATATCGGCCCACTTGAGTTGGGTGTTGGTGATTAATTCTATAAGCCAGGTGATTTTCGACCAATATGAACGGATGTGAGGGCATTCCCACCATAGATGAGCATGAGATGCTATGCTCCCACAGACCCTCCAACACAACGGGAAGCTGGCAGGGAACATTTTATGTAGCTTAAGTGGGGTGTAATGCCATCTAGAGAGTAGCTTAAAGTTGGTCTCCGCTACCTTCGATGCAATCGAGGAGGAGTGGGTTAGACAAAGTATCTTCCTCTTTTCCTTCTCTGTGATAGTACTTTGTAGGTCTGACTGCCATGCGCCAAGATAGGGGGGAAAAGGGGAGGAGTCCAAAACTACAAGGGCCTTGTAAACTTTGGACATTCCATGTAATGGTGGTTTACGACTATGAAAGATCACTTCTACTGGATTTGGATCATGCAAAGCTCTCAGTGGTTGTGGCAAGGGCTGGAGAAATTTCCGCAATTGATTGTATCTCCATTCGTCCAAGAAAGAGATGGGTTTGGAGCCCAACAGTTGAGAAAGAGGTTTTGGGTGACCTGCTGTGGTCACATGGTGTAGGCATAAGGGGCCTTCTGGGGACCAGTCCTTAAAGTCTGTATCTAGAACTCCAGGTAGAAAAAAGTAATTGCGTAGAAGTGGCATCAAAGGGGAGTTGCAGGGCCAGGAATACCTTTTTGCTTTTACTTGTTGTATACTAGTATACTAAAATGCTGCTATGTTCATTTGAAGGTGCCTTTCTTCTGAATTTTACAATTGTCTTTTCTGAGAGGTTTGTGTGTCCTGAGGTCCCCTATGCCTTCCCCTAAGACTAGACATGTGCAGTTCATTTAGTTCAGAATAAATATTCAGACACATTTTTCATTATTCGGGAATTCAGATGCTAACAAAATTACAATATAAACAAATTTTTCCGAAATCTCCAAATAACAACACGAAATTCGTCTGAATTTATGAAATTCAGCAAGAAATTTGAATTGAATTGTAAATCAAAATGCTTTTGAATTCCAAAGGGAACTTCAACTGTACACATATTGCTGAAATTGAAGACCCGTGTCTTAATAGAGTACAAATTCAAAATAATGCTGTTTTGATTTTTTTTTCTAGCCAAAGATGATTTAAAGATTCATTCTAATGATCATTTGATGAACATTTTTCTTTTGTTCCTTCAGTTTGCATGTGTAAAATTGATAAAAAGAAACCATTAAAATATATATATATATATATATATTTTAAAGAATTTGTACTTGACTTTATTTTTTCACCTCAAATAACACTGGCTCTCTGCTCTCTCCTCTCTCTCTCTCTCTCTCTTACAAAATGGCTGCCACACATGGCCTTTATAAAGTGCAAGGGCCAAGGGATATGCATTGCATTGTGGTAGTGGTGCCCAAAATATTCCTATTTTACATAAGTACTTGTGAAATAACATAATTGTATTCATTTTGGCATTGATTTGTCAGTCAGTTCCAAATCAAAATGCGCTTTTTAAATGTAAACATTTCGACTGCCGCATTTGAATTGAGAAAAACAAAAATCAAGAATTTTCGATTGAACCTATTTGAAATTTATTGATTTGAACGTTTCAAATTGAAAAAAAATCAGAAATTTAGAAGAAAATTCTATAAAATGCAAATGCAACAAATTCCGAATGCGAATTCCAAATACGAATCCTGAATATGAATTGAACGAATCAACCGAATTTAGCTAAACTAAATAACTACAATAACAAATCTAAAAAGAAACAAAAAAAACATTTTTTTTGTCATTCACATGTCTACCTTAGACCATTATAAACATGCTGCTTGGCCATATTTCTGTGAGCATACACTCTTTTCAAAATAAATACTTAATATTTAGATTGTGAATTGGATTAAATTGTTAGTATATGAATGTTTCGTTTGTTTATTATATATAGTGAAACCCTCTCAGCTTACAGTCATGAAAAAGCTACAACATATGTAAAACGCGTTGTCCTTCAGAATTGTTTAAGCACACCTGTAACAGTGAATGTTTCATGTTACTGTATAGACTGTTTCATTAGGTGCTTTGTTTTCAATTTCTGTAGAGGGTATTATTGCATGGGGTTTCCCTATTAGGGGTTTGCACCCATCTTTTAATATCTGTATGTTTTTTTAATGATTTGTAATAAAATTTATATCATTTTTATAGTGCATTATCATGTGTCATGCTGTGCGGATAAAGTCATTTTTTTGCTGTACAAGATGTAATCTTGCTAGTTTTTGCAGTCTTTCCACTTATTTTAATATTAACGCTTGAGCCCCTTTCAAACCGGAACTTTCTATTTCCAACCTCCTGCCAGAAATGGGTGAGTGGGAACATCAGGTACCTTGGAGTTTATTTCAACCCAGCAATTGAAGGCTTGCTCAAAGAAGATTTTTGTCCTCGTTTTAGATGCTCTGACAGGATCTGCAAAGAATGCAACTTCTTAAATATACATGGTTTGAGAGTTGCAACATTCTGAGAATATATGTGCTCTTCAGATTGATGTATCTTTGACAAACTCACCCAATCTAAATTCCCTACACCTTTCTGGTAATGATGAAATGCAAGTTTGTCTTGGGTTTTTGTGGGCAAGTCAACCCTTCAGAGTCAAAACCACAGTTCTCAGGCTATCAAACTCATAGGAAGTATGGGTTTTCCTGACCCTCTGCTATACCACCAAGCTGTTAATTTCGCAAGCGTCATAGCCTGATGCAAGCATACAATGAATAAGGGATGAATAGCCCAGCCATGTCACCTCTTCCTTTTCAGGCACTCGCATGGCTACCCCCATTTAATTAAAGGCCACCCATTTATAGGCACCACTTTAAGGGGCATCCTTAAGTTGAAACTCATATCCTCTCGTCTTCAAACATATCACTTATGATACTGGCAATTGATAACCCCGATTTCCCTTTGGGTCTAAAACCATGTTTTCTCTCCTTCATTCACAATCATACATTTAAACTACAAGCTACTGTTCAAGAGATATTGGAAAAATAATGGCAGATATACAAAGAATGGTCAAACTATCTCTCTTTCTCTGGCAGGCCATGCAAATCAGACATGTTCTTATCTCTTTGCAGCCTTGTTAATTAGACATCCTCCAACTAACAACATTTGAAGTTTTAAGCAGGGATTCTTCCCTGCTTCTATATGCTCTCTATGTCTCTTACAGTACTCTCATTATAACTGATTCAGGAACTTACTGGGCTATTCTTAGAGGACAACTCTGCAGTTTGCCTCCTTCACCTTAGTTCTGTATCTGAGAGGAAATACCACCACTCCCTGGTGATTAATTTACTAAAGAGAGGGGGGAGAGAGATTGGCGCAAACGGACTGAGCGGGTTGCTGCAATAGTCTATGATGTGGGCAGATGGGGAAGGTCCAGTGGGATTGCTTGAACACTTTGCTGGCTGCCGGCTTGTAGAGGGTGAAGCAACCCTGTATAAATCCAAAGAGAGAGAGAGAGGGCCAAGCGCCGATCTAAGTGTAGCAATATAGGCAATTTATTGGACACACAAGAAAAATCTTACTCACAAAGGGTGCATAAAAGCAGGCATCTTAAAAGCAGTGGGGGGTCTCTGAAGTCACATCCAGGGTGGGCTGTCCGGTCAGGCAGTAGCGCTGATGCTGTAGAGGGCAAGCAGCGATCTCCTGTTGCGAGGCAGGGGACGTGCTGATCCTCAGCGGTGGTGATGCAGCGTGGGCCCGCCGGTCGGATTGCCGTGACGTTACTTCCGAGACACCAGGGAGGTAGAACGGTGACGCGTTGCGGAGCTCCGCTCCTTCTTCAGGCCGTCTTCATTGCCGTTGCGGAGCTCCGCTCCTTCTGACGGCCTGAAGAAGGAGCGGAGCTCCGCAATGCGTCGCCGTTCTACCTCCCTGGTGTCTCGGAAGTGACGTCACGGCAATCCGACCGGCGGGCCCACGCTGCATCACCACCGCTGAGGATCAGCACGTCCCCTGCCTCGCAACAGGAGATCGCCGCTTGCCCTCTACAGCATCAGCGCTACTGCCTGACCGGACAGCCCACCCTGGATGTGACTTCAGAGACCCCCCACTGCTTTTAAGATGCCTGCTTTTATGCACCCTTTGTGAGTAAGATTTTTCTCGTGTGTCCAATAAATATATATTGATACACTTAGATCGGCGCTTGGCCCTCTCTCTCTCTCTATTAATTTACTAAATGCTGCTAGGATCTGTATACTGGCAAAATAAAAGTATACCTGTAACCTCACCCTCATAGTTGAGTAATGGGTCACAGTGGTAAATTAATGTATGAAACTGGAAGATCCTATCCTGTGGCAACAAGGTGAAAGGATGTATAATATGTGGTTTTATGGTATCCAATCTAAATTCCCAACTAATCATAAGAAGATTGTGGGGGCTAGTCACCAGGTGTTGAATATAATGGACACTGTGCCTTGCATATCTCTCGCTTTCTACACCCTGCTTGCTATTTCCCCCTTTAAATCCATTTTTCCCTTCTTTTGCTTTCTGTTTTCCCACCAGACCCCCCTCCACCCTTGCTTTCTACTCACCATTGCAAAAAGAGATCCCACAGAGGTCCTATTGTAACACTGCTAAAGGTGAGTGTTGTACCGCTGCTTCATTATGACTGTAAACATCCCCACTATACAATTTTCTTTTGATTGCTGGTGTATGAAGTTGATCTACCTTACTTGACATGTATGCTGTTTTTTCTGCTTTTTCCTTTGATGTGATAATATAGAGCAACTTTGTACCCGTGAATTGTTCACTCACACATTTACACTAAATAGTTTACAAAAAACAAAAAAAAATAAACAATTTGAGAGATAGGAGCAACTTTACAACCACCATGCAGTCTTATTTCCCTTGATATGCAACTTTGGCTACTACTAAACAAGTGGTAATAAAAAGTAGCATGACAATACTCTGTAACCGTTGTATTCTAGATAAAGCAATCTATTCATATAACAAAAAAAGGAAATGATCAGATTTGGGGTAATTGTATGATGAGTTCTTGTAAGATGTATTTTGTACCAAATAGACAAATCAATCATCTGTTGATGAAAACTGAAGATCTGCCAATAATTAAAGTGGTAGTAAAGTCAGTCATTAGAAAAATCGCAGAGAGGCAGGGTTTTTTAGAACAGAAGAGACCTTACAGATCTCTTCTGTCTTAGATCTCCCCACTGCCTGTCAGTGAGTAACGTGATCTCAGCTGCACATGCGCAGCTCAGACCACGTTTATGGCCTGTTCTGTGTGCCACTGCGATGTGACGTCCCCCCTTGGCACAGCCATCCATGCGGCCAAAGATCTCAAACCCAGAAGAAAGACTGGGCAAAGATGGAAGCTGCTGGGGACAAGAAAGAGCCATGATAATGCAGTGCTGGAGGGTTGCGTTTGTAGGTAAGTCTGTCATAATGTGCTAGTATGCAGTACTAGTACATAATGTCTTAAAGCCACCTGGGTAACCCCTTTTTAAAAAAAAAAAAGACTTTACTACTGCTTAGAAAAGCATGCTGATCGGTATCTGAGAGTAGATTACATCTAGCAATGACGACTGCCATTGCTGACCTCCTTTTGAGAATTCCTATTTTCTGGCTGTCATGCTTTTGATTATTATTCAGTGCTGTATTAGTTTCTATACCTGTAAGATAGGGATAATGATCTCTAAAGCTTTTCTGACCCTAAATTACAGGACTTTTGTTCTGGGTCTCTGACTGAAAAGTATTGAAGTCAGACACATGCAGAAAACTTGCGTTTTCATAAGAAAGACAGCACAGGCAGCCCCATATTTCTCTCATGACAGAGTCAATAAATGTCTAAACCAATACTCTTTAAGATTTGGATAAAGGTTGGAACTACTGTTTTTTGGAACTTGAAACTACACACAACAGGAAGTTAAGAGAATGCACTTCAAAGTGATTGTAAATTGCTTGTCGATCAATTGTTACTGGAAAATTTCCGCTTACCCATGTTTCTGTTGACAACCATACATTTTTTTTATTTCCAACACACTGGTCACCAGGATAAATTGATAGATCTACTCAGTGGAGACACAGATAGCAAGGAAACCATAATTTATACTAAATTTAGAGACACATTTTACATTTACATTTTCTAAAGCATAGTTATGATTATGTACAGTATTCAAAACACTACAAAAATAGTGAATAATTCAATTAGTTAAAAAGAAAATATATTCCATATAGACAGTAATTACCTGGAAACATACAACCAACCTTGGTGTGTGTAGTGACTACAGAGCTGCCCTAATAAAGTGCATTCATAAATGAGAAAAACATTCATCTATTGTGATACAAAAAAAAACATTTGTTAAAGTGCTAAAGCTAAAGTGCTAACGGACGGTGTTAAAAAGTGCTAGTAATAAAAATGCTGAGTGCAGTATCAAATCAAATAGTCCATATACATGAAAAAAGTTCATAAACTTTAGGTGAGTCTTGCTGCAATGTGAATCATAAGTGGCGTGCTCCCCTCCTATGTGCCCCCACTCACCAGCTGTATGTATAAAACAGGCTTTGATATATGCTCCTTCCTCCGCTCCTTCTACTTATTGGTGTTTGGCTGTTAGTGGTATCCAAATCAGGCATATGACCGCATATTCACTCCTTATCACCCCCTCCTCTCCTCCATTGCACTCTCCAAATGTGAACCAAGGTTGGTATCACCATGAAAAGGACAGGAGAACATTCATAGTGTAAAACTGTTGACTTGTATTAATAAAACGCAATTGAACTTACATAAAAATGATCAATAAAAGCAGAAGTACATCCAAAAGAGTCTTGGTGTGTTCTCATGTAGCAGACACTAGCCACTGACTGGCCATGCTTGACATGTTTTGCCCCTCCCACTGGGCGTCTTCAGAAGCTAAGTCGTCAGTGATTGGTCTATGTTTATATATGTGCGCTGATTGTATTCGCACTACTCTCAGCTGTCCTCCTACTCCACCTATGGAGACTAGTTTCCTGGTAGGTCATTTCCTGTGTAGACAGGAAGTGACACCTCAGTTCTCCATCTTAGCACACCAAGCCTTATCCTACATTATTCTTCTTCCTGTGTTTAACAGAAGTCCTGCCAAAGGGTCCATATTGGTACTACCAATACACTGAAAATAGTATTAGATAAATAATTATGTTCTGTATCCAGCAGGATTACGGAGCATAACGCAATTAACTATTCATATTCTGTATTACTTACCTTCCCTTACACATTGGAAGCAGAGCAACAATTAACCTTCTATAAAACTCAGTGTTCACAAATTATAATGGCTTACATCTTAATTGCAATTATGTATATGATAGGAGATACACAATAATACAAATAAAACCACCTTTAGCTTTAAAAGGGGGATCATCCAAAATGTATACTAATACTATTTTGGGTGTATTGGGTGTACCAATATGGACCCTTCGGCGGAACTTCCATTACACACAGGAAGAAGAATAATGTAGGATAAGGCTGGGTGTACTAAGATGTAGAACTGACACTTCCTGTCTACAGAGGAAATAACCTACCAGGAAACTAGTCTCCATTGGTGGAATAGGAGGACAACTCAGAGTAGTGCGAGTACAATCAGTGCGCATATATAAACATAGACCAATCACTGACCGACTTAGCTTCTGAAGACGCCCAGTGGGAGGGGCGAAACATGTCAAGAGCAGCTGGTCTGTGACTAGTATCTGCTACATGAGAACACGCCGAGACAGCTTTTGGATGTACTTCTGCTTTTATTGATCGTTTTTATGTAAGTGCAATTGCGTTTTATTCTTTAATAAAAGTCAACAGTTTTACACTATGAATGTTCTCCTATCCTTTTCATGGTGATACCTACGTTGGTTCACATTTGTAGAGTGAAATGGAGGAAAGGAGGTGGTGATAAGGAGTGAATATACAGTCATATGCCTGATACGGACACCACTAACAGCCAAACACCAATACGTGGAAGAAGCGGAGGAAGGAACATATATAATCAAAGCCTGTTTTATACATGAAGCTGGTGAGTGGGGCACATAGGAGGGGAGCACGCCACTTTGGATTCACATTGCAGCAAGACTTCACCTAAAGTTTATGAACCTTCTTTAAGTATATGGACTATTTGATCTGATACTGCACTCAGCATTTTTTTTACTAGCACTTGTTAACACCATTACTTTTACCATTTTTTCTTTAGCACTTTACCAAATGTTTATTTTGTATCACAATAGATGAATGTTTTGTTCATTATATGGTTGTACTTTATTAGGGCAGCGCTGTAGTCACTACACACTATTAGATTAGGTTATTTACCAATTAACACAGCAGCAGCCAGATAATTAATTACTTACCCAAAAGGATTCACAGACCTTTGCGCAGAGTCCACACCCTTAAATTAACCCTGGTGTATACCCTGCAGCTGGGTCTAATAGCACTATCCTTCAGGACCTCTCACCATCATTTTCTTTGGTGCCCTATGTTGAAAGTTATGCATGACAGGAATGCAAAGTTTACAGAAGGGGATAGATTGAACTGGACATAATTAATATTCTGCAGAATATAAGATGAATGAATTCCAAAACGTGAGAAAAAGTGAAAAAAATAAATGCAATTTCAACAAGATGTACAGTATCCACAGGCTTTTTCTTTTTCTTTTTTTTTCTTATATATGAGTAACATTATTATCTCACTTAGACAATGAAGACTGAAAAGTCCACAAAGGAATGCTTTAGGGAAATAAGTATTAGTAAGTATATATTAAAAAATATAAAGAAATAAATTAACGGAAACATGTTAAGAGAAACATGGAGACTTTATTTGCTGATCTCTTTGTAAAAGTGCTAATATGGAACTAAACACTCCTGATCTGTATACCTGTTTGAGTCAGTGACTCAAAAGGCAATCAATATAGTAAATCAGCATGATAGCCTGGCAAATATATTTTTAAATATAGATCAGCAGTGATAGTATTTTTTGTTACAACAGGTTTTCTCCAAAATGTAAATGTGGTTTGGGGTTCAATCTAATTCTGAGTAGAGGTGAAGACATTTTGTAAATTATTTTCAGATCTTATCTTTTCAGCTTATCACACGTTTTCAGCACAAATTAAGATTTTTAAATGCCTAATAACAGGTTGTTTAGAGCTACTTTCTTACCAACTTCTAATAACATTTGAAATCAGCACTCCTAGACTTGAGGATAAGAAGCATTTAAAGCAGCTCTTTTATTTTCAGTACTTGCAGAAACAGCTACCAAATATGAACTATTCAGCTTTTAAACAGCTCACTGGTGCATAAACATTGATCATAAACTCTGCTCCAAGCTGCTACAAACACCTATTTATCCCTACATTGGGCACCATCATCATGCTTCTAGCACAGCACAAAGAAGGAGAAGTGAGGCTGTCAATCACAGCCTACATGCCAACAACATTTACCCTTTCTGTGACAGTCACATTACTACTCTCTGCACATATCAGCAGTAAGGATAAATGGTTGGAAATGGAGATTAAAACCTACAAATAATATAGAGAAAAACATCATAGCATATATATGCAGCAATAACAGAGTACAATAATAAGTAGCCATCAAAATAAGAGGTGAATTAATGGGTTTATGATTAATACACATATTCATTTTGATGGTTACTTACCATTGTACACTGTCATTGCTGTATATATATCTATATATATATATATATATATATAGATAGCTAGATAGATAGAAGATAGATAGATAGATAGATAGATAGATAGATAGATAGATAGATAGATAGATAGATAGATAGATAGATAGATAGATAGATAGATAGATAGATAGATAGATAGATAGATAGATAGATAGATAGATCTATATCTATCTATCTATCTATCTATATATATATATATATATATATATATATATATATATATATAGTGGGTACGGAAAGTATTCAGACCCCCTTAAATTTTTCACTCTTTGTTATATTGCAGCCATTTGCTAAAATCATTTAAGTTCATTCTTCTTCCTCATGAATGTACACATAGCACCCCATACTGACAGAAAAACACAGAATTGTTGACATTGTTGCAGATTTATTAAAAAAAGAAAAACTGAAATATCACATGGTCCTAAGTATTCAGACCCTTTGCTGTGACACTCATATATTTAACTGGTGCTTTCCATTTCTTCTGATCATCCTTGAGATGGTTCTACACCTTCATTTGAGTCCAGCTGTGTTTGATTATACTGATTGGACTTGATTAGGAAAGCCACACACCTGTCTATATAAGACCTTCCAGATCACAATGCATGTCAGAGCAAATGAGAATCATGAGGTCATAGGAACTGCCTGAAGAGCTCAGAGACAGAATTGTGGCAAGGCACAGATCTGGCCAAGGTTACAAAAAGATTTCTGCTGCACTTAAGGTTCCTAAGAGCACAGTGGCCTCCATAATCCTCAAATGGAAGACGTTTGGGACGACCAGAACCCTTCCTAGAGCTGGCCGTCCAGCCAAACTGAGCTATCGGGGGAGAAGAGCCTTGGTGAGAGAGGTAAAGAAGAACCCAAAGATCACTGTGGCTGAGCTCCAGAGATGCAGTCAGGAGATGGGAGAAAGTTGTAGAAAGTCAACCATCACTGCAGCCCTCCACCAGTCGGGGCTTTATGGCAGAGTGGCCCGACGGAAGCCTCTCCTCAGTGTAAGACACATGAAAGCCAGCATGGAGTTTGCTAAAAAACACCTAAAGGACTCCAAGATGGTGAGAAATAAGATTCTCTGGTCTGATGAGACCAAAATAGAACTTTTTGGCCTTAATTCTAAGCGGTATGTGTGGAGAAAACCAGGCACTGCTCATCACCTGTCCAATACAGTCCCAACATCGAAGCATGGTGGTGGCAGCATCATGCTGTGGGGGTGTTTTTCAGCTGCAGGGACAGGACGACTGGTTGCAATCGAGGGAAAGATGAATGCGGCCAAGTACAGGGATATCCTGGACAAAAACCTTCTCCAGAGTGCTCTGGACCTCAGACTGGGCCGAAGGTTTACCTTCCAACAAGACAATGACCCTAAGCACACAGCTAAAATAACGAAGGAGTGGCTTCACAACAACTCCGTGACGGTTCTTGAATGGCCCAGCCAGAGCCCTGACTTAAACCCAATTGAGCATCTCTGGAGAGACCTAAAAATGGCTGTCCACCAACATTTACCATCCAACCTGACAGAACTGGAGAGGATCTGCAAGGAGGAATGGCAGAGTATGCCCAAATCCAGGTGTGAAAGACTTGTTGCATCTTTCCCAAAAAGACTCCTGGCTGTATTAGATCAAAAGGGGGCTTCTACTAAATACTGAGCAAAGGGTCTGAATACTTAGGACCATGTGATATTTCAGTTTTTCTTTTTTAATAAATCTGCAACAATGTCAACAATTCTGTGTTTTTCTGTCAGTATGGGGTGCTATGTTTACATTCATGAGGAAGAAGAATGAACTTAAATGATTTTAGCAAATGGCTGCAATATAACAAAGAGTGAAAAATTTAAGGGGGTCTGAATACTTTCCGTACCCACTGTATATATGCAATGATGTTTTTCTCTATATTATTTGTGGGTTTGTATTTTTCTACAGATCCTATACTACTCTTGAGTCCGCAAAACATGTAGAGTATGATTGGATTTTCTCTGGTGGTCCCTAACTAGGGGAATTATCACAGCTGATATAAGCAATATATAAGAGTAAGTGTTGTGTCCTATGCTTTAAGCTTCGTGTCCACCTTGCAGTGGGCCATTTTGATATATCTGTATTGTTTTGTCTGGCCCTTTAGGGGCGCTTTTTAATATATATAATACAATTTTGTATTTTTACAATATTTTCTCATTGTAAGTTCATACTGTACCAGGAAAGTCTGCACTGCCTCTAGTTCATTGGTCTTTTGTTATGTTCATTCATGGGACGAAGGTGCTTAGTCAATTATTAAGTTTTTTGGTGTAGCACATACTCTATATGTTTCCAGCATGATCATTCAACAGAAGCCCCCCATAAGACCAGCTTCTGTTGGACAGGTAGCTATACACATGGGCTGAATGTCGACTGGTTTCTACTGTATCAGCTGATTTTGGCCAATATTCAGCCTGTGTGTACCCTGCATTAGACTGTTTGACCCCCTGGTCATCAGGAGCCACGCATCATACATCTATAGAAGCAGTATTTCTACTGTTTATACATAGATATATGACAGTTTCCTGCTGTCACTGGTTCCCAAGGAAGGGCATCCCTAGGATACTATTATGTTATGGGGAATCCCCACTCCTTTTAAGTAAAGGGTAGGGATAGCGGTGATATCCCTGCCTAAGTTTGCCCACTGATATTGACAAAATATCACCATGGCCATATTTGGTCAGTGATGTCACCACTATCCCCACCCCTTGCAGACCTGTCATTTGGCTAGTGTTGCCATTGGGATACGTCACATAAATCAGGTCATTGGGGGGATTCTTTTCAGTGAGTTGGCAGGTGGCAGACATGGATTTACAGAAAGGGCCAAGTCTTGGGAATTTTTATTTTTTAATATAGGACTTTGGGTTTGAGTGTCTAATTCTAGGCTACAACTTTTTTTGTGAATGAGTACGGGTATTATGTTCTGTAAAATCCATACCAAACCAAAAGTGTCTGGTATAAATTTTCTGAGGGATCTCACACATGTTTTTTTTCTGTGTATGAGGTACCCCTTTAAAATTCATACTAGACATAGAGGGTCTGGTATGTATTTTGGGGGGATTATACGCATTTTTCCCCATTCTTTATGTAGGTTGTGCTACAGAAAAAATGACATTTACAAAAAAAAGATACATTCACAACAAATTCCCTCCAAAGGTTCCCACAATATATAGCAGACCCTTGGAGGGGTATGTGTGCTGGTAATGACAGTTGCCAAAGTCAGTTGCTGAAATGTTTTAAACTTTTTTTCTTTGCAAATGTCAGTACTGTTGCAGCACTTTCTGTACATCACAGAAACAGGCCCCTTCACAGGCTGTATTAGGGCCCCCAGGCATTTTAATTTAAACAAATTGGTCATTTTTAATAAATTTTTTAATTTTGAATTGAGCCTAGGGCATTGTTCACCCACGCTACTATTTTTTTGAAACTGCCTTGACCATTAGCCCAGAAAATGGGCATTTTTAATTTGACAGATTTGGCTATTGATTTAAATGGGGTTCAAGTTCAGCATCAGAAGTTTGAAGTTCACCAAACAGTTCTCAAACCAAACCCACGGTAGTTTGGCTCATCAGTAATGATAGTATGGTAATGATAGAATGTAATCAATCCTAATGCATGTCCACTGGATAACACATATACGCACTCATACATACGCATCTTTCCTTTGAAGTATAGCACAGGGAGATTGAGAAGACTATTAAGCTGGTTTCGAACATTAGCATAATTTATTAAAACTGTAAAATAAGATTACAAACATTTTATTTTGTCTTTATTGCAGATCCTCATCC
This sequence comes from Pelophylax lessonae, assembly GCF_965119305.1. Taxonomy (NCBI): domain Eukaryota; kingdom Metazoa; phylum Chordata; class Amphibia; order Anura; family Ranidae; genus Pelophylax; species Pelophylax lessonae. The sequence continues at coordinate 168,800,010 of NC_138771.1, forward strand.
ATCTACTAGTTGTCGTACTGAGCATGAGGTTTAAAAAAAGCTGCATCTCTTCCAATCATTCCACATAAATAGGACAGCTAAAATCCTAAAGGATTGTGTTTAGCAGAAATGTAAAGGTTGCCTATAAGTAACCAAAAATCATTTTTCTAGAGATCATTATTTCCTGTCTTTCAGCTCAATTTTCTTGTGGAGCAGAAAGTCTTTTGACTAATCCCTGCAGACTAGCTTCACCTTTTTTGTTTTTAATCACAAAATAAAATCCAATTAAAGACCATTATGCTAATGTGAACAGAGTGAGAGATAAAACAAGGCATTGAAATGTTTAATTTGGCCCAGAATGAGTTTATTTCCCAGGACAAAAAGAATCTCCTTTAGATGGTTGCTGCAGTGACATTAGAAACATGCAAACTGATCCTCTGATTAGAATCTGGAAAAGGGAGATAAAAGGTTTATCTTTGTGACAAGGGCTGTTTGATGGGCCATTAGATGACACATTTGTATGTTTGCTTAAACCCTCTTTGATTCTGTCAGTGCCTTGTCAATGAAAAATATGAGCAAGTCTTTAAAGATGCTTTATTGCTTGGTTGGAAAGGAGCTGAGATGCAAATTACCCTAATAAATGTATGGTTTTATGAAAAGAATAACCTTTGTCAGCATAAGATAAAGGACAAAAGCAATCAAATATTTTGATGGCAAATCTACAAAAATCAAAATATTTGTCAGTACACAAAAGAGGTTACTGACAATGCTAAGTAAATGATATTAATTAAATATCAGCAGAGGAAAAAGGTGCATGCATCAGTGTTATGTGACAAAAACAGCTGAAACAGTTTATTTTCACAACTTTTATTATAATGCCAGAACTGTATAACACAGATGTATAATATAATAATTAACTAATTCAGTTCTTACACCAGTACACCCCTATGGACCAGTGCAATATTTACATTTCTGCTATGGGCCTATTTATTCAGCAATTTCAATGCTTTGTCATTACTGGATATAATAAAGTAATGCATATATCTTTATTTTTTTTAATTTAATTTTTTCAGAAAATTAAGGCTTTCTTTTGGTGATATTATCTTACATTTTTTTTTTTTTTTTTTTTTTACATTTTATTCAATCCATAGACAAAAAAAAAAAAAAAACATGAACTTTTTTTTTTACTTTGATTAGTGTTAGAATACATTTCATTTGGGCAATTACCACACAATGCTATTTCCAGTTGCAAGATTATGCAGATGCCTGTGTCTGGAATTACAGATGGGTTCAAATAGCTGTTTGTGATTGCTTGCACAGCTAGTGACTGGTATGGTGACTTTAGTATGGTTATTCTTAATCACTTAATAAACAAGCAAAAAATTGGGGGAGCAAACCCTGAACATGTATATCTAAAGCCGGTGCAGCTATGGACCAAGCAACATGTATATTAAAAAAGAATAGCGCAACCATGCAAAAGAAATGACTATTAAATATGGAGACAATCCATAAATAAAAATGGGGGTTTAGTCCCACCATATGGCCATATCGTGCTCAAGCCCACCCAACTACTTTGACGCACTGGTGGGCTTGAGCACGATATGGCCATATGGTGGGACTAAACCCCCATTTTTATTTATGGATTGTCTCCATATTTAATAGTCATTTCTTTTGCATGGTTGCGCTATTCTTTTTTAATATACATGTTGCTTGGTCCATAGCTGCACCGGCTTTAGATATACATGTTCAGGGTTTGCTCCCCCAATTTTTTGCTTGTTTATTATGTATTCAGTCTGACCAGACTTCTGTGGTTGAGCATCCCACCCCCCACACACACCTGTACTCTATCAGAGTCCACCATCAAGTAGATACAGGAGGAGTCCTTTGTAGTGCATTAGCACATCCATCCCAGCAAGGAGTGTTGCCTCCAAGGGTTGGAGAGGCTGGATTCACCCCTTTTCTATGGATAGTGTAGGACCCACTGATAATGGGGTACTTTGACACAGTGGTGGGCTTGAGCACGATATGGCCATATGGTGGGACTAAACCCCCATTTTTATTTATGGATTGTCTCCATATTTAATAGTCATTTCTTTTGCATGGTTGCGCTATTCTTTTTTAATATACATGTTGCTTGGTCCATAGCTGCACCGGCTTTAGATATACATGTTCAGGGTTTGCTCCCCCAATTTTTTGCTTGTTTATTATGTATTCAGTCTGACCAGACTTCTGTGGTTGAGCATCCCACCCCCCACACACACCTGTACTCTATCAGAGTCCACCATCAAGTAGATACAGGAGGAGTCCTTTGTAGTGCATTAGCACCTCCATCCCAGCAAGGAGTGTTGTCTCCAAGGGTTGGAGAGGCTGGATTCACCCCTTTTCTATGGATAGTGTAGGACCCACTGATAATGGGGTACTTTGACGCAGTGGTGGGCTTGAGCACGATATGGCCATATGGTGGGACTAAACCCCCATTTTTATTTATGGATTGTCTCCATATTTAATAGTCATTTCTTTTGCATGGTTGCGCTATTCTTTTTTAATATTCTTAATCACTTGCCACATGACCATATCCGAATGATGGCTACAGCGCCGTCGGCTTATTCAGGGAGGGTGTACAATGACAGCCTCCCAGAATTGTGCGGCATGCACAAGGAAGTGTCCCGTGGATCCATCGCAGAATGGATCGTGGTAAAGGGCAGCTGTCATTGGCCCAATGATGAAGCGATCAGTTGTCAACAAACTGGCGCATGTCCGGTTCAGTTCTCTCCTCTCCTTGCATGCTGTACACAGTGATCAGTAAAGCGTACGAGGAGAGGAGGGAGACCGCAGCACTGCTCACCCCTGCCTCGCTCATGCCTCATTCATCCCTCAATCGTGCCACAATCATGCCTCAATCATTCCTCAATCATGCCTCAATCATGCCCATCCGTGCCTTAATCATGCCCATCCATGCCTCACTCATGCCCATGCAAATCATGCCCAATAACGCTTCAGTCATACCAGTCTGTGCCTCATCTGTGCCCCAATTATGCCCATACATACCCCATTTATGCCCACCCATGCCACATCAGTACTCATCCATTCCATATCCGTGCTCATGCATGCCACATCCATGCCACATCAGTGCTCACCTGTGCCACATCAGTGCTAATTCTGTGCCACATTCATGCCACATCGGTGCTTATCCATGCCACATCAGTGCTCATCCATGCCACATCCATGCCACATCAGTGCTCATCCATGCCCCATCAGTGCTCATAGGTGGCTCATTCGTGCCACATCAGTGCTCATCCGTGCCACATCAGTGCTCATTCGTGCCACAGCCAAGCCACATCAATGCTCATCCATGCCACATCCATGCCACATCAGTGCTCATCCATGCCACATCCATACCAGATCAGTGCTCATCTGTGCCATATCTATGCTACATCAGTGCTCATCCATTCTACATCAGTGCTTATCAGTGCCCTACAGTGCCTCACAAAAGTGTAGTCAGGAAATTAGATTTGTAATTTTTTGTCTCTAGAGTACCTGACAGTGCTCCCTACATGTTGGGCCTCTGTATGTGGACAGGGTGTGTAAAAGTCTCACACATATGGTATCGCCATTCTCAGGACAAGTAACAGAATGTATTTTGGGGTGTAATTTTTGTTATGTGCATTCTATGTGTTAGAAATATCTTATAAATGAACAACTTTGTGTAAAAAAAAATTCATTTTCTATTTCTTTCCACATTTTCCAAAAAGTTGTGGAAAAAAAATGACATGTTCAAAAGACTCATAATGCCTCCTAGATTATGTGTTGGGGTCTTTGCTTTCCAAAATGGGGTCATTTTGAGGGGGTTTCCATTGTACTGGTGCTTCAGGGCCTTCAAAAGTGTGATAGGCTGTCAGGAAATGATATGTGTAATTTATGCTCTTAGAACACCTGGAGGTGCTACTTGCATGTTGTGGCGAGGCTGTGTAAAAGTCCCACACATGTGGTATTGCTATTTTCAGGATGAGTAGCTGAATTTATTTTGGGGGTTAGTTGCAAGTATGCCTATACAGTGTGTGAGAAATAACTTTGTAATATGACAATTTTGTGAAAAGAAATCTTAATTTTGCAAAGAATTGTGGGAAGAATTTCAACTCAAAAAAGCTCACAATGCCTCTTACTAAATACCTTGGAATGTCTACCTTCCAAAAATTGTTCATTTGGGGGGGGGGGGGTGGTATTTGTCTTTTCCTTGCCTGTTACTGTCTAAGAAATGAGATACTGAGGCCGTCAGTACATCAAGTGTGGTCAATTTTCAATGATTTGCACCATATCTTGTAGACTCTATAACCTTCATAATGACCAAATAATATATACTTTTTTGGATTATTTTTTACCAAGGATATGTAGCAGTATAACTTTTGGCCAAAATTTATGAAGAAAAATTACTAAATTTGAAAAATTTTAAACCGAAACAAAAATGCATTTTTTTACAAAATGTTGTCTTTTTTCATTTATAGCACAAAAAAAATAAAAAACCCAGTGATGATTAAACACCACTAAAAGAAATCTCTATTTGTGTGAAAAAAGACATCAATTTCAAAGGGGTACAGTGATGCATGAGTAATTGTCATGCAAAATGTGAGAGCACTGAAAGCTAAAAATTGGTCTGGTTAGGAAGGGGGTTTAAGTGCCCAGTGGGTAAGTGGCTAAAAAGGACAAGCTAAACAAAAGAATATATACATGCACTGTCAGCTTTAGAGATAAGCAGTATTCACCAGGGACCCCATCACATGGGTGTGGACTTATCTAGCCTCCAGGTTGCTTTTCCAGAAACTAGTAGATGTAGCAGGAGGATTTGATAGGATGACTGGCAGAGTGCAAAAAAGGTGTACCAATAATAGCTGTGTCTAGCTGAAAGGAGTTTGGCAAATGGAACATACTAAGAATGTATATCTGTCTGTGATCTGGATGTTATGGTTGTGAATCAGAGAAAGAATCAAACAAATAGTTTATTGATACCTCACTAGTGATGGGCCGAAAAAACCCGGTTTGGTTTGCTTCAGAATTCTCGAACATCGCAAAAGTGCGGACCTGAACCCTATTGAAGTCTATGGGACCCGCATTTGAAAATCAAAAGTTCCCATTTTGAAGATGTATATGCAAGTTATTAGCCATAAAAAGGGTACGGGGCCCCAGTACGGCCATGTACCAATGCAAAAAAATGTTTAAAAAAGATTATTTTTTGGTTCCCCCCCTGCCCCAAAGGACCCCCCTATGTTGAGGGCATGTGGTCTGGTATGGTGCTTAACCCCCCATTTCCTCACCTGCCGGGCTGCATTCCCCTTTATGTTATTTCAGTGTGGGGTTCCCCTTAGAATCCATATCAGGCCCTTTGGGATGGGATTGGGGGGGACCATCACGCAATTTTTTTTTCACATTTTTCCATTGCAGGCAATGTTTTTTTTTCATTTAGCTGTCAGCGGGGAAGCCCGTTGATAGTTGAGGACTCATCTGTTGTTAAGTACGCTGTGACCAGATTCCTGGCCTGCTTCTCAACAACCAGTTATTTACTATGCCCTGATTGGGCAACGCTTTGAACAATCAGGGCTTGAAATGCACATTACAGAGTACAGTGCATTTTGGGGTGCTTGTTGAGTGAACATTCTGGTGGGCGCCTTGCAAATTCAGGTGTTCGCCAAACTGGCAAAAGATCAGGCGATGTTCGGGCTGATCTTTTGCTCTGCTCGAACTGATCAACCAATTCAATACTTCACTAACAGTGCATGAGACCTGAAATAGTAGTAAGGTCGCATACTTCTGGTGAGTGGATCATTTTATTAAGGTGGTAGATATACACAGTGTTGAAGCTTGGCATGTTTTCAAGAGGTTGGACAATATAGAAGAATGATTTATGGACATTGTTCTGATTTAAGAGCCATTTCACAGATATAATCCTTCATTGTACATATTTCTTTTACTGTGTGAATGGTTTATTATGTTAGCGTATCTATGTTTTGGTTTATGACACTGTACTGTCTGATTTTTATATGATACCAAGAGTGGCTGTAATCAGTTGCAGATGCTCGGAGGAGTGGAGATTGGTAAACAGAGCATACCTAAAGCAGTTGTGTCCAAAAGCAAGGGTGTGGGGGTTGAGGGTTGGCAACAGAGTGAACCTGGAGTGGTGATAGTTGACTACAAGACATTTTGAGAGCACAGCTCAGCAAATAGAGCATATTGGGAACAGTTCCAATGCCAGGAAGGAATGTGTGGATCATACCAGGAATTATGTCAATGACCGGGAATGGCAATTGAAGCATACCAGGAACAAAAACACCAGCCAGGAGTGAAAGATGGAGAGTACCAGGAAGAGTGTCAGCATATAGAAACCACAGGTGGGGTCTATCAGAAAAAGGGCCAGTGGACAGGAGAGACAAATAGAGCCTACCTTGAGTAGCAGTTTTGAACTGCATGGACTAGGTGGGAAAGGCAGAGGTACAGGGAGGCATGGGGAATCACATAGATAAACATTGCATGGGTGTCTATTGTGAATTGGATTTGGATTTTCCTCACAACCAATTCGCATAAGAGGAGAGCGTGCCATCTCAATCTCCATGACGGTTGCAAAGAGGATTGCACAGGGGTCCTGTGCGTCTCTGGCTTACTTTCGGGTGCAAATTCAGGCAAAATTTCGGGCCTGATTCTTCGCTGAAACGGAGAACAGGAAAGCACCTGACCCCTGCTTTGAGCCGCGTCCGCACTAAGTGTGAACCCAGGATTAAAGGTGAGGCTGATTGAAGTTGAAATTGTAATTGGCCACAGATGCAACACCCAGGGTAAAGCCTTGAGGTAAGGGCACCCACATGCCCTAAAAAAAGTACCACTAGAAAGGAAAGGAGCAGCTAGATGTATTTTACAAATTAGTACACATAGCAAGTATGAAATGTTTATATTAAGCTTTTTACCTTTTTACCTTTTTTCTACTTTTACTTCTGTCGCAAGTATGATAGCAAAATACAAAGAACAAATAATACAGGTAGGATGTTTAAAAACATTTTTTTAATGTTTTATAACACAATTTATAATAAATATATGTGTCACTTATGAAGACTGACGTAATCTATTATTTATTACTTAATTACTTAGCAACAGAAGATCTAATAAGGTGGGACACAATATTTTCAATCACAATACAAAAGACTAATTGTCTTTTTTTGGGAATGATGCCACCTATTAGACAGATCTTTCCATATCTACATTCCAAAACTTAAATCACAAGACCTTAATCTGACTCCATCTGAAACAACATATGCAAGTTACCAATTTGTTTCAAACAGAAAACATCAGCCTGCTGGAAATAATCAATTCTGTGCATAATTATATTATTAATATAACATAATAACATTATAATGTTGTACTGCACTTCTTTTTTTTTTAAGGTCAAAATTATATATTTATTTAATAATAAACAAACTTATTTTTGATTTGGTTTGTATGCTCAGAAAAATTGTAAATACATTTGATTTAAAATAAACAGTATAACAGTATATACTGTATTTTTATGAACAAAAGCTTCCCTTGAAATTGCCTTGTCCCTGGATTCTTGTGCATAAGTTATAACTTTTTTTTTTTTGGATCTCATTGTTCTCTATTACTTCTTTCTGAAAATTTCCTTTCAATGTCTTTCCCAGTCCCTTTAATAAAAATAAAAAAAAATGGAGGAAAGGGGGTATCTTCACAGAGTGACTAGCAGAAATATTGGTTCAGTTCAGTTAAGAAAAAGCATCTAAGAGACCCTGAGATTTTTATGAGAGTTCATACAAAGTAGTGAGAGGGCAAAAATATTTGGAGAGCTCACTGGCTCAGGCTAGGCTGCTCACAACAGAAAAGGATACCCTCCAGGGGGTACCCCAGTAGGTTACAAGAAAAAAAAAAAGCATGCACAATCAGAAGGAGCACCAGACCAAAACAAAAAATATTCCAAATGTATTTATTTGTTTGTTCTAAAAAATAGCCAACATATTTCAAAGTTCAGACCCCCCCCCCCCTTTGTTACTATAAGCCAAGCAAGCCTAGCCTACTGATACTTGGTTCCCCTGGCCAGGAAGTACAGGAGGCAGTTGTTTTAGGAGTGCAGTTGTCCACAGAGGATGGCTGGGACTAGTGTCTTGTAGGAGCATAGTCAGTCAGATGTGCAGATGGGTCAGTTCAGGTGCAGGCAGAAACATGGCAAAATATTGGTCCAGGCAACAGGCAGAAATGTGTTCAATAAACAGGCAAGTGAGGCACACTGATTTTAGCTACACTGGTCTGGCTACACTGTGGCTGGTGTAGAGGTGATCAGAGTACTTTGACTAGCTTTACTATTAGGGCCCATTTACACAAGAGGTTGAGGGATGGTAAAACCTTGCATTTGAGCCATGTGTTTTTACCACCCCTCAACTGTTACCCTTCTTTGGCTGCAGAGGCAGTGGCTGGTGGTGTACACCTTCCGTGGCTGCAATGCTTTGCTTAGCAGTTGTGAAAGGAATTTTAATTTTTATTATTATTATACAGGATTTATATACCGCCAGCAGTATGCCAGCAGTTTGCTCAGTTACAATACAACAATACAATTTGGTACAAGAGGAATCAGGGGACCCTTCTCTTTAGAGCTTACAATCTAAGAGGGAGGACCAAGTGATACAAAAGATAATAACTGTGGGGGATGAACTGATGGGGAAAGTAAAAACACAGTGTATTAGAAGCAAAATAGGCTTCTTTAACCACTTAAGGACCAGGCCTATTTCTGACACTTGTTGTTTACAAATTTTTACACTGTCCCTTTAAAAAAAAGAAGATTTTGATAACTTTTATTCCTATTACAAGGAATATAATCATCCCTTGTAATAGAAATAAACAGGACAGGTCCTCTTTAAAAAATACATCAGATCTCACATGTACACTAAAAAGCAAAAAAAAAAACAAAGTCATTCTTTTTCATCCTGAAATAAATGGGCCCTTTAAGGTCATTGGGAGGAAGCAACGTATGATGTGGCTCCAGTCCTCCAAGGCCATAGAATCAAGTGGGGGCCAACTTGCCCTCACTCGACTTGCTGCCTAGGAGGGTAAAGGACCAGATTGTTTTCACTGCTACCGACGGCTCCAGTAAGCGGGGAAAACAACTGGAAAGCGGCAAGAGAGGGGCTCCTCTTCTGCCAACCATAAAAGTGATCCAGCTTCAAATCCGCCACTGGGACCACATTTATGTGAAAGAGAACAGCCCACCAAGTAAAAAATTACCAGGGTTATGGCAGCTATCTGCTGCCCTAACCCCAGTATTTACTTCAAAGTAGCGATATAAAACTGCGGCGGGTTGTCTGGAAGTGGTTAAGGAGAAGGGCTTTCAGGGATCCCCTGCACGCCCGCCGATGGCAATGCATTCAAGTGAATGGGGCTGTTTGTGTAGGGTCCAAGAGGTTAAAGCAGGTGGTGAGGAGCCAATTGAATTCCATTAGGGACACTGACTATATAACATATCAAATATATAATACATAATGACACTGTGCTGCTCTGGGAAGGTGATCTATATTTTGTTTTTTACATTATGATTGCTTGTGTATTGATGATAACTTTAAAAGCAATCATTTTAATTACTTTCATTCCTGACCTATTGTTCACTATTGTATTTTCTGGGATTGGCTACAGCTATCACATGGTAAAGGGCCGCAGTGATCAGCCTTGTAACACGTGATCACTGTGACTGATCAAGGAGATCGCAATAGTAAAACAAGTTGTCCTGAATTAAAGCCATTCATGACAGTTGTGTTTACTTGGATGTATGTGATTGTTGCGATTGGTTACAGAAATTACATGTTACCCGGGGTCAATCCCAATGGCCCAGTACACAGTAATCACAGATCTTGCCTCTGTTCATGAGGCACATGAGTGGGATCATGTCCAGGCATATAATTCCAGAATTGGAGAGCACCCAGCCAGTTGTATATCTATACATTAGCCGGGCGGGTGGTGGTTAAAGATGTCACTATCCTAGATGATTTCATCAGTTACATTTTTGATTTAAACAGTTTGTTGAATATTGAGTGTGATGTCTGTTAAATAATTATCATCATCTGGAGCAGCAGCTTTGTAAAAAGAAAGTATACATCTTTCACCTTCCATTAGGTAATTTAATAAGTGGCAGTGATGATCATGCACTATGACAAGAACTCTTGGAAGTAAAAATGGTGACCACAAATGGATAGGTTGAGCAGATGATTGTCTAGTTCCTTTTTGTGCTTCTTTACAGCCACTGCTTCTTCTCTTCCTTATTATCACAGTTGTGTAAAGTTAAGTCCTGTCATGAGATTGTACACCTGTTGAAACACAGAGCAGAAAACCAACACTTTAAATATGAATTCTAGGTATGAATATATTGCATAGGTACATCTGTCCAACTTGGACTAATATATTATAACTGGCCTGTAACGGATCAACTGGCACCCCGACTGGGTACCTCCGCTGACGGAGGCTCCCAGTGCTTCCCTAGGGCTCCAAGCACTCCACCAGACACCATAACCACCTCAGACCCCACGAACCGCAGTAGCTTGGTTGGGGTCTTGCCGTCTCCTACCCACCCTGGACCTATGACAAGGCTCCAGGTTCCAGTGGATGAACCTCCCTTTCCCCATAGAGTGCAGCAGGAACAAGAACAAGCTCTTACAAGAGTTTAGTGATTATTCAAGGGAGTATGAAGAGCATAGCAATCCCTTGTAGCATATTCCCTGAATAAGAGACAAGACTCTCGATTAAGGGTGAAGTAGAACTCAAACTGTTTGTTCAAACACATGCAGATGAGATATACACTGTAGGACAATCCCACCCCTCCCCCTTAGCAGCCAATCCACATACACATATACATCCCATAACAAGTTTATCTTAAGGCAGACAGAAACAATAGAACAATAGAATACAGGCAGTTACCAATAACAAACCCAACCCATCTCACTATCTAGCAAGGGTCTATGAGACACTCCTGCAATATTCTAGCAATCTGAAAAGTCAAACCATTCATCTTCATACATTTCCTGAGAGATATTGCTGACACATATTACTGTCCCATCTGAAGCCATCCAAACCATTCTCTCAGCATCCCCCAAGTATCTGTCCCTCACTCCCAGTGACGGTGAACACTGTCACATTGCCAATCCCATGGAACCTGAAAGTAGGCACCACTACTACTTTATCTTCATTAGATTCTTGGTCCTGTGCTGAGAAGCTGCTCTACTGCTCACTAAACTAAGGAGAATGCTTGGTAGGCATGGTCATCATTCAGAGAACACTTTGCATTTTATCAATGAATGAAAAGCTGCAAAGCATTCTCTGATTAAGCGAGGTGGCGAATGTAACTTCACCACTCCCACACCTCTCCAAATCTTACATCTAGAAAATGCATTGCATGTATTTAAATACTATAATGCAATCTCTGAATGGCACCTTTGATTACCACTGTCCTTCTGTGTTCACAATACAGCAGGGCAGCCGCTATGAAAGAGATCCAAAAGCTAGTAGAGATATCTGAAGTAGTGAGGCCTGATTTCCAGCTTCCAGAGAGATTGGACAGGTATTGTATGTGCATAGTTACAACTTGAGATATATAAATATCCATATCTGGAAATCTTTTTTATGTACAATTTTAAAAATATAAATAAACCATAAACAGATTTTATTGTTTGTGGCCAGCTTAACCACTTAAGCCCCGGAAGATTTTACCCCCTTCCTGACCAGGGCCTATTTTGCGATTCGGCACTGCGTGAATTTAACAGACAATTGTGCGGTCGTGCGATGCTGTACCTAAACTAATTTGACGTCCTTTTTTTCCCACAAACGGAGATTTCTTTTGGTGGTATTTGATCACCTGTGCGATTTTTTGATCATGCGCTATAAACAAAAAAAGAGCGTCAATTTTGCAAAAATAACAATATTTTTCAAATTTTTTATATGAAATTCCCCAAAAAAATGTAAAAATCAAAATGTTTTAACATTTTAGGCCAATTTGTTTTATGCTACATATGTTTGGTAAAAAAAAAAAATTGCAAAAAGCGTATTTTGATTGGTTTGCGCAAAAGTTATTGCATTTACTAACTAAGGGAAAGATTTTTGTCATTTTTGTTGATTTTTTTTAACGCGTAATGGCGGCGATCTGCGATTTTTTTGCGGGACTGCGACATTGTGGCGGACAGATCGGACCCATGACTGACATTTTTGACACTTTTGGGGTTACCAGTGACATTACTACAGTAATCAGTGCTATACATATGCACTGTTACTGTAAAAATGACACTGACAGTGAAGGGGTTAACTTTTTTTTAGAGGGAGGGGTTAAGTGTGTCCCTAGGGGCGTGCTTCTAACTGTGATTGGATGTGGCTTGAGGTGTAAGAACAGAGATCAACGGTCCTACATAGCAGAACCGTATGATCTCCATTCTCACACAGGGGAGAATGACAGGCGGCTGTGTTTACATTAGCCGCCTGCCTTTCTCCCGCTGTAACAGACAATCGCGAGTGCCCGGCGGACATCGGGTCCGCCGGGCACACGCGTGGGGGGGGTCAGTGGGCGAGCAGGAGCGCGCCTCCTTAGGCGCGCGCTCGCTCCTTAGAGCCTCACAGGTTAGCGACGTAGACCTACGTCGCTTTGCCTGTGAGGGGCTGACTCCCGACGTAAATCATCATTAGGCAGTCGGCAAGTAGTTAAGGAGGATACAGTATATTCAACATAGGTGAGTTATTTAGAGCTGTATCCAAGTGAACCCTGCACAAGTACAGACCTAACTATAATATTTTGTGTGCTGTACATAATTATTTAAGGCCCCTTTCACACTTATGCATCCTAAAAGTCACGCGATTTTACCGTGATTTTGCCTCATTTTTTTTCCACGATTTTGACTGGATTTGAACCAATGCCTATGGACCACTTTGAAGTCGTTGCGACTTGAAGTCATATAGATATGAATTGTACTCATTGGAAATCATGGAGTACAACTTGTCATGCGACTTTGGAGTCCCAAGTCACAGGACAAGTCGCACAAGTGTAAAAGGGGCCTTAATCAACCTCTGGATACCTCATTATCTTTGATAATTTTGGAAAAAATAGGGGAGAGATCTGACACATAAATCGTCTAAATGTATGTCTAGTTGCCTCCATCCCTGAGTTTATATTTGCAAAAGGAAAGGAAGTATGGGACTTTAATTGAGTGCAGCTAGACATATAAGATTCCAATGAAAAAATCATGAAAAACCCCTACAAAGGGGACCTATAGTGAGCTGACATATAATTAGATGTACAATTTATAATATACCACATTTATTAATCACATATACAATTATTATAATTAAGAATAAATACTCTTGTCACATATATAATAAAAATCTGTAAAAATATAGTGGATTACATATGACACCAAATTCTCTATAGGTACATGGTCTGGAAACATATAAAACACTTGAATAGAATATCTGAGTAAATGCAGGCTCGACGCGTTTCATGGACCTCCGTCCATTCATCAGGAGCTTAGAGGTAGGTGGGGTATCTAAAAATAATGATAGATCTGAATTATAACATAATGTTACTATGACCCCACCTACTTCTAAGCTCCTGATGAATGGACGGAGGTCCATGAAACGCGTTGAACCTGCATTTACTCAGATATTCTATTCAAGTGTTTTATATGTTTCCAGACCATGTACCTATAGAGAATTTGGTGTCATATGTAATCCACTATATTTTTACAGATTTGTATTATATATGTGACAAGTGTATTTATTCTTATTTATAATAATTGTATATGTGATTAATAAATGTGGTATATTATAAATTGTACATCTGATTAAATGTCAGCTCTCTATAGGTCCCCTTTGTAGGGGTTTTTCATGATTTTTTCATTGGAAACTTATATGTCTAGCTGCACTCAATTAAAGTCCCATACTTCCTTTCCTTTTGCAAATCTTTGATAATTTTATTAAGAAAAGCAGTTTCAAAGAAGAAGAACCAAAACTTTTTTCAACATTTCTTTTAAACGTACACGAAATGATGCATTTACCTTAGGCATCCCAGCAATCCCAGCAGTAAATTTACATTTTTTTTCTTAAATTAATAAATAATTTGAGCTAGATAGAGACTATACAATTATATTTTTATGTTTGTGGCCAGCCTACGGAGGTAAGAGTCAATATAGGTACGTTTATTAGAGCTGAACCTAATTGAAACCTGAAGGGCAGAAGTGCAAACCTGACTTTGCTATGTTGTGGACTGTGCATATTTAGATGAATTAACCTCTGGATACTCCATTGTTTTTGTAAATGGGTTGAAATTGTTGTTTTAAATAAATAATTAAATGAAGATAAATATTTTCAAAGGAGAAAAACCAAACCTTTATTTTTAGTATTGCTTTTAAATTTATACAAAGGCGATGCATGTAGCTAAGGTAGCCTAGCAATGTCTAAAAGGCAATTTTCTGTTTTTTTCTTTGATTATTCGATAATATAAGCAATTAGGCATTTTTTCATAATTAACAGTGCAGTTGGATGAGTAGCTTCCTATTTCAATGCAGACCGGCTTTTGTTTGTAATTGATTTGGTTTAAAAGGAAACACATATTCACTGCTTTTGACTTTTACGTCTAATGAAATGTTTCAGGTATGGGTGAGTTTTATGCCAGCCTCCTTCAGGCATGGGAAGTTCTTAATGAATGTCTCAACAGGAATGCCTGTCCAATATGACCTCCCTGACCTCTTACAGTCTTTTAGAAAAGTTTTCAAGCTTCTTTTGAGATCACGTGACTAAATCTTGTTCATATACTGCCTACTCGTCTGATCTCTATCTACACATGTATTGCCTACAGTGTATAGGCCATGTTAGGCAGGATACAATATGTATAAAAACAGAGAGAGGTCACGAGCTTAGGTCAATGTAAGATCTAGTGTAATAGGTAATTACACCTCTATTTGGCATAGGATATAGATTGGGCATAAATCAAAGTTGTGATAGCTAAGTTTGTGCCACTCCTTGTTATTAGATGTGTGTCAGTGAGCAAAGTTCTGATCAAAGCCAACAAACAGGCAGCCAGGGGTCGTGAAGCATGGCTGAGGACTAATTGCTAGTCTGAGTGGTGAAGGAAGTTTGTAATAAAAGACTATTACCTAACCTACTCTCAAACCACTGGAGCGAAAATATGGGAGATTATATTTATCAATAGTTTTCTGTCAAGGAATCTGAATTTCTTGTCTAGAGACAAGACCAAAAAAACTATCAGGTTTACATAGAGGGATTCACCTTTTTATCCATTACATTAAAAAAAGAATCCATTTCTCAAGCCCTCTAAACTTTTCATCAGCTGTAATAATAATAGTAATAATAGTCATCATTCTATTATTAATAATGTCATTATTACTAGTAGTATTTAAAATGAAACTCAGCATTGCTGTTAAAGTGGTTTCAAAGCCTGAACGTTTTTTTTTAACCTTAAAGTAGAACTATAGACAATTTTTTTTTTTTTTTCCATTTTGGATAGAGCAAGGGAGGATTATAACCTCTGTCAGATTTTTTTTGCCATCTGTGTTCCATTGAGGAGATTTCCCTTTACAATAGCCAAACAGGATGTGAGAGGAAATCCCTAAAAATTAAGGGAATTCCTTGGGGACCCCCAGGTCACCAGAACTAGTGTCCCCATTGGAAAATTTCCACTCTATTACTTTTCTTTGGAAAACCCAAAATTTGGGATTTTCTTTTACTTTCACTTTAAATGATAATGGTAAACAGGACAAAAAGAGAGGGTGAATCTCCTTAGTGTGGGTACAGACAGCAATAAAAACTGACAGGTGTTCTAATACCTCCCCACTCTATCCAAAACAGAAAAAAGAAAGTTTTGGCTTTACTTATACTTTAATGCATTCTCTGCATTAGGGTAAAAGAACAGGGGCGTAACTACAGGGGTTGCAGGGGTTGCAATCGCTACCGGGCCCCATGCTCCAGTAGGCCCGGTAGCAAACCAGTGGGTGAACTTCTAGGATCTCAAAGGTCACACTTGCGACCGGGCCCTGGCATTTCACCACTGTGGGGAGGCCCCAAGATTGCAGGAAGGGGGCCCACTGCAGAACTTGTGAAAGGATCCTGATGGCCATGCAATGAGATTAAAGAGCCCCAGGATTAGTGGGAAGAGCCCCGGGCTTGAAGGGAAGGGCCCCGGCCAGGGGTCTGGGGGGCCCTTCATGGTTTCTTGCATCGGGGCCCTGAAGGTTCTAGTTACGCCTCTGTAAAAGAACCTTCTTTGTCCAGCCCCCCCCCCCCAAATACTTACCTGTGCCAAATCTCAATCCAGCAATGTGCACAAAATCAGAGGCTTTCTCTGCTCTCTCAGTCCTCATTGTTTCTGAAGCAGCAGTTGGAATCACAGCAAGTGAGGAGGGAGCAAGGGGTGAGCGAGCAGGGCTGAGCTACACTCTGTGAGCCTTATGGACATATAGAGCCTGCTCGAGAGTGAGCATGTGCACCTGAGTGCCCCAGAGCAAGCTGCTTGCTATGTGGGCACTAGGCGTGGGAGGAGCCAGGAGCACCAGCGGGGACCTGAGCAGAGGAGAATCTGGGCTGCTCTATGCAAAGCCATTGCACATAGCAAGTGAGTATGACATGTGTGGAGTATATCAAAGCAGTTCAGGGAAATTAAAAGAATGTAACATTAAGGTAAATGCATACACAAACACATGTAATAATATGAATGAAAAGCCTGCTAAAATGAGCTTACAATCTAGGGGGAGGATGTGATGTATTAGATAAGGGAAATTGAAGAGTACTAGGTGCACTGCAAGAACAGTGCTTGTGGCAGAAGTCTAGGAAATAAATACATTCAAATAGGGATGTTGTAGGTCTAGCCTAAATACCACTTTGACAGAGAGGAAGAGAAAAATAAAATGTTCATGGGTATGGTGAAACTACAAATTGTTCAAAAGCTTAAAATACTCCAAAGAAATAAACGACCATCTCCAGATTTTTCCATCTAAGCCCCCGTTCACACCGAATGTCAGTGCGACTTCAGGTGCAACTTGGCTGACAGAGATGTCTATGCAAGTTGCACCTGAAATCACCGAAAATAGTGCAGGAACCTATTTTTAAAATCAGTGCAGCACTGCAAAGTTGCGTCACAGCAGTTTCAAAAGCTTCATTGCCGACAATAGGGTGTGACTTGCCATGTGATTTGGACCTGTCAAATCACATGACAAATTGCACCGGTGTGAATGGGGGTCTACTGGATCAGGAGAAAATTGGGATATTTTTATGGAAATCTAAATAGGAGATTTCTTAAGAGCTAAGTTCAACTTTTCAGACAAAATTTCACTTTTCATAATAAATAAAAGCCTTTTCTAATGTCTTTTCAGCTCAAGCCTGCCAATGTGCTTATCTGTCACTTACCTAGTCCATGGCAGCTTTGAATCTTCACTTATCTATTCAACATTTTTAAAAATGCATTCTATATGACCTGACTTTCTGTATCATCATGTGATAATCCAGGAAACATCATATCCCACCATGCACTGCCTTACTGCATCATAGACTAGGGTGTGTTTTACTTCTGTGCACCTCCCTCATTACTTCTCCTTCTCTTTTTTATTCCCACTTACTTTTCTTTCTTTTAAGGTGGCCATACAGTATATTGTAAAATCTGATTATATAATATCCTTTAGATCTACAATCAGCTATGTAATGCATGGGCCTACTTGATTTGATACAAAATGAGTGGATTGTTTAGATGTGTCCTCCTATTTCATAGATTGGGTAAATCTAAAGGAAATTGTACATAAATTGTACACAATCAGATTGCAAAGCGTATGACTAACTTCATAATGTATAACTACCCATTTCACTTTCAGGCCCATTCACAGATATGTAGAGGGAGTGCGTGTTTTTCGTGCATTTTTCCCATGACACGCATAGGGTCGCCTGTTGATTTCAATGGGCTGCCCTATGTGCAACAAATGCAGCTCACTGGGCATTCTTGTGTGTTGCAGTTTGCATGTTTTTTACCATACATTTTGCCAAGTTTGTTGCATATTTTTGAACATGAAAAAATGTGATTGCTTCTGTGTTTGGGGTCATGTTGACAATTAATGGCACCAAAAAAGTGATTAGATCATTTTAGGTGTATAAAGGTGGCCATACACTATGCAATCTTGCTATGTACAATCTCCTTTAGATTTACTGAAATTATATAATTGGAGGACACACCTATCTATCCAGTATCCTCTGTTTATCTTCTGTATCCATTCAGACAGGCCCTTGCACTACATAGTTAATGGTACATCCAAAAGGAGATTGTACAATCGTATTGTATATTGTATGGTGAGCTTTGCAGACTTCCAGGGACACACTTGTCCTGTTTTCAGTACTACAGTTCTGCTCCATATTAAATGTTAGGCTCCTATGTGATAACTCAGCTCCTGCACACACTGCTAAATGAATGATCAATGCAAGAAGAAAATAAGGTATAAAACAAATAATTCAGTGGAGGAACACACTGGCATTGTATTCAGTAAGAATGGCACTCCCGAACAGTGATTGCATGCAACTAGGAGGGGGAGGGCAGGTGCAGGGTGTGTGTTAATGAGGTTAGATACTGAACTACTTCCTGCCTTTTAGCAGCTTTTTTGTCCCACTTCCATGGACATATGCCAGGAATTAATGGAGGAATTTTTTTTAGTGCAAACTGAAGGCTGGCATATGTCTGACTTAGAATATATAGAAAGCTTTTTCTTCTTTGCAACAGAAGTGAAATAATGGTATATTGGTACATAGGGAAGGTGGAATTTAGGGAAAAAAAGGTAAACTTAGCCTATAACCATTTCAGCTCCAGAAGGTTTTACCCCCTTAATGACCAGGCCATTTTTTGTGATTCGGCACTGCTATACTTTAACTAACAATTGTCGTGTGATGCATGTACCCAAATACAATTGATGCCCCTTTTTTCCCCACAAACATAGCTTTCTTTTGGTGGTATTTGATCACCTCTGTGTTTTTTAGATTTTGCGCTATAAACAAAAAAGAGTGACAATTTTGAAAAAAACACAATATTTTTTACTTTCTGCCATAAAACAGTCCCAATAAAAAAATAAAGTTTTTTTTATCAGTTTAGGCCAATTTGTATTTGTATTCTGTTACATATTTTTGGTAAACAAAATCCCAAAAAGCTCATTTTAATTGGTTTGCGCAAAAGGTATTGCATTTACAAACTATAGCATACATTTGTGGACTTTTATTTATTTATTTTTTATTAGTAAAGATGGCGATCAGCGGTTTTTGGCGGGACTGCGACAATGCCGCGGACAGATCGGACCCCCAACTGACATTTTTGACACTTTTTGGGGACCAGGGATATTAATACAGTAATCAGTGCAAAATAATATCCACTGTTACTGTATGAATGACACTGGCAGGGAAGGGGTAATACTGGGGGTGATCAAAGGGTTAAATGTATGTCTAAATGTGCTTACTAACTGTCAGGGGGGGGGGGGGCTCTGTGACAGGCACAGAGAGATCAGTGTTTCAGCTTGGCTGAAACATACAATCTTGGTGTGCCTGTCTGACAGAAGAGCCATCTGCTTTGTTTACATATGCAGGCGGCTCTCCTGTCAGTTTCTCTGAAGATCGCAGGGGTCCCGTGATGATCAAGCCTGCACCTCCCATGGTCTGGCTCCCGCTGTGTCCAATAACAGCTGGAGCACGGCTCAGGCAGTGCGCACGTGCCTCCAAAACCGCGGAACATGATCTACATAACAACATGATTATGCGCAGCCGAGCCGCCCTGCCGCAGTAAATCTGCGTGGGGTGGTCGGCAAGTTATGCAAAAGGATAATAGCAATATTGGTATTGCTTTGCCAATAGAGTTTGGCTATCCCATAACTTTCAAAGTCACAGTTTTTGTTTTGAAAAAGTTACACAATATTCTTAGGCAGTCCATAGATGAGTGATTTTATTCAGTTGGTTGAACAAAAAGAATTGGATTACCCCATTCACACAATCAATGAGAATGAGGGAATCCTCCCCACTAAGCTATTGCATTAAGACAGATGGGAGACATCCCCGTCATCAGAATATACTGATCAGTAGAGTTGGGAGAATGGTTTGGCCAAAGCATGAGTTCAGGCTGAATATTGGCTGTTCGCCTATCCGACGACTATCCAAATTGTCAGGGCGTTTGATGGTTTGTTCAGCCCGCCGAACGACCACAATGCACTGCGCAGCTGCACAGGGCATTGGAAGCCCTGATTGGCTGAAGCAATTAAAGCTTTGCCCAATCAGGGCACATAGAACTGTCAGAGCCATGATTGGACACTGTCATGAAGACTCTATGCAATCATGGCTTGTTGCTTTTAATCCCACCCCACACTATAAAAATATTCTTCCCATAGCGGCCATTTTCAGTGTGATATTGGCATGGAGAGAGGTAGAACAGGGCTCTGTCAAGTGCTGCTAGTGAGTTAGTGTGCTATAGTGTGCTATTGTGATTTTATTGCGAGTGTAGAGCATCAGTTTAGTGTGAATCTAGTTATAGAACAGTGTGAGTGTAGTGCAGCCATTCATTTTTACTTTAGTGACAGTTTAGTGTGCATTTAGTGATAGTGCAGCGTGAGTGTAGTGCGACCATTCCTTTTTACTTTAGTGTCAGTTTATTTTGTTAGGGCAGGTTTCCTGCAGCATCTTTCAGTGCGTTACTACACGTTTAACGCAGCATATTTCAGTGTGTTAGTGCACGTTTAACAGTGTATTTCAGTGCATTGGTGCGCGTTTACCGCAGTATATTGCAGTGCATTAGTGGACTTTTAACACAGTATATTTCTGTGCGTTATTGCACGTTTATCACAGTATATTGCAGTGTGTTAGTGCATGTTTAATACAGAATAATGTGCAGTATATTTTAGTGCATTAGTGCACATTTAACACAGTAGATTTCAGTGCATTATATTTCAGTGTGTTAGTGCACATTTAACGCAGTATATTTCAGTGCAGTATATTACAGTGATGTATATTTCAGTGCGATAGTGCATGTTTAATGCAGTATGTTTCAGTGCAGTATATTGCAGTGCGTTAGTGCACAATTACCGCAGTATATTGCAGTGCGTTAGTGGATGTTTAACACAGTATATTTCAGTGCATTATATTTCAGTGTGTCAGTGCACATTTAACGCAGTATATTTCAGTTATGTATATTTCAGTCTGTTAGTGCAGGTTTAACTCAGTACATTTCAATGCAGTATATTTCAGTGTGTTAGTGCATGCTTAATGCAGTATATTTCATTGCAGTATATTTCAGTGCGTTAGTGCACATTTAATGCAGTATATTTACATGCAGTATATTTCAGAGCATAAGTGCATATTCACCGAAGTATATTGCAGTGCGTTAGTGCACGTTTTTCACAGTATATTTCAGTATGTTGGTGTATGTTTAACACAGTATATTGCAGTGCGTTAGTGCACGTTCAATGCAGTATATTTCAGTGCAGTACAATTCAGTCCGTCGGTGCACGTTTAACGCAGTATATTTCAGTGCATTAGTGCACGTTTGATGCAGTATATTTCAGTGCGTTGGTGCATGTCTAACGCAGTATATTTTAGAGCAGTATATTTCAGTGTGCTAGTGCACGTTTACCGCAGGATATTGCAGTGTATCAGTGCAGTTTTAAGATAGTATATTGTAGTGTATCAGTGGAGTGTGTCTGTGTAGTGAGTACTCAAGTTAAAGTTCACTAAACACCACTTTTCATTGTTTAAAGTGCATCAACGTACACATTTCCCCTTCTTTATTACATTTTGTTATTAAACCCCCTATCGTGCCTGGGAGGCTAACAAGGAGAGGCAGATGTTCCAATAGCACTGTGAGGGAGCCAGCAGTGTCTGTGTCCACAGGCAAAGGTGGATGTGGTCAGTCATCAGGCAGAGCATCATTTCCTCTGTTTAGTGATGTTGCCTGTGCTATCCAGCCACATCATGCAGAGTAGGTGGTGGACTGGCTTAGTAAAGCATCCTCATCCTCCATCACCCAAGCAGAGACTAGTGCCCAGTCCACTGCAGCTGCAAGAGTGGCTTATTCTGCCTCTTTGTCAACAGCTACTCCTGCCATAGCCACAGTATTAGGCATGGAGAAATGAAATGAGTTATTTGAACACAGCATCAGCCAGGAAGATGCATGGCCATTTCTTGATTCAGATCTTGGTTCTACATTTGAGGAAAGTAGAAACATGAGTTTACAGAGAGGAGAGAACACTGGTAAAAAACAAATTGGCAGTCATGTTTCCCCAGCCACAGCGTATTGCCAAGTTGGCTCAAGTGATGATGAGAATGGAGGGGATGATGATGATGATGATAATGAGGCCACTGACATGTCTAGGAGCAGAGGAGGAAACTGAGGGAGAGGCACAACCCCAATGAGGCAGCCATCATGGAAGAATAGAGAGCAGCCATGCTATTCCACCAGATTGTGGAGTTGTTATCTCCCTGCCCACTTCCCACAGCTCAGCTGTCTGGGCCTTTTTTAGTACATGTGCAGCCGATTGCACTGTTGCATCTTGCAAACTTTGCCTCAAGCAGATCGAGCGTGGCAGAAACACCAGCCATTTGGGTACCACATGCTTGACAACGCATTTAACCTCCCACCACTCAGCAGGTTGGCAAGAGCACCTGAAAGCCACACAAGAAGGATGCAATCTGCTTCTCCTCACTTCTGACCTTTCCAGTGTACCCCCGCTATACCTCATGACCTCTCAGCAGCCTCTACTGACAGGGATG
Organism: Pelophylax lessonae; assembly: GCF_965119305.1. Lineage (NCBI taxonomy): Eukaryota > Metazoa > Chordata > Amphibia > Anura > Ranidae > Pelophylax > Pelophylax lessonae. The sequence continues at coordinate 168,822,783 of NC_138771.1, forward strand.
ATAGTATAGCTAAGGGTGTCACAGGTCCCTAAAAAACACAACAAAAAGGCGCAGACACTACAGTTCTCATAGGCTTATAGGTAAAATCCATAAAAGTCCATGTAATATGCAGTATACACTAGAAAGTCCAATCACTGAGGGCTGCCAACAACATTGGAATAGAAGCAAGATTCCAGCAAGGCTGCAGGTAAACAAGAAGGAGAGACGCCTCTAAGTGTAGGATTAAAAGCAATTTTAATAGAAATCATGTGATTGGCAATTTCATGTTATCAGATAAAAACAGGCACATCTTATGATATGGATATCCAAAGGATTGTCAATATACATGGAGTCCGTCTGCTTGTAGCGCCATGAAGAGAGTACCCCTCTGGTCACTGTGACTAGGAAGCCGACCATGCGGTGGATGGATTCTCAGACCGAGGTTTGAGGCACAGATGACTAAGTGGCATAGGGCAATGATGTCCCTGAAGTGTGGCGCGTTTCCGAGCATGCACGCTGCGAATGTTATGGCAGTTGCGCTCCTTCATCAAGCATAATACAGGGATATGCGCTAAGCTATAAATACCACTAGGGGGAGGTACCAAAGAATCAAATTATCATACAACACAGTCAACTCACAAAATTGAGAAGCAAACAAAGCTCAATTGCTACATGATTTGAATAAGAACTTATAAATAGAAATGTATATATAAAATAATTAATATTATGTATCTACATCATTAACCAGGCTAGCGGTAAACCCGAGCGTGACTCGGGGTAGGAATTTCCTGCTATTATCGGTATCCCCGAGTCACGCTCGGGGTGGATGTGCAGACAGCGCAGCGGAGTGTCTTACCTTTTCCTGGCGATCCAGCGATGAGCTCTCATTGCTGTGACCGCCAGCCGAGATCTCCGCCGCTCGTCTGTCGGAAGGAGGACTTCCTAGTTCCGTTCCCTGCAGCAGCAATGCTGCATGGGAGCGGAACTAGGGAGGGAAATTAAAAAAAAAAAAAAAAAACGTTGCACAAAACACAAACACATTTTATATTATATATATATGCATATATGTATATATGTGTATATATATATATATATATATATATATATAAAATTATATTATTGATTCGATTATAATTCATGCGTTATATATATATATATATACACACACACACACACACACATATATATATATATATATATAATATATAACGCATGAATTATAATCTAATCAATAATATAATTTTATTATATATATTATATATTCTATAATAAAATTATATTATTGATTAGATTATAATTCATGCGTTTGTGTTTCAAATTTATCACATCTGGGATGTCTACTAGAGTCTTGTTTTGGTCAGGTTTAAGTCAGTAATTACTAAGAATTGTAGGCCTATAATACATAACGCCAAATTTCCATGAAAAAAATTGTACCGCTTTTGGTACAGAATTCCTGACAGAATCATACCGCCAGGGAGGTTAACAGCAATTAGTTAAAAATATATATCTTTGGATATACAAGCACAAAGGCAAGACAGAAAGCAAAAAAAGGAGGGTATATAAGACATAAATGTATCAAAATAAGAATATAAGGATAGGAAATATATATATGGCTCTCTGCACATGTGGGGACTCATACATGTTGGGGAATAAAATAAAAGCTGATACTGTAAAGGAGGCATGTACAATCTCCACATATACTACTATGTATGTATGAATGTGAGTTAGGGACCTTAGATTGTACGCTCCTTTTGGGCAGGGACTGATGTGAATGTGTAATGTATATGTAAAGCGCTGCGTAAATTGACAGCGCTATATAAGTACCTGAAATAATAATAATAATAAAAATATACAAAAATATATGTCTACAGATTTTGATACGAAAAGGGGGAAGGGGGAAGGGGGAAGGGAAGAAATTAATTAAGCAATGGAAACTTTAAATAAGGACTATAAAAGAGATAAAAGCCCTATTGTTAGGTGCATGTGCAGACATACATAAAGAGCACCTTTTACAGGTCCTTATAGCATGTCTGGCAGTAGCACACCACCAGCTGTAGACTATAGCAGGCAAATTTCTCTGCCCCATCTGCTGCATTGAAAAAACAATACAGCCACATGCCCAGCATCTAAATTTCAGCTTGTCAAAGCTGCTGGATTTACAACTCCCTTCTTTCCATTTGGTGGATTCTGCCCCTTTCATGAATTTGAAGAATGTAGTTTCAACCTCACTAACTATGTAACTATTAAAGACCACAACATACAGGGGTATACAATGTGCGGTTAACAGTAAACACCCACACACATCATAGGTTGAACTGGATGGACTGATGTCTTTTTCAACCTCACTAACTATGTAACTGCTGTACCACAATGGCAGGTTCCAAGGCGCTATTTATTTGTACATAAGGCCATTCCAGCTCTGTACCATCACTTGGAAAGCAATGTTGTGGCATCGTTGGGCAAAGTAGTCAGCTACAAGGTCCACGTTACTGCTGAAATGTGGTTCAGCGAGCATGGTCAGGTACGCTATATTTTGTTCATGGCACACTGGATAACTTTGCTTGCAACTCGGACAGGTGCAGGACAGGGCTCAGTGCTGCAGCTTGTTGTGCTATATGTCTCCATACAGCTAGTGGTGATGATGCAAGACTTGTCTTCTCCACCTCCTCCTCCCCCTCCATGCCTTCCTCTGCTTAATTATGCTATGAACCACAAGTATCTCCTAAGTGTTCAATGGGCTATTTAATGAGTCAGGCTAAAAGGTGCCATGCAGTGCTTCAGCTGGTGTGTCTGGGGGACAGGAGCCACACTGCAGCAGAGATTCTTGCAGCTCTGCATGGGCAGGCCCAGGGGTGGTTCATGCCATGTCAGCTGGAGCCAAGAATGGTGGCGTGCAATAATCCTGTCCATCTTTAGATGGGGAAAGTTGACACATGTGCCATGCCTGGCACAAGTCCTCAATTTGGTGGTGCCGTGTTTCTTAAATAGGTACCCAGGGTTGGAAGATCTGCTAAAGCAGGCCAGAAGAGTCTTTAGCCGATTCAGGTAGTCATATACAGTGGTGTAGTGGTTAGCACATTCACCTAGCAGCAAGAGGGTCGCTGGTTCAAATCCCAACCACGACACTACCTGCCTGGAGTTTGCATGTTCTCCCTGTGCCTGCGTGGGTTCCCTCCGGGCACTCCGGGGGGCTAGATTTGCCCCAAGCGTCGCCAATCTCTTCATGGCCCATTGGGAACAGGAGCACATCTTAAAGGACCGCCCACCGGAATTGATACGTTACAGAAGATTCATGGATGACCTCCTGATTATCTGGAAAGGGGATTATAGATCCTTCAACATGTTTAAAGAGAAAATGAATCAGAATAATAAGAATATACAACTCATCTGGAATATCAATGAAGAAAAAATAGTCTTCTTAGACCTGGAAATTTTCAATAGTCAGGGAAGACTATATACAAAAAACCACTTCAAATCCACTGATAGGAATTCCTATCTTCCAGTTGATAGTTGTCATCATAAAATGTGGCTCTGCAATATCCCCAAGGGTCAATTTGTCAGACTACGAAGAAACTGTACAAATGAAATGGATTACGTAGCCCAATCAGAAATGTTGGGGAAGAGATTTTTGGAAAAAGGTTACACCGTCGAAAATATAGAAACAGCTAGAAGAAAAGTCCAACAAATGGATAGAAACTCTCTGGTAGGAAGGAATAATGGAGGAAGAAGAGAGAATCAGAATAAGGACTTTGAATTCAAATTCATTATGGATTATAATGTGCAATATAAACAAGTCGAAAAAATAGTGAGAAAACACTGGGACATTTAGAAAAAAGACAAAGTACTTGGATCAGTTTTGCCTGAGAGACCGAAGTTCATTTATAAAAAAGCCCCAATTTTAAAAGCTATATTGGCCCCAGGAGCTATTGATCCTATTTATAAGAAAGAAGGATTGTTTTCATTTGTTACTGGCTTTCACGCATGTGGAAGATGTTCGGTCTGTAGGCATGCAGTGAATAACCAGAAGAAAAAGAAAGAATTCATTTCGAACAGTACGAAGAAGAAATACCCCATAAAAGATCTGATAACATGTAATACTGTAGGGGTAGTCTACATGCTTGAATGTGGCTGTGTACTTCAGTACATTGGTCGCACATCTAGGAGTCTTAGCGTGAGGATCGGGGAACATGTTAAAAATATTAAAAAAGGTTCCATAACACATAATGTATCAAAACATTTCTGACTAGTTCATGACCGCAACCCCAGCTCTTTAAAATTTTGGGGGATTGAGCGTGTAGTCAAACACTGGCGTGGTGGTAATTTTATCAGACAAGTAAAAGAGAGTCGTATTGGATATACGAGACCAAAGTTCTTATGCCTAGAGGTTTGAACGTTGAGTTTGATCTTAACTGTTTTATCAGCGACAAATAAACTGCTCTTTATCCCCCCTTTTTTTTATTTTAATAATTTAATTTATTATTATTATAGGTTAATTTTAATAATTATATAAAGATAATATTAGGGTCTCTTGCCGATAAAATAAAATGATTTTAATATTAATATTATTTATTTCATATATGTCTTTAGGGGGTATTATGAATTAATTATTCATGTTTATTTTGGAATAAATTTATGTCAATGTATGTATATTTATGCTTGTTTTTCACAGTAGGCAATGAATGAGTTAATGTAATTAGATAGAACCTCCGTGGATTCGATGTGAGTAGGCTCCTGAATATGAAATATGCCGTAATGTGGATTTATCTATGCGGTCTCTTTTCTTTAAAATGTACAATATATTTGTCCAAATAAATGATTGTCCTGCTGTTAGTACCGCTATACCTAATGCGAGTATAGTCAGGGAATGGCGCCGTACATCACAGCATCTTTGCCAGCAGTTGGGCGGGCAATCCTTAGTATTGTACTGTATAGGACTGACGGCTACGTTTGGCTCCACCCCGCTGACGAAGTCATCTGACGTAAGGGTGGAGGAGCCTACTAGCAGCACGTTGGTCCTCAGAGGTTCAGAGATTGTTTACTGTCTGACACTGGAAGCCCGCACTGCTTAAGTGCTGAAATATGTAAGTCGATTTTTTACATTGGATTGAATAAAGCATTAGAAACAGAGAGCACTAGATCCCTTTTTCTATTTATTTTATGCTGAGTTCCTGGCGTACTTGGAGGGTCAGCTGGAGCAGAAGGAGAGGGGTGACCAGGCTGTATATCCATAACATCTTTAAGCGTGTATGACTCCTTTGAGTCTATCCCTAAGGTGAGGTGCTAATCCTGCACCAATCACCGGGAGCACCTGAGTGAAGCATGGAGCACTTTTTGCACTGTTAGATCACAGATGAAGATATACCTCTTTATATGATCTTTTTGCCCACTTATTATATAAGTTTTGCACTATTGGGACTTTTATTTATCACTTGATTTATAGCACTGATTGCTGAATGTTTTTATTTATATAAGCATTGGTTTGCTTTCATATTATGATTTTTATATGCATATTTATTTATCATTTTGATTAATTCACTTGGCGCAGCAATATTTATTATTTATTTACTCCCGTTTCCTCCCACACTCCAAAGACATGCTGGTAGGTTAATTGGATCCTGTATAAAAAAATTGGCCCTACTGTGTATGTATGTGAGTTAGGGACCTTAGATTGTAAGCTCCTTGAGGGCAGGGACTGATGTGAATGTGCAATGTATATGTAAAGCGCTGCGTAAATTGACAGCGCTATATAAGTACCTGAAATAAATAAATAAATAAATAAATATACAGCCTGTGCTCAGCTGGCTGAAATTCAGCAGGAATTCCACCTGCCTGTAAACCGTCTGGTTTGTGACATGGACATCAGATGGAACTCGACTTTGGCAATGCTGCAGCGGCTGCACATAAAGGAGAAGGCCGTGAACGAGTACCTGCTTCAGTATGGCACAACGACAGGCTCAGGCTGGCTCAGCTTATCTTCCCCACACCAATGACTGCTGATAAAGGATGAATGCACTGTACTGTTACTATTTGAGGAGGCAACAAGGATGGTGAGCCATGACAGTGCATGCATCAGTGAAACAATCCCTGTTGTGTTCTGCTGGAGCAGACTTTGCGTGGCATTATGGACAGGGCATTTAAAGCAGGGCAGCAGGAGGAAGAGGAGGACTTCCTTACCTCTCAAGGCCCACTTTATGCAGACACCATTCTTGCGGAACACACAAGAGAAGGAGGATTCTGGCAGTTTTGGAGGCATTACATAAACTTCTCTTAAAGGTGTCCTCAAGCGATTTCATCTTTTTCTCCCTCTGTGAGGATGGAATGGGTTCCGAGACTTTCCTCTTGTAACGGTGGTCAAGGCGGGTTGCCAACTAATAGTGATCCTTCTCCTTGATGCCATGTATTCTCTGGCCCTTTTGCAGGCTTTGAAAAATGAGGGAGACTATGCACCGCAAGTTTGCAGAGGCATGAGAAGCAGACTCTTCAGGATCACTGCGGATTACAGTATCTGGAACTGCCTCCTCCCAGCCACTTACTACTCTCAAGGGTTCTGGGGATAAAGAACACACATGGAGAGCTCTCTAGCTGACAATCCACTGGGTTTTTTGGCAAGCGGGTCTTTTTTTTTCAGCAATTTCACTTCCGGGTTGAGTGGATCGCACGCAGAAGTGTGCACGCTGCTGTGTTATACACCGACACAGAACTTAATGCCTCCAAAGTGCCTCCATTCTCAGCATCTAATATGGAATGCGAACATACATCTGTCTTTATTGTAAGTGCAATTTCTTGTATACTCTTTAATAAATCAAGAACATATTACACTATGTGGATCTTTTCTGTCTTACATACTATGAGTGACAGCCATTAGGATGCTCCAGAAAGCATCATCTCTATACTTACCAGATAAAGCTTGATAGACCCATTTGCAGTACTGCTAAGGGGTTCACACCTTTTGGTAAGTGGATTCACATTGGGGTGTGGAACACAGTTTACTGCATGAGAGTCACAGATTGGCACGGATTGCCTGATTTAAGAGCACATTTTATGGACTTTCACTGGATACATGCTTGTTGGATTTTTTGGGGATTTTTTCAATTTTGGGAATTTTTTTCTTTTTTATAGACTTACAGTATCTCACAAAAGTGAGTACACCCCTCACATTTTTGTAAATATTTTATTATATCTTTTCATGTGACAACACTGAAGAAATGACACTTTGCTACAATGTAAAGTAGTGAGTGTACAGCTTGTATAACAGTGTAAATTTGCTGTCCCCTCAAAATAACTCAACACACAGCCATTAAAGTCTAAACCGCTGGCAACAAAAGTGAGTACACCCCTAAGTGAAAATGTTTCAATTGGGCCCAGTTAGCAAATTCCCTTCCCCAGTGTCATGTGACTTGTTAATGTTACAAGGTCTCAGGTGTGAATGGGGAGCAGGTGTGTTAAATTAGGTGTTATCGCTTTCACTCTGTCATACTGGTCCCTGGAAGTGGAAGGCACCTCATGGCAGATAACTCTCTGAGGATCTGAAAAAAAGAATTGTTGATCTACATAAAGATGGCCTAGGCTATAAGAAGATTGCAAAGACCCTGAAACAGAGCTGCAGCACATTGGCTAAGACCATACAGCAGTTTAACAGGACAGATTCCACTCAGAACAGGTCTCACCATGGTCGACCAAAGAAGCTGAGTGCACGTGCTCAGCGTCATGTCCAGAGGTTGTCTTTGGGAAATAGACGTATGAGTGCTGCCAGCATTGCTGGAGTGATTGAAGGGGTGGGGGGTCAGCCTGTCAGTGCTCAGACCATACGCCGCACACTGCATCAAATTAGTCTGCATGGCTGTTGTCCCAGAAGGAAGCCTCTTCTAACGATGATGCACAAGAAAGCCTCGAAAACAGTTTGCTGAAGACAAGCAGACTAAGGACATGGATTACTGGAACCATATCCTGTGGTATGATGAGACCAAGATAAATGTATTTGGTTCAGATGGTGTCAAGTGTGTGTGGTGGTAGTGTTATGGTCTGTGGCTGCATGAGTGCTGCCAGCACTGGGGAGCTACAGTTCATTGAGGGAACCATGAATGCCAACATGTACTGTACTTTGTGCTGTGGTATATGTTTTTTTTTATTAGAATCCACTGGGTTACTGGGTCATGAGAAAAGACAACTGGCCAGAATTTGCCCAGGATGCAATTGAGCTGCTGGGCTGCACTGCATCCAGTGTGCTTTCTGAATGGGCATTCAGTGCTGTCAAAGGTTTTGTGACAGATAAGAGAGCACGTCTGTTCACAGACTTCTTGGACCGGCTGACATTGATCAAAATTAATCAGTCCTAGATTAGCAGCAGCTATCAAGCCCCTGATGCCGATGTCACTGATTAAGTGCTTTCTGGATCTTATATCTCTGAAATACTGTCTAGGCTACCTAGATTTGTGGGTGTTGATTTTTGACAGCTAGTCCAATTCTTGCTTTCATCAAGATTACTTCTATAGGATTATGGTGTGAAGGTACCACCGACACCCAAAGACTAATTTTCCCGCACCAGTTTGACAGGTGCATATCATTTCAATTTTTCACAGCAATTCTTGCTTTCATCAATAGTACCTCTATAGGGTTATGGTACGAAGGCACCACCAACACCTAAAGCCTAATTTTTCCATACTTGTTACTTCTATCCAAACACAAGTCAAAATATCCTAAAAGAAAGGAGTAATCTTACTAACCCAGTGACATATTGCGATAGCACATATGAGGTGAGCATGTCCAAAATATTATTGCCATCATATACAATTAAAAGTCGTAATTGTACTGTATATGATGCAATTTAATATGCTTGCTCAAGGACAAGGATGTTTAAAGAAATGAAATTATATTATTAACATGATGCCCACCATACCTGGGGGCAGAGGAGGGTAGACTAAGCATTAGGTTGCAGTGCCACACTTATTAGCATTGGCGGCCATCAGGCCAGTTGTAATAAGTGTAGTCGGCGGCCTGCGGTCTGTCCCAATGTCCTCATCAGCCAGTATTATCATACCGGCAGGTAGCAGTGTGACTGCTTTATGGGGCTGCCAAACTGATTTGCCTCCTAGAACCTGCCCTCCAGCCCAATTTGCCCCATAAGATTGGAATTATACTAAAAGTGCAGTGCAAGCCGGCGGGGACCCTTTTAGTGCGGAGGCCCGGAAAAGGCTGTTTTTTTTTTTGTGCGGGGTGCAGCTTTTTTGTTGCCCTCCTGCAAAGTGCCACCCTAGGCCTGGTCCTCGTTGGCCTAGGCCAAGATACAGCACTGTGTGTACACATGTGGACATGTATACATCATGCGTGGCTATGTAAACTATATGAACTTACAGTGATGGGTATGAATCATGATTATGACACTATATATGAAGAATATAAAAAAGGAACCTGAAAACATAAAAAAGATAAATAGAACATGATAATGTATCTGTAAATGTTATACAGACAAAATTATATTTGACATTTATAAAAGGGTTTCAATTTCCAAATCCTCATTAGTGATTGGCCGAACAACCCCCCTTGTTTGGTTCGCACCAGAACATCTCGAACAGGGAAAAGGTTCTAGCAAACATGCAAACTCTATTAAAGTCTATGGGACACGAACATGAAAAATTAAAAGTCCTCATTTTAAAGGCTTATATGCAAGTTATTGCCATATAACGTGCATGGGGACCCAGGAAATGCCCTGGGGGACATGTATCAATGCAAACATTTTTTTAAAAAACAATCCTTTTTACAGGAGCATTGTTTTTAATAAAGCTTTAAAGCGGAGTTCCGGCCACGAAAAACATTTTTCAATAAAAATACCCCCGGGACAGTCAGGGCTAGTACATTCCACAATGGATAGCCTCTGAACTGTCCCAGGTCGCACTTAACTGCAAGAAGAAATACTTACCTTTGAAATTTCTTCTCCAGCGCTGCCATCTCGGATGTGGGCAGCTGGAGCCAGCGCGTCCTCTTCTGGGTCCTCTTCCGTGTCCTCTTCTCCCAGAATGCAGCTGCACCGGCCCCGCTCGTCACTTCCGGTGCGGCGCCACATTCCTCCACAGCTTCTGGGCATGCTGGGTCTGGTATGGATTTTAAGGGGAACCCCACGCCAAAATTAAAAAAAAAAATGGCATGGGTCCCCGCCAAAATCCATACCAGACCCTTACCTGAGCATCCAGCCTGGCAGGCAGGATAGGGGGAAACAAGTGATCGCCGCCCCTCTTGAACCATACCAGGCTGCTTGCCCTCAACATGGGGACTCGAACATCCAGCCCATCCCTAATCCTCATTTAGAGACCACCAGAAGACAAAACATCCAAGGCATAAATCAATAGGTCTCCCTCTAATAGAACTCAATTGATCGGCCATGGGGAGGTCCCTGGATTCAGCCTCAATGACCCAGACCCTCAGGCCCTCATTTGCTTTATTGTGGTGTTCCAGAAAGTGTCTAGGTACACTGTGTTTATCCTTGCCCTCTGTGATGAAGTGGCGGTGCTCTCCAAACTGCTTAGGTAATGTCCTTATGGTTCTATCTACATAAAGTAGATCACAAGGACAGGACAAGCCATACACCACATAGTCAGATGAGCATGTGTGGAATTCTTTGATTAGATAGATCTTATCTTTGGTATGAAATGCTTTCTGTCCACGCTGAAACAAAACAGCAGGGTTTTTTTTTTCCGGGTTGACAGTGGTGGCGGGCATAGTGATTGACGATGGATTTACACCTGGGGACATTTTTTTGTTTGTTTTTTTAATGAATGACTTGTCAAAAACTGCCTCCTGTCTTTTTTTATGTGACACTTTTTCACATGGGGATTTGCAGGGATCTGGGGGCCCCCTTGTTAACCACTTGTGGACCACCCACCGTACATATACTGCCACAGAGCAGCCGCTCTGCTCCGGATCACGTACCTAGTATAGGATCCGACCCTTCCAGGTTGGGGGCACACAATGGGAGCTGATCTGTGGGTACCACAGACTTGATGCCCACCGGCACCCGCCGATCATTAGGCAGAGAGCTAAAACAGCGATCTGCCTATGTAAACAAGGCAGATTGCTGTTCTGTCAGTAGGGAAGGCATTAATCCTGTGTTGTTAATCCTGCAGGAACATGGATCAATGCCTTCCCCTAGTAAAAGTACCTCCCACACAGTTAGAAAACACTGGTTGGGCACACAGTTAACCCTTTGATCTCCACTGATGTGTAACCCACTTCCCAGCAAGGGTTAGTAGTACAGTGACAGTGAATATTTTTAGCACTGATCACTGTATTAGTGTCACTGGTCCACAAAAAGTGTCAAAGTGTCAGTTAGTGTCCCGACTGTCCTCTGTAATATCGCAGTCCCGCTGATCGCCACTATTACTAGTAAAAAAAAAAATTTAAAATAAATAAAAATATCCAATTAGTTGTAGATGCTATAAACCAATCAGTATATACTTTTTATTTATTTTTTGTTACCAAATATATGTAGCAGAATACATATTGGTCTAAATTGATGAAGAAATTTGATTTTTTGTTAATTGTTTTATTAGATATGTTTTGTAGCAGAAATGAAAAAATATTGTTTTTTTTTTCAATATTGTCAGTCTTTTTCTTTTGATTTTTTTTAGCGCAAAAAAAAAAAAACATGTTGATGATTAAATACCACCAAAGAAAAGCTCTATTTGTTAGAAAAAAAGAACACAAAAAATTGCCTGATCATAAAGGGTGATAAATCTTCCAGCGTTAAAGTGGTTAAAGGGGGCTTCCAGATTTGGATAAGCTCCCCATCCGCTGAGACCTGCAACCATCAGCTAGGGTTGTGGGAAGAGGTCCTTGTCCCCATCAATATGAAAACAAAGTGATTTGCCTCCCTCCCCCTTTCCTAAAATGCCAGGCTACATGCTTAGATAAGGATCTAATGTGGATTTTGAGGGGACCCCACGTCAATCTTTTTTTTACATTCAGTTTTCAGTGGGGAACCCCGCTAATAGCTAATGACTTATTGGTTATTAAAGACGCAACGGCCGCCTGCTCCTTAACAACCATGACAGTTACTGGTTGTTAAGGAAGCCAGGGGCCACCCAATCTTTAACAACTTGATATTTACTACTGGTAATAAATACACCAGCTACTGTCAAATGTTAAATTACCACATGTTTTCACTACTAAAATACTACTAAAATTACTTTATAAAATGCGGTATTTTAGTGAATGCCAGAAAACTTTTGAAAAACATTATGAGGTATCATAGCGCATACTCGGATGCGGTAATAAACCAATTTGTGAATGGAGCCCATTGTAAGCATTAACCACTTAGACTTATTTGATGGTATTTGCTGATAATTGTCCTTAAATTTCTGCATAGAGTAAGCAAAAACCCATCCTTACCTTTATCCCCAACCCCTCCAGCACCTTAATATGATGATTTGGCTCAGGAAGCTGACAGAGTAATTTTCCTTTTTTTTCTTATGCATATTTTTGACCAGTAACAGTAATAAAACAAGCACTGTTTTTTAGTAAATATTAATTTATCATGGAATAAAATTATGTTTCCAAAACAAAATGTTTTTTTATAATTTAAATAGGCTTATAATTATATGTTGGATTTAACTCTATGTAATTTAACACAGCCCTACATTTTTCATACCAATAAGTTGTTTTATTATTTTTATATAATATATATATAATTGTAACAGTAGTAGCATTTTAGTTTGGTATACCCTTTATTGAAATAAGTTTTCTGCACTGAATTTCAATTATTTTTACACAGGTTTTTTCATACTAGGTTCCCCTGCAGTGTGGTGTAGTAACTTAGAAGTTTTATACTGTTTCAGGATATAGCAGACTTCATTTGGGGCCTTTAATTGGGGTCACTGACTCAGGGACTCAAGATCCATTGATTCCTGATTAGTACACATATATGTAACTCCCTCTATGCAGTACTATGTTTATCAATATTTGTATCTCTATTTTTCCCGCAACAACAATTTTGACTTGTTTTTGCTGATGATAATCTTAAAATTAGGGCTTTTCTGAGAAGTTTCATTTATGATGTTAATCTGGAAACTACAAATACAAACAACTCTGCACTTTCCCTAGCATAAGCTAAAAATGAAAAAAAAAAAAAAAAGTTAAAGAAATTCATTTTTTTAGAAAACATCTAAAGTGATAGCAATCTAATTAGTAAGAAATTACATTTATGACATCAGTGCAGCTTAATGATTTCGAAATGTGCTTAGTAAAAAAATACACAACATTGTTTACTTGCATAATCATTTGAAATTACTTTATGAATATAAAGTATGCATTCACATTGACATTAAAGAGGCTAACAATGGCCAAACCTAATTTTTTTGTGAGCCTTCATCAGAATAGTTTTTTTGACCATAAAACAGTTTGCTTAGCACATTTCATAACAGAAAGTAAGAGAAAGAGTTAGAATTATGCAGTATACATTATATCTAACTTCTAGTATCCAGTTTTTTGTATTGTAATATGCAGGGACTGAGATCACCAGCCGGCCACTTGTGAAATTAAATAGTCTTTATTGGTCTCTCATATAGCTTTTTGCAGCAAAATAGGGACAAACTGTCCAGAATCCTGGAATCACGAAGCCCACACAAAATGCCTCACTACCACTATCTTTATTCCACATAGTCTCAGCCTCCATATAGTCCGCACTTGTTCACAGCATTGAACTACTCCACTCCACTCCACTTCATAGATGCCTTTCAGGATCAAAGTCTCTGTAATCAGGGTTTGAAGGCTCTCTCCTGAACGAAAGTATTTCCAAGCCTCCAAATTCCAGGTGAGGATTTACCAATCCTGGGAATACTGTAAATCAATCCTCTTCTCGCTGAACAGATTACCCTGGAACCCCTCACCCTACAAGGGTGAGAACCCTTAAATACTCAAAAAGTGCATGCAAGTTGCCCCACAACCCAAACAGTAGATAGATATACCTGCCTTCCAGGACACATCTCTGGCAATTTGAGTAGCTGGAAATGGGCTTTGGGTTTGGACCCATCCCATGTTTGGTCCAAATTTTAGCTGTTCAGAATTCACAAGGATGACTGAATTAATGGGCGGTTTAGCAGTTCACAGAGTCTCAAACCTCTGGCTTCATGGAAAAACAGCTTCCTCAGGGCACCTGGTTGTTTTGGAGTCAGCAGACACCAGCTTCCTAACAACTAAAATCTATCCTTCTCACCCATTTAGTTGTAAGCTAGATATTCCCCACTGAGAGCTATAATGTAAACAAAGGGGTGGGGATAGATGGCTGACATAATTTACCAAATATGGACATGGCCATAGTTGGTCAATGGGCGTGGCCAAATGTGGTCAGCGATACTGATCAATTGTGACCTCAATGTTTGGTCAGATACATCAGCAATCATCCCCTCCCTTACATTCACATTTTAGCTGTCAGTGGGGAAAGTGTATTGATGAGGTGCAGATGGGTCCTGCGGGTCTCGGCATGTTTTTGTTTTCATCAGGCATTGTTTATCATTATTCTGCATGAATGACAAAATGATTTACATTGTGGGACATTTTTTGCATTTTTTAATTTTATAATGAAGGCCTTGTCAAAAAGTGTGTGCTTATTTACTACTCAAATTTATTTGTGACTGAGTAGAAGTACTCTGTATCCCTTACTAACTCAAGGCAGGAATCGGTATATGTGGTACCCCTTATTTGTAAAATGGCTTTTAAATTCTGATAAACCCCCCACCTGCAGACCCCAGCAGCCACTGGGTCAGGGTTGTGGTGAAAAAGTCCTTGTCTTTATCAACATAGGGACAAGGTGCTTTGCCAAAGGGGTCCCCTCTAGTAGGAAGGTACCTTTCCCATGCTAAGGGTATGTGGATTGGTATGGTTCAGGAAGAGAGAAACATGCTCCCCTGCCCTTTCCTGGCCTTCCAGGCTGCATATGGCCTATTGATTTTTATGTGATTCCACCCTTTTTTACCTTGTAGTTTGCATGGGGTTCAACCTTTTCAAAAGTGCTTTTGTACATGTTCCCCAGGGCAGTTACCCCCTGTCATCGTTTGCCAATTTGTTTTTAACCATTTGTTTCTAACATTTAGCTCCCCTTTACTTCAGTGGGGTTTGGATTTGGTACCCAAACTTCAGTAAGTTTTGTCTATCCCTTTACTTATTGCAAAGGGGAACCAAACATCAACTTAGTGCAAATAAAACAATTAATTATAAAGACACAGATACAATTGACATAAAGCAAACCAACAATGACAAACAACATAATTAAACAACAAGTGCAATATAAACTAAGTAATAACTATATACAAAGTGACAGGACAGGAGGAAAGGGAAATCATGTAGATAAGCTGAAACATGCAGGAGTACAAGATTACAGGGAGCAGGAGCTGGGTACACGATAATGCAGGTACAGGGCAAATGAAGGGGTATGCAGTCTCACACGCAGAGTGATGAGGAACTGAGCATTAGATCAGGTGGGTCCAAATAATTTTCCAGCAGCCACATTTTTATGTTGACTAATTACCCCTGCAGGCAGCAAGTGTTTAGTTTGGCTGTTCCTTACTTTTACAGTGTAGGAGTGGGCCCTTGCAAATGGTGTCTGCCAGGTATTTTCACACTTTGAAATGTACAGAAGTGTACTAATCTTTACTAACTCTATCATTTTTAATTCAAAGTCAATGCTCAGCATTTTTTCTTAACAGGAAACTGTTTAAAATTGCATGTGTTATTTAAAGTTTACAAATATATTTTCTATTGAATATTTTTTGTTGGAGATTTTAAGATTAAAGACATTAAGACGCACACAGAGAGTGACAGTAGGAGCTAGTGGGGGAAGGTAAGGGGAGGGATAAGCAAAAGTGTTTGCATTGTAGTGTACAAGTTGTTAAGATGTACAAGATACTTATATCCCTCATCGTGTCCTCCTTGTTCTTACAGCCTCGCTTTGTTACCCCCACACAGCCAGGCGTCTTGCCTTGCTGTCAACTTTTTTCATTATACCAGTGGGCAAGAGATGAATATCTGTCACCACACGAATTTGACTCTGCCTTTTGATTTACATTCCTTTATCTCTCTCTAACATATCGTCAATTTTTTTTCTGTTTTCATTGGCTGTCTCTCCCCTTCTTTTTCTTCTCTGTCCCTCTCTTAGTTTGTCCCCCTCTTTTTTTTTTTTTACTTCTTTCTTTTTGTGGTTTGTGGTTTGTGGTTCCCCATTCCTGGTCCCTCCTAATACTGCCCTGCATATAATCCCCAAATTAAAAACTTTTCACAGACTAGTTCTGTGACCATACACATGGCCTTACCACAGCGCTCACCTCGACCAAGGTCATTGAAACTCTATTCTTTCAACGTGAAGGGGCTCAATAACCCCTAATAATAAAAAAACATCAGAGATCCACCAGGAACTGCACAAAAATCAAACACAATTTTTTTTTCTACAGGAGGAATATTTTAAGCACTCCTCCATGCCCAAACGTACTAACCATAGGTATCCTACAATGTACTATGCATCTAGTGCCTCTTTCAAACTAAAGGTGTCTATATTTTTGTTACTAACTCCCTTAAGTTTCAGCTCTGTTGACCACCTGTCATGTATGTACTGTCCTAAGGAAAACATGTTTAATTTTTTTTTTTGCAAGAAATGTGACCTACTGATGAGGTATGACTATTTTAGGGAGTGACATCAATATACTTCTCAACCCTCTATTGGTTTTCTCTACTGGAACTACTTCAATCCTTTACCAGGTGTTACCACAAATTAAAATGCTATTAGCCATATTATATCACTATGACTTTTGATGGATGCTTCAACCCAACAAGAAAGACTTCAACTATTTTCCCTGCCACATCAAAAGTATTCCTGGACTACTTCTTATGACCCTGATAGACTTGACCTACTTGCAAATGTCTGTAATTGAACCTATGTATATTTATGATGACAATGGTGTTACCATGACTTTATTGTTTCCAGACAATGAACATTGTGCCAAACTCTGGTGTCTCAATCCCTCCCTGTTACTGTAAGTGACCTGGTCAATATACAGATGTCTCAGAATGAATTAAAATAACATTTTTACATCAATGTTACACCAGATACCTCAGCATTAACTCAGTAGGAGGCTCATAAATGTGTTATTAGAGGAGACTGTAATGCTCTCTCCTGACAACTGAAGAAAACATCAGGAACACATTACAGTCCTGATCTAGTTCAGACACTAGAAGCTACACATAACAAGTTGCTAGCTAACAGTACTCTCCCCACCCTAATACAGATGAGGGAAGCCTTATTGCCTGAATTAGGGTAAACAGACCCATTGGAAATGTGTTATTCCTTAGTCATTAAATCGTTTATGAGCATGCCAAGAAAAACAGAAAACTTCTGTTCTAAAATGTTCAAAGCCAAAAAAGAAAGAAATGATGGTCCATTCAAATTGGGACAAAAAAGGGTGTTGCAAAAACCTGGCATATTGCACAGCAATTTACAAATTAATATGAGAAGTTGTTTATAACCTACACCCCCCAACCAACAGTCCCACGGGTCTAGCCTGCCACTAACTGATTATGTTTTTTTGCTCGCTCATGGTATGCTCTCTATCATCCCACAAGATAATGCTAAGTTTAAAAAAAACAATCATCTCAGCTGAATTAACACAGGCCATTAAACAGCTGAAGACTGGGAAAAGCCCAAAACAAGTGTATTGCCCAATACTACAAATGCATCATCAACACCTCACTTTCTCTGGATATTTAATTATTTTACTGAAGGTCAGCAACCATAGGCTTGTCTCTTAGAGGAACATATAACTGTGATGCATAGGAAAGACAAGGTCCCACACAAGTAACATTACAGAGCCATTACCTTGCTCAATGTCAACCTCAAATTGTATGCACAGATCTCAGTGAACTCCCCAGATTACCATCTTTGGTCTTTCTAGATCAAGTGGGGATTGTTTCTAGGTAAGGAGACATGCAGCAACACTATAAAATCCTTGAATATACATCATTGGCTTACTAAGAACAGCACACAGGGTTTTTTCTTATCCATGGACACAGAGTAGGCATTTGAGAGGGTGGCTTGGACTACATGACTTCTGTACTTGCTCCTTATGGCTTGGGGAAAAAATTTCATACTAGAATACTAGCCTTATATACAAAACCCCAAGATAGGGTGAAAGTCAATAGCCACCTGTCAGATGCCTTCCCAATAAGTAAAGTTACTAGACAGGGGTGCCCCCTGTCCCCAATCCTTTTCATCTTAAGGTTAGAGCCCTTCCTTGTATGCCTTTGCTTACATAATGATATTCAAGGGATCATAATTGCAGAGAAATAGTATAAAACAGCAGTTTATGCCAATGTTATTTTCATATTCCTTTCTGACCCCCATATATCCCTTCCAAAGCTGCTGGAAGAACTGAAGGAATGTAGGGCTCTCTCAAATGTAAAAATTAATTATTCCAAATCCTATGCCCTCATTATCACATTACCACAAGGCTTAGAATCACAATGTCAAGCAAACTTTTCATTTACTTGGAAAAAAGATTCCACTTATTTAGGGATGCAACATCTCCATAATCTGAAAGACTTATATTCTATCTAGCATTACTGACAAAGTTACAACAACATCTAACAACTTGGGATTTATCATGTTTTTCATGGTTTAGTAGAGAAGTCATGGTAAAAATGACAGTCCTGCCTAGATTCTTGTACATAATGCAAGCTGTCCCTATCAAATTACCCGCTGCATTTCTTGCAGTCATACATAAAAGCTTTAGTATCTTTCAAATGGACCCCCATAATCAGTCTAGCACAACTCTCCCTTCCTAAGGAAAGAGGAGGCATTGGCCTCCCAGATATGAAGTGTTTTAAAACCTGGCAACCAGGGGCGGACTGAGCGGTCGGGCAATTCGGACGTGGTCCGAGGGCCCGGCCAGGAAGTGGGGCCCGGCTGGAAAGGGGGCCCGCCGCCTAGTACAGAATGAATTCACCCGATGTTGTCTCTGAGACAACATCGGGCAATCGGAACCCAGCGGCCGGCGCGAATGTAGTGGGAGGAGAGGAGGGGCCCGGTGGCCGGCACTACTTCCGCTGGAGGAGGGGCCCGGGGCTGGGTTTCAATGGTGTCCTGTGAGTGGGGGGACGTCAATGTGCACCGCCTCCACAGGCCGGATTTTAGGTAAACAGCGTGCGTCGTCAGGAAGCTGTCCAGGGGTGACACATCAGGAGCACTGTGACCTCGGTAATTTAGTGGAGGGATTACAGGGCCGGCCACGAATGGATGGATGGATCTGATGCAGGGCCGACCACGGTTGGATGTGCTGCATATGCGGGAAGATTGTAAAGTCTCTCCATTCCCCCGCCGGGCCCGCCCACAAAGCCACTCCATGGCAACTTTGGCGGCCGCTGGACCGAAGGACCCGATTTGTCCAGGCGCAGCAGCTGGTCACCTGGCAACCAGGACGCCAGGAGAGAAGGAGGGACAGAAAGGTTCAGGCCTTCAGCACCACCACCTTCCAGTATATGCAGCTGCAGGACCTTGCTGACTTTCATGTGGGGAGGCGGATCTCAGTCCCGCCTCCTGCACATGAAAAATGGTGAGGAGCTGCAGCTGCTCAACGGGAAAGCAGTGTGTCTGGTGTATACCCACCTCTCTTCCCGCCCACTTCTTTTTCCGCTGGTGAAGGGTTTTGAATCTGATGTTCCAGGGCCAGAGGATGCTCATTTGATAATGGTAATTATATATTTTTTTTCCAGCCAGCTCATGGCCAGGCTTTACTTATCAATGTTCACCTGCTGTCTCTGGGCAGTGGCGTAGCATGGGGAGGGGGGGGGGGCAGCCAGGCTATGGCCCTGGGCGCAAAATTTAGAGGGGCGCCATGCCGAGTGTGCTGCCCTTGATGTCATGTCAGGTTCTGTCGGGAGCGTGCGGGCATCTATCTCCAGTGGGCGGCCCAAAGACAGGGGCTGCCTGGAAGGTGAACTCTGGGCACGGGAGCCCAGGAGGGAGAAGAGCTTCACAACCTCCTTGATCCCCGAAGAGGTGCAGAATCCTGACACCTCCCAAAGCCTGGACTGCGTCTTCTTCAACCTCCTCTGCAGTGAGGTTGAGGATGAGCGGGAGGCGCAGGGAGCCACTGAAAGGAGCAAAGCACCCCCAGATCAAGGAGGCATGGAAGGTACCAGCATCATACACTGATACACAGACCTGCCTGCAGACACAGACTGGAATTGGGGGGCAAAGGAGAGACTGCAGATAGGGACAGGGTTAGGGATCTCTCTCTCATTTACCCCCTCACCCCCTCTCTCAGCCCCCCTCTCTGTTAGTCCCCCCTCTCTCTCAGCCCCACCTCTCTCAGCTCTCCTCTCTCTCTGTTCCCTTCTTTCTCAGTCCCATTCTCCCTCTCTCAGCCCCCTTCCCTTTATCTCAGCCCCCCTCTCTCTCTCTCTCTCACCCCCTCTCTCTCATTACCATCTCGCTCTCTCTCAGCCCCCCTTTCTCTCTTTCCCCCTCCTCTCTCTCACCCACCTCCCTCTTTCTCCTTCACCCCTCCTTCCCCGTCTCTCTTTCCTGTGAACTGGACTGGTTAACACCTAGAGGGGGTGAAAGGGTAATTCATTAACAATGTCGTTAGTAAAGTGCAGCAAGAAGGGGTTAATGTTTTGTCACTGGTCACTGGATGGTGCATTAATGACCAGTGACAGTTATTTAACCCCTTTGTGCTGCATAAGTGACACCAGTGTCAGTGTTAAATTAACCCCTTTATGAAGGGGTTAAAAACACTGCCAGTGGCCACTAATGCAGCACAAAGGGTGTAACTCTGCCAATACCCACCAATGGGAAGAGATTCAAATGGAATTTCCAGTTTAAACCGAGGCAGCCTTACAAATTCCCCCATCACCCCCCTGTCCCCCCCCCCCTCTCCTAATGCCTATGCTGGCTAACCTTTGTAGAAAAGATATATAGGCCTATTTTCAGGCTGCTTCGGTCTGGGCACATTTTCTCCTGTGTGAGCCAGTGTTGTATGCAGGGAAGAGGAGAGAGTGCCAACAACAAATAGGACATAGGACCTATGGGTGATGTCACTGAATGAGGCTTTATCGCCTATCCCCCTGGGCTGCTCAGTCTTAAATGCCTGGGCCTGTTTTTTGTCCCAGTCGGGGCCTGCCGTATGCTGATGAGCTGATTATAGATATGCCTTTATCGGTAGCGCATCCTTCAGACATTGACTTCTTAATGAGCATGGGAATGATAGCATTTGCTTAAAACAGCAGATCATCATTGTGGAGAAAGAATTTGTGCTGCTTATGATAATGAGCAGCTCTTGTATGCAAATTGGTAGAGATGTGTTGTAATGATACCCCTATTAAAACAAGGAAAAATGTTTTGCCCATTTTATACACTCATCATGTTTCGCTAAATAAATTGGAGGTGGGATGTGGGTGTGACTGGAGGCGGGGCAAGGGTGTGGCTGGAGGCGGAACATAGGTGGGGCCTGAAGAGGGCCTGTGATTTATTTTGCCCGGGGGCGCTGAGGGTTCTCAGTCCGCCCCAGCTGGCAACTGGTTAGACTTGTGGACTGGCACTTACAGTATCTCACAAATGTGAGTACACCTCTCAATTTTTTGAAAATATTTTATTTTATCTCTTTTTATGTGACAACACTGAAGAAATGACACTTTGCTACAATGAAAAGTAGTGTACAGCTTGTAAAACAGTGTAAATTTGCTGTCCCTTCAAAATAACTCAACACATAGCCATTAATGTCTAAACCGCTGGCAACAAAAGTGAGTACACCCCTAATTCAAAATGTCCAAAAGGGCCCAAAGTGTTAATATTTTATGATTTTATGTAGCCACCATTAGTTTCCAGCACTGCCTTAACCCTCTTAGGCATGGAGTTCACCAGAGCTTAACAGGTTACCACTGGAGTCCTCTTCCACTCCTTCATAACAACATCGTGAAGCTGGTGGATGTTAGAGATCTTACGCTCCTCTACCTTCTGTTTGAGGATGCCCCACAGATGCTCAATAGGGTTTAGGTCTGGAGACATGCTTGGCCAGTCTATTACCCTTACCCAATAGCTTCTTTAGCAGTGGTCGTCTTGGAGGTGTGTTTGGGGTTGTTATCATGTTGGAATACTGCCCTGTGGCCCAGTCTCAGAAGGGAGGGGATCATGCTCTGTTTCATTATGTCACAGTACATGTTGGCATTCATGGTTCCCTCAATGAATTGTAGCCCCCCAGTGCCGGCAGCACTCATACTGCCCCAGACCATGACATTCCCACCACCATGCTTGACTGTAGGCAAGACACATTTGTCTTTCTACTCCCCACCTGGTAGCCACCACACACGCTTGACACCATCTGAACCCAATATGTTTATCCTGGTCTCAACACACTACAGGACATGGTTCCAGTAATCCATGTCTTTAGTCTGCTTGTCCTCAGAAAACTGTTTGTGTGCTTTCTTTTGCATCATGTTTAGAAGAGGCTTCCTCCTGGGATGACAACCATGCAGACCTATTTGATGCAATGTGGGGCATATGGTCTGAGCACTGACAGGCTGATCCCCCACCCCTCACTCATACATCTGTTTCCCAAAGAAAACCTCTGGATATGACGCTGAGCATGTGCACTCAACTCCATTGGTCGACCATGACGAGGCCTGTTCTGAGTTGAACCTGTCCTTTTAAACCGCTATATGGTCTTGGCCACCGTGCTGCAGCTCAGTTTTAGTGTCTTGGCAATCTTCGTATAGCCTAGGCCATCTTTATGTAGAGCAAAAAAAATTTTTTCAGATCCTCAGAGAGTTCTTTGCCATGAGATACCATGTTGAACTTCCAGTGACCAGTATGAGAGAGTGAGAGCAATAACACGAAATTTAACACACCTGCTCCCCATGCACACCTGAAGACTTGTAACACTAATGAGTCACGACACCAGGGAGTGAAAAAGGCTAATTGGGCCCAATTTGGACATTTTAACTTAGGGGTGTACTCACTTTTTTGCCAGCGGTTTAGACATTAATGGCTGTGTTGAGTTATTTTGAAGGGACGGCAAATTTACACTGTTATACAAGCTGTACACTCACTACTTTACATTGTAGCAAAGTGTAATTTCTTCAGTGTTGTCACATGAAAAGAAATAATAAAATATTTACAAAAATGTGAGGGGTGTACTGAATTTTGTGAGATACTGTACATTCCCCCTAAAAAGATTTGGTTAACCTAGAGAAATCTTTTACTTCAGGCACTTTGGAAACAATACTTTAGATTATTGTTGGCTGACCATCCCCTCATTGGGAGACCATACATTGTTTTTGCACAAACACTAAAACAACTACTCATTTTTTCCAGGTTTTATAACCTCCCTATTCTCTAACCCAGACTTCCCACCTGGATTACATTTATCCTTTTTTAGCTAGTGTGGCTTTAACATGGTACCATGGGTGAGCCTTTTTTATGAATGGGGGATTTTGTACAGAGACTGGCTCTTCATGCCGTTATCTCCCCCACCAAAATTACCACAGTAGCAAAAAATAGGGAACAAGAGGTAGGTTTGAGCTTCTCGGCACAAAACTGGGAAAATAACAACAAAAGCATTTCAAATCAGGAACACAGCTATAAAGTACAGTCCAGGTGGTATAGGACACTGGCTTTGCTGCTCAAAATATACCCACACGTATCCAAATGCAGGACCCTCCTTACCCTCTTATATTGAATTGTATTGTAGAGATGTACCGAACTGTTCTCGGTGGACAGTTTCCGGCAGACAGTTCCCGGCGAACTTCGCATGTTCGCGTTCGCCTTGGCGGGCGAACATATGCGATGTTCGGTCCGCCTCCTATACATCATCATTGAGGCAAACTTTGACCCTGAACCTCACAGTCAGCAGACACATTCCAGGCCAATCAGCATACCTCCCTCCCAGACCCTCCCACCTCCTATAAATAAGCAAGGGCAGCATCCATCTTAGATCATTTCTGAAGCAGTGTGTTAGTGAGAGCAGGGAGAGTGCTGCTGCTGCTGCTGCTGCTGTTAATAGCTAGGGACAGTTGTTAGTCAGTGTTCCCGGTCTTGTTAGTCATTGTTCTTGGTACACTCCTGCTGTAAGGACAGCACCCCAAAAAGCCCTTCCTATGGCTGGTATTTGAGGTTTTTTTTTTGGATATATATATATATCTATTGTCCCCAAAAAGCCCTGTTTAGGGCTGGTATTTGTGTAATTTTTTTTGTTCTGTGATATATATATCTATTGTCCTCAAAAGCCCTTTTTAGAGCTGGTATTTGAGTATTTTATATATATATATATATATATATATATATATATATATATATATATATATATATATATATATCTATTGTGCACTGCAGTTGCTTGCCCGCTGTGTGTGAGAGGCCACAGACCCACCACAGACTGTATTGTGTGCACACCACACTCATTTCGGGTGGCACAGGCACAGTACCTTGCATTTTAAAAATATTTTTTTTTCCTCTGTCATAATTGCAGTGAGTGCTGTGTCAGGTCCACAGAGTGTACTGTACCCACTGCAGTGCCCACCACTGATATATATACGGTGGCACAGCATCTTGTTGCAAATTGAAAAAAAAAATATTTTTTATTATTGCAGTTGCCTGGGCTGCCAGTGACTGTCAGGTCCACAGAGTGTACTGTGCCCACTGCAGTGCCACTGCCCACCCACTACTGATATATACGGTGGCAGGCATGACTTTTTTTGGATTAGTGTCTGGGGGGGGGGGGGGTCTAAAAAGCGTACCTGTGAAGTTTCAGCTCTGTAGCATGTCCAGAACCAGAAAAAAAAGATCATATAGGTGTAAAAGGGGTTCCCACCATCCCTGCTCTACTGAAAAATTATCTTTTTTTTCTGGTTCTGGACATGCTACAGAGCTGAAACTTCACAGGTACACTTTTTAGACTCCCTAGACACTAAATCACACAAAAAAAGTTCTTAAAAATTGTCATTTTTGATAGAGAGCCAATTATTGGAAAAATTAAAAAAAAAATTCTTTGGATTTAGTGTCTGGGGGGTCTAAAAAGTGTACCTGTGAAGTTTCAGCTCTGTAGCATGCCCAGAACCAGAAAAAAATATCATATACTTATAAAAAGGAGGGTTCCCACCATCCCTGCTCTACTGAAAAATGATTTTTTTTCTGGTTTTGGACATGCTACAGAGCTGAAACTTCACAGGTACACTTTTTAGACCCCCCAGACGCTAAATCCAAAGAAATGTTTTATTTTTTTTTTTATCTTTATTTTTTTTTTAATTTTTCCTCTCTATCAAAAAATGACAATTTTTAAGAACTTTTTTGTGTGATTCAGTGTCTGTGGGGTCTAAAAAGTGTACCTGTGAAGTTTCAGCTCTGTAGCATGCCCAGAACCAGAAAAAAAAAAAAAGATCATATAGTTATAAAAAGGAGGGTTCCCACCATCCCTGCTCTACTGAAAAATTATCTTTTTTTCTGGTTCTGGACATGCTACAGAGCTGAAACTTCACAGGTACACTTTTTAGACCCCCAGACACTAAATCACACACAAAAAAAAGTTCTTAAAAATTGTCATTTTTGATAGAGAGCCAATTATTGAAAAAATTAAAAAACAAAACAAAAAAAAACAAAAAAACATTTCTTTGGATTTATTGTCTGGGGGGTCTAAAAAGTGTAAAGTTTCAGCTCTGTAACATGTCCAGAACCAGAAAAAAATTAGAATTAGGGTTAACCCTCTAACCTTAACCCTAACCCTCTAAGCCTAGCCATAAAAATAACCCTAACCCTAATCCTAACCCTAACCCTAGTCCTAACCCTAACCCTAGCCCTAACCCTAGCCCTAAGCCTAACCCTAGCCCTAACCCTAACCCTAATTCGTAATTTTTTCTGGTTCCGGACATGCTACAGAGCTGAAACTTCACAGGTACACTTTTTAGACCCCCCCCAGACGCTAAATCCAAAGACATTTTTTTATTTTTATTTTTTTTTTAATTTTTCCGATAATTGGCTCTCTATCAAAAAGGACAATTTTTAAGAACTTTTTTTGTGCGATTTAGTGTCTGGGGGGTCTAAAAAGTGTACCTGTGAAGTTTCAGCTCTGTAGCATGTCCAGAACCAGAAAAAAAATTAGAATTAGGGTTAGGGCTAGGGTTAGGGTTAGGGCTAGGGTTAGGGTTATTTTTAGTGCTTAGGGTTAGACTGTTAGGGTTACTAATTCTAACCCTAAGTATCTCACCGTAACCCTAACCCTAGCCCCTAACACTAAACCTAACCCTAACCCTAACCCTTAAAGCCCAGTTCCTGTCCCATTTTGGTCGGTTCTGGTCTGTTTGCGGTGCGTTAAACGGGGAGTTTGGTCTGTCACTGTGAAGCGGGCATAACCCTTACACTACCTGATCGATACAACATCATACCTGATCGTATACACACACTGGATGTTTTAAAGCACGTTATTCCAAACAATTTAGGAATGTTAGGTGATTTATTCCCTTTATGGATTAAAACCCGACTCTGCGTCAACTACGTAATTTTCCATGGGAGTTTTGCCATGGATCCCCCTCCGGCATGCCACAGTCCAGGTGTTAGTCCCCTTGAAACAACTTTTCCATCACTATTGTGGCCAGAAAGAGTCCCTGTGGGTTTTAAAATTCGCCTGCCTATTGAAGTCTATGGCGGTTCGCCGGTTCGCGAACATTTGCCGATGTTCGCGTTCGCCGTTCGCGAACATTAAATTTTATGTTCGCGACATCACTATTGTATTGTACTGTCTCTGTTGTCATGTGACAACACTGAAAAAATGACACTTGGCTACAATGTAAAATAGTGAGTGTACAGCTTGTAGAACAGTGTAAATTTGCTGTCCCCTCAAAATAACAGCCATTAAAGTCTAAACCACTGGCAACAAAAGTGAGTACACACCTAAGTTAAAATGTCCAAATTGGGCCCAATTAGCCATTTTCCCCATGCTAGTGTTACAAGGTCTCAGGTGTGAATGGGGAGCAGGTGTGTTAAATTTGGTGTTATCTCTCTCACTCTCTCATACTGGTCACTGGAAGTTAAACATGGCACCTCATGGCAAAGAACTCTCTGAGGATCTGAACACAAGAATTGTTGTTCTACATAAAGATGGTCATAAGAAGATTGCCAATACCCTGAAACTGAGCTGCAGGACAGTGGCTAAGACCATACAGCGGTTTAACAGGACAGGTTCCACTCAAAACAGGCCTCGCCATGGTCGACCAAAAAACTTGAGTGCACATGCTCAGGGTCATATTCAGAGGCTGCATTTGGGAAATAGATGTATGAATGCTGCCAGCGTTGCTGCAGAGGTTGAAGGGGTGGGGGTCAGCCTGTCAGTGCTCAGACCATATGCTGCACACTGCATCAAATTGGTCCGCATGGCTGTTGTCCCAGAAGGAAGCCTCTTCTAAAGATGATGCACAAGAAAACCCGCAAACAGTTTGCTGAAGACAAGCAGACTAAGAACATGGGTTACTTACTGGAACCATGTCCTGTGGTCTGATGAGATCAAGATAAACTTATTAGGTTAAGATGGTGTCAAGCGTGTGTGGCTGCAACCAGGTGAGGAGTACAAAGACAAGTATGTCTTGCCTACAGTCAAGCAAGGTGGTTGGAGTGTCAGGGTCTAGGGCTGCAGGAGTGATGCTGGCACTGGGGAGCTACGGTTCATTGAGGGAACCATGAATGCAAACATGTACTGTGACATACTGAAGCAGAGCTTGATCCCCTCCTTTTAGAGACTGGGCTGCAGGGGTGTATTCCAACATGATAACGACCCCAAACACCTCCAAGACAACCATTGCCTTGCTAAAGAAGCTGAGGGTAAAGGTGGTGGACTGGCAAAGCATGTCTCCAGATTTAAACCCTTTTGATCATCTGTGGGGCATCCTCAAATGGATGGTGGAAGAGCGCAAGGTCTCTAACATTCATCTGCTCCGTGATGTTGTCATGGAGGAGTGGAAGAGGACTCCAGTGGAAACCTGTGAAGCTTTGGTGAACGCCATGCCCAAGAGGGTTAAGGCATTGCTAAAAAATATTGGTGGCCACACAAAATATTGAAGATTTGGGCACAATTTGGACATTTTCACTTAGGGGCATGCTCACATTTAATGCCAGCAGTTTAGACATTAATGGCTGTTGAGTTATTTTGAGGGGACAGCACATTTACATTGTTATACAAGCTGTGCACTGACTACTTTATGTTGTAGCAAAGTGTAATTTCTTCAGAGTTGTTACATGAAAGGGTATAATAAAATATTTACAAAAATGTGAGGGGTGTACTCACTTTTGTGAGATACTGTATATATTATTTAACATGTTGATTAAAAAAGGTATTTAATGTTGGAAGAAGATTCTCTTCTCTAAAAAAGGGGTGATGAATTATTATATTATGATTATTATTTTATTATGATTGTTATTATTCTTATTAATATTAAGAGTATTAACACCACAGCGAGACAATCCATCATATGTTTAAAAAATAGGAAAATGGTTATTTCGTTTGGAAATCTAAATCGCCAAATACATATTTGATTTGTGCATACAGTAATAAAATTTTGAAATTAAGTCTTCATTAACCAATTTATTGTATAAATTAATTAATATATATATATTAATGGATTCAAACATCTGGCCCCTTAATATGAGTCATTTAATAAAGTACATTTAGTTTTATATTTAACAATAAACCATTTAATTGACCTCTTCTTGTTAGGACTTGTATGATGGCATATTTTGAAACATCTGTATGTAATAAAAGCTTAATGAGAAAAACCATTATAATTGCTTTATAAAAGTGTATATTTGTGGTTTGAAATGCAATTTATGTAGGGCTTCGGGTTATATATGCAAACTGTTTTGCCAAATGTGCATTTTGAAAAGAGGCACATTCCAAACACAATGCTTAAATGGTATTGCTCCTTGACATAGCTTCATTTTTTTGTGATTGTATATTGACATTTTGAAGGATTGTAAATTTGGAGCCTCTTAGGCCTATCTTCAGAACAGTGCAAACAGCAATTGCATGTAGTAATCAGTGGCAACTGTAGGCACCCTTCCAACAGATCGGACAGAGTCTATATTTCTGCAGGTCATTTACCATGCACATTTTTGCTCTTGGATCTGGATTATTAAAGTGGAATTAAAGAAAGGATACTCACCCTCCCAATGCTCCTTTGCCAGTGTTCTCTTGAATAATGCATCCTGTTGAATAATGCCTCTGATGATCTGCGCATGCATCTTTTGATCAGCTGGTTTGACGTCAACATTGCACATGCGCAGATCATCCGAGGCATTGTCAAACGATCATAAAAGTGGGGAGGGAGAATCTAATTTTCAGATTCTGTCTCACTCTCTCTGTGCTAGCGCAAGACTTGAGCATCAGGATCCACCCTGCAACACAGTCAAATACGCCCAACAGCAATAGTATTCCGCCTGTGACTCCGCCTATGACGTCGCTCAAGTCTCACGAATGTGCAGAGAGAGCGAGTTAGAATCTAACAATTAGATTCTCCCTCCGCGCTTTGCAGATCATCAAATAATGCCTATGACGATCTGCGTATGTGCAGTGTTGATGTCACGCCAAATGATCAATAGAAAAGCTAAAGTGACGTTAAGTCGAGTTGATGCATTATCTGACAGGATGCATTATTTGACAGAACACCCGTGCAGACATCTTTTCCTGTGTGTTAGGTTTCAGTTATCTTCTTCGCTTGCCGCTGGATGATGTCACTCTTGTGTATGTGCAGGACCAATCATCCTGATAAGCAGGATCAGCCCAGCTGCTGTAAGTGAGCAGGCAGGTATATATTTAAGCACTTTATATGTTTAAGCATTTTATTTGATTAACACGGACATTATTTAATGCATCTTATATTTGGATTTATTTATTTAAAGTTATAGTAAATGGAATTAATTTGTATTTCATGAATATTTAATTCTATGTGCAACGCACCATACATTATTTATAATTATTGCTGGATTCACATTTAGTATATACAAACCCAAATCCAAAAAAATTGGGACACTGTACAAATTGTGAATAAAAACAGAATGCAATGATGTGGAACTTTCAAATTTCAATATTTTATTCAGATTACAACATAGATGACATATCAAATGTTTAAACTGAGAAAATGTATCATTTTAAGGGAAAAATAAATTGATTTTAAATTTTATGGCATCAACACATCTCAAAAAAGTTGGGACAAGGCCATGTTTACCACTGTGTGGCATCCCCTCTTCTTTTTATAACTGAGGAGACAAGTTGCCCAAGTTTAGGAATAGGAATGTTGTCCCATTCTTGTCTAATACAGGCTTCTAGTTGCTCAACTGTCTTAGGTCATCTTTGTCGCATCTTCCTCTTTATGATTCGCCAAATGTTTTCTATGAGTGAAAGATCTGGACTGCAGGCTGGCCATTTCTGTACCCTTCTTTTACGCAGCCATGATGTTATAATTGATGCAGTATGTGGTCTGGCATTGTCATGTTGGAAAATGCAAGGTCTTCCCTGAAAGAGACGACGTCTGGATGAGAGCATATGTTGTTCTAGAACTTGGATATATCTTTCAGCATTGATGGAGCCTTTCCAGATGTGTAAGCTGCCCATGCCACATGCACTCATGCAACCCCATACCATCAGAAATGCAGGCTTCTGAACTGAGTGCTGATAACAACTTGGGTTGTCCTTGTCCTCTTTAGTCCGGATGACATGGCGTCCCAGTTTTCCAAAAAGAACTTAAAATTTTGATTCGACTGACCACAGAACAGTTTTCCACTTTGCCACAGTCCATTTTAAATGAGCCTTGGCACAGCAAAAACGCCTGCGCTTCTGGATCATGTTTAGATACGGCTTCTTTTTTGGCCTATAGAGTTTTAGGTGGCAACGGCGAATGGCACGGTGGATTGTGTTCACCGACAATGTTTTCTGGAAGTATTCCTGAGCCCATGTTTTGATTTCCATTACAGTAGCATTCCTGTATGTAATGCAGTGCCGTCTAAGGGCCCCAAGATCACGGACATCCAGTATGGTTTTCTGGCCTTGACCCTTTCGCACAGAGATTGTTCCAGATATTCTGAATCTTTGGATGATATTATGCACTGTAGATGATGATAACTTCAAACACTTTGCAATTTTTCTCTGAGAAATTCCTTTCTGATATTGCTCCACTATTTTTCGCCGCAGCATTGGGGGAATTGGTGATCCTCTGCCCATCTTGACTTCTGAGAGACACTGCCACCCTGAGAGGCTCTTTTTATACCAAATCATATTGCCAATTGACCTAATAAGTTTCAAATTGGTCCTCCAGCTGTTCCTTATATGTACATTTAACTTTTCTGGCCTCTTATTGCTACCTGTCCCAACTTTTTTGGAATGTGTAGCTCTCATGAAATCCAAAATGAGAAAATATTTGGCATGACATTTCAAAATGTTTCACTTTCAACATTTGATATGTTATCTATATTATATTGTGAATAAAATATAGGTTTATGAGGTTTGTAATTTAGTCCATTCCTTTTTTACTCACAATTTGTACAGTGTCCCAACTTTTTTGGAATTGGGTTTGTATATTGGGCACAGTTTTTTATGATTTTCACTTTGAATATAAGTACATGTATTTAATATAGCAAGTGCTATGGGAAGTGTTTTCTAGTCACACTTATTAATTTTTCACACATTAAGTTTTTTTGTCCACAGCTGCTGCTTATCATCACTAATCACATTTAGCAATTGCATTGCATGTCTCTTCCGCAATAAAATGCCAGCCTGCTTACAGAGTATTATAGTGGAACTTTAGTTCCACTTTTGCCGACCGGCGCACGACTATATACTGTGGCAGTCAACCCCTACTGGGCAAAATTACGTAGGGCTACGTCGCTTGCCCACGAGCCTCTATGTCCCGCCCCCTTTCGTTCACTAACATCCCCGCGCGAGTGACCGGTTGCTCCAATGTCCGCCGGTCACTCGCGATATTCCGCTGGAGAGGGAGAAAGGCAGGCGGCTAATGTAAACAAAGCTGCCTGTCATTCTCCCTGGTGTAGCAGCAGAGATCATACGATCCTGCTATATAGGATTGTATGTCTCTGTGGTTACATCGCAAGCCATGCTCCCCCCCACAGTTAGAATCACGCCCCTAGGGATACATTTAACCCCTTGATCACCAATAAAGTTAACCCCATTCCCTGCCAGTGTCATTTTTACAGTAACAGTGCATATTTATAGCACTGATTACAGTAGTAATGTCACTGGTACCCCCAAAAGTGTCAAAATGTCAGTCAAGGGTCCGATCTGTCCGCCGCAATGTCGCAGTCCAGCAAAAAAAAAAAAAAATTGCAGATCGCCGCCATTACTAGTAAAAAAAAAAAACAATAAAAATGACCTAACTCTTTCCCGTAGTTAGTAAATACGCAAACCAATCAAAATACCCTTATTGCGATTTTTTTTTTACCAAACATATGTAGCAGAAAACAAATTGGCCTAAAATGTTAAAAAATTTAGATTTTTACATTTTTTGGGGGGAATTTCATATAAAAAAATTTGAAAAATATTGTTATTTTTTCAAAATTGTCGCTCTTTTTTTGTTTATAGCGCAAAAAATAAAAATCACACAGATGATCAAATACCACCAAAAAAAAGCTCTGTTTGTGGGAAAAAAAGGATGTCAATTTCATTTGGGTACAGCGTCGCACGACCGCGCAATTTTCCGTTAAATTCACGCAGTGCCGAATCGCAAAATAGGCCCTGGTCTTTGAGCAGCCAAATCCTCCGGGGCTTAAGTGGTTAAGGAAGGGTTGTACAGCTAAAATGTAATTATATTAAAATGTGTTGTTAAACAAAATAGTTAGCTCCCCATGAGGTGCACGTCACCTCCAAGATAACTGTCTTTTGTTTATTAATTAGTTTCATTGATGCTGATAGTATAGCTTTCACTAAACTTCCAGGGCATTTGTCCTTTCACAGAATGCCTCAATTTCTGTAAACCATTCCCAAAAAAACAGACAAAAAAAAAAAATGTATGGCTTGATATACACTTTATAGTAGATATAAACTATCATCTAAAGCCTTATCGTGGTAATGTAATTTCAAAAGATGTTTTCAATCTTATTAAATCCATAATTGTCTTTAAAATATTGTAATATATTCTACCATGAAGGAACACCGTTCTAGCCAAACTCCTGTATTGTCACCCTGTTATGTTCATTCTTGCTGGAGACCCACAAGTGGTCGTGACAACACACATTGTACAACTATGGTTGTTGTTAGTACTATCGTTGGACTGGTTCAGAACACTGACTTGCAGCCAACACCGGAGTAAGGGCATGTAGCAACTGGCTGAGAGAGGCTGGGGGGGATCAGGTGCTCTGAGACGTAAAAGGAGGAAAAAATTGGCAAAACAGTATTAAATGAAAAATAAAAAACAAATCAAAATCAAAACAATGGCAACACCTGTACAATACACAGTACTCTAGCACACCGTTTCTCAACTCCGGTCCTCAGGGCACACTAACAGGCCAGGTTTGCAAGAAAACTGAAATACATCACAGGTGATATCATTTGCTGCTCAGTGATTTCAGTATTCTAGTCTGCATCTCCCCAAGGTAATACTTAAAATCTGGCCTGTTAGTGTGCCCTGAGGACCAGGGTTGAGAAACGCTGCTCTAGCAGAATAAATGTAATCTAGTAAGGCTCCATTCACACCTGAGCGTATTGTTTTCAGGTGTTTTTGTGGGTGTTTTTCTGGTGGTTTTTTTGGCGTTTTTAAGGCGTTTTTTCAGGTGTTTTTCGGGCGTTTTTCAGATGTCTTTTTTTAAGGTGTTTTTGGAGGCAGGCAGTGACATCTAATAAAAATGCTTGTAATCTGCCAAAAAGAAGCTCTTACTTTTTTGAGCTTCAGGCGTTTTGCTTCAGGCGACAAAATGCTTATATGTGAACAGGGGCCATGGAAATGAATGGGATTTTGCTTGTTGGACATCTTGAGACTTCAGAGATGAGCGTTTTATGAGCTGAAAAACGCTCAGGTGTGAATTGGGCCTTAGCATTTAGATCTACTTTTAAACAATTCCCTGTTGTTATCGTTACCTATGAAATGGAAAAACAGTATCAAAGCTCCAAGGATGTAGGTATGTGAGTGTTATATACTGTTCAAAGCTGGCATGACTGTTTCATTTTAGTGACCCAAATAAAATGAACAAAAAAAACCCACACATGAATGATGTCTATCTTGCATTCCCGGAAAACGTCAGCACTAAACATAATACAACATATATGTTAAGTGGAGTTTTATTACAAAAGCAGCTAGTATATTTCAGAGAGAGCACTGATGTTGACATATGTAGTAATTTGACAGTATATAGGTTATTAATGTATAAAACACAGATATATCTATGATAATCAATATTTCTACATCCATAAGGTGGTAGAACATTTTTTTTTCATTGGAGTTTAGAGGGGATGACTTTTACTTTTTTTACTTTTTGGTATGCTTTTAAGCAGCATGTGACTTATGATATTTCAAATACCCAATTTTTAATAGGTGTAGAGATTGATAGATGTATGTAGACTTCTTTTTAACTCTAAAGTAGATAAAATATTTAAATTCAATGCATTAATATGATAGATATCTACTCTAAAGCAATATTTAAAAATAGTAAATGTTTCTATCAATAACAAATATACAGTATACCACTACATGAGAAAATGTTGCCCTATAACATAATAAAATCCTAACAAAATAGAACATTCTACAAAAAGAGCAAAAATTAAGCAAATGCAACACATCCACAGCAAATAATGGGTGTAGCTAAAATGTGCTGAACATTGGGTGGTACTTAAAGGCACATGGGTAAAAAGAAACTGGGCCTACTCACAATATACACTGCACACATTTACTGCAGTCCTTGCACCCATCCACAAAATACCTTTTATATACTGTGCTATGAGCGAGAGTCTCACAGAGGTACATATACCTGAAGTATCATTTTTAAAGCTAAGCAGAATATTAAGCTAATGTTTTTTGTGAGCCTACCCTAATATAACAACTTCATCTAAACAGATGGAAACTACATGGCAACCAGCAAATATTGATATATTTTTTTTGTGGGGGGGGGGGGGGTGGCTTCCCTCTGGTTGTTTTTTTTTTTTTTTTTTTTTCTTTTGTTTTTTTTTTTGTTTTTTGCTTTTTTTCCTGTATCCCCATTGTGGATATTTGCCTTCACTTCCTGTCCCTGTAATATGGGGTAAGATTAGGTGAAAATAATGGGAAATCTGCAGCAATATCAATTGAGTAGAGTGGTAGAGGGATGCTTTGTAAGGATTTTTTTATTGTCTATCCAAGCAATCCATTCTCCTAAGTTTGTACCCTGATGTCACATTGATAAAAGTGAAGGGAAATCACAAGGTCCATTTAACCAACAGCATTAGTCTGCATTGTCTATAACAGTCACAACACAAGAACAAGACAATTTGTCTTATATTCTAATGTCAATGTGCTTCATTGAATGGACTACCTTATGAGGGTTTGTCAGATGACAAGCTTCATGGGATTTTTTTTAAAGGTGTGGGATAATGGCACCTTAACATGTGTCGCATGTTGTGTAGGGATCGCCACTTGATTTGGAAGTGTGAATGGACGCTTAATGCTTTTTTTTTTCTTTTTTTATAACAAACAAGGATAACAGGGCTTTGCCTTTTTAAAATGTTGGCGACTGCAGATGTCAATTTTAAAACTAGGCCTACATTAAAGCTATTAAAAATTGTGTTTTACAGTACATAAATTCTGCTCTATAGAATTTTCATTTGTATTATAATAATTATACAGGATTTATATAGCACCAACAGTTTGCGCAGTGCTTTATGATGTTAGGGCAAACAGTACAGTTACAATACAATTTAATACAGGAAGAATCAGAGGGCCCTGCTCGTTAGAGCTTACCATCTTTTCATTTTTGCATATTTTTTGGGAGGTCAGAAATATTGCCTATAAAATTTCAGATTAGGTTAGGTTATAAAGTTGGTCTAATTTATGATCAGTTAATCAGGCAATCTGGGTTAAATCTGTCCTTTTGCCAAACAGTTTATTATTGGTGAGCAAATCTAAATTTTTCGAATCAGTTTCCACCCATGGTGAACATCACCACTAAAACCACTAAAAGATATGGTTTCATGTAAATATGGTGGATTTAAGCTGGATCGGAAAGACTTCATAGATTATGTGAGATTATATAAAATTACAGGTGTCACAGCACGCATAAAGGAAAAAATGTCTAAAGGCTGTTACTTCAAGAATTTGTAATCCACTTATTCTTCCAAATGGTAAGTGAATTTTCCCTTGTGGGAAACAGTACATCAAATATTACACATAAAGGTTCTAGTATAGAAGCACTACTTTCAGTAGCAGTCAGATTTTTAATGTTAGGCTGCTAGAGCGAATGAGGACTTTCTTAGATGCTGAAAAACTCTACCTTGAATTAAGCACTTGTGGTCTCCCAGTCAGGTACCAAACCCTAAGGTGGAAACCCTCCTCTCAAGAAATGTGAACTCCAGGGTGCAAATTTTTTTTATCCCAGGGCAAGTGATAAAATTGCATTTGGTGTAAGTGGTCCAGGAAAACTGAATGTCAAACTCAATATCACTGCAAAACAAAAAATTCCAAACTACCCAATATATATGCACCATTTTGCTTTGTTTAATGACTTTGAAAAAAAAAACCCTTTTAATTAACACAGCAGTGATAGAAGCTTGCATGTTTACTGAAGAACATTAAAGACTGCTGTATGACCTACACTGTAAGAATTTATTTTGTTCAGTGCAACCTGAATGTTAAAACACTGGGGCTGATTTACAGATAGGTAAATGCTGATTTGCAAATCCAGTTCGCCTTTGGTGCAAAAGTGCATGCATGTGAAATAGCTAAATGGTGAGAAACGCACAATGATAATTTTAAAAGTGTTCAAATTTCCATCTGTGCAGAGCAACTACCCACAAAACGTTGGTAAATGGCAATATTAGAAGATGAAACTAATGTAATTGCACCTGTTGCACAATGTTATGTACCAGCATGGCCCAGATGAGGTCCTTACTTTCTTCCCCATAGGGACAACGTCCCTTGCAAACTCCTTATCAAACTCTAATTATCTAACTCTAATAATCTGAAATGGTGTGAGCTTCTGCCCCCAATTAGACTGCTACCTAGGTAGTGCCTATTAAAGGAATTAAATGTAAGGGTTGGTTTGTGGTGTTGCTCTATAAGCAATATAGAGATCAGTGTGCTTGTGCAATAACATCAAAAATCCCAATTCGCACTAATTATATTAAACATGTGCAATATATACAAATTTTGTGCAAAAACTGCTCCTGTTGTGCAAAAATACGTATTATAAAGTATCGTGCAAACCTGGCAAATAAATTTATGCGTAAAATCCACCAAAAAATGCAAGTGCTATAATCAGTGAAGCCTTCAAATACGCACAAATTATAATTGATTACTGCATGAAACACAAAATTATCTGTTGTAATAGACTTTCATAACCAATAAACACACATAAAGCACAGTGTTCAGTGCTTAATAAACAGTTCATAACTATTGTGAAAGTGTCCTTTAAGTTTCACTCTCCTTGTGCTCAGTGTTTCCACTCATGCCCTTCTCCTGATATCACACTCACCAGATGTCTTTCCCCTTGCAACAGGGGTATCCCGCTTTAACAATTGTGCCTGGCTTGTATACCGCATCCACAGCTTCAGCTTTCAGATGTCTTTCCCCTTGTAGAAGGGGGGAATCCGCCTTGGCAATTGTGTCCAGCTTGTATACCGCTTTCATGACCTCTCCTTGTGTTCCCCCCCGCATTCTCCACCTCAGTGGGCACACAATGTCCACACTCACACCCCCTCCAGGAGGGTTCTCATACTGCTAGAGAGCCTCTTCTATGTCTACAACAAAATGGCTATGTAGCAATATTTGGGCCTGATATGGGTCTGCCATGGTCACCGGTAACACCAACAGCACATTTAAGCTGATTGTCCAAGTGTGAGATCTGGCATCTTTGGTTTGTTTTGTTTATTTTATATAGGGATGGGAGAAGGGAATGAGTGGGAAACTCCTCTGAGCTCAACTAGGTACAAATTGGGACAACTTGAGAAAAATGCCTTTCAGCGCTGACTTGGCGCTGGCTGGATGCCGACCAACGCTTGCTGGTGCTTGAAATCACTGACTTGCTTCACTGTATTGAAACTTGACTTCTGACACTCTGGTTAGCTCAAAAGTCCTTGGCTGTACTGAAGACTGACTTCTGATGCTCTGGTTAGCTTAAAAGTTTCTGACACTGCTCCCTCCAGTCCTCCCTGACTGAGGTAGCCTTTTTAACACTGCAGCTGCTGCTGCAACTCTCAACACTGTACACTGCACGCTGTACACTTCCATTGTACACTGAATACTTCAGGGCCCACTCACTGGCACCCCCTTTTCTCTTCAGGGTCAACACTGGCACCCCTTTTACTCTGCTCCTGCAGCGCCTAGCTAGCTCCTGGATCCCTCTGACTTTCTCCAGGGTGTTACCCTCTCACTAGGCAGACCCCCCAGGGGCAGTTTGTAGTACTCACGACTGGGAATGCTTTCCTGAAACTCGTTCCCTCTCAGCTCTGCTGGTCCTCAGCACACTGCATCCTCTCTGCAGCTCAGCTCAGCCCTCTGTCCCCTCAGGCAAGTCACCTGGGACACCCCGATTCCTCTTGACAGGAGGAGAGACAGCCGGACTCTCCCTCCTGGGACTCTGCTTCCCACTAAAGACGCTGCGTCATGTGCCCCCCTCAAACTTATACCCACTCCCAGAATGCTGAGCAGCAGAATCTGCCTTTCTAGGGTAGATACAAGCCTGAGTATGCCATTGGCTGGGTTTTCTCCACTGCCCAATAAGAGCCATCTCATTGAGCACAGTGGGGAGACTCCCCAGTCTCAACAGCCACACCTGGGAACCATGACAACCTAGCTGAAAATCATGGCCCTGCTGATAAGCAGACAAGGCCTACTACACTTTACCTAGCACCTACCTTGTAGGGTGCTACATCTACAATCAGTAAAGCCTTCAAAACATAAAATGATCTGTTGTAAATAGACTTTCTTAACCAACAAATGCACATAAAGCACAGTCTTCTAAAAATCAGAGCAAGTGCTCTAGGAGGGAGGAACAGGATGAGCTGCTGAAAGAATAACTTGAAAGACTTCAGTGCTTATGTGTTGAAATTTGAAGAGAAATTGCTCCACAGTGCCTGCATACATATAGAAGTAATGACGGTGATCAGCGACTTATAGCGGGACTGCGACATTGTTAAATCAGACACTAAGGCCCCTTTATATGCTTATGACACCAAGTTTGGAGTTCCCATATGATGTAGAGGAATATATCTGAGTACCTGGTCTTTGAAGGAGGCGATCCATTTGGATTTATTGTTTGGCGTATGTGGCCTTTCCATTAAGTTGGAGGCCTCAGCTTCTGGTAAGCTGCCATCTTGTTATTTCTATTTCACAAATTATCAATTTATTTGATCACTCTTTTAACCACTATTAGCGCAGGATTTTTTGTGTTTGGTTCTGTGCTTAATAAACAGTTAATAAATATTGTGCAAGTGTCCTTTAACCTCCTCCCACCCGGCCACTGCATATACAGTAAACAGCTGGGTGGGAGCTCCGTCATTCTGAGTGGATGCTTCCATACATCCCTCATAACGAGTGCCTGCTCGCAGGAGTGAGACCGCGCAGTGGCGCGATCCTGTAATCAGAGGACACCACAAGATGAGATCGGGATATGGGCGCTGTGATTGGCCCTCCCGATCACATGACGGCTGTGTCCATATTACAGCCTTCACGTTGTAAACAGAGACACTTGTCTCTGTGACAGTTCTCCCCACTGAGCTCAGTGAGAGCTCACTGGGGAGCGAGGGAATCTGCAAGATCTGTGACAATCTCTGTGTTTTTACAGATAATTTTACACACAGAGCTGTCACAGATTCCCCACAAACAGTACACCAAGCACCACTGTCACCCCTGTCCCCATAAACATCTGTCAGTGTCCCCATAAAACATATGTACCAGTGCACAAAACATCTGTCAGTCTCCCATGACATCTGCACCAGTGCACAAGACATCTGTCAGTCCCCCCTCACATCTGTACCAGTGCACAAAACATCTGTCAGTCCCCCATCACATCTGTACCAGTGCAAAAAACATCTGTCAGTGTCCCATCACATCTGTACCAGTGCACAAAACATGTCAGTGTCCAAAAACATCTGTACCAGTGCACAAAACATCTGCAATAGTGCACCATTGTAACATCAACATCTGTCAGTGTCCGCGGGTGGCCAAAAAAAATCTATCAATGTACCACCAATAATATATAAAACATTTAAAGTGAGATAAAGTGTAGGGGGTGGCGCTGTCTGTTTGCTGACTTAGGTGAATAATAAAGTGCCAAGTGAATAAATAGTATCAATATATGGTTGGCAATAATAAATATCATATATAAAATTATGTATATAAAAAATGTGTGTGGTAAACCGTAAATCAAAGTAACATGTGCATATACGTCCCTTAAAGGTGACGTGTGCTGAGATGATCGTAAGAGATATAACCAGGTATTGGTATAAGGTAGCAATATAATAGATATATGTGCCCTGACGGACGCGTGTCGCATCACTTCCGGTTCCCAAAACGAGGCTTGGATCGCACAGCGTTCCGGATGCTCGGATTCACCGCCTGTATACTACTTATCGTTTGTGAGTACCTTTTACCCTGTACACCTAATAAAAGCTGTATCTACAGTATTACACTATGTGCCTCTCTATCTTTTGACCACTTATCCCACACCATTACGGATACCTGGAGTGGATACCCCCGGACCCCATCAGACCCCATAACATATAGCCCGAACCCTTTACCCTTGGACCACCAGGGATCTTTCCAGACATCCCGTCCCGGACCTGGAGTAGGAGACAAGACCCACCATCTATACATCATAACATACCCGCCTTGTACCCCTGTGTGCGGTGGGTATCTCTGGTGAGTGTGCTGTTTATCGAAGGGGTCACTGGGCACCTCACCACCCACCACGGGGCCACACATTATTGTGTACGGTATACACGAAGAATTCTATAGTCACTCCCTTAAGACGGTCACCCATCACCTATCACCGTTCTCACTTGAAATAGACTACTATCGAACTATTATTGACTTGTCACTAATTTATCCCGTTGTTGTCATTGGGACACATCACTTTGGAGTCTCAAGCACTTGCCACTTTATAGTTACTATCGGATCACTATATTGCCCCCTTTTTTCTTCACTTATACTCACATATATATATATAATTTTTACGTTATTTATTTTTTATCCTTTCACTATTTTCTTGGATTATTGGCACTTATATGCATATTTATATATTTTGAGGAAGATTGTAATTATCTATTTGTAGTTCCATGCAATTACCAACATTTGTCACTTTAAATTGAGGATGTTGCACGTGCCACTTTATGTATAGTTGCACTTATATTTATTTTTGTTTATTTATTGGTGCTAATGTCACATTTCTATACCATTTGTTGAGTGTATACATACTATTACACTTGTATCCTTGAGGACACATATATATATTATATTGCTACCTTATACCAATACCTGGTTCTATCTCTTACGATCATCTCAGCACACATCACCTTTAAGGGACGTATATGCACATGTCACTTTGATTTACGGTTTACCAGACACATTTTTTATATACATAATTTTATATATGATATTTATTATTGCCAAACATATATTGATACTATTTATTCACTTGGCACTTTATTATTCACCTAAGTCAGCAAACAGACAGTGCCACCCCCTACACTTTATCTCACTATATTATATAGTCTTCTGACTATATTATAGGGAGGCTGCAGTCTATATTGCCAAATATATCCATAACTCCATAAGCGCGGAGCCCACCACCTCTAAAACATTTAAAGTGCCCCCATGCTCGCGTGTAAAGGTGAATGCACACGTTGGTCCCGTATGCATCGTAAACACCATTAACACCACACATGTCAGGTATGAGAGTGAGAGCAATAATTCTAGTACCAGACCACCTGTGTAACCTTAAACTGGTAACCAATAAAGGCTTACAAAATGTTGTCTATGTAGATTTCCAAATACCGAAGTTTGGCGCCATTTCACTAGTGTGCGCAATTTTAAAGTGTGATGTGTTTGGTATCTATTTACCCAACTCAATGCCATATTTTATATTTTACTGAAAATATGGGTATTATATTGTCTCTGTGTGCATTGAAATGTATTAAAATGTATTTATGCATTAGTGTTTACAATTGCGTTTGAAAAAACTGCTGCGCAAATACTGTGTGACATAAAAATTTTCAAAACCCACCATTTTATTCTCCAGGTCCTCTGCTATAAAAATATATAATGTTTGGGGTTTGAGGTCATTTTCTAGCAAAAATAAAGATTTTAACTAAACAAAAAGGGTCAGAAAAAGGCCTGGTCTTAAAGTGGATTATGGCCACTCCAGCAAGAGTCAGCAGCCATTTTGTTGTAGACCTAGAGGAGGCTCTCCAGCAGTGTGAGAACCCTCCTGGAGGGGGTGTGAGTGTGGATATTGTGTGCCCACTGAGGAGGAGAATGTGGGGGAATGCAAGGAGGGTTCGTGAAGGCGGTATACAAGCCGGACATAATTGCCAAAGTTTGATACCCCTTCTACAAGGGGAAAGACATCTGAAAGCAGAGGCTGTGGATGTGGTATACAAGCAGGACACAATTGCCAAAGCGGGATAGCCCTGTTGCAAGGGGAAAGACATCTGGTTAGTGTGATATCAGGAGGGAGCACGAGTGGAAACACTGAGCACACTGTATGCCGGGGCACCACCCTGATTGTAACACCCCCATTTAATGTCCCTTTATCAAGGGCACTATCAAGATCAGCAAGATTATGAGGAGAAACGAGGAGAAACTTAAAGGACAATTGCACAATATTTATGAACTGTTTATTAAGCACTGAACACTGTGCTTTATGTATTTTTTTTGGTTATGAAAGTCTATTTACAACAGATCGTTTTATGTTTCATGCAGTAATCAATTATAATTTGTGTGTATTTGAAGGCTTTGCTGATTATAGCACTTGTACATAAATTTATTTTCACCCTCTGCCAAGTTTGCACAATAATTTATAATACATATTTTTGCA
Source organism: Pelophylax lessonae (assembly GCF_965119305.1). Taxonomy (NCBI): domain Eukaryota; kingdom Metazoa; phylum Chordata; class Amphibia; order Anura; family Ranidae; genus Pelophylax; species Pelophylax lessonae. Next base: position 168,865,996 of record NC_138771.1, read on the forward strand.
CAACAGGAACAGTTTTTGCAAAAAATTTGTATATGTTGCACATAATTTGATATAATTAGAAGGCATTTGGATTGTTGATGTTATTGCACAAGCACACTGATCTCTATAGTGCTTATAGTGCAACACCACAACCCAACCCTTACATTTAGTCCTTTCCAATGTTGACAAGCATTTGTCCTTGCTTTCCCAATGCAAGAAGGAGGGAGGGGTGGGTGCATCTTTGCTGCCCTTCCTCTCCTGACCACCAGGCTGCGTGCATGGATGCATGCTGGGTTTTTTCTTTTTTTTTTTTTTCTTTTTTAATGTAATTTTCAGAGGCATTTCCAAAGCATGTCATTTAAATGATTTGTATTCTTTCAAATGTGGATCTGGAAGCTAAACGGAAACTCCTTCTCCTTGATAAATCATGTTTGCTAAATATTTGTGTTTTATGTACATGTGCATATGTTCCATGACACTAACAAGCTCACCCTGCATTTTTTGTCAATAGTTTGACGACTATTCTTTGAAAAGGCCAGAACTGAATTACAACAGCTTCCTACCATATGACATGAATGTGTTCCCCACTAAAGGTGAACATGCATGACTTAAATTTCCAACAATTCCCACTGAATCCTAAAAAATGTGAGCTGTGTGTTGTCCTGTCATCACCACCAAACTTGACCAAACCACACTGTTGGTGTATTCAAACATATGCAAGTTGTGTTTCAGCAAGAATGGATTGAATAGGGAAATGAACCTTCTGTAAGAATTCAACCGGCAGGCTGAGAGAGTTCCAAATGAAAAAGGTTTATTATTCAGACGTATCTACTTGAGAGCACACCCCTATAAAGCCGCCCAGTATGCTCTGATCTGACCGATCTCAGATCCTCCTTTTCATAGGGTATCTTATCACACATTACATATTTAGGGTATGGCACATTGATACATGGCAACTTGCCCAGGACGGCGCTCTCCTGATAACATCTTATTGAAAACATGTTTTTAACAAACTTTCAAACGCCATTTTAGTTTGCACTTATAAATATAAAATTATATTAAGATATGCATGTATATTATCCTAACTTGTCATAAATCTTTCATATCAACACTATATAGGTTTATTCAAAACGTGAATTAAAAGTGTTATTATCATACACTATAATGTAGGTATCAGTAAGAATCACTTTATCCTTATACAGGAGGAATTAACTAATTTCTCATGTTCAGCTCACAACAGAGCTGAACAAGATAAATCTAGCCATTGTATGACTAGTATAAATTGAGTTTTCTGCAATTTAGTGCACTAAACGTAGCACACTATAATATCGCCAAGTTTAGGGCACCTTGAGGGTTTTTAGGCTAAAGTTACATTAATCAATATATTACAATGACCAGGGAACATACCACATAATGCATAGGAACATAGTGACAGACCTAGAAAAATAACAGGTATACTGGTAAGCATAAAAAAAATGCCTCTTGGCCAACCATGGTTTAGTACACACACATTTACAAACCACAAAGACTTCAAATAGCCATAGCAGACCCTGGCTGTGTGGGGAAACTATTAGGCACTGCCTACGTGAATTCATGCGGACTTAGGGGTGAACATGTTCTGAGCAGGCTTGCATGCGTCTGATCCTCTTTAGGAAAAATAGCAGACTGAGTGACTAGGAAGGCGAATAAATCATCAACAGAAGTAGAGGGCTACATGATGCAGTGGAGGACAATGGTTCCCCCCCCCCCAAAAAAAAAAGGGTTGGGCAGCTATAAAAGTTCTTAGTCCATCAAAAGCACCCATCTCATGTGGCCATGATTACAAAAAATATGCTGAGCTACTAAGCCCCCGAATTATGCTCTTTCTTCAGTGGCATACAGAAAGGCCCATATTTATCTCGAAACCCAGTAAGGACTATGGAGATTGCAGCAAATATTGACCTCTTTATTTAACGTCGATCTAAAGATTATGAAAAAAAGTTTAGTTACAAGGATTTTTCCTTTCTCACTACATTCACCCTGGTCAGGTGGGGTTTGTTCCCCTCAGACAGGCATTAGATCAAATATGGAGAATATTTCATATTATTTCAGCTATCCATTCAGGTTGAACTGGATGGACTGGTGTCTTTTTTCAACCTCCCTAACTATGTTACTATGCTACTATGTTAAGTATGTTGTATAAGGATCCAATGGCCTCATTGACAGTGAAAAGCTATAGATCTCAGTATCTTCATACAGTATCTCACAAAAGTGAGTACACCCTCACATTTTTGTAAATATTTTATTATATCTTTTCATGTGACAACACTGAAGAAATGACACTTTGCTACAACGTAAAGTAGTAAATGTGTACAGCTTGTACAGTGTAAATTTGCTGTCCCCTCAAAATAACTCAACACACAGCCAATAATGTCTAAACCGCTGACAGCAAAATTGATTACACCCCTAAGTCAAAATGTCCAAATTGGGCCCAAAGTGACAATATTTTGTGTGGCCACCATTATTTTCCAGCACTGCCTTAACCCTGTTAGGCATATAGTTCACCAGAGCATCACAGGTTGCCACTGGAGTCCTCTTCCACTCCTCCATGACAACATCACGGAGCTGGTGAATGTTAGAGACCTTGTGCCCCTCCACCTTCTGTTTGAGGATGCCCCACAGATGTTTAATAAGGTTTAGGTCTGGGGACATGCTTGGCCAGTCCATCACCTTTACCCGCCTGCTTCTTTAGCAAGGCAGTAGTCGTCTTGGAGGTGTGCTTGGGGTCGTTATCATGTTGGAATACTGCTCTGCGGCCCAGTCTCCGAAGGGAGGGGATCTATCTCTGCTTCAGTATGTCACAGTAAATGTTGGCAATCCTAGTTCCCTCAATGAACTTTAGCTCCCCAGTGGCGGCAGCACTCATGCAGCCCCAAACAATGACACTCCCACCACCATGCTTGACTATAGGCAAGACACACTTGTCTTTGTACTCCTCACACACGCTTGACACCATCTGAACCAAATAAGTTTATCTTGGCCTTATCAGACCACAGGACATTGTAACAGTAATCCATGCTCTTAGTCTGCTTGTTTTCAGAAAAATATTTATGGGTTTTTTTTGTGCATCATCTTTAGAAGAGACTTCCTTCTGGGATGACAGCCATGCAGACCAATTTGATGCAGTGTATGGTCTGAGCACTGACAAGCTGACACCCCACCCCTTCAATCTCTGCAGCAATGCTGGCAGCACTCATACATATATTTCCAAAAGATTACCTCTGGATATGACTCTAAGCACATGCACTCAACTTCTTTGGTCCACCATGGCGAGGCCTGTTCTGCGTGGAACCTGTCCTGTTAAACAGCTGTATGGTCTTGGCCACCATGCTGCAGCTCAGTTTCAGGGTCTTGGCAATCTTCTTATAGCCTAGGCCATCTTTATGTAGAGCAACAATTCTATTTTAGATCTTTAGAGAGTTCTTTGCCATGAGGTGCCATGTTGAACATCCAGTGAGAGAATGACAGCGATAACACCAAATTTAACACACCTGCTCCCCATTCATACCTGAGACCTTATAACACTAACATGACGCCGGGAAGGGAAAATGGCTAATTGGACCCGATTTGGACATTTTCACTTTGGGGTTTACTCACTTTTGTTGCCAGTGGTTTAGACATTAATGGCTGTGTGTTGAGTTATGTAACTTATGCAAATGTACACTGTTATACAAGCTGTACACTCACGATTTTACATTATAGCAAAGTGTCATTTCTTCAGTGTTGTCACATGAAAAGATATAATAATGGCCTCTAGACCAGCCCTCAAAATTAACACTCGCCTGCTCGCAGTTGGCGAGTAGAAGTTAGTGGAGAACCTTTGCCATTTTTTCCAATTATGTTGGGATGTCAGCCTAACCTTTCACTAATCTGACCAATATCCATTGTAATTGTTATTCTATGTTTGTACTGAATCCATATTAGCTAGGGGACAGTCTATGTGCTATTTTTCTGTACTTAGTGCTCATCTTTAAAGCTTACTTGGAAAGGAGAGACACTCCTGCCCTGACTTACACAGTATATTTTAATGCAAGTTGTTCTCCCATAACCCCTAAAAAAACAAAAAGGAACTTATGTAGGGTCAGCCTCTTCCTTTTCCTCTTTCTTCTCCTCAGAGGCTGTTGTTTGGGCAGCTACCTCCTACTCTTCTGCTAGCTTAGAGGTGTGCCAAGTCTGGTAAAGCAATACAAATAGACATTCTGTAGAGGATACAAACATAATTACCTAACTAAATTAGGTAAGAATGTAATTATATGCAATGTCCCTTTGTGCACACAAAGGACTACACTACACAGGCTTTGCTATGGCCCAAAGGCAGCAATTTTAACTAAATTCTAAAATCCTAATATTATCATACATTAAAAATAAACAGCTTTGTGCTGGTCAAATGTGCATTGAACTTTACTTTCTGGTAAACTAATTCAGCCAGCATAATTACCCCAAAAAAAAAATTCTAGAGGGGAAAAGAACCTTAGGGGACAAAAGAGGCTAGAGTGCCACCATGTGACATGTCAGTGAGTCTACCCCTCCTCTACAATTCTAGAACTCTCTGTGCTACATTGAGCACAATTGTGACTCTCTGTGGCTAAACAGGCTATACAGCAAGCAAAAGATTACCAGAATGAGCGCTAACATTAAGGCTGAAGTTTAAAAGTTAAGTATGGCTGGCAATGTCCCATCTGTCCTTCCGTCCCCCTGTCATTTATAAGACATTTTTGTGAAGGGCTGGAGCATGTTAAATTTACAGAGTGACAATTTATATAGCTAAGTGAATAAGCTGAATCTAAGATAAAATCTAAGAACAAAAATATAAATAGGAAGGTCATAGGCACATAATTTTTCTATGATTATGAGGCACATCCACACCTTAAAATCTAAGGTCATGCACCCAAAAACGTTCTATCTATACATCAGTGATTGTGGCTTTCAGCAAGCATTCCCAGCCCGAGAATCTCTCTCATAGATAGAAGATAATTTTTGTGAAGTGTAAGATTCTCTGCTGTATAACTTTACATTTTAAATTGCATTTATTAGGCATCTGCGTGTGTTAATTTTTTTTAGCTTGTGATAGAATGATGAAAAGTTTCAACCCCTGAAAATTTTTACTGCTGTTTAAGGGACCATTCCCCTCAGTTCCTGGGGTCAGCATTTAAAAAAAAGTTTTGGACGGCTATGCTCTTTTTTGTAAAAACAATTATAGTGGCTAATTATCCACTGGATAGCTTTTATGGGCATTGGAAAGAGGTTCCCCTCTTCCCCTGCTGTCTTCACTTGCTCTCCCATCCTACTGGGGAGCTAAGGACCGCAGCCAGTAGTTCCGCTGGTTAATCATAGAGCTGATCGATGACCGGAACATCCCTAATCATCTCTATGGTCTAAGAATCCAAAAGCAATGAGTATTTCATCACTTCCAGTATTACTGGATGTAAACAAACCATTACTGGCTTGGGAAAGCATCAAGCCAAACTGATCTTGGTTTCATCTGATGTTTTTTAAAGGGCAGAAGAGAGATCTGGTGTTTAATAAACCCCAAGTTTCTCAGTAAAGAGAATCTGTCACTGCCCATGCAATCACAAATCCTTGTTCATCCCTTGTGATATTCAAACAAAATGGTGCAGCGCAAATCCTCTTAACAACACATACAATATATTATATGAGTAAAGGAAAGAAGTCCCAAAAAAAACTGCAGAATAGTCCTTAGATCCACTTGGTGTTGAAAAGAGATGTAGGAGACAGCAACTCCAAACTGTGATCCCCCTCCACCAGACAGCACATGTATGCCCTCACCTCAAATTTTGACCCCTGTGTTACCTGAAGGCCAAACAACGCAGTATACGTCCAAATCAATCAGCGGGCTCCAGGTTTACAAGCATGTAGCACTTAAGGAGCTATGGACCAGGCAGAGAACATATATCAAATGCCCCAAGCAGTAGTAGTGTTCACAGAAGCTCCGTGGGATGTATGCAAAAAAGAAAAGCGGGACTTCTAAGTGTAGACTGTAAACAGTTTCAGACTTTAATAGATAAGAATTCACTTACAGTTAGGCAGCATAAAATAGGGACATCGGCATATAGCGGTACACAGCATCAGCAATCTGGGCTCTGCACAGCGGCAGCCAGCCACACACGCTCGAGACAGCAGCAGCGGGTGACGTCAGAAGGATGCGACTCCACCTCCCGTACACGGCGTTACGTCCAACAAGACTTCGTCAGCGGGGGTGGAGTCAGTCAGTCACCACCATCATTAAATAGAAAAACCACTGCTCACATGATGTCGGGACAAAGTAACGAAAAACCACTGAAGAGGATATCTAGTGGTCAGTTATAGGTATTACATCCTCTAATACATAATACCATAGGGCTCCATATAAATTCATAAATACGAAAAGGTAAAATATCTAATATTTAATTTGTTTAATATTCCAATAAATAAGATACTTTAAAACCTTGACATCAACCGCTGCTGTGAATAATAAACGGATAAAAGTTAAAAACGTCTACCCTTAATAAATATATTGCATAAAAATAATAACATAAAAAATATTTTGCATAAATTATCTAAAAAATCCAGAAGATAAGAACAATTAAAAAGCAACATCAAAAGGAGTACATCATCTATCAGAGATAAAACAATTGAGATCGAATTCAACATTCAAGCCGGACGGATAGGACACTCTAGATTCATGGATCCAATAGGATTCCTCTGACTAAGGAATCTGATGAAATGCCCTCCTTTCCAATGCCTGTTCACCCTCTCTATCCCTTGTGATAGCAACAAAATAAATAAAATAAAATAAATAAATAATATTTTAAAAAAACAACAGTGTCCTGAACAGCAGCAAAACCCAGCAACAAGATAACAGTGTCCTGAACAGCAGCAAAACCCAGCAACAAGATATTTGACAGAATTTAAAGGACACCCTTTAGAATTTCGTCAGGGTGCAGCACTGAAAGACACCAACAGGTACATTAATGTGCCCGTGTCTGCACTGGGGAAGGGGGGTCGTTTCTTAAAGAGATGGTGGTAGGAACTAATGTTTCCGACACTGGTGCAAATGCTGGTCTGAATTTGGTGCAGATAGTTCTTAAGGGAACTACCACCAGAAAACTGTTGCTGGACCATGTTGAATTTCCTTATTGTGCTTTTACCCTCCAAAGATGAAGACATGTGAAGATGATCCTAGCCTCTTTCTCTTCAGACGTGAAATACAGAGCAAGGTCTTGCAAATGCAAAGGACAACATGTGGCAAGAAAAGAAAAAAAAAACATGTTAACACTTAAATTACTAGGTGTTTTAGAATCAGGAGCAAAAAATAGAAAATAGGGTTAACTAAGGCTAAAAGGTGCTAATTCTACCCTACTCTATAAAAAATGAATACCGAAGTTTGTCCTAGAATATCTCTATAGGTATTAATTTAGTAAGGCTGTATAGCAATTTCAATTTAGAAGATCGTTTTTATTGTAAAATAACATCTGGGCTTTGTATATTAAAAAAGAATAGCGCGCAAATGCAAAAGAAATAACTACCAAATCTGAAGACAATCCATAAATAAAAATGGGGGTTTGGTCCCACCATATGGCCATATCGTGCTCAAGCCCACTACTGCGTCAAAGTACCCCATTATCAGTGGGTCCTACACTATCCATGAAAAAGAGATGAATCCAGCCTTTCTAACCCTTGGAGATAAACCACCCCCCCACACACACCTGTACTCAATCAGTGTCCACCATCAAGTGGATATAGGAGGAGTCCCCTGTAGTGCATTTGCACATCCTTCCCAGCAAGGAGTATTATCTCCAAGGGTTAGAAAGGCTGGATTCATCTCTTTTTCATGGATAGTGTAGGACCCACTGATAATGGGGTATTTTGACGCAGTAGTGGGCTTGAGCACGATATGGCCATATGGTGGGACCAAACCCCCATTTTTATTTATGGATTGTCTTCAGATTTGGTAGTTATTTCTTTTGCATTTGCGCGCTATTCTTTTTTAATATACATGTCTTTTGGTTCATAGCTGCAGCAGCTTTAGAAATACATGGGTATGCTCCCCCAAATTTTTTGCCTGTTTAACATCTGGGCTTTACTTAGTGGAAATTGTAAAACTTCAGTTGTTAAAACTCATCCAAACAAAGCCCACTCACATAAAAAAAAACATTGAATGCTAGATATTTGTATAGACATGATTGGTTAATTTAAATAAGCAAAGCCTCATATACTCTGATCTAACTGAAAATTTCATTACAACAGGTTTTAGCACTTTCAGTGCTTTGCTTTTTAAAGTATATCCTGACACACAGGGCCACTGATAAGGCAGTACAATCAGTGCTGTTGTACTGGGCCCCGGCCCCATCAGCTAAAAAAGGGGCCCCAGGGCAGCTTTATTGTTCATTTCTGACTAAATGAATAAATGGATTGTACTAGTGCACACCCTCACTCCTGCTTGGGGAGGAGGGACTTTTTCAATTTTTGAGGTGTATGCAGAAAAAAACAGTGCTTCTTTTCCACTAACACCCTAGGAGATCGGGGGGCATCAGGAGGGGTATATGGGGCCCATGATTTCTAACAGCAGCCCTGTTGACACATATTATAAATATGTTAGTGTAGGTTTGGAAATAATTTTTTTCTGCTACCCAGGCTGCCATTCTATAGATTTCCCATCACTTTCTGTGCTTAAGAACATTATGTTTGTCTAGTGCCCTGTGGAAGATGTTCTCTTAATTATAGTCAGCAAAAACCTAAGTGTGTAGCCATTTAAAGAGGTATTAAACCCAAAAGCAAACATGTAATGCAGTATATTGCAGTTTATAAAATTCTTAGATGTGATGGATGCATTCGTTTTCTTTCTTAGGCTTTTTCTTTCCTCTATTTTCATCTGGTGATCTAGCCAGTAAGTCTTCTGTTTTTCAACAGAAGTAGCAGTAGCAAAAGTAGCAGACTATCAAGACAAACCATTTAACACTGACAAGGGTGCTTGCAATGACCAGCTTTTATTTATTCATATAAAACCTTTATCCTAAAAGAAAGAAACTGTTGCTGTAACTGCTTGCGTAACTGCAGTGCAGATTTATCCAAATCTGCTAGAACATCTAACACTCCTCTCCCCCAAAAACTGACAATGCTGCTGTCCAAATGTGTCTCTCTGCTTCTTCATCTAGAGTGGGGGTACTCTAATACAGGAGGTGTGTTACTGGTCAGATCCCCAGGTGAAACCAGAGGGGGAAAAGCCTAAAAAAGTAAAAGTAGTTCACTGGGCTAGAGGCAGGTTGCTATGATCCATAAATGCTATACATTTAATTATTAAATCCTCTATTGGGATTTTAACTACCTCAATACTGGGCACTTTCACCCCCTTCCTTCCCAGACCAATTTTTAGCTTTCAGTATTCTTACACTTTGAATGACAATTACTCAATCATGCTACACTGTACGCAAATTAAGTTTTTATCATTTTGTTCACACAAAGAAATCCAATTCAAGGACAACCAATGAAATCAATATACTCTTCTTTATAAACACATTTTACATCTTTAAGTCCAGAACTTTTAAATGTTTTGGAATTAAAACGGTGCGCATGTGCCTGATGTCACCGGCCACTACAAATGTGAATATTGCCTAATAAGTACCCCTTAGAAGATGTTCACTGTACCTACAGGTACCCCCCTGTTAAAGGCTTACCTGTAGGTACAAGTCATAAAGCGAAATTTACTAAACTTTAAATAGGTGTTCATTTGAAACCATAGTTATGAGAAAATTCAAAGGAGCAGGATGTAAAGCTTTTCTCAAATGAACACATTTCTAACACTATCATTATTATTGTAATAATACAGGATTTATATAGCGCCAACAGTTTATGCAGTGCTTTACATTATAGAAGGGGACAACCCATCTGATATGATTAGCTTTGGCCAATCACAGGTAATCACAACAAAATGCACTAAATAAATCAGCTTCATTTTAGTAAAAATGGTTGCTTATACCAATGAAATTCACTGTTATAAGTAATCATAATGTGTAAAAAAAAAAAAAAAAATCACAATCACGTCCCCAGAGTAGTACAGTATTACTATGGTAACTCTGTATTGCTCACAGTGTGTTAAAAAAAAATCTAACAAAAAAAAATTATTACTTTTTTTTACATACTGTCACCAGTCACTTTTCCAAATCACCACCACATCAATTATATCACAATGCTGTACTGCACTTGTGACAGTATAAAAAAAAATAGTTTCTGATTTTCCAAAAAATTGTGACAAAAAATGACAGCTTCAAAAAACTTGCTATGCCTCTTACTAAATACCTTGAACTATCTACTTTTCAAAAAATAGTAATTTGGGGGCATTTGTACTGCCCTGGCATTTTTTCACACTAAACCGACTATTTGCAAAGTAACTCCAAATGCTCTGTCTTATCAGAAGATGGATTGGGGACAGTGGAAGAAGGGGAGGATCAAGGAATATAGGATCAAACAGCCTTTTTTACACAATGTGGAGAATTAATCCCTTAGGTTCCACAGTGGGTATAACAAGCATGCTTTACTGCATATAGAGATGGATTTTACCGTTGTGGCTTTAGTAACACTTTAAGTTACAGAAAATAGCTGACTTAGCAAAGCCATTCTATTCATTGCTTAATATTCAATGGGATCAAATATTTTTATTTTAAAGTACACAGAAAACAAACTGAAGCAGGCTTTAAACATCTGCATTTACAATGGGCAACAAATATAAAAGAATACATTTCAAACACATATCCGTGCACTTCTATGGTCTTGTTCAGAGTGTTACGCCAGATTAAGCTTCAGCTCACCACCCTCACCTTACACGATTCATGGCAAGTATTACTCCCCAGTGTCAAAGAATTTTATATATTTTTATTTGACCTACGATACGCTCATAATCATGTTTAACCACTTGACCTCCTGAACATTTACCCCCCCCTTCATGACCTGGCCATTTTTTGCGATACAGCACTGCATTACTTTAACTGGCAATTGTGTGCCATTCAACACTGTATCCAAACTTTATTTACTTTTTCCCCCACAAATAGAGCTTTCTTTTGGGGGTATTTGATCACCAATGAGTTTTTATTTTTTGCCCTATAAACAAAAAAAGACCAACAATTAAAAAAAAAAAAAAAAAAAAGAAATGTTTTACTTTCTGCTATAAAACCTATCCAATAAAAAAAATGTAAAGAAAATCAAATTTCTTCATAAATTTAGGCCTATATGTATTCTGCTACATATTTTTGGTAAAAACAAATACCAATAAGCATATATTATTGGTTTGTGCAAAAGTTATAGCGCCTACAAACTATGGGACATATACGGAAATTTTATTAATTTATTTTATACTAGTAATGGTGGTAATCAGTGACTTATAGCAGGACTGCAATATTAAGGCAGCCAGACTGACACTAACTGCCACTTTTGGCTAAAAATATGCACTGTCACTGTACTAATGGCACTGGCTGGGAAGGGGTTAAACATCTAGGGTGATCAAAGGGTTAAATGTGTGTTTTTGTGTACTATGTGTGATGTTTTTACTAAGGGATCTGATGGCTTTTATTCCCTGCATTGCAGGAAAAGAAAATCCATCACATCCCTGCTGACAGAACAGAGCTCTGCCTTGTTTACATAGACAGAGCTCTGATCTGTGTCTCTCCTCGCCGATCAGCAGGGGCCTGCGGACACCCTATTTGCTGGCACCCTCTGATCGGCTTGTGCTGCGTCTTCTTTTATATATACATTTTATTATTGTAATACTGTTTACAATAAAAAAGAACCATTTCTTACAACATTATTCATAAATCCAATGATTCAAATAATCCCCATACCTCCCCCCACCCCCTCCCCTTCTACTTTATTTAATCGATATGCAGTTTGATGTCTCTTCCTATCTTTCCCCTGGTTTACCCAGTGTTTCTATTTCTTTAATGGATCTGAAGAACTGATTTCAACATATTTACTGGATTTTTTAAAATTCTACCCACATTTCCCATTTTTAAGAATTCCCTTTCCCTACTACCGATACAGTATACTCCATGTTGTAAACGTGGTTGGTTCTGGTACACCATTCTTTAAGGGTTGGACTCTCTACTTCCAGCCATTTTTTAGGTATTACTCCCTTAACCACTTACCGCCCGCCCGCCGCCGTTTTACATTGGTCCTTTGATGCTAAATACTGGGGTTACGGCAGCAGATATCTGCCATAACCCCGGTATTTCTTTCAATAGCAGGCGATTGGTTTTCAGATAAGGGTGGTCCCATTGGCGGATTTGCTGCAGGATCACCCTTACGGTGTGGCGGAAAAGGTGCCCTCCCTCCTGCCACATCCAGGTCCTTTTCCCCGCTTACTGGACCCGCCAGCAGTGGGGAAAATGATCCGTTCCTGAATCCTCTTAGACAGGAAGTCGAGTGAGGGCAAGATGGCCCTCACTCGACTCTATGGTCTTGGAGGACCGCAGCGACGTCAAACTTCGTTTCTCTAACAACCGCCTTAAAGAGCTGATCTTTTTTTAATCGTTTTTTTTTTCTCCTTTTTTTTTGTGTACTTGTGAGATCTGAGGACTTTTTGACCCCAGAGCTCACAATAAAGAGGTCCTGTCATGGCTATTTCTATTACAAGGAATGTTTACATTCCTTGTAATAGGAATAAAAATGATCAAAAAATTTTTTTTAAGCTGTGTAAAAAAAAAAAATTAATAAAATAAATAGGAAAAAAAAAATTAAAGCGCAATGTCCCCGTTAGCTCACACGCAGAAGCGAATGCATACGGAAGCCTTGCTGTTCAAACCACACATGTGAGGTATTGCCGAGATCATTAGAGTGAGAGCAATAATTTGAGCCTTAGATCTCCTCTGTAACTCTAAGCTGGTAACCTGTAGAAATTTTTAAAATGTTGCCTATGGGATTTTTAAGCACCAAAGTTTGTCGCCATTCCACGAGCGTGCACAATTTTGAAGCATGACATGTTGGGTATCTATTTACTTGGCATAACATTATCTTTCACATTATGGAAAAAAAATGGGCTAACTTTACTGTTTTCTTATTTTTTTAATTCAAAAATAATTTTTTGCCCAAAAAAATTGCGTTTGGAAGACCGCTGCGCAAATATGGTGTGATAAAAAATATTGCAATGATCTCCATTTTATTCTCTAGAGTCTCTGCTAAAAAAAACATATATAATGTTTGGGGGTTATAAGTAGTTTTCTAGCAAATAAAACGGATTTTAGCTTGTAAACACCAAGTGACAAAAATAGGCCAGGTCTTAAAGAGGTAATAAAGTTGGAACCAATGTAGTTCTGTATTGTTTTAATGGTATTGTTGTTTTATGAAATAGGCACAGCCATGGATCATCAGGGATGGCTACCTCAGTGCCCTCCCTGATAATTTGCCTGACTCTCATCCAATAATCCCTGATCTTGGGACAGCCCCACCAAATATGGAACGTCGTCCCTAGACCCCCACATCCTCTCCTGCATTGATCCATTTTATCTGATTGATATTTGTGTGCTCTTACTGGTGTAATGTACCATCTTGACAAACATTTGTAGTTCAGTTCAATGGTACCTACATCCATTGCAGAACAGTGTGCGACTCTCAATTTAACATCTAATTGTGACCCAATCTCCTGTTCCCATTTTGTCATGAATTGAGGTTTCTCCAAGCATATCCCCTTTGTTAGCATCTTGTAGATTTGAGCTATACTGTGTTTTAACCTGTTAGTCATATTGCACAATTTTTCCACAGTATTTAAATCTTCCTCAGATCTGATTGGCTGAGGTAAAGACCTCACAAAATGCTTCAGCTGGAAATACCTCCATTCATTTAATTTTATATCATTTTTATTTAAGTTTAACTCTTGGTATGTCCTAATATCACCATTGTGAATGATATCTTTTAGCTGAGTATTTCCTATCCAACTATTAAAATATTTCTGGTTACCAGGTGCAAAATATTTTACTGATATCACATATGATATCTAAATACAGCACAGACCTGGCCTGAAAGTTCCGGATCACACAATAGGTATGTGATCTAGAGCAGGAGAGCCTCCTTGCCGTGGTACATCTAAGTGATGTGGTCAGCAAGCGGATATTTCCTCTCCTGTCTGTTATTTCAAATTTAAATAAAATTATTATGGAACCAAAACCTACCAAATGGCTCAATTCTAGTGTAAAAAGGAGCATGGTCTTGTTTTAAAAATATATAAATTAAAAGCTTCAAAATATGCCAGAGCAATCATTGCAGCTAAAACATATTATGAAAAACATTTCTAGAGTAAGCAAAAGAAAAAAAAAAAAACCTCTTTAAATATGTTAATAGTTAAAAAAAAGGACAGAACAATAATACGCATGTGGGAGATGGTCATATTGAGACACTAAAATTTACAAATAGTAACACTGCAAGAATTGTCACCAAAACCTGAAACTGGAAATACACAGTTCTGAGTAAACATTTTGTAAGATTTCTATCCTGTATTTATGTATAAGTATTTCCTAAAATATTAAACACAGTTTAAAAAAATTATTTTGCATTACAATATCTGTTTTAAAACACAAGCTCGTTGAGGGAAAACCCTTTCTATTTAGTAACCATTTAAACCTCTTTAACTGGCAATACTCTTAGCCAAATTTCTGAAACTTCTGATCCAAATAGCACAGCAGTAAGGAAAGATTTTGTCTAATTCGCAAACACTTTGGAATGTCTCCCAATGTTTTGGATCACACCATAGCATTTCACTGGGATCAAAAGTCAGCAATAGTATGGGCAGTTGGACACTGATGTTGGAGTCCTTTGCCAATGTTGGGGGTTTGGCATGTCAGCAACGGGTTGTGCGTAACTCCCTGGATGAGTTCGCAGCATGGTTTAAAAGGCACAGCAGACAGCAGGATCTTGGTAAAACACAAGTGTGGTTTATTTATAAAGTATGTATCCACAAAGTACAGGCATCAAAACAGCAAAATAAAACAAGAAGATAAAATAAATGGCCAGCTAATTACAAGCACTGGATTCCTGCTATTTGCTCTGGAGCAAACTACAGCTGCACAGGCATCTGTCACTCAGACTAAGGCCCCTTTCACACAGGCGGACCGTTCAGATCCGCCTGTCTGTTTTTTTGGCGGATCTGAATGGTCCCCCCATGCATCTCTATGGGGGATCAGATATCAGCGGAGACATGTCCGCTGACATCCGATCCGATCCGTCAAATCTGGACGGATGGAAACCCTATTTTCCATCCGTCTAGCGGATCGGATGGGATCGGATGAGAACGGACCGACGGTCCGTTCCCATCCGATTTCCCCCATAGAGATGCATGGTTAACTGACAGCTGTGTCTCTGCACACAGCATGGAGACACAGCTGTCATCCTCCTGCTCAGCGGGGGATCGGCGGCTCGATCCCCCGCTGAGAAAAACGGAATCTGTCCGACAGACGGATAGTGTGAAAGGGGCCGAATCTCACCACACAAGAAAGTTTCTTCTCCCCAGTCTGTCCTGCACAGAGATCTGGTTCCAGGACAGAGTATCCTCCTTAAGCAGCCTGGCAGTTTTATGGAGCCCAGAGTTCTCAGACCTGCTTCAGTTGAGCTTGTTAACCAAACAAATTCATCACACAGCGCAAAAAAGAAAAACTGTGTATATTGTTTGACCCTGGGGCAAATATATTTCCCATTGTGAACACACCAGTAATTCTTCCTGGCTTCCTATCACAGGTGGAATTCCTTTTCATACAGATTCAAGTGTAGCAAAAACATTATACAAAACTTTTAAATTAAAGATTTAGGGGATGTAATGTTATGGAACTAGCATCGTTTTCAGGGACATCCTCACTGAAAGCGTACTTTAGAAATATTTTTTTGCTGTGTACTTAATTATTTTTTATTTTACGTCTAGTTTTAATTACATGTAGCACAGTTCCCATAGGGCTTGCTGTGTGTTAACTCCTCATGCCCCGTACACACGTACTGATCGTCGGCCGAACGATCGGCCGTCTTTTTTCCAGGGCTGTCGTGTCTGTTGAAAACTGCAAAAGACTGCACATGAATTTTGTCGGCCAACAACAGCCGACTGCAGAAGTGATGTCATGTGATGGTTAACTTTCCTTGTCTTTTTTCTTTTCTGAGCATGCCCAGTCTTGCAAATCTGTTGTCTGTACTGTCTGGCGAACAATCAGCCGTTCTGGTGTTGCCCAACAAACATTTTAATGCTTGCACGACAGATTCTGTTCGTCCGAAAATGCGCTGTCGGCTGTCGGAAGCATCATACTAACAAGCATACAATCGGCCGATCGGTTGTCGGTCAAATATTTTCGGCCAATGATCGGTACGTGTGTACGGGGCATTAGGCTTCTCTCTGATTACCTGCAGACAGTTGTTGGGGGTTTTAACATATCCCTCCTTTCTCCCAAATTAGTTGTTGCTCAATAGTCACTCAAGCATTCCAGGGTTTTTGGGTTTTATAGTTTTTGTGGAACTTGGATGGGAGAAGGAAATAGTGGGATACTCCAACTGAACTATTCATAATAGATAAGGACAACTCTCACTGGGCCTCACCAGGTTACTTGTGGAAGCAGACACACTGCATTCTTCATACTGCCACTTGTATTGAAGAATTAAGTCTTCTTGCTCTCTCTAGCAGCAGACTTGATGCAACTACTTTATCTTCCGGACACTCTCTAGCATCCCCTTGACTGACACCTGTCCACTGACTCTTGTACTTGAAGGGGTGGCCCTCTCAGAACAGGCCCCTGACACAGATCTGTACTCACTTTAGGCAGATTCAAATCCCTTCCAGTGCCTCACTTCCAGTCAGCTTGTCAGGACATTTGGGTTTAGCTCCTATCTGACTTTCCGGCCCTCAGATCAACCACCCAATACGGGGGGGAGGGCAGCCGCCCTCTCCCTTTGGGATCCACCCGAAGACCCAAAGCGCATTTATACAGTCACCCAGCATGCACCGAGGCACTTTCCTCTGCCAATCACCGGGGCTGTAACAATGCCTGTGCCCTCACTTGTCAGGTCCCCTCCCACTGTCCAATATGCCTCTCTATTGGAGCAGTGTGAAACATTCAGACAAGCTGAGCTACACCTGAGCACCATGAGCAGACCCTAACAATGGATTCTGCTCCTTGCTATGCAGAGAGCACTATAAATGTACCTGGAAATCTTCCTGGTAAGCAGAAAGACCCAAAAACTATACTTTCTTCTAGAACCTACCTAGGAGGGTGCTACATACAGAACCCAACAGCATCCCAATCTACTTTTTTTTAGATCCAAATCCATTTTAAAAAGGCCTTTTCTGGTTATTTTAACAGCAACATGCTTAATTTTATTAAGCATGTTAGGCCTGCTTTCGGAGAAAGCAGCAGCTGCAACAAACTTAAATGCAGAGTGGGAAGCCATATAATGGTGTTTTTCCAAAATAAAAAAATCCTTTAGATATGAGTGAGTAAAAATTGACTTAACTTATTATTTTTACTATGTGGATAGGAGTATGACTTTGGTGCACACTGTTTTTGCACTTTTGTTATTTTAATCATTCATTAGCATGCTGCGAATAAAAGGCATCTACCATAACAGAAAAAAAAAACTCGAACAAAATAATATCCAAGGTACCTCCAAAAAAATAACCCTAAAATACCACCCCCAAAACAAAATCCAACTGTTTGTTTAGTTGTTTTAGGCTTTGCAAAAAAAAACAGCTATGTTATGGACTGGCTGGCAGGAAAAAGGGAGTGCTACCTTTAAGCCAAGCACAAACTAAAATTAAAGAAAAAAAAAAAACACAAAAGCCTGGCAGAAAAAAGAAGGAATGGACCACAAGCTTGAAACCAAAGTTGAACTAGAATTTTAATGACTGAGATTCTCAAGGGTAGAGTTTACATGCATGAGAATGAAAAAGAACCCTTCAGATAGCTTCAGAAGACACAAAACAGCTACTTACAAGATAGGAGCAGTCAGAAGTAGGTGACAGATCATCAGGCAGTAATTGTGTCATGATGTGTGTAGGGTCAGCAGAAGGCATGAGCTCCCTCTTTGGTCTAAACAGACTGAATTTTTCTTCTTGGGGGATTTGTCTAAACACTGATCTTTAAGCCCACTGGGCAATAACACACTTCATATACACTATATCGCCTTTAACCCGCACATGAACCCTACGTCTTAGTCTGTAGGGTTCAATATTGAGTTGGCTCACCCTTTGCAGCTATAACAGCTTCAACTCTTCTGGGACGTGTGTAAAGGCAGGCGTCCCAATACTTTTGACAATATAGTGTATATAGTAGTGGGCTTTTCTCCCGCTACTATATATGACAGTCTTCTTTTTTTTTTAAGTGTAAATGAATCACGCTGGGGGTGATGCTGCTGTATTTAGGCCAAGCTAAATGTAAAAGTTAAAAAAACAATAGCACCTGAACAAATGTGATGACAGGATACACTGTCACTGATTAAAATTGTCCCATGGCATCTTCCAACACGCAACATAAAGTAGTTATAAAGCCTGAAGGTTTTTTACCTTCATGCATTTTATATAGGAAGGTAAAAAACTTTTATGAATCTCCCCCCGCAGCCCCCTTCTACTCACCTGAGCCTGATCCTGATCCTGTAATATGCACAACAGCTGCTGTTGATCCATCTTTCTGCCTCCCCTCATTGGCTTCCACTGCTGTCAATCACAGGCAGCGAGAGTGGGGGCAAGCCCAATTCTGTGTGTCTTATGGACACACAGAGTGGGGCTCAGAAGCAAGCAAGGGGCTTGCTATGGGGCACGCAGCAGGAGAGAGTAGCTCAGAGTGCCAGTGGGGGACCCAAGAAGAGGATGATCAAGGCTACTCTGTGCAAAACCCTCGGACAGAGCAGGTATGGAAAGTTTTGTTATTTTTAAAAAAAGAAAGTCTTTAATATAACTTTAAAGGACTATTGTTTTTCAAAATCCCCTTTGAAGTTGTAATAAAAGCGCCCTCTTCCTGCTATATGATATTTGTACATTTTTTTTTTTATTACTTTTTAAAACGTTCCACATGGCAGTTCTTAGCTTCCCATTCACCAGTCAATAATAATTTGTTTTCTGTAAGTTTGGGTTTTGCAAATTTTAAACAGAACCTAGACTTGTCTGATTTTTTTGAGAAATCATGATGTTGATTTTGGCTAGAGAGGACAGTCAGAATCTCTTCTAACAGGGAGGTTTCAGGGCACTAATAGTACCCCCTAAACACACCACAAGTAAAGTGTTGGAGGCTTAAGACATAGGGAACTCTCCAAGAAATTTAGTGAATGTACTCTATGTCATGACACTACCGAAACAAAAGATGCTTATTATAAAAAAGAAAGAGGAACATTAACAGTTAAAATAAAACTTTGAATTGTACATAAGTATTAGAAACATACTAGTCAGGAAAATGAGGTAAGATTTTATGATAGTCATAACACACTAATTTTTTTAAAACCACAGTGCTAACTAATTTTGCTCACATGTTCATATTTTATCTCAGCAACTGTTGTAGAATATATTTTTTAGGTTCTCAGCAGAGATGCCTATCACTCTTCTTGTCATGTTGCACATTTGAGCCGTTTTAGCTATTAGTGTAGCTGCAAGATAGGTACATTTATTTTTTAACATTGAAATATTTACATCCAGCAGGCCTGATAATGGTAGATAACAACAAACAATAATTCCCAGCTCAAATACCAGCCAGCCTCCAACAAACCCAATTAACCCTGTCTATCAGTTCACGTTGAAAACAAGGGATTTAGTTTGCACATATTTGAAAATATGAGCATAAGCTGCAGCAGCCACATCACAGCACACCAGTGTACTGCAGTCCTAACTCTATAATTTTTAGAGTTTCCTGAGTTTGAGCACATGTATAATAATGGATAGATTAAGGGCAGGTATGCCTGGAGGGAGCCCACCCCTCCTTAAAGGTATAGGGACGCACTGGACACCCAGCAATAGCACAATGGCAGCAAAGGCATCTAGTGCATCCCTTCACCAATTTACCAATTCACCAACA
The DNA here is from genome assembly GCF_965119305.1 of Pelophylax lessonae. NCBI lineage: Eukaryota > Metazoa > Chordata > Amphibia > Anura > Ranidae > Pelophylax > Pelophylax lessonae. The sequence goes on from NC_138771.1 coordinate 168,886,023, forward strand.
GTACCCTTGCAACAAAAACAAAGAAGTGCACCAAAGCAAGGGGAATATAGAAAAGTATTGCTCCAAGATCTACAGTTACAAATTTCTTCATAATAGGGTGTAAAACTTCAGAAAGGCAATCAGCTCAAGAAATCCAAGGTCAACAAAAATCCACAGAAGAGGATTCTAACCCGGGGGCTATGGATGGGCCATGTCCCCTCTACAAGCTAAGGGGAGCAACAATGGAGAAGCCAGCAGATAAAGCTAGAGTGCAGACATTGGAACAAAGTGCCAAAATCACAGCCAATATGGTGCCCATGATAATGCCAAATGCGGCATGGGCCACCAGCCCGGTTTCCACAGTCCCTGGGTTAGACTCGTGATGACTTTATATGTCTTATATGCTCAACTTATTTTTTGTCCTTCATTAAATCCCAGGGCCAAATATGTTTGGTACTTATTTGTTTGGATGAAAAAGAGTATGTTTAGGGAATACGGTCATCTTCAAAGCTGCTACTCTACCTAGCAAAGATGTTCAATATTTCTTCCAGTAATATTCTCTGAACCCAATAAAGAGGTATTGTTGGCCTTGTAGCGTGTTTCATAAGAAGACGTAAGATAGATTCCCAGATGGGTGAAACAAGAGTTATAACAGCCAAAAGGAAATTATCCTTTTAATTCTGGACCTGAGCACTAGGGAGAGAAATATTTAAGGCTTTTGACTTCAAATGGTTTACTCGAAGGTCAAAAATGGTAGCAAAATCACTTAGGCCTGGCAGCATAGCAGTAGGATTGGAGAGAGTCAACAGAACATAGCCCAAAATGATGCTAACTTGTGCTGATAGCCAGACAATTATATACCTAGGACATCAGGATTGGCCTTAATGACAACTACCAATGATTATTGTGCCTTTGTGAAAAGACAGGAGATCTAAAGTCAGCTTATTGTACAAACATGTGTGAATCATGTAACACATAATTTGAAGTGAGGGCTGAATCCCGCCTTTATGATGTCTGAAGACAGAAAAAAGACTGAGAATTTTCTTGTTTTGGCTAAATATATCAAATGATGGACATGACAGATATTGTCGGTGCAGCATAAATTCAACTTGTTCGTTCCTAATCAAATTCAAAATGCTCTCAACCAATCTATTGGAAATTATATTAAAGCAAATCTTTACACCCATATTCAAAAGTAAAGTAGGCCTAAAGTTCATCCACAATGCATTTGCTTTTAGTAACATGCACACACCTACTGTGAAGGTATATGAGCCAAAGGAATCACCCTGCAAAAGTTGATTAATGAGTTGCCGTGGGGAGTTAAGATTTAGCTAAATTCCTTAACATAGGACACTGTAAAGCCATTAGGGCCTGGACATTTATTAGCCTTGATTGATTTAGTTCTCCCCTTTTAAGTCAGTTACCAGGAGATCAAGGGTATCAAGAAAGGACTAAGGAAGAAAATAAAATTCTGCAAAGAAAAGTTGGGGCAAGCTAAAGGTAGACAACACTTTTATTTAACAGGCATAAGCAGGCATAAGCAGGAATTAACTTCACACTCCACTAGTAGCTGTAATTAAAAGAATGTGCCTCTAAATTTCCAGCAAGGTATTATGGGAAAAATAATTCAGTAATTTGTTCAGACGTTCTTAGTCTAGAACTTATTCAATAGCAAAGATGGGCGCATGCACCACCCCATGTTCCCTCGCCAACAAGTGCATATTCCCTATCCACAAAGGAGGAAGATATGGGCCACGTGTCCAGGAGCTGGTTTAAATCTCTGAAGATGGGGTTTACCTGACATCTAAGAACGTTGCATTCGGAGCGGAGCCGGCGCCGGTCAAGTGAGGACGTGAGGAGAGAGAGCTCCGTCTGACAGTCTGAAATCCTGCTATAATCCTGTTAGCAGAACACTCGGTTTTGCAGCCTGGTGGTCGGTAGGAACCCGGGAACATCTGCGGCAACCCCCCTGATGGTCAAATATGGGAAGATGGCCCCAAAACCCCCGGGAGACAGACTGGCTCGTTTGGTCTGGGGCTCCCAAGATAGCGCTGACGACTGGGAAGCAGAGGAAGCGCACGATAAGGACACACTGGGGTCGGAGCAGAGATCTTGGGACCCCCCTGCAGCACATTCTGTGATTCCCAAGACTAAAGGGAAGGATGTGAGACACAGGGGTAGATCGCTGGACAGGCTAGGTGCTCAGGGGGTTAAAGAGCCACAAGAGACACCGGGGGCTGGGGAACCCTCCCTCACCCAAATTATGGAGGCCATACACTTCTGCCATAGGTGCAAAGAGGTTGCAATGGCGCTACCTTTAAAGTGATTAAGTGCTGTGTAAGTGCCAACATAAATAATCGTGCTGATACACTATTGAAAAAATTAAGTTTGGGTCCAAAGTAAAGTGCACTAGTGACTTGTGATGTGACAAGGATAACCAATAATTTATCCTGGACCCAAAAAGGACCCAAAAAGGACCCAAAAAGGATGCTCCAGCAGGCGTCCTCTGACGAAACGCGTAGGGTGGAGTCAAAACGTCATTACGTCACTTCCGGTTTCCGAAGCCCGGCCGCACCAACTGATCTCGGACAGCCTAAACTGTGAGTTACTACTATCTTCCATTGTACTGCACATTATATACGGCATCATGGGGTCCTCTTTTTCTATTTGAGGATATCAAAGCTGGATCAAACGTTTTTTCCATTGGAGAACCCCCGGATAATCCCATTGCCTGAACAAACAGGTCGTATACAAGGGGTGACACCTAGTGGTCACACTGGAGATTGCAACCCCAGTTTTTATCCTCTTTTATAATAACGTTTCCATTTAAATCTTCACTAAGTGGCATTTCCACTTAACCACACACAGCACTTTTATTACAAAAAGAATTTATTTATTCATTTATTTATATGTTTTATTTAAGTGGTTCTCAGCAAACACTATTCACCACTAATAAATTGCACTTTTATTCTTTGAAATAAAATTCACTGTTTCTCTGTTTTATTTTAGCAATATTTATTGCACAGCAACTAGCACTTTATTTATTTGCACCTTTTTGGGTCCAGGATAAATTATTGGTTATCCTTGTCACATCACAAGTCACTAGTGCACTTTACTTTGGACCCAAACTTAATTTTTTCCATAGTGTATCAGCACGATTATTTATGTTGGCACTTACACAGCACTTAATCACTTTAAAGGTAGCGCCGTTGCAACCTCTTTGCACCTATTTCATTCTTTAACCCCTGAGGGTTTGGTTGTTGGCAGCTTACACCTGTTGAATTTTCAGATATCTTTCACATAACTCCATAGCGCTGGTCACCCCCGTTTTTACACTTCTGCCAATCCACCCTCACAGAGCACATTGACGGCCTTAAAATGGAATTCTCCTTTTTGAAACAAGATATGGCAAAAGTGAAGGAGAGGACAGATGCTGCTGAAAGGAGAATACTTGATTTGGAGGATGTGGAAACTACGGTCCAGGTGGCAAAAAAAGCAATATCGCAACATACACTAAAGATGGCTGATATGGAAGTCCGTATGCGCCGGAATAACATCAGATTGGTGGGATTCCCTGAGGGCGTGGAAGCAGGACATCCTGAGGATTTTCTGGAGGGCTGGCTGAAGGCGAGTATGGAGGCGGCTACCTTCACTCGCTTGTTTGCCATTAAGAGGGCCCACAGAATACCTGCTAGGGCACCGCCAAGTGGAGCAATCCCCTGTCCTATGATTGCCAAGATTATGCACTTCCTTGATCGGGAGAATATTCTGAAAGTGGCAAGAACTGGCCCTGAGTTGGAATATAATGGCTACCGCATTTCAATCTATCCTGACTTCTCGGTGGCTACACAGAAACAAAGGGCCAGTTTCCAGCAGGTGAAGAAGTGCCTCAGAGATTTAAACCTTGCTTACAGTATCTTATATTATTATTATTATTATATAGTATTTATAGAGCGCCAATAGTTTACGCAGCGCTTTACAACTTGAGGGTAGACAGTACAAATACAATACACTTTAATACAGTAGGAATCAGAGGGCCCTGCTCATTAGAGCTTACAATCTAAGAGGGACAGTCAAGAGATACAAGAGGTAATAACTGTGGGGGATGGGCTGATGGAGAAAATAAAAGTACAGTTGTTAGGTGGTTGCCAGATAGGTTTCTCTGAAGAGATGTGTTTTCAGGGATCGTTTGAAAGTAGACAAAGTAGGAGATAGTCGCACAGATGGGGGTAGAGCATTCCAGAGGATGGGAGAAGCTCAGGAGAAGTCCTGTAGGCGAGCATGGGAAGTAGTTACAAGGGAGCTAGAGAGCAGGAGGTCCTGGGAGGAACGAGGAGAACGAGTTGGTTGGTATTTTGAGACCAGATTAGTGATGTAGCTGGGCGCCAAGTTATGGATGGCTTTGTAAGTTATGGTTAGTAACTTGAATTTAATTTGTTGGTTGAGTGGCAGCCAATGGAGGGATTGGCAAAGAGGGGTAGCAGACACGAGCGGTTTGCAAGGTGAATGAGCCTGGCAGCAGCGTTTATGATGGACTGAAGGGGGGATAGTCTTTTTAAAGGTAAGCCAATGAGAATGGAGTTGCAGTAATCGAGACGAGAGATGACCAGAGAGTGGATTAGAAGCTTTGTGGAGTCATTGGTTAGGAAGGGACGTATCTTGGAGATGTTGCGGCGGTTGAGGCGGCAAGCTTTGGACAGTGACTGGATGTGTGACTGAAAGGATAGTTCAGGGTCCAGGATTATACCTAGGACCTTGGCATGGGTGGACTGTTAGACTTTGCTCCCTTTTTTTTCAGATTTTTTTTTTGCTTCCCCCCCCCTTTCTTTTTTGCTTTGCCTTCATTCCTCTAGCCCCTCTGGAGACTCACACTGAGCATTGGAGAAGACATATCTGCTCTTAATTGACACTGAAGGAGAAGGCGATTATCTACCTTTTTTCCTTTTGTTTTTTCCAGTGGGACTGGGTCGACGCTGGTAAAGTGGGTCTGTAGGCCCTGTTGGACCAGTTTTTGGGGCTTCAACTTTGATCCCGATACAAAAGTTTTATTTTGTTGATTGGTTTCGGGTATGAGGCACTTGGCAAGTTGGGGCTGGGTGCAGGGTGGGGGGGTTGGGGATATGTTTTGAGTTATTTTTTCTCTTGCAGGTGACCTAGGGACTTCTCTCTTTCATGGGGTGTGTGTTACAGCTATGCAGTCGCAATGACCCTACTGGGGCAATTATATCTTTCACGGGACCTGGCAGGGGAGGGGGGTTCCTGGAGTTCGGGATGAGGATCGGTGTAACAATGGTTCCCAGCTTAATTCTTATATTTATAGAACATGGTTGTAAGGGATGGAGGTGAATTTAAAAATGTCCTGGAAGGACTTAACTCCAAATTTAAGCGTGCATTGATATTTGATTATCTTAAGAAACATAAACCTCATTTGATTCTGCTGCAGGAGATTCATCTGCAGGGCTTCAGGACTCTCTCCCTGAAAAGAGATCATATTGCGGGGGTGTATCACGCCACTTACTCCTCCTATGCCAGAGGGGTGTCCATTTTGTTCTCAAAGGCCTTACCCATTTCTATACAAGCTGTTAAAACTGATGTGTTTGGGAGATATGTGATCTTGGTAATTTGGGTGTAACAAGGTACTGACTGTAGTTAATGTCTATATACCCCCTCCTTTTTTGCTATCTCATCTAGATGACATCCTTAAAGCTACTCTTGGGATGGCAGAAGGGAGGATTTTTATTATGGGGGACTTCAACGCGGTGGCGGATCCCTCACTTGACAGATTGAGTGCCCCCATGGGCTCCCCGGCTCCTTTGGCGAGATGGATGGTCACATATGAATTTAGGGATGTCTGGAGATATATACACCCAGATATCAAGGAGTACTCCTGCTATTCAGAGACACATAAGTCTCTGTCCAGGGTGGACACGGTTCTCGTCGAGGAGCTGGGATTTGAGCTTGTTGACTCTGTGGAATATCTCCCAAGAGTTCTTTCAGACCATTCTCCTTTAGCTCTTACTCTAAGACTGGGGCCTCGACAGGGCATTCGCCATTGGCGGATGGGGGCAAGCTGGCTGAAGGAGGAGTATGTTAAGATCAAATGTGAGCATGCCAATAAGTTATATTGGGTTGAGAACGGGGACTTTGGGGCTCCCATGATTCAATGGGAGGCTTTTAAAGCCACTTTAAGGGGAGTTTTTATGACGGAGTTGAAAAGCTTCAAAAAAGGGAAAAAAGCAGTAACTCAGACTGAAGCGGACTATGTGAGGAATCCTGACCCTGATAGCCTGAAATGTTGGCAACAGGCCACTAGGGAACTTAAGTTAGTTTTGACAGACCAGACTACCAAGACAATGCTTTCCCAGAGGAGATGGATTTTTGAGTTTGGGGACAAAAATAGTCATTTGTTGGCATACCTGGCCCGTCCGGATTACGTCCCAGTGCATATCAGAAGTATTTATAGGGACCAGGGGCAAGAAGTTATGGATCCCACTGAGATTCTGCAGGTGTTCACCCATTATTATAGAGAGCTCTATAAATCATGTGCCGTTCAGGAGCAGTCCGACCTCTCTGGCTATTTGAGGGGAATTGAATTTCCACAATTAAATGTGGAGGATAGAGATCTTTTAGACAGGCATCTTACCGTGGAAGAGATCAAGAAGGTCATTGCTTCCTTTGCTCCCTGAAAGTGGCCTGAATTGGACGGACTGCCTTCTGAATGATATGGCACCTTTGGTGACTTGTTGACACCGCACTTGTTAAAGGTCTTTGAGTCAGCAAGGGTGGGGGGTATTCTCCCCACCTCCATGCGAGAAGCCTTGGTAGGTTTAATCCCCAAATCTGGAAAGGACCCAAGGAAGCTCGTACCGTCCAATCTCACTGATTAATGTAGACACTAAGATTCTAGCTAAGGACCTGAGATTGCAGAAAATTATACTGAAACTTGTAAAGGCTGACCAAACAGGATTTATGCCTGGTAGGTGTGCACAGATGAACATCAGGAGACTCTTTATTAACATACAGACCCAGCATGATAACTCCGGGGGGAGAGTCGTAGCATCACTTGACACTAAAAAAGCCTTTGATTCTGTTGAATGGCCTTATTCTTTTCCAGGTTTTGGAGGCATATGGTTTTGGAGGTACTTTCATAGCTTGGGTGAGGCTACTGTATAGTGAGCCTTTAGTCAGGATAAGGGTGAATGGAATGATCTCTGATCCTTTTCCATGTATAGGGGAACAAGGCAGGGGTGCCCTTTGTCGCCCCTGTTGGTTGCCCTAGCTATGGAGCCTTTAGCCATCAAGCTGAGAGAGAATACATCCCTTAGGGGATAACGCATAGGTCAGATGGAGGAGCGCGTTTCGTTATATGCGGATGACATGCTTCTGTACCTGCAAGACCCGGGGCCATCGTTAAGGTATGCCTTCAAAGTAATCCAGGAGTTTGGGGATTATTCTGGCTTCTGTAAAATTGGTCAAAATCTTCGCTGTTCCCAATTGACAAGGGGGTAACGGCCCCAGAGGGGTGCAAGGTTCCTCTAACTAGCTCCTTTAGATACTTGAGGATCCTGTTCCAACTCCCATTGGCCAAGTTTATGGAAGACAATCTTAATCCGATCATACAAGCCTTTAGGGACAGTGTGCTTAAGTGGCAAGCTCTTCCGCTCACTTTGATGGGTAGGGTTAACCTCTTTAAAATGATTTTTCTGCCTAAATTTTTATACGTCCTGTCAAACTCACCCGTGTACATTCCTAAAATGGTCGTTAAGGGCATAGATACCATCCTTAGCAATCTGCTGTGGGGTCCCGAGTGCCTACGCTGTCCTTGTCTGAGCTGAAGCGGCCTGTTCCTGGGGGGGTTTGGCAGTCCCGGATCTAAGATCATACTATTTGGCCTCTCAGCTGATATATTTACACTGGAGGTTCTTCCCTCAGATTCCAAACACCGCTGTTGAACTGGAGGCGGCCGTGGCCTCCTCATTCGAAACCCTACTCAATATGCTTTACAGGAGGGAGGTTCCTGGACGTAAAATGGGATCGGTAATGGCCCTCCCAGGGAAGATTTTTCGCCTTTGTGCACAAAATACTGGAGACAGTTCTTTGGCAAGGTCCCCAAACAATCCGATATGGTTTAATCCATCGTTGAGTGAACTGGCTAAGTTGCAAGATGGGGGTAAGTGGGCCCAGTACGGGCCTAAATATGTACATCAATTATTTAATGACGGGAAGTTGGAGACATTTGAGGGATTTAGGGCGAGGTTCTGGATACCCAGGACCTGGCGCTTCAGGTATTTCCAGCTTCGACATGCGGTGAGAGCGCAGTTTGGGGGGGATGCAGTTTCTTTGGCTAACTCCCCTCTTGAGGCTGTGATTTTGGACCCAGATCCACCTAAGAAGATTTCCAGATATTATGGGGTGCTGTGTCCTGGGGGTCTCGGTCCGGAAGAATGTGCTAGAGCTAGATGGTTGAGCATTATACCAGAGATGTCCAAGGAAATATGGGAAGAGGTGCTTGAGACATACCTTATCACAGTAATATCCTCTACAGACAAGATCATTCAGCTGAGATATCTACATCAAACTTATTATACACCAGTACGCCTATTTCATATGCATAAAAGAGAATCGGATACATGTCACAAATGTTCAGTGGGACAGGGTTCCTTTCTTCATATGGTATGGGAATGCCCTAGGGTGAGGCCCTTGTGGTCTCAGGTAACTGAATTTATAGCTGAGAAATTTGGTCTTCCCAATATATGCTCCCCCTTGGTATGTCTCCTATAGAGATTGATGGGATGAATACAGCAACAAAGCTCTTTCTGCGACTACTCTTTTTTTGTGTACGTAAGCTGATTGCAAGAAGGTGGATATATACTGAAAATTTGATGCTAACAATGTGGATATGGGTGGTTAATGCTGACATATCCATGTATCGTATGACATATGACGCTAGGGGTTCTCCCAAGAAGTTTAGGAAGATATGGTATAGATGGGTTGACTCTGCAGATACCTTAGTGGGTGAGATTGACGAATAGACTGGTGACCTTTTAGCTAGAAGAGGAGGGGGAGAGATCTTCTGGGTTTCTAATGACTAAAGCACACGCATCAAATGGAGTACAGGGGGTGAGGTTTTTTTTCATGTTCCTTACCCTTCTTCTTATTCTTATTTTTTTTCCGTATTGTTGAAGGGGGAAGTTGCTATACCTTGGTCACGACAGGGGGATTTAGGGCTAAGTTTAGCCTGGGTTGCTTCTTCTTCCTTGTTATGGGAAGGGGAGGGGAGAAAAAAAAAATCTCTTATCCGACTGAGCTTTAAAACTATGGCAAATTGACACGAGATACTACATACTTTTCTGAATATTTAATGTTCCATGTTTCTGAATGTATTGGATGTATCAATGTAACCTATATGATGGAATGAGATGAACATCATGTGCTTTGACATTCCTTGTAAGCTTATGTTGGATAACAAAAAAATGTTTTAAAAAAAAAAAAATCTCTGAAGATGCTATTGCTGGCTTTGCTCTGTGCTAGCCTGTGCCGCTATTTTCTGAGATGTGTAGGATATGTCCTTCTGGGTGGACCAGCCCATGGTCCCCAGAGATTTAGTAAAAGTAGAGCACTTGTGTACTAAAAATAGCAATCCAAAGCTCAACTGTATTCTGGCCTGCCCACAGCCTGTAACAGAGCTAGGTCTAGCCAAGACCATCACCTAGATCCGTGTATGTGCAACTCTCAAGTTATTCCTATTTTAATATGCTTTGTTATATTTTGTATTGCTTATGTTGTATTCATTGTTTTTGTTGTAAACCTAATAAAGGGGGGCTGTTTGTAGCCACCAAAATGTGTTGTTTGTTTTATCCCATGTAAATCCATGTAATTTAATAGACTATTATTTTGAACTTTCTTACTTTATCCAAAACCTTTTTAAAACAGTGCTGACTTTAGATAAAATTTATTAAAATCCTAGAGAAATAAAATAAAAATAAAGCACAAATATGTTCTGTTTAATTATTATTATTTTATTCAGAAATAAGCAACCTCGATGCCATGAAGATTATTTTTTTTAAATAAAGAAAATAATATTGCATTTTAAAATGAAGAGATTATTACAATGGCATGAAAATGAGTAACACTTTTCTTGGAAAAGGGTTAATACTGTTATATAAACTAAAACATATTCTGAATTTTTCATCTACAGCTATTTAAATATTAAAAACAAATGATCAAACCATGTTCATATATAAACCAGTATATAATAATCATCCTGTTAGATTGTATAGGGCAATATTACATGGTTCTTCTTTCAAAATATAAAACATTAAATGAACATTAGGCATAATCTGCCCAGTGTGAACAAAATAGGCTAAAACTCCCAAGAAAAATAAGAAGCTTATTTTGAGATTAAGAAGCAGATGCATGTCAAAGCTTCTCTGGGATGGATAATATGAACTAAATGCATTGCAGTTCCAGAATACTGTCTGTTTTTAGCCTTGCTTTGCTGTTACATGGCAGGTTATTCATCTCTGTGAATGCATTACATTTTACAACTAAGCATTTTGTGCTCTGATTTTTGTCTAAAATGGTATTTACAATGTTGACGGATATAAAAAGATATACAGTAACCTATGCTAAAATATACATAATACATATTATTATTTACTCTGAATAATTCAGAAAAGTTGTTACAAATAGATAAATGAGTGAACTTATAATTCACTACGCTGACAACAAAACAACAACTTGTCCCTGCTTTAAAGTTCATTTTGAATATTCACCACAATGTGCTAAATGTTGTTTTTAAGTAGGGTTAAATTATTTACCTAAGTTCAGTTCCCACACGTCACTACTTTTTATTTTTACATAAACACACACCTAGAAGGGTACATAGATGAAGATAAAAAATAAAAGAAAAATGTTTTTTTTAGGTTCCTTTCACACTTGTGCGACTTGTCCTGTGATTTGGGACTGCAAAGTCGCATGACAAGTCATACTCTGATTTTAATACCTTACAGAGACATAGGCATCGCTTCAAGTCCAGTCAAAATATTGGCAAAATTGCATCAAAATTGTGGTAAAATCGCACGAGTTTTAGGTCGCACAAGTGTGAAAGGGGCCTTAAAAGCATTGCAAAATTAGTTTTTTTTTTAAAATGTGTTAGTAAACATAGGGTTAATTCTGATACAAGAGGGTTATACAACAGCACAGAGGATATTGGACATCTATTAGCAAAAAGTAACCCTACCACTCCCATCATGCTCCATGTGTTTATTGCTAGTGCCATTTACTGCACAGAGCCAGAGAACTAATTTATGAACATTACGTCATAGCCTCAGAGGCCATAGCTGGACTTCGCTCGACACTGAGCTCTTGTGTAGGGAGCATTCTAAGGCACCTGGTGTAATGTGTAAGTCAGATGCTAAGAGCTTTACAGGTCCAGGGCTGTGGTATATCTGCTAGTGGAAGACTTCTTGGGGATTATCCTATAGTTGATCTATGTTTATTCTTGAAGGGCCTGCACATTTGCACTTGGCAGTATGATGGGTAATAAGGGCAAAGGGAGTTGTCCTGTGGGCCCTTCAAGTTCCCAATCCACCACCTGTTCTAGGTGGGGCTTTGCCCCTCTGCCAAAGGACTTGATGCTGGCAGCCTGGGAAACTGTCCTCTACTAGAGTCCTCATAGTTCACTGCCTTAAGTCCCCCAAGCTTGACCTCCTCCTCTGCGTTATTCAGGAAGAATTTTCTGCCACCATGTCCTATCTATAACCTCTCCAAATTAGCCAATTCAGAACACATACAGTATGTTGCTTTATATTCACCCACTTGATTTATCTGCAGCTACCCTTGTGTACTCATGTATGAGTATGAGGAGAGCTGTGCCATGTAATTTTGGATAAGTCTGTGCCTGAGGAGCCCCAGTTTGCTGACTAAGACTAACTAGGCTTAAGAATACACTTTTGGCCATTATTGACACAGTGCATTCCTGTCTAGAGCTGGGGAAATCTGCAACTGAAATTCTTAAGCTTACCTGTCTGGACCCCTTTAAAAGTCTATCCCAGTAAATTTGCTCCTGAAACTGGTTTTGTATTGTGACTGTTTTAATCTGGACAAAGTATTTATTCCTACCAAGTTTTTTTTTTACTCAGCAGCACCCTATCGAGTTGGATTCCTGGAACCTGTTTCTGCAGGGTTAACCCCCTATGAGTCTGCTCCTGCAGATCTGAAGTGATCTCTGCCCCGGTGTGGCTCCTGTCCAGTAGGCAGACTAGCTGCAGCATTGCAGTTAACTTTGCTGCTGAGCCCACGGTCCAGTGATGTAAAAACTTTGCCTCTTAATGAGATGGTGAAGGGAAAAAAATGACTATATTCAAAAAGTATGGTAGCTGGGGTTCTGTCACTGCTGTACAGCAATGGCCACAAATTCCAAAAATCTGGAAAGGCAAGAGTGGTAAAGCCAGCAATTTAGCCAAGCCAGCATTTAGAACTGGGAATAAGGGTGGCAGTGAAACTTGCTAGCTCAATGCTCAGCTGGTGAAGTGGGGTAGGCAAATCAGAGCAGGGTTGCAGGCTATACTCACCCATTAGTAGAGACTAGAGACTCTCTTTTCTACTGGAGGAGCAATAGGTTAGATCACTGGCACCCCTTGAAATACCATTATCCCTATCACTGGAGGCTGATGAGAGGGAATTGTGTACAATGGGGTTAGGGTTGGAAAGGGGGGACCTGTAAGTAGGAGTGACTTTTCCTGATGATTAGCATTCTTCTGTTGTTCTGAACATGAGAAGTTGGACGTTTCTTCATACATGAGGTACCCAAATGACTGATTGTATTGCCACACATGATATACTGACAAACAAAGAGACAGACAGAAAGACAGAGGCTGAAAATAAAAATGATGTGGTCTGCTGTAAGCATTCTGATAAAGGCCTAAGTAAGTTATGGGGAGTAGACTGGAAGACTACAGTTCCATGTACCTTTTGAGCTCAGCCATCCAATGAAACAGATCGACTGCTCTCCCTACTTCTGCACAATCTCCCCCAAGATGACATCCTGCCTCACTGAGAGCATGCTTCTCTCTCACTTTCTTCCTCTGCTCTATCTGGCACGCAGGTACAGTCCTCATCATCCCCTTTCCTCATTTCTGGAGGCAACTTGGCAGTATGCTGTGGCTGTAGAGAATATCATTGTTAGTTGGTTCGCCTTGTCTGGTTTCCCCTCCCTTTAGATTTTCATTTTTTTGTTCCTCAACTTTGGAGCCAATTGCTGCATATCCATTTGCAGAAAATGTCTCCTGCAGTGTTCAAATAATTCAGCTGACTACTCTGTGACAGTTGGTGGGGCAACAGTAGGAGTAGCTGTGGATGAGGAGATAGAATAGGACACCTTGACATTTGTGAAAGACTGCAAGCTAGTCTGCATAGCAACTCCGCCTCTACGTGCTCTGGTTTATAGCATGCCCAGTGCAGGCTTTTTGGAACGGCCCTCCTAGGCTTCTATAAGATTACTATTGAGAGTGTGCTGACTTATCACATCTCTCTGTGACAGAGGATGTGCATGATCCATGGCAGAAATGTCTTAAAGAAGGTAATAAAAACTGTACAGAAGATCATTCAAGGTGTAGATTTACACAGTATTGAACAACAGGGGAGGAGAGAGGTGCCTTTAGTGAGCTATTATTATTTTGAAGGATTCCAACCTGTGAATACCGTACTTTGTATACAGTATTACCTTCTGGTAGATGATTTAGGAGTATTCCCTCATACCACCAAGCTGTGATTTTTTCCAGTGCACATGGTTTTTGAATGCTAGAGGCTTTTTGGGGTAAATTAAATGTGCAGTATGTATCTATTATGCGATGTATGTGTTGTTTTTATGAAGATAGTGTTTTATGTGATGTCTTTTATTGTGAAGAGGCTGCATCGCCATTTTATTTTATGATTTTTATTTTAAAATAATAAAGCATTTTCTGGTTGACCCTTCTAAAGACCCTGATTATGTGTCAAAAGCCAGGAAGTACATCATTGATAATTGGTTGACACAACACGAAAAGGCAGCATTCGCTTGCCATTTTCCTGAATGAATTGGGTTTGGGTGGAATGGACCCTTGCTTGCTTGGACCTGCATATATTTTTTGTTTCCTCAAAATGTGTATGTCTGCCTAGAGAGGACATGTGTATTTTGTAAAAATGATTGGAAGCTGGTGTGAAATAACTAAGCAATCCCTTTGTTGTGTCCTTAAGTCTGGAAGGCTGAGTAGTTAAGGAAGGTTTTTTAATAAGTTCAATTATCCATAAGTGCAGACTTATTATATCAGGAAAAAGACATGAAGATACATTGTTCGAATATAGAAAGTACTACAGTATATGTACTAACTGTAGCTACATCTATATGCCAGAGGTATTAACACAATATCTTCCCCCCCTAGTACAAAACAGTCTTTTCAATCAACATTGAAAAATAGAGACAACAACAATGTAAATAATTATATCTCACAACAGTATATTTTAATTACATCACATAATCCTTGGTCAACAAAGAAGGCCTTCTGATTCTTTGCATATACTTAGACAATTCAGATTCCTGCTCCACAGCTTGGATGTCATCAATACGAACAGGAAGGTGTCTTCTTTCAAATAAAACGTCTGAAAAGTCCTGCCCAACAGGCACAAGATGACTGGCATTCCCTGTGTGTCCATAAAACAGTTCACAGGTCTAAGGTCCTCATTGACTCGTCATTCTAAAATAATTGGAAATCTTGGATTGCACCTGTTTTAATAAGCCAAGTTTCTCTACTATAACTAGAGATCAGGGCTTTAAGTTTATTTTGCACCACTTTTCCAACATGTAATCAGTGTATGCGTAACTATTATATTGTTGATCTTTAACCCCTTGCCACTCCCTCCTAGTGGCCCTTTAATTGGGTCATAACATTGGGAGGTAGGACAGACTTACCAATCAGGTGATCATTGTGATTGATCATCATAGTGGTCACATGACCAGAAGCCTATCCCACTTGCTTCCAGTTGTTTAACAGAGAACAGGAGTTCTGTGTAACTGCTTATTGACTGTGCAGGAAATCCAGTGAATCTGAGCACAGGAACCTTCAATGGCATGTCAGAAACAATGTTCCTGATCATGGCCACACCAGTTCCAGTGTCACCACACCTGTGATGGCCAGCAATAAAGTCACTGATCACCACCACACCACTGCCAGAGACCACCCATACTAGTGCAGTCAGCAACATTGCTCCACATCCCCACCACACTAGTCCCAGTGTCTACACACCAGTGCAGACAGTGTTCTTGATCACAGCCATATCAGTTCGCATGTTCCCAGAGCAGCATAAGTGAGAAACAGTGTTCCTGATACTAGCCAAACCTATCCCAGTGTCACCAAACCAGTGTAAGCCAGCAACATTGCTCCTGGTCACCGTCACATCAGTCCCAGTGTCCCCAGACCAGAGTTAACTATCAAGAGTGTTTCTGATGCAAGCCACAACAATGGCCAGTGTAAGCTAGAAATAGTCTTGCTGATTGCTGCCCCACCAGTGCTAGTGTAGCTAGACTAGTGCAGCTTGCAACAGTATTCCTTATTGCTGCCACATCAATGACCGTGTTACCAGACCTGTCCAGCCAGCAACAATGTTGTGGGTTTTGACGAAGGGGGCCACACCCTGAAATGCATAACCACACCCATCAATATCAGACATGACCTCATCACGGCTATTTGTTGGGCCTGCCACACTTCCCTACTGTCCACAGTGGTTTTTATCCATATGATATACAAACTCAGTCTGCTGCGTCTGCTGGCTCTTCCTGGTGTTCCCCTGGTTAACTTCCTGATTCCAAGTAGTAGTTGATGTTGTCACTGAAAGCCCAGCATATAGCTTAATCGCATCTCTGAAGCATGTAATTTGAAGATTTGGTGTTTTTCCCATGTCACATAATATGTAGAGCCCTTTCCCTGCCTTACGATATTTGTTCTTTTTTGCATTGGTACATGTCCCAACCCTGTACCCAGTTCCTTCGCCATATGTTGTTCAATCCCTTGCCTTTAATCTCAAAAATGGACAGAACTGATGTTTAAAAAAAAATCCTATTGACTTCAGTTTACAATTTACAGATTTTTTTGTTGTTTGTTAAATGTTCTAATACATCAAACCTGGGCAAATAAATTTATCACTAGTAGGTGGTAAATAAGTCCATCCTTGCTGGCACCCCCCACCTGGGCTCTAGGGGTATTAAAGAGCCTAATGCCTGTCAGCATCAGTGCTATAGAAAAGGAACCCCTGCGGAAGGGCAAGTGGGCTGGTATTTACTGTTTTGTTTATTTGGGGGGGGGGTCTACACATTTTTATTTATTTTACTTTTTTTACACCGTGCAATAGTGTTTGTTTTTCTGAGTCTTCCCTGAGTCTTGTCTATTTATTCAGCCAGAATATTTGCATTATCTCCATTAACTAAAAGGGTAAGCAGGGTAGCAAAAAGCACAGTTACATTTACAGGAAGTCTCTGCTAAGCTGATAAAAGGTCAGATCAGCTGTCGATCAACCAGCAGGGCGCATTGACTACAGCAGATTGGATAAAAGCACAGAATGACGAAAGACCATCATTATGCAGAATTGGTAACTGGTGATATTGAAATGTGTCTCAGTGACAACAGAGATCAACAGGTATTTATGAAACATTTACTCACACCTTTGCACATAGTTAAGGTTTTATGTATATATATTTATATATATATATATATATATATATAAATATATATATATATATATATATGTATAGGTTTACATTTAAATTAGATTTAGTCAGTCCTTTACAGACATTTAACCAGCCACAAAAACTGTGTAAATTATATTTGCTGCAATTACAGGGATAAATTGACAATTGTGCCGCTATGTGAGGTTTTTAACTAATAAATTCTTGTCTACAAGATGCATACACAGAAAATGAAAGAAATTTAACTCTTATGTAATCCAGTAAAAAATCCTATAAACAACAAATATATTTTGTTTTTGCTTTCTTTATCACTTTTCCAGCGGCTATATGCATACATGTGGCAGCAGGAAAGTTGGCCTTATTCTAGTACTATGGGCTCTCAAACATATAATCATTGTAATAGCCAATCACAGTAATCACATGTTTAGGAAGCTCATGAAATACCTTCCTTGGATTCAAGTATTAAAAATTATTTTAACAGCTGGTGGGAGGGGGTTACCTGGATTTATCAAAAGAACACAATGTGTATTTTAGACAATAATAATTGGTATAATAATACTAAAATATCTACAAGCTCCTCACAATGCACAATGCTGGACATAAAAAAAGAGATATGGCTCTAAATATTTCATTAGATTATAGAATCTCCTTAAAAATAAAAAGTCCCTTTATAGTGATTATCACTGTGTAGACCAGTGTTATACACATTGTTAGAGTATGCTCACACTTAATGATTTCAGAATATTTTAATTTGTGCAAATAAACAGTAAGATCTTCAAACAAATCTGGGCAGCTGAATACATTGAAATGATCTGAAAAAAAAAAGAAGATCATATACTGAACAGAACATATGAGAATCATTTCATGTATAATAATAATAAAAATGAAATGCTTAGCTTGCTGATAAAAAAATATATATATTGATATGGATTTGGTCTTACTTGACCAAGTGATTTCTCTTCTGGAAAATATATTGCACCTTTCAGGTATGCCTAGGGATCAAATTACATTAAACATTTTGGAAGATTTGAAAAAGTTCTTATCAGGCTAAATTTAATATAGTAAATAAAATACTGCTGTGCTCTACGATGGAGAGAGAACATCTTCTGCCATCATGTGGTTGAGACGATAACTTGGATTTGATTTTTTTTGGAACACACAACAATGTCAAGTTAAAGACTGGGAAATGTTGAATTATTTTAATAGTTACTGATTTTTTAAAGAATTTATAACACATAATGTATCAAAAAAGCTTTATAACATGTTATCCAAATTAAATGATTGATATCTACCAGAAATCATGAAAGAATTGACCAGTATGTTAATGGTTCTTGAATCATCCACTAGTTTAACACTGTTACACAATCAGCAAAAGAAGAAAAAAGACCCATGGCCATTGAAATAAAACAAAAATCCCAAACCTACAGTTAATCCAAAGGAAAACATCTATAATGTGTGATCCTAATTGCTTCAGTGGGAGAAAAAAGTACTTCCTGATCTCCAAAGACAAATGTATAACTCTATTGATCATCACTTTAAATGATCAGTAAGTTGTTATTATTTTGGTATTACTTTGTGCATGCAGAAAAAAAAATCAAGTCAGTTTTTAAAGCAATCTACTGATTCAGCTAGAACCAGTTCCTGTGAAAATATATTTTCCCAGTTTTTCAGCTCTAACAGTAGAACTCTTTCTGTACTAAGAAACTTCTTTCAGCTAAAGAGATGTTGTCATCTTGCTCATTCAGGGCAAACTTCCAGTGTCTATGCAAAACATGTCCTCAGATTTTTATAGCCACATTTCCAGTGTTCCTCTGCCTCTCCTTTTGTGACCAGAACTAAAAAAAAATGGTTTATATGAACCCATAATGTGGTGGTCAGGCCTAGTGGTCAATTACTAGACTGAACATTGTTACATTACAACAGGGGTGTCAAACTCAATTTCATTGTGGGCCGCATCAGCAGTGCGGTTGCCCTAAAAGGGCCGGTTGTAGCTGAGTCGCACTAGCTACAGAGTGCAGAGTTCAGGATTACATCAGGATTATTCTACATACAGACTGCAGGGTTCAGCAGCGCTATGTACAGAGGGAAGGGGTGCACTACGTACAGAGAGCAGGGTTCAGGGGTCCACTACATACAGAGAGCAGGGTTCAGAGGTACGCTACATACAGAGAGCAGGGTTCAGGGGTCTGCTACGTACAGAGAGCAGGGTTCAGGGGTCCACTATGTACAGAGTGCTGGGCTCAGCACCGCGCTATGTACAGAGGGCAGGGGTGCGCTACGTACAGAGAGCAGGGTTCAGGGGTCCACTATGTAGAGGTACACTGTGCCCAATGTGCAACATCTCATTTCCACCGCTCCTCCTGGGTTCGGACCTTTACACCCTGCACTCTGCCCCCAACAACCCACCTCTAAACACATCTTCCTATACACCTCCACAGCTCTCCTCCCTCCTCCCACCTTCCAAAGCAAACCTCACATCTGTACTCTCTCCTACCTGACATAAGATTACATTTACAGAATATTTTCATGGCCACTACTGCTACAAATCCTCAAAATCCCACTCTAAAGATGCAGCTGCTGGATGCAGATTAGAACACACAGCCGCTGGAGACACCAGGTACCTCTGCCACTGACAGACTATGCCGGATCGACAGCGCATGCGCTCAGCTACTCACAGCCAGGGCCGCTGGGGAGACTGAGGTGGAGAGCACAGGAGGAGAGTGTGTTTACTACTGTTGCCAAGAAGACCTGTTCCATGACAGCAGAAAGCAGCTAGTGAGAACAGGAGGTGGTGGCTGGCGGCCGCTACACGGGCCACATCACAAGACTCGGCAGGCCGGATTCGGCCCACGGGCCTTGTGTTTGCCACCTGTGCAGTACAAAGTGTTAATTTCAGTGGTGGCTGCAGTGGAGGAAAAAATCAACGCGGAAGTGCTAGGGAGGTGAGGTGTTTGTGGTGGATTTTATAGACACTCTGATTTAGACCTGAATGAGCAACGTAACAATGTCTCTTTAAACTACTTTTAATCCAATTGGAAAGAGTGTCCTTTTGTTTTTTTTGTAGTGACTTAAAAATGGACAACTCTCAACTGAGTTGTCTAAACTGAGTTCACTGTTTGTTCAAATTTTGAGTTCTTCGTGACCTTTGCTCATTTAGTTGCATTTTTCTTACAGCTGACATCCTGTGATTGGACAAGAATGCCTTTATAACAAAGAACTATCAGCGCTACAGGTGAATGGGCTAATCAAGTCTATAGGGTTGATTTACTAAAACTGGAGAGTGCAAACTCTGGTGCAGCTGTGCATGGTAGCCAATCAGCTTCTAACTTCAGCTTGTTCAAGTTAAGCTTTGACAAAGAACCTGAAAGCTGATTGGTTTCTATGCAGAGCTGTACCAGATTTTGCACTCTCCAGTTTTAGTAAATCAATCCCTATGAATATATATACAGAATTTCTCCTCTTTTGTCTCACCAGACACTGGAAAAAATGACCATGAGGAACTCTTCAACATACAGGCCTTGCTGCCCACTTCAAGTAGGGGAAATCCTTAAAACAAAGTCTGAAACAGAGACAAAAAGAGAAGGCACAGAGCCTAGTGCATTATTGAAAGACCATTTTATTGTGAGAAAAAAAAAAAATTCAATATACTCACTAAAGTGAAAAACTGCAAGCCTATGCGTTAGTTCACACATGTGTTCCAGTGTTCTTTTTTCTTTTCTGCATGCAAATGTATAGAAAGTAGTTTACATGGTTTTCAATGGCATAGTTCACACCAGTGGTTGCAGTCCCAGTGCATTTCGGTTACAGAAAAAAAAAGTAGAACATAAAGTAGAACATAGTTACTATGTAAGTATGTAAAAATACTGCATTGTTCCTGCATAGAACTGTACTGGAACATAGTAAAATACATCAAAACCAACTGGAACACACCTACACACATCAAAAACACATAAAAATGCAGTGGACCCACGTACAGTAAAAAAAATACAGGAAAAAGGAAGAAAAACAGCACCTGGAATGCACCCGAAAAAACACATAAAAAACACATCTAAAACACACTGGAGCGCATACAAAGCATGTCAAAAACACGCATTCAGAAATGCATCCGGAACAGATCTGGAGGATGTTTTTGTGGTGTGAACTGGCTCTATAATCAATCCACTATCAATGCTTAAATGATGCTCATCTGCAAGGGCATAGCTTACACATTTCAAGGCCAGTGCTTTCTTCATTGGGGCTAACCACAACACCTTCTTGCAATATATAAGAACAATGATTAAGGAAGACACCAGGAACTGGGGGGCCAAACCTTACAAAGGGGAGGGGCCATATTGCTGTGAAGAAGGCTGTATGCGGAAATGCATCAACTGTTTTTAATCTTGACTTTTATGTAGATTTTCATGGGGTTCTGGAGTTGTCGGCTACATCTTTCTTGGAGCTGCGTTTTCAATGGCTGGAGGCCATTTGAGCCACAGCACCCAGTGAAGGACTCCACCCTTGATCTGTGAGGGGTGTTCCCTGTTGTGAGGGCTGTCTTTGTGCTTTGCCATATTGCCATACTGATACTCCTGAAGCATTAACCCTTGTAGAGCTATAAACCAACCAGACTGAGCAATTCACCAACTTTACCATACATGGAAAGATAGCAATCTGCACAATCACCATATAAATGTGTGCATGACATTTCATGATCAAACTGATAAGTAAACAAATTAATAAATAAAATATATAACAATAGATTCCATAAATACATGAACCACATATTATATTCATTAATATAAGGATAAAAATAATCATAAAAAAGTGATAAAATAAGATTTGCACAAAAACTGTTTTCACACATCTCATAGACTTATTCTCTGCACCAATTCATAAAAACATACTAAATCACCAGTGCAATAAATTATGTTAAAAAGCAGATCATACTTATAGTTAATTTAAGCGGTACCTAGATTGCTATCTGTAGTCTGTAGCCAAACCACCAATGTACAGGGCTTCCAGGTTTCCCCGATGCTGACACATATGCTCGAGGAGTGGGCAGCACTAATCTGCCTAACTGGAACGCATAGGGAAACCTGTATCAAGAGCTTTCAGGTTAGTCCCATTCTGTAGCTTGCCCTGGAGGACTGGGCAGTGCTCTGCTGTTTCTTATCACAATCAGAGCATGCCGTGCACATGCTCAGACTAGACACAATTAGAGCAGAAAAATCCAACTGAATCATAGGGAGCTTTCATCACTGTGGATCAGGAAGACACAAATAGGAAGAATCCCTTAAAAAATGACAAAGCGACTTTAATAAATAATACAATATAAAGGTGAACTAAATAACTAATAATTAAACTCAATCTATCATATAAGATGATGCCTGAAGTAAATTAAAAAATTTGAAAAGTTCATAATCAATTAATAATACTAAGTGATGATATCAAATAATACAAAATACTAACATGTGAGGAAAAAAATATTATATACATACTATATATATGGATATGAACATATACAGTATAAACATATACTGTATGTGTATGTAAATAAGAATATAGATTCATGTTGATTGATAAACACACTATCATTAGACTCTCAAAAGGACATATAGCGTAATAGCAGTTCCTGACAAAACAAAAACTAAAACCAAACATAGAAAAATTAATAGAATATAAAAGTAAGGGTCAATTACTGGCACAGGTCACTGTCCACAAGAGAAAGGGAGAAAGAATAATTACCACATTGCGAGGATAAAACCTCCACTATATATGGTAAAAAAAATATAAAATGTAAATAAAATATATGTATGGTAGCAAAGGTAAATAAGTAAGTAATGATGACCAATATAAAAAAGTAATGAATAGAAATACGTATCATTTTTGGCTAATCAAAACTATCTATCATCTAATACTAAGTGCATGAAAAAAGAAATAGTTTACCCAAAAAAATCAGACAGAGATGGAGAATCGAAAACTGATATATCTAATTCTCAATCCATACTGTATACCTAAAAGAACGTCTCACCTACATAACAATTCCAAACTAAATACCTCCAGACCCATTTATATCACTTAGTAGACCTCCAGACCTTTATTGAGGCCAACTGGGAACAGGCTGCCCAGATATATACAGTATCTCACAAAAATCTTTTCATGGATAGCAAATTACCATGTTGGTAGGCCCATACACCTAACTAGTATAAGCACAAAAAAAATATAGACAAGGTGGGGCTTTCAAGGCCAATGGGAGCAGGAGGAACATATACAACACAAAATTTGTCTAAAATATAACTTTATTATAATACTGTTATAAAACTAGTACATAAGACGGGAATGTTTCCCATTAGTGACATATATAAAAACATAGCAACCTTGAATTTGTAAAAAAAAAACATAGCAACCAAAACAAAAAACGCATATGTAGAAATATATTCCCCAGTGGGGATGCCGATACGTGGTATCAGGAGATGATGTTAGGGTCTCTGATGGAGCACGGTCTAAGGGTCCCCAGCAAGCCGACGCGTTTTGCACAAGGCTTCCTCAGGGCCAGAGAGACCAAAGACAATCCGATATTTCCCAATGCGAATCAGATCATGGCAGGCAAAGCAAAGAGTGGGCCAAACAACCAGGCTTTCCACAAGTAGTGATGACACAATAATCATCATACGATCATATTAGCACAGTGATTTTGTAGATTTCAATAGGAGGACGTGCGTGTGTGCATGCTCGCACCTATGTTGAGGTTCCCGTTATCTTGGACCATAAAGGCCTAATTGGCTACTTATTTTTTTCTAATGACAACATTAGTCAAGGTACATGGGCACATTTCAATTGGAATAGGTTTATCCAAAGTGTCCTGTATCCTACATGCAGCTAAAGGTTTCAACTTCAAAATATCCAGTCATAACATGAGGCAGGTGTACTTTAAATGGGTTCCATCTGGTTAGCCTATCACAGCGGCCGACCCATGGAATGCCAAGCAATATGGGCCTGCAACTTGTCCTGGTTTGGAGTGCCTGCCTGTTATGACTGGATATTTTGCAGTTGAAACCTTTAGCTGCATGTAGGATACAGGACACTTTGGACGGTCTTTGGTCTCTCTGGCCCTGAGGAAGTCTTGTGCGAAACGCGTCAGATGCTGGGGACCCTTAGACCGTGCTCCATCAGAGACCATTACATCATCTCCTGATACCACGTATCAGCATCCCCACTGGGGAATATATTTCTACATATGCGTTTTTGGTTTTGGTTGCTATGTTTTTATATATGTCACTAATGGGAAACATTCCCGTATTATGTACTAGTTTTATAACAGTAATATAATAAAGTTATATTTTAGACAATTTTGTGTTGTATATGATCCTCCTGCTCCCATTGGCCTTGAAAGCCCCACCTTGTCTATATTTTTTTGTGCTTATATCTTTTCATGTGACAACACTGAAGAAATGACACTTTGCTACAATGTAAAGTAGTGAGTGAACAGCTTGTATAACAGTGTAAATTTGCTGTCCCCTCAAAATAACTCAACACACAGCCATTAATGTCTAAATTGCTGGCAACAAAAGTGAGTACACCCCTAAGTGCAAATGTTCAAATTGGGGCCGAAGTGTCAATATTTTGTGTGGCCACCATTATTTTCCAGCACTGCCCTAACCCTCTTGGGCATAGAGTTCACCAGAGCTTCACAGGTTGCCACTGGAGTACTCTTCTACTTCTCTATGACGACATTACGGAGCTGGTGGATGTTAGACACCATGCGCTCCTCCACCTTCCATTTGAGGATGTCCCACAGATGCTCAATAGGGTTTAGGTCTGGAGACATGCTTGGTCAGTCCATCACCTTTACCCTCAGCTTCTTTAGAAAATGGAGGGGATCATGCTCTGCTTCAGTATGTCACAGGGGATGTCACAGGAGGGGAGGGGATCATGCTCTGCTTCAGTATGTCACAGTACATTGGCATTCATGGTTCCCTCAATGAACTGTAGCTCCCCAGTGCCGGCAGCTCTCATGCAGCTCCAGACCATGACATTCCCACCACCATGCTTGACTGTAGGCAAGACACACTTGTCTTTGTACTCCTCACCTGGTTGCCGCCCCACACGCTTGACACCATCTGAACCACATAATTTTATCTTGGTCTCATCAGACCACAGGACATGGTTTCAGTAATACATGTCCTTAGTCTGCTTGTCTTCAGCAAATTGTGCATCATCTTTAGAAGAGACTTCCTTCTGGGATGACAGCCATGCAGACCAATTTGATGCAGTGTGCGGCGTATGGTCTGAGCACTGACAGGCTGACCCCCTACCCCTTCAAACTCTGCAGAAATGCTGGCAGCACTCATACATTTATTTCCCAAAGACAACCTCTGGATATGACACTGAGCACGTGCACTCAACTTCTTTGGATGACCATGGCGAGGCCTGTTCTGAGTGGAAACTGTCCTGTTAAACCGCTGTATGGTCTTGGCCACCATGCTGCAGCTCACTTTCAGAGTCTTGGCAATCTTCTTAAAGCCTAGGCCATGTTTATGTAGAGCAACAATTATTTTTTTCAGATCCTTAGAGTTCTTTGCCATTAGGTGCCATGTTGAACTTCCAGTGACCAGTATGAGAAAGTGAGAGCTTTAACACACCTGCTCCCAGTTCACACCTGAGATCTTGTAACACTAATGAGTCACATGACAGCGGGTAGGGAAAATGCCTAATTGAATCCAATTTGAACATTTCCCTTAGGGGTGTACTCACTTTTGTATCCAGCAGTTTAGTTTTTAATGGCTGTGTGTTGAGTTATTTTTAGGGGACAGCAAATTTACACTGGTATACAAGCTGTACACTCACTGCTTTACGTTGTAGCAAAGTATCATTTCTCCAGTGTTGTCACATGAAAAGATAGAATAAAATATTTACAAAAATGTGAGGGGGGTACTCACTTTTGTGGGATACTGTATTTACATATAGTTACATAGTTAGTCTGGTTAAAAAAAGACACAAGTCCATCCAATAAAAGGGGAAACAAATATACAATCCTATATTCACAATCCTACACACACACTCAGAGGAAAGCAAAATGACCCAGAAAAGCTTGATCCAATTTGCTCCAGCAGGGAAAAAATCCTTCCTGATCCTCTAAGAGGCGTAATGCCCACGTTACTTCCGGTTCTTTGGAACGCAGCCGGAACGCAAACCGGCGTGCGATGCTGTAAAGCTGTTCCTTTGTTTACTTGATGTAAGTGGCCTCTTTTTTTCACCTATTAAACTGAACATACGTACTATGCCATGAAGTTCCTTTTTTCTTATATATTGATCGGTCTGTGTGGGGTCTGAGAGCGAGGCATTGAAGGAAGAATTCCATCTTATCTGAGACCTTAATACAGCATTCCACTTACCAAGGCTAGACCCCAAGGGGTCATCTGGTAAGTGTGTTGGACATCTGGTGGTGGATTTTCTTTTTTCTCTTGCTACCTCGCCATGAGAAGGCACCTTTTTTTCACAGCACTGAGCACTTTATAAGTCACTGGACTAATTTTCGTTATTGTTACTGCATTTGCAATTTTGCACATAAGGACTGTTTTCATTATAAGCACAAGTCGTGAACAAGGGGAATTGGTCCCTTTTGAATATAGAAGCACCTTAAGTCACTATATTGAATTTTGCTGCTAATATTGCATCTGCGTTTTTGCACATAAGTGTTGCCCCTAATTTTATAATATTATTTTTATATATAGAGTTTATGCACTGTCACTTTTATTATTGCGACACTTGCACTGTGCACTGTCACTTTTATTTGATTACTCAATCAAGAATATTTATCTGTGTAGATTTTGAATAATTTATTTATTTGTGAGCGCTGTCCCCCTCCTTTTTTCAATATTTATTAACACGTGTTGTTTTTAGGACTAGCAGCCCACCAATAATTTCATAATTTATGTTTTATCACTAGTATAATTTATAACTAACTAGCACTAATTTCCTAGGCGCGGTCACGTGATTTATAAAATCACCTCTTGGTTTGTTTCATTATATTACCCTTGTGTTTCCTATTACTGCAATCAATACTGAAACTTATTGACCTATGGTCACTCTTTCCTAAGTTGCCCCGTATTTCTATATCCATGAGCAGGTCTGTATTGTTGGTAATCAGTAGGTTAGTACCGCATTGTTTCTTGTCGGTGCGTTCACCATCTGACCCATGAAATTGTCCTGCAAAACATTTAGGAACTGCCGAGCCTTGGCTGAATGCGCGGTTCCTTCTGCCCATTCTATATCTGGATAATTAAAGTCCCCCATTATAATGACATTTCCCATCCTTGCTGCCAATCCTATCTGTAAAAGGAGGGCCGCTTCCCCCTCCTCCCTCTGGTTGGGGGTCCTATAGCATACACCCAATATTACCTTCCCTATAGTGCTTTCCTTTTTAAGTTCTACCCATAGGGATTCTGCCTCGTCCATAGTTCCATTATTATCATCCCTCATATTTACCTGTACACTGTTCTTAATATACAGACATACCCCTCCCCCTTTTTTACCTTCTCTATCCCTGCGATAAAGGGAATACCCCAGAATGGTTGCCATCCAATCATGAGAGCTGTCGAACCAAGTCTCTGTTATCCCCACAAAATCGAAGTCCTCCTCATACATCAGCAGCTCCAGCTCTCCCATCTTGTTTGCCAGGCTTCTGGCATTGGTATAGAAACCTCGAAATTTTGACTGGTTGCATACTATATCCTCGTTTGATGTTGTAAACAACCGGTCTTTGTGACAGATTGCACTGTCTGTCCTTCTAATGATTGAGTCCCCTACCACCAGCACCTGTCTTTCCTTTCCCTTTCTCCCGGCCTCACTGGAGGAGTTCTTCCCCTGGGAGCTAGGGGCATCGCTCTGCTCCAGCAATGCTGGTCCCTGACTGGTTTCCCCAACATCACGCAATGGGGCATATTTATTGGGGTGCTCCAGCCCAAGACCGGCCTCCTTGCCTTGTTCGCTTCTACCTCTCCTAACTGTCACCCATCTACTCTGCTCTGATGCTTGCACCTCTGTTGCTCCGCCCTCCTCTGTGCAGGCCTCGGCTTGCACCTGTCGGGTACGATTCCATCTCTCCTTCGGTATGAGTCTTCTCAGTGTTGCCAGCTTCTTCTCTAGATTCAGGACCTGAGCTTCCAGGGAAGCAACGTGCTTGCATTTTGTGCATTTGTTCTCACCCTCGATCGCATGATCGAGGAACGTATACATACCACAAGATGTACACCGAATCGCATCTCCACACCCTCCGGGCATTGTACCTACTAATCTAATCTAATGGGGATTCAGTAATTTAAGTCTGTCCTATGTGGCTGTTTCCTAGCTTCCTAACTCTACTTTCTCACCCTCTGGTACTCCGCTACACTCACTGACACTCCCAGACACTCAGGTACTCACAGGTACTCACAGACACTCACAGGTACTCCCAGACAATCACAGGTACTTCCAGACACTCACAGGTACTCACAGACACTCACATTCGCAGGTCACAGTCAGTCGCAGAGCACAGTCAGTCACAGGTCATGGTCAGTCGCAGAGCACGGTCAGTTGCTGAGCACGGTCAGTCGCAGAGCACAGTCAGTCACAGGTCACAGTCAGTCGCAGAGCACAGTCAGTCGCAGAGCATGCAGAGCACAGTCAGTCACAGGTCACAGTCAGTCGCAGAGCACAGTCAGTCGCAGTCAGTTGCAGAGCCTCTAGTGGCCAACTACACCACTAATAATCTTAGACCATTCAGAATATTAATCATTAACCACTACTATCTGAATACGGTCTTTTAGCCAGTTTTCTTTCCATTTACAAACTGTTTTTTTCCAAGCTTGTAAACTTTACCTAACACATTAGTCACGTGTGGTGAACTGTGTCAAATGCAAAATCCAAGTACACTACATCCACAGCCACTCCTTTGTAAATCCAGAAGTCTCTCTTCTGCACATTTTCTGGTACCCCCTACCTAGCTTCAGATCACCAGTAATGGTTTCAATAGCAAAAAGTATCAGACTGGACAGGTCTTTTCCATAGGATTGCTAAAAATGTAGAGGGAGCTAATATTTTCACCTCCCTTTAGAATGTTGTGCTTGTGTTCACCAAACCTAGTTCTAAGACAGCTGTAGGTCTGACCCATAAATAAGAGGCTGCAAGGGCAAATAAGACCATATAGTAACATACTGAGTATCACAGTTGATAAGACGCTTGGTAAGATGAGGGGACCCATCGTCCCCATTACCTCCTTCTTTCAGCACCACATATACTCGCAGGTGCCAAAATTCTTGGGCCTGCACCTTTAGCTCTCTGTTTGATCAAACAGAGAGTGCCAAAAGTCGTGTTCTTTGTCTTCTTTCAGAGGCCTCATATGACTAGAAGCAATGAAGCTTCATAAGTCACAAGGTTTTCTAAAGATAACAATTGGCTTCTCTGGCAAACTGGTGGAGAAATCAGGGTTCAATTGCAAAATTTCTCAATTTTTAATAATAACACGCTTGATGTCAAAAGCTTTATTGTTAAATCTGGTAGAGAAATATATTTGATTTGACTCAGAAGTGGCTTTCTTCATTAGACATTTGGATGTTTTTTGAAGTCAGGCTCATGGTGCTGTCTATATTTATAAAACACTTACTCAATGACATTCTCTCTATAGCCTTTTTCTTGGATTTCTTGTTTAAAATTAGACACTGCTCTTCTTAATCCTCCAGCTTGGTACAAGTGCACCACAATCTCCAAAACTGACCTACAAGCACATTTTGAATCCATTTTGGGTGATGATTACTCATAACGTGTAAATATGAGTTGCTCACTGTTGCTTTAAATTGAGTCATGGAGATGTTCTGGAGATGATTTTCATGTCAATGTCAACTCTCAGTTCCAGATCTGAAAATACTAAATGGTCAGTGTCCACAACATAAGTGAACCTGATTGCAAATGGATTAGATTGACAGCAGTGAATAGTGATGAGCTGAACACCCCCCTGTTCGGTTCACACCAGAACATCTCGAACAAGGGAAATGTTCTAGCGAACATTCAAACAATCACAAGTCCTCATTTGAAAGGCTTAAATGTAAGTGACTATAAATCGCCCGCTGGCCAGGGGAGAATCAAACCCATAAACTCTAACTTGCAAGCCCATTTTTCTGCCAGCAACACCGCCGAGCCAGCTGATTAACCTAAGACGCTCTCTGCTTAACTAACTTCTATCTGAGTTTGACAGCTCTTTTATAGGGCTCTGACATAACCAGCGCCCCATAATCCACTGCTTAGATGCAGTGAATAAATTACTGACGTCACATCAGAACAATTAATAGGTTTTAATTAAAATCCATAATAAAATTAATATTAAGTATGGATATTAAATAAAACCTATTAAATTAATTATGTATGCGGGGACTCGAAGTTCCCGCGAAGAAGCCCATTTGTTCGCCATTCGGCGAACAGTCAGTGTTCGAGTCGAACTTAGGTTCGACTTGAACATGAAGCTCATCACTAGCAGTGAATTAAATCTCCTAAAACCTAACTAGAACCATCTCAAATAAAAAGGATGTCTATGATCAATGTATTTACCATAGAGGACCTGAATGGGTTATTAACATGCACAAATTAAAAATTGGGATGGCTGCATTCCCTTGTTCTTAAGAGCAACACTTTATTAATATAAAAAGCCCCAAAAAGCAGCTAAATGGTACCCTCTGCCCTGAAAAAAGCACAGCAACTGTTAAAAATGACCTGTCTCTCTCTCCCCCATGTGTACATTCATACTATTGAGCTGCTTTTATGGACTGTTTTTGAATTAATAAAGTTTTACTCTGAAGAGCAAGGGAGTGCAGGCATCCGGATTTTTTATTTGGGCATGTACAGTGGCATGCTGGGCTTGCACCCCTCCTGTGTTTGGAAAGTGGATGTTAATCGCCAGCCTACCTTGAGCAGTGATAATAGTTGATCCAAATGGGTTATTGTTCCATACTGTATATAGAGATGTTTCCAGAAACCAAATAAACAAATTAGAATGGCCCCCATTGCAATTCCTCTAATCTGTCTGTAAAAGTCTTTCATGAAAGTGAAGTAGCTGTGTTCCAAAGTGAATTGAATAAAGTCCAAAATTAACCTAGCCTGTAATGGATGTATATTGGGATATTTACTCAAGAAAAACTAAGCAGCTTGGAGGCCTAATTGACGATAAATGGAAGTATATCCAGTGAAAGCTATTTGCAGCCCAGCTGCCACAGATAGCTGGAAAGTATATGTAACATGTGGCCAGAATCCCTGACATAGGAGGGTAGCTGAATAACAAGGTTATGGAGGAAGTGGCTGATATAACATCCCAATTTACTAGCAATGCTGTGTATTTCAGCTACAATATGACTCCCTGGAGGATTCAAACTTGTGAATTGATTGGATATGATAAACAAAGGGGTTAATTGAGAAAGCATGATATAGGAACTGTCATTCAGGTTTATTGATCGCTTTTATTTGTAATGTCTGGTCCAAAGGTGTTTTCAGTGATGTCTTGTATGATAAAATTTGTTTACCTGAAAACATTTTGTAAGTGTCCTAATCAGTAGCCTGTTGATCTCCAATAGCTAAGCCTCTCTAGTTTGTATAACCAGACCCCTCTTTTATCTGCCTGATGGTAAACCCAGGGTTTTGCTTGAGATGTTGAATTGTATCACACTTTATCTTATAGAAATGGGATCTATAATACTTTTTACATTTCATTCTGTTTATTGAAGTTTTTACATATTCAAGCAGTACAAAAAAGAAAGATTGCACAATATCAAAGGCATTCAACAGTATTATGTCTTCCATATTAGAGAACAATAGTGGCTATTACAAATGCATGATACATGGGATTAATACAAATTGTAGATAATCCTAACTCACATAGAGCTCATAACAAAGCCTGCATAATCATTGATGCACATTGACTACACATCACACAATTGCAGCCAATTCCAAGGAGCAATTGAGCAGGATTTATAGGGGTTAGAATGTTGATGTGATCATTGAGTGCTACTGTTCCTACTTTAGGTTATGTAAAACACTACCGTAAAAAGGTCACTAGAGTGCATTGTTAGGAAAACACACTTAGCAAAACAAATGCATGTTGAGCTGTTTCAAGGTAACAGTCCTTGGTTCTGTCTGGCACTTGCATTAGAGCAGTTCCCTCAGGTGAGGCCCAGGTTTGTGCACTCGGATGGTTCCTTGCTGTCAAATTTTTAATTTGAGACAGTTTTTCCCAAATGTCTGTTAGCGGTGGGGTTAAACACCATGGAGTATGCTTCACATTGCTTCTGCTTTGAGGCAGCCACTAAAGTGGCTCGGAGGGGTTTGGAGGCCGGGGTAAAGAGGCGCATTGGGCAGTAGGAGTCCAACAGATTCCAGTTATATGTAAGACCCCTTGTTTCTGTCTTCATGTTTTATGTTGTTTGTTTGCCTGGTTTTCTTGTGTGGTGGGTGCACTCTGCTTTTGTATCTTTTCATGTGACCTGCAGTGCCTTTTTTTGGATCCCCAGACATTCCTATGTTTTCTGGGGGGGCCAAAAGGGCTGAAGTTTGACCCAATTGCAGGCAGTTGGGCTGGTAGGCAGGTAGTGTCAAGTGGATTGGCGTTCCTAGCATGCTGTGGAATCGGGTAGTGCCCATAGTGCACCGCTTTCCCAGGCTGGACACGGAACCCAGACATTTTAGTTCTTCATGTTGGGGGAAATGATCTGGACCTCCGTTCCATGAGGGTGCTGATCAGGGCCTTAAAGTTCAATTTTTTGAGGCTTTGTACTTCCTTTCCTGAGATGCTTATAGTCTGGTTGGACATAATGGCATGCATTTCATGGCGGGCAGCTAGATCAGTGGAGAGACTAAATAAGGCTCAAATTAAGGTCAACAAGGAAGTCAGGAGGTTTGTGTGCAGGAACGGGGGTTTCCCTAGGGATGACTGTGTCTATCTCAATGTTATTGGCACTGGTTTATGGTTTTTGAGGTTGCAGGTGGGGCTTTTCATGGTGTGCACAAGTGTAAGGCTTTACACTTGTGTCACTGTGGCGGTTTGGGGTCCTTGACGATGGTCTAAAGCTTGTCTTATTGAGAAAAAGATGGGGACCCATCTGAGGTATGGAATCCTCTACTCGGTACAGTTCACGTTATAAGGACCGGGCAGTGGAAAGACAGGTGGGCGTTTGAGGTCATCTGGGTTAGTCCCCACGGTGGTGTTTGAGGGCCAAGGTCAAGATGCTAATAAAGAATGATTTAAGCACAGAGCATACATGACAGGGTGGAAGGAGAACCAAGCTGAAGGGGTTCACTATCTTAAAAGTAGGTGGTCAGTTACTGTCCCTTACCTGATTGGTCAGGTAGACAGGGGGATGGGGGGGAGCTGGAGAGTATGGTTGTTGAGCAGAAGTTGTTTAAGCTCACTCACAGAGCAGGAATCGTTGAAAGAAAAAAATGTGGTTTGTCAGGTTGCATGTGAAGCAGTATCTTAAAAGTTATAATATAATATCAAAATATATAATTTAATTGTACTACTGTATACAATATATATATATATATATATATATATATATATATATATATATATATATTTTTTATAAAACTGTTTATTGAAAGTATTTGCATTAGATACAGAAAAATCATAACAACGGGAGCATAGCCAAGTACACGTTATGCAATCTCTGGCTGTTCGGAAACAATATTTTTTAATACTATAAACTATGTATGCTTCCACATACTATTCTCTTTTTATTATCCTTTTTTAATTTCTATTTCAAATTCATATGGATTTGAATTCAGATGTATTTTATTTATTCATTTCTATTTCTGTTAGGCACCTGTGAAGAGTTAAAATACATGTACTATTTGAAAATTATCCACTGGATAAGAATATTTCTAAAAAGGTAATTATTCTGTAAAATAAAATTGTATTTAAGTACAAATAATATGAAACATCAAAGCGATTGGTGGCCTAACATTCAACTATTTACAATCATTGTTATATCTGTTTAATTGAAATCCAAGCTAATAAAGTGCTAGCTATGCTATTATGAATTAAACAAATGCAGAATCATTTGGCACATGACATCAAGATGGTTAGTGTCACTTTTGAAGAAGTAATTACAGCCTGGAACAGTGAAATATTTATTAACTTATCAAATTAAAACACCTTTTGACATGTCAGGGTTTGTGGGTAATAGCAGTTTCTCTTTTGCGATGGTAATTTGTATGATTTATGTATCCTCTAAAGCTATATTGCATGCCAAAAAGCTGCCTGAAATAATTTAATTTAAAAAGTATGAGCAACATGTATCTTTGGCCAAAGTAACAGGGCCCCGAGGGCAGCAGACTCTGAGAAGAGAGAAGCCTCCTTGTGTTTACTTCACAGCTTGTTACTTCTCACCTGGAAAAATGTCTCTAAGACTCTTAGTTTCTTTATAATAAACTAATGTATGCATCTTTGTTTAATGCTTAATGATATTTATGCAAGGCTTGTTTTTGCTACACAAAAAGGTTTTAGCTATAAAGTACTTCAGAGTGTGCTTTATAAATTACGATACAAGGCTTAACAGAGAATATTTTAAAATACTGTATATGCAAAATAAAATTCCTTACTTTGAATTTTAGCTATTTTCCTCTTAAATGAAAGTCTCGAAATATTTATTTATTAAAAAAAAAGATTTTTCTGAAGCCTTAGAGCAATATTAA
Organism: Pelophylax lessonae; assembly: GCF_965119305.1. NCBI lineage: Eukaryota > Metazoa > Chordata > Amphibia > Anura > Ranidae > Pelophylax > Pelophylax lessonae. The sequence continues at coordinate 168,920,413 of NC_138771.1, forward strand.
TTGTGATGTATCATTTGGAAATATGTGGTGACTATCAGTATTTTTCCTATCATTGAAAAAAAAAATCTGCACTGAATAGCCTTCCAGCCTTACAGATGTGGAAACTTTCTACATTAATTAATTTGGTTTTGAATTATTTTTAGCCAGCTGGCAGCAGCCAGTAGAACCTTGCAGACGGGATTGCAGCCAAATTAATAAGCTCTTTCATAACACTGTTGAGTCACCATACAAGTTTCTCAGTAAATTCAGTTTATAACAAAGAGATCAGGTGCAGTAGTATTTTACATAACTTTATGGGACACAACCTACGGCTAGCCTAGGCTAGTAAGCAATTCACTAATAATATACATGAGAATTTAGCATTTCAGGTAATGGCTGCTGTATCAGATAATAAATCAAGTGCATTAAGGACTTAAGGAGTTTAAGTTTATGTGATGCTAGCATCACAAGTCTTTTTTCTGGTTTACTGTTTCTGCTTGGGACTTAGGCTCTCTATGATTGGGATGGAAGAGCAAGGTGGGTGGGTTGGGGCATTTTTTAGTTTCCAGAGTTTACTTTTTTTCTGGACTGGTTTGTATTTTGTGTTCCTTGGTATGTGCCTGTGCCTTCCTTATGTCTGATTGTTTTGCCAGCATTGTTGCCAACTGGGTGTGAGATGTTTTATCCTAAAAGTATTATTCATTTTATTTCTGTACTGTAATGGCTAATAGTCTTAAACTCCTTTCGTGGAATGTCAGGGCTCTGAACTCGCCATGGAAACAGTCCCTCACATTCTCCTTTCTTAAAAAAATACAAACCGCATATCATATGCTTGCAGGAAACACATTTAGTACCCCCCAAAACTCTGGCACTCAGTAAAGCTTGGATAGCACACTTTTTCCACGCCTCACACACCTCCTACTCCAGAGTAATCTCTGTACTTCTCACTAAGTCTATCTCAGCTGAAATTATCCGCGTCCGCACTGATCTGTAGGGCCGTTTTGTTATTATATCTATTCAGATTGGATGCTGTGTTTTAAATTTGGTAAATCTCTACATGACCCCCACCCGTTCTCTCCTGAACTTTTGACAAGAATAGCCTCACTCACTTTGGATCTTCCCAAAGGGCCCATGTTGTACACTGGAGATTTTAACGCGTTAGTAGTCCCTATTTGGGACCGTTTGCGGGGTGAGGGAATATCTTACCAGGGTTTATTTTAACTGGATACAGGTGTATGGTCTTGTTGATGTGTGGAGAAGGAAGCATCCAGAAGTTAGGCAATTTACTTGCCATTCAGACAGATTCCATGTGATGTCCCATATTGATTATGCATTTGCCACTCCTTTCACCCTTCCTTTCATTTCTAGTGCTTCTATTTTACCCCGTGGCATATCTGATCATGCCCCAATTATTTATTGAATCAGATATCCTCCCCTCTCATAATCCATCTCTATGGCGTTTAAATTCACATTAGCTAGAGGATCCCACCATCTATAATGCTTACCTACTTGCCTAGTGGTGGAATATTGGAAACTTTACTCTAATGCGGTTAATCCAGTCACTGAATGGGAGGCATTCAAAACCAAACTTTGAGGTACTTTTATGTCCATTATGGGAGTACTTAGGAAAAACAATTAGCTTCGTACTGCTGAGTTGAAGGCTGATATGCTGGAAGCGGAGAGGGCATATACTGATGCACCCACACCACATTCCCATGGCCATTGGTTGCACTCCCGCAGACTCTATGAGCTCCGATTGCTCGACCTCACGTGGAAAAACATGTTATATACCTCTCAAAAAATGTTTGAACATGGTATCAAGGCTGGACGTTTGCTGGCTTATCTGGCGCGCCCATATTGGGTTCCTACCTCGATCCCCCACATATGTACCCCACTGAACCAAGTGGTTGACTCCCCTGGTGACATTCTGGATGTTTTCATGTCTTTTAATACTAGGTTATATTCTACAGCAGTACAATATGACGACACTCAACTGTCGCAATAAATGACTGATATCCCTCTTCCGGTGCTAAGCGTAGGGATATGCTGGATGCTCCACTCACTAAGGGAGAAATAGAAATGGCCATTGCACAAATGCCAAAGCATAAGACGCCGGGACTAGATACGAAAATATTGGCGAAAGTAGTAGCCAATCGCCTAAATGCCATAGTCCCCTTTTTAGTGCAGAATGACCAAGGAGGCTTTGTCCCTGGTCTGTCCACAAGGATCAATATTCGCAGACTCTTTCAGAACCTACAGTTTCCACATGATCACTCCTCCACCTGGGTTATTTTATCTTTAGATACATGATAAGGCATTCGATAGTGTGGAATGGTCTTATTTGTTCAAAGTTCTACAGCTTTATGGCCTGGGCCCTCGGCTGATTACATGGATTTGGCTCTTATACACTGAAACGGTTGCTAGGATACAGATTAATAATAATCCCCCCCCCCCATATTTTCGATCTCCAGGGGTACACGGCAGGGGACCCTATTATTCCCACTTCTCTTTGCTCTGGCTATTAAACCACTGGCCCTCCGTATACACTCCTCCTCCTCTTCCATTCAGGTTCTTACCATAGGTACCATAGAGGAGTGCATATCCCTAGTATATATGGCTGATCCCTCCATATCCTTATGTTCTCTGTTACAGAAGATAGAGGAGTTTGGTGACTTTTCAGGCTTTCGTATTAACTTGTCCAAGTCTACCCTCTTCCCACTGGATCCGGGAGTAGAGCAAATGATACATCCTGGTTCACAGCTTAGGGTAGTGTGTTCTTTTTGATACCTGGGAGTGATAATACAACTGCCTTTACACTCTTATGTGGCAAATAACATTGATCCGATCATCACCCAGCTTAAACAAAAGCATAGACTGGTGGATGAACCTCCTGCTAGATCTTATGGGGAGAGCCAATCTATTAAAATTATATTCCTTCTGAAACTACTGTATGTCTTAGCCAATGCCCCCTGTAGAGTCCCTAAGTCCATCTTTCAACAAATTGATTCCCTATGCTCAGGTTTCCTTTGTAACCGTCAAGTCCCTAGAATTGCACAGGAAACACTTAGACTGCCTTCTAATATGGCTGGCTTAGCCTTTCCAAATTTTTTTTGTACTACCTAGCCTCCCAACTTGTAGTTGTCCATGACTGGCTACACCCCTCCCCTCCCCTCATAATACCTGCACTAATACTGAAGCTGCTATAGCTTCCTCCTTGGAAACATTACATAACATTGTATATCGGAGAAAGGTGCCTGACTGTCCAGGGACAACCATGCTGCGTACTACATTATCCATTTTTATTCCCACATTGCAATAACTCCTTGCGGTCTCTAATTCACAATATTGGATCAATAGAGGAATCAAATATCTTTATCACGTATATACCGAGAATCGCCTCAAATCCTTTGCCCAACTGAGAGAGGAATTCACACTTCCTCCCACTTCCCTCTTTTCATATTTACAACTCTGACATGCTATGCGAGCTCAGTTTGGCTTCCTCTCCCCGCCTTTGCAAATAACCCCACTGGAAAAACTCCTTAGGTCCACAGAGACTACTAAACTAATATCTAGTTATTACTCTGCTCTGATGACTGACTCTAACCCTAAATTCACAGCAGCCAAAAACCGATGGTCTAGTTTAGATATCCAATTCTCTGCTGAGGATTGGGAGCAATTTTTGGATAAAAATAATGTTATACCTTTAAGGGAAAAAAATCATACAAATAAAAATTTTCCATCAAACCCCTTACCCCAGAACGCTTGCACAAAATGAAACTCCGCAACTCCCCTGAATGTTTTAGAGATTGTGGAAATAGGGCTGATTTTATGCACTGCTTCTGGTCGTGCCCAGTGGTTTCAGTATTTTGGTCAGAGGTCAGTGGATTCTTATCCACTGCTTTAGGGGTTCCCAATATCCTCCACTCTAAAAATTGTTTGTTAGGCATTTTTGGTAACCTATCATTCTCTACTCAAGTTAGAAATGTGTTATGTATACTGTATTTCTATGCCAAGAAAACTATTCTATTGTGTTGGAAGGGGCCCTCTTGACCCTCTATAATGCCATGGCGGCATTACCCCATCCGGCGAGGACTGTGTGCAAGTTTGGAATAGCGCGGCACGGGCGTTTAGATAACCATAAGGGACACGCTACATGCATTAGGCTCCCGTCCTCTCCAGTAAATATGGAGTGATTACCTTCACTACTACGTATTCATATAGGTGCCAAAATACGGTGCTTTCCATAAACGCACAACAGTCCTCTTCGTTAAAAAATCCCCTACGGAATTGAGATTTATGCCTGACTACTATTGTACAGACAAACGAAATGATATGCTCCAGATGAAGCTTTTCTCCTAAGAAAGCGAAACATGTCGAGCAAAGGTCAAATATTATATGGTGGAAGTTAATTTACACTCTCAGTTGATCCCACGGACCGACACCTTTTCTATTTTGGTGTCCGCCGGTGGTTTTTGTCTGATTGTGAGTGAATAGTCCTGAGAATGTTATGACTACTAATTGTTCTGTACTTTAAGATGTATGTAAACCATTGTTCTAAACCTTATGTATTAAGATATACCACAGTATAGACCATTTATGGGTCTGATTTGGTCCTTAACACACAATTATATGCCTGCATTCTTCTTTGGTTTTAAATATGTTTTGAATAAAATAACTTGTTTTTAAAAAAACATTTGTGCCCGAAATCCTTGTTTCCCAGTCCTCTCACTCGTTTATGACTAAGAGAATATAATTTCAACTGTATTCTCTCCTGTCTTTGGTTTGTCATTATGGATTTTATGGACTTTCAATAAATGGATTTTATCTTTTTCTGCTCTCAATTCGGTGTGCGGTTGCCTACTTCTTAATTGACCAACCTTCTATAGCCTGCCCAAAATTCATAGGAATCCCTATTGTCCAACAGGGCGACCCATAGTCTCCGGAAATGGTAGTCTAACTGAGAATCTCAGTAGAGTAATCGACTCTTATCTACAGCCACACATACTAGCACTAACTTCTTTTGTAAAATATACTATTCATTTCCTGCAGATCATTGAAGAACTAACTGTGTCAAAAGATTCTTTCCTTGTTATTATTAATGTGGAAGCACTATATAGCTCCATTCCACATCAAAAAGGTTTGGCAGCTATACACAGGGTGCTAATGCAAAGGTCAATACATGACAAAGCATTGAATGAATTTATCCTTAGTGGACTATAGGGCACACTAACAGGCACTCCTCAAGGCACACTAACAGGCCAGATTTTAAGTATTACCTTGGGGAGATGCAGACTAGAATACTGCAATCACTGAGCAGCACATTATATCACCTGTGATGTATTTCAGTTTTCTTGCAAACCTGCCTGTTAGTGTGCCCTGAGGACCGGAGTTGATAAACACTGGACTAGACTATATTCTTCATTATAACTTTTTCATGTTTGATGGTTCCCATTACCTCCAGGTAAAGGGTGTGGCGATGGGCACATACTGTGCTCCATCGTACACCAATCTGTACCTGGGGGAGTGGGAACGCTCGTTCCTCTCAGATGAGGACCTCGTCAAGTACACAGGCCACATATCCACATGGTTTAGGTACATTGATGATGTCTTTATCATCTGGGAGGGACCTGATGACACTTTGATTAAGTGTGTTCAACAAATGAATGAGGACCTCGTCAAGTACACAGGCCACATATCCACATGGCTTAGGTACATTGATGACGTCTTTATCATCTGGGAGGGACCTGAGGACACTTTGATTAAGTGTGTTCAACAAATGAATGCCAATAATTTCAATCTAAAGTTCGCAATGTCTTATGACAAAACTACCATTACATTTTTAGAAGTTCAAGTTAAGCGCAATCCAGACAGCCAATTATGCAGCACTCTGTTCCGCAAAAGTACCGCCAGGAACACAATGCTGCATGCTAACAGTTTCCACCCCACACCTCTTAAAAATTCAATTCCTTTTGGCCAGTGAAATAGAAGAATATCCGTGCTACCCAAGGTTTACAATAGCAGCCAGCATTAATCACAAAAAATTACAAGAAAATGTAAAACAGAAATGCAGCGCTAAAATGTCTGGATACAGTCCACAGTATAGCATAAGTCCACTCCTAGATGGTTTGTGAAGTACTCAATTCCACAGAAAACACCTTGACAAGTGAAGATCTATTAATACTGGTGAATGAGACTGGAACGATAAGCACCTCCACCACACAGAAAAAAGCCAATTGGCCTCTTACCAAATAGCTATGACCGCTGTTCTCACAGTGGTCATAAACTGCTTTAAGGTCATACAGGAGATCAGCCCCGGAAGCACGCGATGAGGAATCCCAGAAGATCCAGGAGCCAGGACAGATAAGATATCACCTCTCCCGTATGCCAAAAACACAAAAGGGGGGAGACAAAAGTGCAGTATGTTCCAAAGGTGAAAGTTTATTTAAAAAATAGATGCACTCACCAAGCATATGCAAATACAGGCTTTCAATGAATGAATCAAATGGAGATAAAACCGCTATGAAGCGGCAAGTCCGTTCTGGCTTGTGACGTCGGCATACACAGAGAACTCCGCCTACATGTTTCGCAGGCAACTGCGTCATCGCGGGGGGGGGGGGGGCTTTATCTTTATCTTTATCTTTAAACTAGGGCCCATCATTAGATCTGCCCACGTAGTTAATTATGGGAACTGATAGGCACTGCTGCATTCAATACCCTACAAGCATCTATATCATTTAATATCCCTTTTCCCCCTTTCCCTTTTTTTTTTTTCCTTTTTTACCTCTTTCACAAAATTTTCTACTGCAATTTTCTACTTTTATTTTTAGTATGTGTTTTGTCAGCTGACATCTACACATATAGATCTGTGACACTAGCCATCTGCAAGTCTTTACAATCTTTCTTTTGATACAATACGACACCGCCATTTGTCACCTTGCAACGTTCTCACCTCATAGGTAATTTTCATAGTATTATGTTTCATTATATTTTTAGCACTATACTGCTTTTCCATTTTTCACACTTATGGCTCTTTCACCACATTTTGGTGTACTTTTTCTTTACCTTAGTTCAAGAGTTTTTTAAGCTGTCCACCCCATGTGCATCCACTAGACCACTCAGCTGGACTAATCTTTTTTACTCACTTATTTAATCAATTTTTTACATATACAATTCACTTTTGTCATATTGGAAAGGTTTTTGCAGGCAGATCCCCCACTGTCTCACAGGGTGTCCCATTACATGACCCCCTGAAAGTCAGTTCCTTTCTCCACCTGCCCTGAGTTTGGGAGGACTCCTTTGGGATAATTCTGGACCAATGAAAATATTCTCTGGTAAAAAGATATCCATCAGCTTTATGGTAAATATGCAAGTGTTATTTTCATAGCCATTTTACTATGAGATGTACACTATATCTCTAACTTTATAGTGCATTTTATAAACATCACATACCCCCTGAAGAAGACCTTACGAAATAAGTTGAAACGTGTCGGGGTACCATTTTGTTGGTTGTGATTGTATATTCATTTTTTGTATATGTTAATACCAGTTATGTCAATATCTTTGATGGACCTATTGTAACCAGAGCTCATATTTTATCCTGTGTGGAAATTATTTAAACTATTTGTCAAAAAAAAATTCATTTTTAATTACTGTTTATAAAGACGTATTTGCTGCTAAAAAAAAATAAAACCCTGGGGGAATTCCTTTCCTTTTTTGGACTCGGTCCCCTGTTCCTCATGTTATTCCAGTTTGACTCTAGGGCCAGAAATACATAGCAGACTAAAGCTTCTACCCCCTAATTTTTGGCACAATCTACTTTTCTGGGACACAGTAATAGCCTGGAGATACTTGCCCAATCAGGGCAACCCTATGTTTCCCTCAGGGATACAGCACGAGCCCTTTACAACCTGAAAACCTGGGGCTTTTCATGAATCTGTTCTATATTTCTTCTTAAAGTGGAGTTCCAGCCTCAAAAATGACTTTGGGCCATCCGCTTGCTTTAAATGTCCTAAAAAAACAAATGGATAGTCTCAATTTATTTTTTCTTTACTTACCTTGTTTTTAAAGAAAGTATACTTACCTTCCTTCTACTTCCTTCCTCTGTGGCCCTGGCCCGCACCGTCACTTCCTGCTTGCGTTGACTCCTGGGATCTGAACGTCATCGCTCCCAGGAGTCAATGTGCCTGCACCGGCCCCGCTCGTCAGTTCTGGTGCAGGCGTGTCATTCCCTGTTAAACAGCTTCTGGGCATGCCCAGAAGCTGTGCAGGGATGACGCGCCTGCCCCGGAAGTGACGAGCTGCGCCGGTGGAGGCGCATTCTGGGATGAAGTGGACACCAAAGCGGGCACCGAAGAGGACGCCCTGGCATCAGTTGCCCACACCTGAGATGGCAGCGCTGGACAAGAAATTTTCAAGGTAAGTATTTCTTCTAAAAGGTAAGTGCGACGTGGGACAGTTCAGAGGCTATCCATTCTGGAATGCACTAGCCCTGACTGTCCCGGGGTTATTTTTTTCTAAAATACGTTTCTGAGGCCCTGAACTCTGCTTTAATTTTAACTTTATGAAATCTCTCTCATTGTCTTCAGCCACCAAGACTTCCCCACTAACTCACTCAACAATAAATTACTCATTTGGTATAACAACTAGAGATGGCCTTGCGGTTCGCCCGACGGTCGGTTCGCGGCAAATTTTGCTTGTTCGCTACCCGCCAAATTTGCGAACACATGGCGTCGTTCGTGGCAGCCATATTAGTTTACATTGGCAAAAAAGAAAAAAAGGGTTGTAACTTTATATGAGAGACATGGCAGTGACCAGGCTTGCACAGTTGAAAAATCATGTTTAATGGTGTAGCATAAATTACAAACATGATAAACATAATGAGACATGATACATAATGGCAAATAACTGAATTGGCAAAAAGGAAGAAATTATTTCATACTGTGATCATCCTACATGGACATCCTGGCTTTGCTGGCTGGCTGTTCGGGATGTCCCCCTTTGTCCCTCCCGGGAGCTGCGATGTGCGCTGTATGCCCCAGCCCTCTCTCCCTCTCTCCGAGCGGGGGATCGGGTAGGCGGAGCCACCACACATCGGCGTCACGCCTCGCACCGTCGTGCGGTGTCGGGTGACGCCGACAGCTGATTTCCATCTTCAGTGCTCATAAGGGAGCCAGCTGGACGGGTTGGCCTCTCCGGCCGTCCCCACGGCTCCCCCTGCTTGCACTGTACGTGACGCTGGACGCTACAGGACCGACGGTACTTGGCAGACACACTGCACACTTTGTATGATACTTCAGCTGGCACTTTTCCCTTATTTCCTCCTACCTTCATTACTCTTTCGGGCTATTACTTAGTCCCTTTCCACCTTATCCACTCTCTCTCTTTCTTGGACCCAGTCCCCTATGAGAGTACAACATTTCACTCCCTCCTTTCCTCCATTGGTTTCACATGGCAACTTTACTCTCACTGGTATTCTGTGGTCTCACTCCACCTATTCACATATTTTCCACAATTCGGTTTCAGTGCCTTTTTCCCTCACTTCACCTGCACCTTTTTCTTCTTTATTATTTCTCTTTCATCATCTCACAGTCCTTTTTACACACATACCCACTCACACCCATTTATAATATGCAAGCTAATCTATACCTCGTTATTATTACATACATTTTTGTTCCTGATACAGATACTTTGTATCTAATACTATCTCTTATATCCAACTTTTTCCTTCCCTTCATAGCATACAAATCATATAATGGTATATATATCTACATACCTACTATCTATTGTCATTTTATTCATTCTTGTTATATACATTTACATATAATTTGTAAAATCTACTATTACTTATTTGATATAGATACATTACCATCAACATCCAGACTATTCCTCTACTCAATTGCTTTTCTGTGTGTGGTGCTTCTTGCCGATGCCGCTGACCCCATGCGTCCTCAGCTCCCGGGTGAGGCACCTGGGCTCATGCCCCTACCTCCACTGCCAGCTTGTGCCAGGACTAACATGTAAGTTCTTGGAACTGTGGGGCTAATCCTCCCTTTTCCTTCCTTTATAAGCTTCCATTAACCACCAGCTCATGCAATGTTCTTATACGCATTTTTTATTGTAGACACGAATCATGCATCGACTCTGAAGAAGTGGCATATTCAGTCCATGAAACGCGTCAGTCAATGGATGCTATGATCAAACTTACTACGAATAAACCTATTACTCATTTAGATTGTGTATTATGCCATGCTGGCTTGTTTCGAAACTGCTTTAGGAATCAATTTCTTCCTTTTTGCCAATTCAGCTATTTGCCATTATGTATCATGTCTCATTATGTTTATCATGTTTTTAATTTATGCTACACCATTAAACATGATTTTTCAACTGTGCAAGCCTGGTCACTGCCATGTCTCTCATATAAAGTCCCAACCCTTTTTTTCTTTTTTGCGAATGAAGTTAGGGATGGAGACGCACGGGCAATCCCACCGTGCGCCTCATTTAAAGTTTCGCCCTCCCCCCCTCTTCCGTATTAGTTTACATTGGGGAGAACTTTGACCCATGATACAGCCGTCAGGTGGAACGGGACAGCCAATTGAAACATTTCAGCACATGGACATGCCCCCTACCCTATAAATATACATGAGCTGTCGGCCATTTCACATTCCGCTTTCTGCCAGTGTAGGGAGAGGTCTGCTGTGCTCATGAGGGAGAGTTTGCTAGATACAAATAGCTCTGTGAAGATCCACAAAAGTCCTTTTCAGGGCTGGTATTTTGGTACAGGTCTACTAGTATCTTTTCAGTTTAGGGACAGGTATCCAGTCAGTGCTTTAGGGGTAGTTAGAGATCGTCATCTGCAGTGACACAAATCGCTCTGTTAATGTCCACAAAAGTCATGTAAAGGGCTGCAATGTCGGTATAGGTCTATTACAGTTTCTTCAGTATAGGGTCAGGTATCCAGTCTGTGCTTTAGGGGCAGTTAGAGATCGTCAGCAGTGACACAAATTGCTCTGTTAATGTCCACAAAAGCCATTTAAAGGGCTGCAGATTTTTTGGTATTGCTGTGCAGTGCACTAAAAAGGGCTGGGGGGGTCTTGGGGTGGGGGAGGGGGGTAATTCACAGTATAATATACTTTGTAGAAAGCATATTAGCGTGGATTAGTAGTATTATTGTGCACTGCGCAGCATTGTGACAGGTGTGGGGGTGATTGAGCTTTTCTGCAGCAATACTACACACAGTGACAAAAGCACTTATAATGTATTATAACTGGTGTGATAGACCAATTGCCCCCCCCCCCCCCAATACCACATATTGAAGTGGGGTGTTATCTGAGTATACTTTTACATGTTTATTTGTGTCCTGCAACAATATTGCCTCTATTGCTGAGTTAAGTCTGATGCACAGTGCCAAACTCACTGGCCAATTTTTTTGAATGGCTGTGATAGACCAGTGGCCCCCCAATACCACATATTGAAGTGGGGTGTTATTTAACAGTATAATTTTCTAAGAGTGTATTTTAGTCCTGCAAAAATGTGGCTACACACAGTGACAACAGTTACTGGCCAATTATTTGTAGAACTGGGGTGCTATCTGAGTCAACTTTTACAAGTGTATTTGTGTCCTGCAACAATATTGCATCTTTTGCTGAGTGAAGTCTGGTACACACAGTGCCAAACTCACTGGCCAATTTTTTTATCTAGTGTAATACACCAATGGCCCCCCCAATACCACATATTGAAGTGGGGTGTTATCTGAGTAAACTTTTACAAGTGTATTTGTGTCCTGCAACAATATTGCATCTTTTGCTGAGTGAATTCTGGTACACGCAGTGCCAAACTCACTGGCCAATTTTTTGAACTGGTGTGATACACCAATGGCCCCCCCAATACCACATATTGAAGTGGGGTGTTATCTGAGTAAACTTTTACAAGTGTATTTGTGTCCTGCAACAATATTGCCTCTTTTGCTTTGTTAAGTCTGGTACACACAGTGCCAAACTCACTGGCCAATTTTTTGAACTGGTGTGATACACCAATGCCCCCCAATACCACATATTGAAGTGGGGTGTTATTTAACAGTATAATTTTCTAAGAGTGTATTTTAGTCCTGCAAAAATGTGGCCTCTTGCTGTGTAAACAGTGCTACACACAGTGACAACAGTTACTGGCCAATTATTTGTAGAACTGGTGTAATAAACCTGTGGCCCCCCAATACCACAGATTGAAGCGGGGTGTTATCTGAGTATACTTTTACAAGTGAATTTTTTATCCTGCAACAATATTGCCTATTTTGCTGAGTGAAGTCTGGTACACACAGTGCCAAACTCACTGGCCAATTTTTTGAACTGGTGTGATACACCAATGGCCCCCAATACCACATATTGAAGTGGGGTGTTATTTAACATTATAATTTTCTAAGATTGTATTTTAGTCCTGCAAAAATTTAGCCTCTTTTGCTGTGTTAACTGTGCTACACACAGTGACAACAGTTACTGGCCAATTATTTGTAGAACTGGCAGACTGATGGACCGGCAGATAGGGAGGAGAGGCAGGCAGAACTTGCATTGCACAAGAGGTACAAAGCAGACAGCAAATGTATCAGGAGCGAGCCATCAACCATGTACAGTCACATCTGGTGCTCCCAGAACGCCGACACGTGGCTCCGTAGTGTGGGCTTTTTTTAATGTGTCCGTTGCTGACAACAGTGTTGCCATCTGCAGCCTTTGCAGTCAATGCATAAGTCGCGGTAAGCCCAACACTCACCTAGGGACCACCGCCTTAAGAAGACACCTGAAATCCCATCACCGAGCCCAGTGGGAGCAATACCGTCAGAACCCACAAAGCCACACTCAAGGCTCACACCGTCCAGCCTCTTCTCCTTCTCCTGTCTCCTCACAGTTGTCCTCCACTCCACCTTCCATGATGCCGTCGTCACGTTGTTCTGGAAAAAGACAGGCTTCTGTGGCTCAAATGTTGGAGCGTAAAAAATGGTGTCCGACAGGTATACGAATACATTGGGTTAACGGCCGATGTGGACGCTCTGAGGAGTGATGAACCCCTGGACTACTGGGTGGGCAGGCTTGACCTCTGGCCAGAGCTTGCACAATTTGCAATGGAACTGTTGGCTTGCCCCCCGTCCAGTGTCCTGTCCGAAAGGACGTTCAGCGCAGCAGGGGGGATTGTGACCTATAAGCACACTCGCCTAGCTCATGACAGTGTAGACTACCTCACATTTATAAAAATGAATGAGGCATTAATATCTCAGAGGAATTTAACACATGTGACCATTAGACCATGTTTCATTGAAATTCCTCATCACAGGCCACAAATATCTGCCAGACCGCCATCCACCAACAACAATTCCTGGTCCTTTCCTTCGCTAAATACAATTTGCATAAAAGGCATTTCATGTCCATTGAATGGAAATTTTTGGGGTCTATACAGGCCGACACTTACTGTTCTGTATACTGTGAATGCCTAATTTATCTCCAGCCATCAAATACACTACGTTCTTTGCTGTCAGTTAAACCCATGTGAGCTAATTTTTGGAGCCTATACAGGCTGACACTTCTGTATACTGTGAATGCCTAATGTACCTCTAGCCATCAAATTATATGTTCTTTGCTGTCAGTTAAACCCATGTGGGCTAATTTTTGGGGCCTTTTATGGCTGACACTTACTTCTGTATGCTGTGAATGCCTAATGTACCTTCAGCCACAGAATACTACATTCTTAGCTGTCAGGTAAACCCATGTGGGCTAATTTTTGGGTCCAATACTGGTCGACACTTACTTCTGTATCCTGTGAATGCCTAATGTACCTTCAGCCACATAATACTACATTCTTAGCTGTCAGGTAAACGCATGTGGGCTAATTTTTGAGGCCTGGAATGGCCAACACTTACTTCTTTATCCTATGAATGCCTAATTTTTCAGACTGGAATTTTAAATCAATGGGTCTGTAAAGGTTCCGCCAAATTGTGGAATGGATGCGGACCCATTTTACAGATGTGTGAATGGACCCTATATGTATTGGACATGTATTTACTGGCTGCTGTATGAAAAAAATATATATATTTTTTGCTGTAAAAAAAAAAAATGTAGGGCAACTTTTTCAATTGCAATACTTCTGTTATAACATTTTCCATGTGCTGGGAGAATTTGTGCACAGCTAGTACGTCTTTTGTGGCGGCAAATATGACCTAAAGGTTTTTAAAGTTCGACTTTTATTAAAGTCCATGGGGCCCGCCGCGAACTCGCGGTTCGCAGACTTTTGAGAAAATTTGCGGCTGACATTCGCAAACTGCCCCGGCCGATGTCAGTCCATCACTAATAACAACATTTCTCAACTGGCATTCGATGAGACATGGAGAGAGTCGCAACCTAAACTTATCCACCTAGCCTACATCCCGTTCCTTTCTGTCAGGTTCTCCCTCTGCTTGCACTGGACTTACATCTGCTTGCTAGTGGCCCACAGGGCCGAATTAAAAAAATGGTATCTTGCACAAAGACAACCATAATGGATATTAAGAATGTACTAAAAATTATTTTATATTGGTAAAGTTTGACTTGGAAATATTGCATTCCGCTTCTACCACCTTTACGGATATTACTCTGTCTAATCAAGAAATAGACACCATTTAGACCTCATTCTGCTTCTTCTGGCTTTATTGACTGAATGATCATTTAGGTAGCACTTGATTCTGCTACCATCACAGTCCATCTCCATCAGGATACAGTCTACTGACCTATTTGACTATCAGGATGTAGGGCAGGTCATCCAGGATTGGTATTTGTTCTCTGTGCTTTTAGGTTATTCATTACTTGTAAGTTCTAATAAGTTCACTCATTTATTTGCATAAGTATGGTGCTGATAGAACATAAATAGTGCAGCGCTCAAATGTTAAAGTGAGTACAATGGGATACACACTGAAATGCAAAAATAAAGTCAAATATTCAAAATTAGACAAAAAGGAAGGTGACCAGTCCCACAGAGAAGAGTGAATACTTGTGATAAATCCCACACCAAAAAGAGAATATAATTCGCTCACCAGATGGCATGGACCCAAAGTACCTTACAGCAATTGGGTCATGCAGGCTGAAAGTGATGATCTCCTTGGAACAGATGGCAGAGGCTTCCACGAATTCTCCTCCAAATGGTGGATATAGGAAGGTCACTCAAGGATGGTACACGTATGGATATCTGGAAATTCCCACTCAGAAAGGTGTATGTGGGATATATCGAAAAGACACCATAGTGTGATACCATTTAAATGGTTTATTAAAGCAAAGAAAGTAATGCACTTACAATGGGTCAGATGGTAAGAAGCATTCAATACAATTCGGCACTCTTGACAATCCTAACGCGTTTCATTACACATAACCTTTTCAAAGGAATTAGCCTGGCTTTAATAAACCATTTAAACGGTATCACACTATGGTGTCTTTTCGATTTATACCACATACACCTTTCTGAGTGGGGATTTCTAGATATCCATATGTGTACCATCCTTGAGTGACCTTCCTATATCCACCATTTGGAGGAGAATTCGTGGAAGCCTCTGCCATCTGTTCCAAGGAGATCATCACTTTCAGCCTGCATGACCCAATTGCTGTAAGGTACTTTGAGTCCATGCATTCTGGTGAGCGAATTATATTCTCTTTTTGGTGTGGGATTTATCACAAGTACCGTATTTATCGGCGTATAACACGCACCTAAATTTTAGGGCAGAAATTTCAGGAAAAAAGCTAAAATTTAAAATAAACAGCTTTGAAATCAGAACATTTTTTAAAAAATTAAATGTAGTCTTACTAGTGCCCACGAATGCAGCCTCATCAGCGCAGTGTCCATACATGCAGCCTCGCCAGCACCAGTGCCCATAATTGCAGCCTCGCCAGCGCAGTGCCCATACATGCAGCCTCGCCCGTGCCCATAATTGCAGCCTCATCAGCGCCCATAATTGCAGCCTCGCCAGCGCCAGTGCCCATACATGCAGCCTCGCCAGTGCTCTTACATGCAGCCTTGCCAGTGCCCATACATGCAGCCTCGCCAGTGCTCTTACATGCAGCCTTGCCAGTGCCCATACATGCAGCCTCGCCAGTGCCCTTACATGCAGCCTTGCCAGTGCCCTTACATGCAGCCCCGCCAGTGCCCTTACATGCAGCCTCGCCAGTGCCCATACATGCAGCCTCGCCAGTGCCCATACATGCAGCCTCGCCAGTGCTCTTACATGCAGCCTTGCCAGTGCCCATACATGCAGCCTCGCCAGTGCCCATACATGCAGCCTCGCCAGTGCTCTTACATGCAGCCTTGCCAGTGCCCATATATGCAGCCTCGCCAGTGCCCTTACATGCAGCCTCGCCAGTGCCCTTACATGCAGCCCCGCCAGTGCCCTTACATGCAGCCTCGCCAGTGCTCTTACATGCAGCCTCGCCAGTGCCCTTACATGCAGCCTCGCCAGTGCTCTTACATGCAGCCTCGCCTGTCCCCTTACATGCAGCCTCGCCTGTCCCCTTACATGCAGCCTCGCCTGTCCCCTTACATGCAGCCTCGCCAGTGCTCTTACATGCAGCCTCGCCAGCGCCGATAATTGCAGCCTCACCAGCGACCATTATTGCAGCCTCGCCAGCGACCAGTGCCACTAAAGAAATCACTTGTCCAGAAAGCATCCAGCGCCGAAAGGTAGAAGGGGGCGGGCGGCACAGAGGAGAAGGAAGGATGCGCTGTTATCGGAAGTCCCGGGGCCTATGATTGACGTCGGCATAGGAGGCGGGACTTCCGATGACAGCGGTCCTCCCTTCTCCTCGGCGCCGCCCGTCCCCTTCTACCTCTCGGCGCTGCCCGCCCCCTTCTACCTCTCGGCGCTGCTAGTGCTTTCTGGAAATGTTTTTTTCTTATATCGGCGTATAACATGCACTGCTATTTTTTCCTCCATTTTTAGGAGGAAAAAGTGCGTGTTATACGCCGATAAATACGGTATTCACTCTTCTATGTGGGACTGGTCACCTTCCTTTTTTGTCTAATTTTGAATATTAGACTTTATTTTTGCATTTCAGTGTGTATCCCATTGTACTTACTTTAACATTTGAGCGCGGCACTATTTATGTTATATTTGGTTGCCATCACAGTCTGTTGGAGTGTCAGCAGCTACTTGTTCACTATTTTTGTTAGTGCAGTATTTTTTACCACAATTACGGTGCTGATACACATGGGCTCTCTTTGACCTTTTGGGGTCCCAGTGTTATTGAATAAGTTCTATTCCCAAGTTTCCAAGATGTGCTGGAGATGTCACAAAGAGCAGGGCACACTTCTTTTTTTTTTTTCCAAAAGGGCACACTTCTTTAGCCAGTTTGACTCCAGAGCAATTCTTTTTTCTTTGTTGCATACATGTAAAAATCCTAATTTTTGGCAAGAAAATTACTTAAACCCTCAGAATATTATACATTTTATGAAAGCATAGGCCATGTAGAATAAAAAGGTTAAAAATTAGTTTCATGTGATATTTGCGCAACTGTTTATTAAACACAAATTTTCTGGAAAAAATATAATCAAATACATTTTAGTGTAAAACCAAGCCATAAAATACCAATTTTTTAGTTAAAATATAAAATATGAGGTTGCATGGAGTAAATAGATACCTAAAATTCTATATTTTAAAATTGCGTGTGCCTGCGATATTACCAAAAACGATGGTACCCAAAAATTACCAAAGGTGATATTTTAAAAGATGTTATAGCTCATCAGTTTCAAGTTAACTAGAAACTTTTGTGCTAGAATTATTGCTCTCACTCTGACGTTTGCGGCAATATGTCACATGTGTGGTGCGACTCCGGTTTACATACACATATGCACCCTGGGCATGTGTTTGCGCACGGGGCAGTGAGTGTTTTGGCAATTTTTTTTTATATATTTCATTATCATTTTTTTTTTTACTTTTTTCTTTTACTTATGTATTTATTTTTATGTGATTGCTTTCACAAGGGGTTATTAAACTTCTCTGTGGTAGCATTGGGCAGGTTCCAGGTACTCTTTTTGGAGACATTAGGGGTCTAATAGGTCCCAATGTCACCCCTGTCCTTCACACCATATAACCAAGCACAGATCGGCTTGGTTAGATGTGTCTCCTGGCTGTACTGGCCAGGAAATTGTGCATATAAAATTGGAAGTGACATCACTTCCAGTTTCATTGTTTGCATGTGAGAACGAGGCCCCAGTTTGGCTCGGTCTCACTGCAGTCTCTCCCCACCCACTGGCGGATGTCTTCCCAGACATCGGTAAGCACTGGACAGCCCGGAAACCATGGGAGGAGGGCGGGCCATCGGCGCGGGGGGGGGGAGGATGACATCACTGTGTGGTCTACAGCCATCAGCTTGTGATCAAAGGTTCACTCTTTGGACATACGAAGTACACCCAAACAGCTGAACTGGATATATTTTCTGGCAAAGGGCTTTGTTACATACGTTTTGGACGGAAGTTAAGAATTTAGTTCTCCAATTAATGTCCGTGAACCCCCTGGGATACTTGTTACACATTAATCCAGAACCTTTACACTGCTATAAGCATTCACTAACTGTCTATATGTTGAGCACAATCCTAGCTTGCATTTCTGATCTTTGGAAACAAACCCCCCAATTGACACTGGTTTGTTAGACTGAATGAAATCAGAGATCTGGAAAGCCTAACAACTACACCCTGCAATAAAGAAAAGGGCTATATCTGCTCTTCCCAATACCTTGACTCAATCTCTGGAACAGTGGCCCTTGTACAGTCAACATTTGGGACTCACTGTCAGACATAATGATACCTTTCCCTCAGGGGTGAGTTGGAGCTAAGGAAGCAGAGGACTTTTCTCCCCACCAGCACAACACCATTCCACCCCTCTAAGGTCAGAGGAGATGCATTGGATCTATTAATGCACACATTAGTGTACAGTGTATTAAAAAAAGACATTAATAAAGTAAAAAACAAAAAACAAATAGAAGTTTAGCTAAGAGGAACATATCAATAAACCTACACAAGTCCAGATTATGTCTGCTTGGTATTTATTTGCTTTGATGTGCAGAAGTTCTTTTACTAAATGTTAAACATCTAGCACCTATATTTCCAATATGATAATAACAACTCAGTAGCACATAGTAGGTATGTTTACCCGCTTCAGAACTAGGCACTTTCACCCACTTCCGGCACAGGCCAATTTTCACATGTCACATTTTGAATGCTGTACCCAAATTACATTTTTATACATTTTTTGAGACAGATAGAGCTTTCCTTTTTTTTGGTATTTAATCACCACTGTTTTTTTTATTTTTTGATAAAAAAAATGGAAAGAGACCGAAAATTAAAAAATAAATAAATATGTTTTTCTTTGTTTCTGTAAGAAAATGTTGTGAATAAGCAATTTTTCTCCTTTACTGATGTGTGCTGATGAGGTGGCACTGATGGGCACTGATGAGGAGGCACTAATATGCAGCACTGATGGGCACTGATAGATGGAGCTGATATGCAGCACTGATGAGCACTGATAGGTGCCACTGATGGGCACTGATATGCAGCATAGATAGGCGGCACTGATGGGCACTGATTGGCGGCACTGAAGAGCAGGCACTGATGGGCACTGAAAGGCAGCCCTGATTTTCATCACTGATGGACACTGATTAGCATCACTAATGGGCACTGATAGGCATCACTGATGGGCACTGACTGGCATCACTGATGGGCACTGACTGGCATTACCGATGGGCACTGATAGGCGACACTGTTGGGCACTGACTGGCATCACTGATGGGCACTGACTGGCATCATTGATGGGCACTGTTGAGGCTGCACTGATCATCAGGGCTCTGATGATCAGTGCACTGATAATCTGTGTAGGGCTCCCCTGTGAGGAAATGCCACTGATCGGCTCTCCTCTCCTCACACTGTCAGTTTTAAGAGAGAAAAGCCGATAAGCGGCATTTCCTTGTTTACACACAGCTAAACACATGGATTTTGGACACAGCTGATCACATGGGTAAAGAGACACATCAGCAACTCTACCGAGATCAGAGATGTGCCATGTCCCAGGGACACAGCATGCCGCCGATCACCGTGCTGCGTGCCCCAGTGGACATGCAAACGCGCTGAGAGTGGGTTAACGGTTGAAGCTTGCTATCCGCGAGTGTTAACTGTCTTCCTAGACACCATCTCCTTCTAGCTGCAACATTGCACCCTTGAACACTACGAACTTGAAAAACCATGTTAGCCGTTTTCACTTCTGTCGCCACCAGCAGTGTCACTGCCATGGAAAGACTAGACCTAGATCAGCCAAGAATTGATGCCATACTGTCAACATATCCGCCCAATTCTAAAAAAGGGAAGAAACTAACCAAAGCTGTGGCAGCTTTCATCGCCAAGGACCTACGGCCTTACTCTGTTGTGGAAAACCCCAGGTTCACTACCTTTTGAAGACGCTAGAGCCACGTTATAAGATCCCGTCACGCAGTCACTTTACAGAAAATGTTATACCTTCACTCTACCATGACACCAAAGCTCAGGTACTTGCCTCAATGAACCAAGCCAGGCTAGTCGCAATAACGTGCGATTCATGGACTTCAGTCCTATGTTACAATAACAGCACATTACGTTACTAAGGACTGGCAGGACTGTCACATGTGTTGCAAACGAGAGCCATTTATGAGTCTCACACAGGTGCTCATCTGGCAGAGCTACTGTCTCATGTTGTGGAAGAATGACAGCTGTCTGATAAATCTGTAGTGCTTGTGACCGACAACACGGCGAACATGATAGTTGCAGCTCAAGTTGTTAAATTTGCTCATGGTAAATGTTTCGCCCATACACTAAATCTTGCATGTCAGTGGACACTGAAAGGGGCCACACTCTCCAGGCTTCTCGGCAGAGTGCGACGAATATCCACATTCTTTCACCGAAGCACTAGAGAAAGCCACTGTCTAAAAGAGAAACAGAAATGTCTGGGCCTGAAGAATCATAAGCTAATAACTGATGTGCCAACAAGATGGAAGAGCGCATATGACATGGTCGAGAGGTTCTTAGAACAACAACCTGCAGTTTGTGCCACCTTGCTGTCTCCAGAAGTCAGAAAAGGAGAGGCTGATCTCTGCACTCTCAATGAAACAGATGTGTCAAATGCACAGGACGCTGTGAGTGCATTAAAGCCAATGAAGGATGCAACCTTGCTGATGTCAGAATAGCGAAACCCAACAGTGTCTCTCATTGCCCCTCTAAATGGACAACTGCTCCAGAGCATCACAGACACCATGGGAGACACACTCATGACCCATGAGATCAAGAATGCCATCAAAACAGATCTCCTGAAGAGGTACAGCACTGAGGCAGAGAAGAAGATCCTTCATACAGCCTCTGCACTGGATCCTCGCTTAAAAGGACTGCCTTTTATTCTCACAGAGGAGGAGAGATCGGAGATATACAGAGGAGTGACTGAGGAGGATGCATCTTTGGAGGTAATTTGAATTTCATCATGTTTCCTTCCTGACAGCTAGTAGCTCAGCTACATTGTGTTGTGTAATAAGCCCCGCTTCACTGATGCGGTGTGGGAAGTGGAACTGTATGGATTACTGTGCGGTTTCCAACACCTCATCAGAAGGAATCACACTCTTAGGCAGTTCAGCTCTTCTTATACTATTGTCTTTTGTTCAAACACAGATTACCTCTAATAGAAGGACAAATGTGGATGAAGTGCCTAGGGAAAAAGAACTCTGGAAGAAGAAACACCCATTGAGGACAGCCATTTTCCTCCCAAAAGAAAGGCCACAACATCGCTGCTCATGACTTTGCTGGGACAGTCTTTCACTGATGGTGCAATAGAACCTAAGACCCCCTATGCCAAGGCAGAAGACGAAATGGAAAAATATTGTAAAGCCCCACCTCTGCCTCTCACTGAGGACCCTTTGAAATGGTGGCGTGAGCATTAGGTCATATTTCCCTTCCTCTCTCAGCTGTCAAAGCAATACTTGTGTATCCCAGGTAGGGATGATCGAACTTTTGAAAAGTTCGGTTCGACCAGAACACCCGAACTTCACGAAAGTTCGGTTCGGATTTCAGAACCCCATTGAAATCAATGGGACCCGAACTTCTGTAATCAAAAAACACAATTTTTAAGCCCTAAAACCCAATAAATGCCCCTAAAAAGTGCCTAGGGTTCTGGGTCATGCCCCAGGGACTATTAATCACACGAAAAAAAGTTCTTAAAAATTGTCGTTTTTGATAGATAGCCAATTATTGAAAAAAAAAAAAAAAAAAAAAAAAAAAAAGAGATTTCTTTGGATTTAGTGTCTGGGGGGTCTAAAAGTTGTACCTGTGAAGTTTCAGCTCTGTAGCATGTCCAGAACCAGAATTACAGCATACCAAACCTTCAAAAATGACTTTTTTGCTTAACCGCACCTTTCTTTTGCTCCTAATCAACGGCTCAGCCAATGTGTATGATGGGGACATAATGCAGTGCACTGGGAACAAGATTAGAGGTTTTTTTGGAAAAAGGTGCTGTCTCTTTAAATGTGCATATAATTAACGGGTGTATTTCCACAATGGGGCTTTTATTACCAAATGTTTCAAGAAGTCCAAAGATGTATGTAATTGCACTTTATTTCATGTAAAATGGTGTTTGGTGCACTTTAACTTGAAATCTCACAAGAAACAGACATATATGCACGGATACATTGAGGGTTAGGGGTAGGGGCCACAATGTAGTGCAGAGTGAACAAGATTAGAGATGTTTTGGATGAATACTGTTGTCTCTTGACTTTGAATAGAAGTAAAGGATGCTTAAAAATTGGGCATTTGGTGGTGCGGACGATGCCTTGACACCATATCCCTATGAAAGTGCTGGTAATGAAAGCAATAATTGCCTTTGTAAGGAAAAAAATTACAATGATATGCATCTGTGTGACAGGTGCGCAAAAATTGTTGTTTGGGTGTTGGCGGAGCCATACCACTGTAAGCCCAAAGAGCTGGTGTTGAAGAAGGCGTAAAAATTATGAAGGTGTGCACCTGTGGAACAGGTGCGCAAACATGGTAGTTTTGGTGTTGGCGGAGCCTCCCCACCATAACCCCAAAAAGCTGGCTTTGAAGGAGGCCCAAAAATTGTAAAGGTGTGCACCTGTGGAACAGGTTCGCAAACATGGTAGTTTTTGTTTAGCATAGCCTCCCCACCTTAACCCCAAAGAGCTGGTGTTGAAGGAGGCCCAAAAATTGTAAAGGTGTGCACCTGTGGAACAGGTTCGCAAACATGGTAGTTTTTGTTTAGCATAGCCTCCCCACCTTAACCCCAAAGAGCTGGTGTTGAAGGAGGCCCAAAAATTGTAAAGGTGTGCACCTGTGGAACAGGTTCGCAAACATGGTAGTTTTTGTTTAGCATAGCCTCCCCACCTTAACCCCAAAGAGCTGGTGTTGAAGGAGGCCCAAAAATTGTAAAGGTGTGCACCTGTGGAACAGGTGCGCAAACATTGTCGTTTTTGTTTAGCATAGCCTCCCCACCTTAACCCCAAAGAGCTGGTGTTGAAGGAGGCCCAAAAATTGTAAAGGTGTGCACCTGTGGAACAGGTGCGCAAACATTGTCGTTTTTGTTTTAGCATAGCCTCCCCACCTTAACCCCAAAGAGCTGGCGTTGAAGGAGGCCCAAAAATTGTAAAGGTGTGCACCTGTGGAACAGGTGCGCAAACATTGTCGTTTTTGTTTTAGCATAGCCTCCCCACCTTAACCCCAAAGAGCTGGTGTTGAAG
Organism: Pelophylax lessonae; assembly: GCF_965119305.1. Lineage (NCBI taxonomy): Eukaryota > Metazoa > Chordata > Amphibia > Anura > Ranidae > Pelophylax > Pelophylax lessonae. The sequence continues at coordinate 168,944,142 of NC_138771.1, forward strand.
GAGGCCCAAAAATTGTAAAGGTGTGCACCTGTGGAACAGGTGCGCAAACATTGTCGTTTTTGTTTTAGCATAGCCTCCCCACCTTAACCCCAAAGAGCTGGTGTTGAAGGAGGCCCAAAAATTGTAAAGGTGTGCACCTGTGGAACAGGTGCGCAAACATTGTCGTTTTTGTTTTAGCATAGCCTCCCCACCTTAACCCCAAAGAGCTGGTGTTGAAGGAGGCCCAAAAATTGTAAAGGTGTGCACCTGTGGAACAGGTGCGCAAACATTGTCGTTTTTGTTTTAGCATAGCCTCCCCACCTTAACCCCAAAGAGCTGGTGTTGAAGGAGGCCCAAAAATTGTAAAGGTGTGCACCTGTGGAACAGGTGCGCAAACATTGTCGTTTTTGTCATAACCAAAATGAGGTTCTGTGAACGTAAAGAGAATGAGAGGAGGGTTTGAGGGTGGCACCATGGTCCAGGCTTAAACTGAGGCTCAACTGCCACATCACAACGATAGCCTAGTCTACAAGGTCTGCATCAGGTGCATCAAAGCTTGATATCCACGACTGATTCATCTTAATGAATGTCAAACGGTCGACTGAGTCGGTGGAGAGTCTAGTTCGATGGTCTGTGACGAATCCTCCTGCTGCGCTGAATGCCCGTTCCGATAGGACACTGGAAGCAGGGCAGGCCAACAACTCCATGGCATACTGGGCCAGTTCTGGCCAGTGGTCTAATCTTAAGACCCAGTATGCCAGTGGATCGGATTCGTCACATGAAAAGCCCTCTGTGTCACTTTGTGCCCTCACGTAATCGTCCACCATGTGATGCAGACGCTGTCGATGCGATGTGGCAGCTGAGAGGCCTGGGCGGTGAGGACTAAAAAAAGACCGAAAGGCATCCGTCAACCGCACGCCTTCTCCAACGCTCCTCTCGTGACCACCAGTAGAATCCATGGTAGGTTGTCCCCGCCCCTGCACCCTACGGGAGTCGGGGAACATGTTCACCAGATTCCTCTTGAGACTGTCCTCAAGGGATTTGATCCTGTGGACTCTATGGGTGGATGGGAAAAGCTCCGAGACTTTACACTTGTACCGGGGGTCAAGTAGGGTGGCCAACCAATAGTGGTTAGTCTCTTTAATGGCCTTGATTCTGGGGTCCTTTCGCAGGCTCTGGAGCATGATGTTTCCCATGCGTCGCAAATTAGCGAAGGCCTGAGAAGCTGACTCCTCGGGGTCACTCATAACGACATTATCTTCAACGGGCTCCTCCTCCTCCCAGCCACGTACTACTCCAAAGTGTCCCGAGGGAGTCAAACTAGGCCTTGCAGATTGCCGCATGTCTTCCTCCTCCTCCTCCTCAAACCCTGCAAAAGTTCCCGCAGAATCGTCCTCCTCCTCCTCTTCCACCCCTGGATCCTGCTCGGGCCTCTGGGAGCTAGGCATAATGGGGTCAGGATTCTCAGGATAAAGGGGGCCTTGAGAGGCAAGGAAGTCCTCCTCTTCCTCCTGCTGCTCTGCCTCCAGTGCCCTGTCCATAATGCCACGCAGAGTGTGCTCCAACAAAAACAGTACCGGTAGGGTGTCACTGATGCATGCGCTGTCCCGGCTGACCATCCTTGTGGCCTCCTCAAATGGCGAGAGGACAGCGCATGCATCCTTAATCAAAAGCCACTGCCGTGGTGAAAAGAAGCCCAGGCGCGCAGAGCCAGTGCTGGTGCCGTACTCGCATAGGTATTCATTGAGGGCCCTCTGCTGCGTGTACAGGCGCTGCAGCATAGCCAAGGTGGAGTTCCAGCGGGTGGGCATGTCACAGATGAGGCGGTGTACCGGCAGGTGAAACTCGCGCTGCACTTCGGCCAAACGTGCAGTGGCACTGTACGACCGCCTGAAGTGACTGCACACCCTTCTTGCCATCCTTAGCACATCCTGCATTCCCGGGTACGAGTTCAAAAACCGCTGTACCACGAGATTCAGGACATGCGCCAGGCATGGCACATGGGTTAACTTTCCCTGACGAAGGGCGGCCAGGAGGTTTGACCCATTATCAGTAACCACCATCCCTGGCTGCAGCTGGCGTGGTGTCAACCACCTCTGGGCCTGTGCCTGCAGAGCCCCAAGAATCTGAGGGGCAGTGTGCTGCCTGTCCCCTAGACACACAAGCTGCAGCACTGCGTGACACCTTTTGGCCTGAGACATAGAATAGCCCTTTGAACGTTTACGTGGTATCTCATCATATTCAAAGGACCATTCTGCAGAGGAGGGCATGGAGGAGGTAGAGGAGGAGGAGCAGGAGGGGGTAGAAGTGATCGATCTACCCGGATCAGCGACACCACCAGCTGTTTGCAGACGTGGGGGCAACACTGGCTGCAGCACCGAGCCCTGGCTACAATCCCTTCCACTGGCAAGCAGTGTCACCCAGTGAGCAGTGACAGAAATGTACCGTCCCTGCCCATGTTTGCTTGACCAAGTGTCAGCCGTCAAGTGTATCTTACGGCTGACTGACTTGGCCAGGGATGACACTACATTGCCTTCCACATGTTGGTATAGGGATGGCAGGGCCTTACGGGAAAAGTAATGCCGACTTGGCACCTGCCACTGTGGAACTGCACATTTTGCGAAGTCACGGAAGGGAGCAGACTCTACCAGGTTAAATGGTAATAGTTGCAGAGCCAGTAGTTTAGCCAAACTACTGTTTAGACGCTGGGCATGTGGGTGGCGGGGAGTATACATTTTTTTTCGTTCCAGCATGTGTGGAATCGAAATTTGGCGTCTAGATGATACAGCTGGTGGTGTGCTGGAGGTAGATGCGACACTGCCTGCTATATCATCATCCCTGCCAGTGGAGGCTGCCAACAGGTGACGAGTGACTATAGCAGGGCCAGGAACAGACTGATGTGCAGGTGGAGCAGGTGGAGCAGATGGAGCATGAGGAGGAGCGCGAGGAGAACTAGGAGGCCGACTGACCAATCTTTGGCCCTTTTGTGGGTTCTTTAAATGCTCCTGCCAACGGGCCGAGTGGTGGGTTGTCAAATGCCTGTTTAGGCAGCTTGTACCCAGGTGGTTGACATTTTTGCCACGTTTTATACCCTTCTTACAAATCTTGCAGATCGCAACTGTTTTATCTGCATGGGATGTCTCAAAAAAGGCCCAGCAAGATGAGGTGTGTATAGTGGCCCGGGAGACAACAGGTGCGGCCTTAGATGGAGTAGGCCGTCTGCTCTCCCCTCTTGCTTGCTCTGCCTCCTCCTCAACCTCAGACCCAACATCTGACTCCATCAAAGACTGAGCATCAGGCCTGGCCTGGGAGACAACAGGTGCGGCCTTAGATGGAGCGGGCCGTCTGCTCTCCCCTCTTGTTTGCTCTGCCTCCTCCTCAACCTCAGACCCAACATCTGATTCTATCAAAGACTGAGCATCAGGCCTGGCCTGGGAGACAACAGGTGCGGCCTTAGATGGAGCGGGCCGTCTGCTCTCCCCTCTTGTTTGCTCTGCCTCCTCCTCAAACTCAGACCCAACATCAGACTCCATAAAGGACTGAGCATCAGGCTGGAGTAGATGGCCGACACTGTGGTCAAACAGCTCAGCTGACTCCTCTGCCATGTCTGAAATTGGGTCTAAGGGAGGACATGAGGTGGACATGGACTCATCTGTATTTGTTCTGACAACTGCAGAAGACTGACCACTTTTCTCTGCCTGGGTCACTGTAGTTGCAGATGATGCCGATGATGAGGGTTTGTTCATATAGTCCACCACCTCCTGTACATACTGTGGACGTATAGCTTGGCCACTGCCGGAGAACAATCCAAATGGTGGCCTGGCTGAGGACTGACCACCACGTCCACCCCTGCCTCTAGACACCCTAGAAGCTGTGCCCCTTTCCGCAGCAGGGCCACGTATGCCTTTTCTTGGTCTACCAGGCATATTTGTCACTGATGCGTTGGCAACTGTGTGCGGTGAAAAACGCACACTGCTATGCGACCCACAGTTGTCGCTGGATACAGCACAGCAGTTGCGGTTCACGCACAGTAGCAAAGCCTTTTGCACAGTGGACCTAACGCTTTGAACAACAGGCGTTAGGTTGTCACTGATGCGTTGGCAACTGTGTGCGGTGAAAAACGCACACTGCTATGCGACCCACAGTTGTCGCTGGATACAGCACAGCAGTTGCGTGTCACGCACAGTTGCAAAGGCTTTTGTACAGTGCACCTAACGCTTTGAACAACAGGCGTTAAGTTGTCACTGATGCGTTGGCAACTGTGTGCGGTGAAAAACGCACACTGCTATGCGACCCACAGTTGTCGCTGGATACAGCACAGCAGTTGCGGTTCACGCACAGTAGCAAAGCCTTTTGCACAGTGGACCTAACGCTTTGAACAACAGGCGTTAGGTTGTCACTGATGCGTTGGCAACTGTGTGCGGTGAAAAACGCACACTGCTATGCGACCCACAGTTGTCGCTGGATACAGCACAGCAGTTGCGTGTCACGCACAGTTGCAAAGGCTTTTGTACAGTGCACCTAACGCTTTGAACAACAGGCGTTAAGTTGTCACTGATGCGTTGGCAACTGTGTGCGGTGAAAAACACACACTGCTATGCGACCCACAGTTGTCGCTGGATACAGCACAGCAGTTGCGGTTCACGCACAGTAGCAAAGCCTTTTGCACAGTGGACCTAACGCTTTGAACAACAGGCGTTAGGTTGTCACTGATGCGTTGGCAACTGTGTGCGGTGAAAAACGCACACTGCTATGCGACCCACAGTTGTCGCTGGATACAGCACAGCAGTTGCGTGTCACGCACAGTTGCAAAGGCTTTTGTACAGTGCACCTAACGCTTTGAACAACAGGCGTTAAGTTGTCACTGTATTTTGCTGCCTAGCAAGCACGTATACCTGCTGTGATACAGCAGCACTGTGCCACGTGCTCACTAAACAGAACCCTCACACTTTCCCTACAGAAACTAAATTTTCAAATCTAACTAATGTAGTACAAAGTTCCCTAACTACACTAGATATCCCTTTCCACTAAATAGAAAGCTCCATACAGCAGAAGACTGACACTGTCCCTTAAGTTTTTTTTTTTTTTTTTTTTTTTTTTTTTTTAACTCTAAGAACCAGCACAATCGCTGTATCTAACTACACTGGCTGTAAGCTAAATACAATTCTGCTATATGGAGCTTTAGAACCACTCGATATGTAGGAAATGTAGTGTAGCAAGCAGGAGTCAGACAGAACTGCTTCAACTCTCTTCAACAGGCTCTGGATAACTGTGCTAGGGGTTAGGCGGGGCCATCTTATATAGTGTGGGGCGTATTCACTCCTGATTGGCCTCTGGTCCCCGTAGTCACTCCAATCACGTTCCTAGGAGACTCCTGCCCCCTCATTGGCTTTTGCAGACGTTTCTGGGCCAATCACGGGCTTTTAAAGCCCAGTTCCTGTCCCAGTGCATTTTGGGCGGTTCTGGTGGCCGAATACCGAACTTTTGCCGCAAAAAGTTCGGTATTCGGCCGAATATCGAACATCCAATGTTCGGGTCGAACCGATGGTCGACCCGAACCGTTCGATCATCCCTAATCCCAGGTACAAGTGTATCTGCAGAGCGGTTTTTCTCTACTGCAGGAGATGTGATAACTGCAAAAAGAAGCACTCTGAAACCAGAGCATGTGGTTTAGCGTTCTTACAGAAAAACCTACATGTTCCCAAATGCTAAGCACTGCAGTAATTACTAATTCATGTTTTTAATGAATTAGTAATTACTAATTCAGTCTGCCAGTCACACCAGTGTTGTTTTATAGCACTGATGGTTTGTTTTTGAAGATTGTCCTGTCCAATGTCCATTGCCAATCCATAATACGTTGTTTCACACTAAAAGTGTCTAGGGGTTCTTTTAACCCTCAACCAAATAAATAATATTAAAGTGTATTTCCTTCTAGACAACTGACACCAAGCCACAGCGCCAGCATTATAGGAAGGAAAAATCATTGAGAGAAATAAAATGCAAATTGAAGCTTAACCTCGAGTAAATCTTATCTTATTGGATCACAAATAATACACCAATTTTGGATACTTGTGTAATATTACTATATTTGTGAGTTTGGGAATGTGACCCCATAAGGATTTCTTCAAGGTTAAGCTTCAGTTGACGATTTATTCTCTCAAGGATTTTCCTTCCTCTAATGGTGGCTTGGCTAGCTTGGCTTCAGTTACAGGTGTAATCGACGTGGTAGAGTGCAGGTAACGTTTTCTTTTTATAACGTGACTGACTGAGTGTCGTGACAACTCAAGAGCTTATAACGCAGCTCTAGCATTAACTCAACACCCACAAACACACACACACACAGTGTGTGTTGAGTTGATGCTAGAGCTGCGTTTAAGCTCTTGAGTAGGGTTGAGCGAACCCAGACTGTATTGTTCGTGTTCGTACCGGACTTTTGGGTATTTAGTACCCGGACCCGAACATTTCACTGTATGTTCGGGTACTGTCCGTTTTTTGGTAATGTTATTTTAATGTTTTGGCGCGGTTTTAATGGTGCCCTTTTAACAGGTGCAAGGCAGCCAATCAGCAAGCGTTTAACTAGTGTGCCCTAGAAGCCATCACAGCCATGTCTACTAATGGCATGGCTGTGATAGGCCAGTGCAGCATGTGACCCAGACTCTATATAAGCTGGAGTCACACAGCGCTGCTCGTCACTCTTCTAATACTACTGTAGGGAGAGGTTCCTGACTGCTGCTGCTGAGGGAGAGATAGGACTTTACTATAGGGTGAGGCTGGAGAGATTGCTTGTAGGGAAAGCATAGGAGGAACAATCTGCTTTATTATACAGCGATCTACATTGATTTGATTTTGTGGGGTGCAGTAAACTATGTTTTTGCCCGAAGGGAGCAATAGCAGTTTACTGTAGGGCCAGGCTGGAGAGATTGCTTGTAGGGAAAGCATAGATAGGAATAATCTGCTTTAATCAGACAGTGATCTACATTGATTGTATTGCGTGGGGGTGCAGTGAACGATCTTTATGCCCTGACCTCAGCCAAGTGAGGAGGAGAAGGGAGAAACAAAAAAATGTTATCAGTCTGTAGGCGTGCGGTGCTGCACATTTCATGCAAACTCAGTGCATATGTGTGTGCTTAATCTGCATTTAAAAAAAAAACTGCTCTTCAAAAAGCACCAATGTGAGGGGAAAATAATTACTTTACAGTATTTAGGGTAAAAAAATTATTTTTCAGTTTTTCATTTCAATGTTTTTTTTTTTTTTTTTTTTTTTTTTTATTCAATAGCAGAATAGAACAACAGTATCCAACCTGTTAGGCGTGCGGTGCTGCACATTTCATGCAACCTCAGTGCATATGTGTCTGCTTAATCTGCATTTAAAAAAGAAAAAACATTTTTTCCTTCATATTTAACTTTAAAGACTGTATGTCTGACAGACATTTCTTTTCTAACCTGCTCTTCAAAAAGCACCAATGTGAGGGGAAAATAATTATTTTACAGTATTTAGGGTAAAAATATTTTTTTTTAGTTTTTCATTCATACATTACAGTGAGATAACGGAAAATCTATATCAAATACTTACCGTAATTTTCCTTTCCTGATGGACTCCATGGCAGCCTACGTGTGGGTTAGTCCCGCCTCCTCCTACCTCATAGGACCCCACTCCCATAAATTTCACTCTGCCCTAGAGACCATGTTCCATAAAATAGCCTCCTCCGGCAGATGGGTGGGGACTCCGGCTGCCATGGAGTCCATCAGGAAAGGAAAATTACGGTAAGTATTTGATATAAATTTTCCGTTTTCCTGACAGACTCCATGGCAGCATACGTGTGGGAAATAACTAGCCAAACACACCAGGGTGGGCAATCTGCTGTTCAAAAGAAATTTAATTTGCACCATCAACTGACAGTATCCGCAAACCAAAATCAACAGATGATAAAGAAGCTGGCTCGACACAATAATGAGCCATAAAAGTGTGAATTGAGGACCATGAGGCCGCTTTGCATACAACTTCAGGAGCCACATGACAAAACGCTGCCCAAGAAGTCGACATTCCTCTTGTAGAATGCGCTGTCACCGCCTCCGGGGGAGCCAACCCTTTAGCTCTATAAGCCCACTGAATGGACTGGACAATCCAAGATGCGATCGTTCTAGACGAAGCACGCAAGCCTTTATTCTTCCCATAGAACAGGACAAACAAATAATCCGAATGGCGGAAATGAGATGTGGCCTCCAGATATAGTTTCAGAATTTGCCCTACATCCAGTGGATGAGTCCCAGAGTCAGAGGATTTGAATGTTGGCAAGACAATTTCCTGATTTTCATGAAAAATAGAGGATACTTTTGGATGCGAATCCAACATGGGAATCAGAACCCCCCGATCCGGGAAAAACGTCAAAAAGGGTTCTTTGCATCCCAAAGCTCCCAGCTCAGAGACCCTTTTTGCTGAGGTGACTGCCACCAGGAACGCTACTATAAAAGACAATTCTTTGATGGAGAGTTGAACCAGGTTATCTCTTCTGAGGTCTGCAAAGAAATCCAGAACAAGTGGAAGATCCCACTTAGGGAATCTGGGCTTCCTTTGTGGTCTGAGCCTAGAAGCTCCTCTGAAAAATTGCCTCACTAGGGGATGCTTTGCCCAGGATGTTCCTGTGAAAGCCGAGATAGCTGACACTTGAACTCGAAGAGAGCTGACTGATAAAGGCAGATCCAGGCAAGATTGTAGAAAACTCAAAATATGTTGAACCTTTGGAGTGTCTTGCACATCCATATTTCCGGATATATGAGACATGAACTTCTTCCATATCCTTTCGTAGACTCTATTTGTTCCAGCTCTTCTCGCATTCAACAGTGTGGGGATAGCTCCGCTTGGACACCAGCCTTTCCCTTTCAAAAAACCAGGCCATCAGGTGCAGATGGGCCGGGCAAGGGTGTAACACCGTTCCCTGAGACAAGAGATCCTGCCTGGAAGGTAGTGGAACTGGCTCGCGAAAGCTCAGCTGTAGCAGCATTGGAAACCAGGGCCTGTTCGGACAATATGGGGCTTCACAAGAGCCTCCACTTCTTCTGACCTGAGTCTCGTCAGGAATCGAAGGAGGACTGGAACCGGTGGGAAGACGTAAGTCTTGTGAAACCTCCATTGCTCTGTTAGGGCATCCACCCCAAAAGCTTTCTCCTGTAATACTTCTCCAACTTCAAGTTGCATGGGGAAGCAAACAGATCCACTTCCGGAAGGAACCCTAGCGATTTTAGCCACTGAAATACATCGGCATGAAGACTCCACTCGTTGTTGTCCATGGAGACTCGTGATAGAAAATCCGCCTGGATGTTCTGTGTTCCTGGTAGATAAACCGCAGTGAGGTTGGATAAGTATTTCTGAGCCCAGACCATTATTGGCTCAATTTCTTTCAATAGAGAGTGACTGCGAGTTCCCCCTTGATGCTTTATATACGACACTGCCGTTGTATTGTCCAGCCTCAGGAGGACAGGTGTTCCTTCTGTAAGGTGATGAAATGCTTGGAGAGCTTGAAATGCTGCCCGAAGCTCCAGGATGTTCGAGACTTCCCTGTGTAACCGAGGATTCCATTTGCCCTGGGCTATCTCTGATAGGCAGTGAGTGCCCCAACCTGTGTTGCTTGCGTCCGTGGTTATCGTGACTCAGGAGTTGGGAATGATAGAATGGCAATTGAGTAGATTCCTCTTCTGCAACCACCACAGGAGACTGTCCCGCATTACTGGGGAAATCCAAATCAGATGATCCATGTCGCCTGGGCACCATTGGTGAAGAAAAAATGTTTGAAAAGGACTCATCCTCCATTGAGCCCATTTCACCATAGGTGTCGTGGCCACCATAGTACCTATTATTTTGAGGCACTGTGAGACCCGGAGATGAGATGATGACATGGCCAGCTGTACTCTGTCTCTGATAATCTGGATTTTCTCTAGAGGCAAGGAGATGGTGCCCTTGACTGTATTGAATTGAGCCCCGAGAAAGATAAGTGCTTGTGTGGGCTCCAGATGGCTCTTTTCCAAGTTTAGCAACCAGCTGAACTCGATAAGAGCCGCCTTGACTAGATCTCTGTGAACCAGGAGTTGCTCTCGATCTTGCGACAGAAGTAGTAAGTCCTCTAAATAATGGTGAAGACTAACTCCCTTGATTCTGATCAGGGCTACCACAGCCAATAAGAGTTTTGAAAATACTCGAGGAGATGTTGTGAGCCCGAATGGGAGACATGTAAACTGAAGATGGTGTTGATCCACAGCAAACCGCAGGTATTTCTGGAACTCTGTTGCTATAGGCACATGGAAATATGCATCCTTCAAGTCTATTGACACAAGCCAATCTCCTGGCTGAACCGCCTGGCGGATTGTCAATAGTGTCTTCATTTTGAATTTTTCCTTTTTTTATAAAGGAGTTTAGATGTGTGAGGTCTATGACCGGTCTCCAGGAGCCGTTCTTCTTCATTACTAAGAAGAGTGGAGAATAGAGGCCTTGAAACCTCTCTTTGGCTGGTACTGGAACTACTGCGCCTTGAAGCAACAGCTCATCTACGTATGCCGAAAGGATTTGCCTTTTTTCTTCCAACCGTGGAAGAGCTGTGGGAACGAAATTGAGGATAGGTGGACTGCAGAACGACCAAGTGTGGCCTGTGGAGATTGTCCTGATGACCCAAAAATCTCTCATCGAGGCTGCCCAGACGTGTCGAAACCGGAGAAGACGAGCACCGACCTGAACCGTCTGGACAGGCCCAACATCAAAAGGACTTAGCCGCTTCCCGGCTACTAGAAGAGGCTCCTTTGAAAGCCTTTTGGTTTGAAGATGGATTTTTCCTCCATGTTTTCCGAAATTCACAACCAGGTCTGTAACTTCGAGCATCCTTCGCTCTATCCGAAGATTATCTGGACTGTGTCCTTCTCTGACCCAGCAGGCGACGATCCTGCGGGAGGAACCCCGACTTACCGCCCGTGGCCCGCGAAATAGCGCTCTCCAGCTTGTTCCCGAACAAGGAAGACCCTTCAAATGGAATACGGCACCAAGCCTGCTTGGAGGAAGGATCAGCAAGCCAGGGGCGTAGCCATAGAGCCCGTTTAGCTGTCACTGAAGAGAGCATGACCCGGGCCACCAGACAAATAATATCTAGGGAAGCCTCCCCCAGAAAAGAAGCCGCCAGTCTGAGCTCATTCACTGCTGAATCTCTGACTACTTCTTCTGATACAGACCTTAGATCCGAATCCACCTCTAGTGTCCAGGCCTCCATGGCCTTGGATAAAGCCGCAATGGCTAGGGCTGGTTTACAAGCCATTCCAGCAGACACATAAATCTTCTTAAGGTCAGTGTCGATTTTTCTTTCCAGCCCATCTTTAAAAGACACTGTGTCTTCGAGTGGAAGAGTAACGTGCCTCGCTAATCTCATGAGGGCGGCGTCCACTAGGGGCGCTGACTCCAGGTGCTTCACATCCTCACTCTTGAATTGGTACATCCTGGAAACTTTGGATACCAGAGAATTTTTCCTCTCTGCACATCCCCACTCATCCGAGATGATTTCGCCCAGCTCACCTAAAAAGGGAAAGTTATGGCGCTCTTTCTTTTGGTGTTTGAAGTACCTTCTTTGTTTAGATGGTGACTCTACTGGCTCCTCCCACTTTAGGGCTCCCTTAACTGCCTTAACCAGGATAGGGACCAAGGCAAAATCAAAGCCTGTGCCAGGAGTATCCGATTCGTCCTCACTATCCGAGGAGTTGAAGCCGGAAATGCTCTGCTGAGAAGGGCCGGGAGTACTGAGGCTATCCCTAACAGGGATGTCTGCCATACCAGCCGAGGGGCTACAGGTGCGGTCAACCTCCAGGTTTTGTAGGGATTCTTGGACCACCCGTCTAACCAGGGATTCCACCTGCTGGTTATCATTCCCCCTTTCTCTAGAGGCATGGGCAAAACATGCATCACATAGTGATTTTCCATCAGAAACAAGTGCTGTACAACCCCAGCAAGATCTTCTATCAGGGTGTCTTTGTGCTGATGCAAGTGTGGAGCCTTCCCTGTGATGTTTGGTAGAAGACTTGTGGCGACTAGTGCCAGGAGATGTGTGATGACATTGTGACCTAGTAAGGTCCTTATCTTCACGTGCTTTAGTTTGTTTATCAGACCTAGAAGGGCTAAGAAAAAGGGAAGAATTACCCATACTGCCCTAAATCCGAACCGTACAGGGATAGGTAAAAAGAACCGCTCTTACCTGTAGAGTAAGGGTTGGCCACTGGGGGGCGGTGAAGTATCCATACTGCTCTTAACAGGAAGACTGTAATAAACACAAGAATACGGAAGTGCTGCATACACCAGACTGCACACAGACATCCAGCAGGATTAAGCTTACCACTAGCAGAGACCGATCAAACACAGGGAAGCCGCCGCACATGCCCGCAGTACAATCCCAATGTGATCCACTGTGACAGCAGTTTAAATCTGCCGCCAGATGATGACGTCACCGCCCCCCCTCCCCCCGTGACAGACAGCATCCGTGCGCATGTGCAAGCACGAACAGCCACTCCACTGTGCCGGCGCTGCCCCCAGACACCCAGTGGTGACCCGGAAGCTGCGCTGGGACACAGGAAGAGCCGGGGCCGAAAGATGAAACGCACCTGTGTTCCAAAACACCGCAAGACAAAATACAAATACAAAAAATGGCTGCCATACGTTACCAATCACGCTCCAAACCACGGTCAGACCTGGGACACGAAAACCTCCAGCGCATCGATTCGCGGTGTATTAATGGGCCTCCCGCTAGTAGCTAGGACGATTGGCCATATTCGGCTTGCCCACCAGTGGCCAGGCTTTATGCTTCTCCAATGCATGGGATTGCACACCCGTGTCCTACCCCGCTAGTAGCTAGGGCATACTGGACTCTTCAGGAATTCAGCCTGGAATCAATCGTGTAAATCACCAGGAAATAGACCGAAAATCTTCATGAGGTAAGACTTGATATCCATCCAACAGGAGGAGGGCAAAAAAGGAACATGGTCTCTAGGGCAGAGTGAAATTTATGGGAGTGGGGTCCTATGAGGTAGGAGGAGGCGGGACTAACCCACACGTAGGCTGCCATGGAGTCTGTCAGGAAACACCCATTGCATACTGTTGTATTGCGCCTTGCAATAAAAAAAACTAGGGGACAAAAAAAGTTGATTGCGGCCCTGTCTGCATATGTTACAGTGAGATACACTGATTGCATACTGTTGAATTGCGCCTTGCAATGAAAAAAAATATTTACAGGACAAAAGAGTTTATTGCTGCCCTGTCCGCGTATGTTACAGTGAGATACACCCATCGCATACCGTTGAATTGCACCTTGCAATAAAAAAAACTATTTAGGGGACAAAAGAGTTTATTGCTGTCCTGTCCGCATATGTTACAGTGAGATACACCCATTGCATACTGTTGAATTACGCCTTGCAATAAAAAAAAACTATTTAGGGGACAAAAAAAGTTGATTGCGGCCCTGTCTGCATATGTTACAGTGAGATACACCCATTGCATACTGTTGAATTGCGCCTTGCAATAAAAAAAACTATTTAGGGGAAAAAAGAGTTTATTGCTGCCCTGTCCGCATATGTTACAGTGAGATACACCCATTGCATACTGTTGAATTGCGCCTTGCATTAAAAAAAAAACTATTTAGGGGACAAAAGAGTTTATTGCTGCCCTGTCCGCGTATGTTTGTCCCCTAAATAGTTTTTTTTTTTTGCACGGCGCAATTCAACAGTATGCAATGGGTGTATCTCACTGTAACATATGCAGACAGGGCAGCAATCAAATTGTTTTGTCCCCTAAATGTTTTTTTTATTGCAAGGCACAATACAACAGTATGCAATAGGTGTATCTCACTGTAACATACGCGGACTAGGCCTCAATTTAATGTTTTTTCCCTAAATGGGTGTTTATTGAATACCGGAAAAAGTTGTCTGCGTATGTTACAGTGAGATACACCCATTGCATACTGTTGAATTGCTACTTGCAATAAAAAAAAAAGATTTATGGGCAAAAAAAGTTGATTGCGGCCCTGTCCGCGTATGTTACAGTGAGATACACCCATTGCATACTGTTGTATTGCACCTTGCAATAAAAAAAACTATTTAGGGGACAAAAAAAGTTGATTGCGGCCCTGTCCGCATACGTTACAGTGAGATACACCCATTGCATACTGTTGTATTGTGCCTTGCAATAAAAAAAAAACATTTTGGGGACAAAAAAAGTTGATTGCTGCCCTGTCTGCATATGTTACAGTGAGATACACCCATTGCATACTGTTGTATTGCGCCTTGCAATAAAAAAAACATTTAGGGGACAAAAAAAGTTGATTGCAGCCCTTTCTGCATATGTTACAGTGAGATACACCCATTGCATACTGCTGAATTGCGCCTTGCAATAAAAAAAAAAAACTATTTAGGGGAGAAAAGAGTTTATTGCTGCCCTGTGCGCATATGTTACAGTGAGATACACCCATTGCATATTGTTGATTTGCTCCTTGCAATAAAAAAAAACTATTTAGGGGACAAAAAATGTTGATTGCAGCCCTGTCTGCATATGTTACAGTGAGATACACCCATTGCATACTGTTGTATTGCGTCGTGCAATAAAAAAAAACATTTAGGGGCAAAAAACATTGATCGCAGCCCTGTCCGCGTATGTTACAGTGAGATACACCCATTGCATACTGTTGTATTGCGCCTTGCAATAAAAAAAAACAATTTAGGGAACAGAAAGATATTAAATTGCGGCTTAGTCTGTATCTGTAGGTGTGAGATACACTTGTTGGATACTGTTGTTCTAGTCCGCTATTCAATAAACACCCATTTCGGGAAAAAATATTACATTGCGGCTTAGTCTGCATATTTTACTGTGAGATACACTCATTGAATACTGTTGTTCTAGTCCGGTATTCAATAAACACCCATTTAGGGAAAAAATATTAAATTGTGGCCTAGTCTGCATATGTTACTGCGCAACAAAGCACACAGGTCTGGCATGGAGGCCCAGTTACTGGTGGTGAAGTGGTACTGTTCCGCAGAGCGACTCATGCGTGCGTGCTGCAGCTGAAACTCCACTATGGCCTGCTGCTGCTCGCACAGCCAGCATGTGCAAGGTGGAGTTCCACCTTGTGGGCACGTCGCATATGAGGCAGTGAGCGGGAAGGCCTAAGTTACGCTGCAGCGCTGACAGGCGAGCAGCAGCAGGGTGAGAACGCCGAAAGTGCACACAGATGGCTCGCACTTTCTGCAGCAGCTCTGACATATCAGGGTAATTTCTAAGGAACTTCTGCACCACCAAACTCAGCACATGCACCAAGCAAGGGATGTGTGTCAAACCGGCTAGGCCCAGAGCTGCAAGAGATTTCGCCCATTATCACACACCACCTTGCCGGGCTTGAGGCTCACTGGCACCAACCACTCATCGGTCTGCTGTTCAATGCCCCTCCACAACTCCTGCGTGGTGTGTGGTTTTTCCCCCAAAACAGGCGACTTTTAAAACTACCTGCTATGCTGAAGTTGGTGGTGAAAGTGTTACGCTGACCGGATGAGGAGGAGTTAGGAACAGGAGGCAAACTGAAGCGCACTGCAATCCTCGGTCGTGGAAGGACATGCGCCAAACTGCCATCTGCCTCAGGCCCAGCCGCCACTGCATTTACCCAGTGTGCTGTTAGGGAGATATAACGTCCCTAATGCTTACTGGTCCACGTATCCGTAGTTAGGTGGACCTTGCCACAGATGGCGTTGCGCAGTGCACACCTGATTTTGTGCAGGGAAGGGATGGCTTGCCTTGAAAAGTAGTGGCGGCTGGGCACGATGTACTGTGGGACAGCCACCGCCATAAGGCTTTTAAAACTCTGCGTCTCCAGCAGACAGAATGACAGCATTTCAAAGGCCAGGAATTTTGAAATGCTGGCATTCAGGGCCAGGGATCGCTGGTGGGTAGGGGGGTACTTCCTCTTCTGCTCCAGTGCTTGGGAAATAGAAAGCTGAACGCTTCCATGGGACATTGTGGATATGGTTGTTGGTGACCCAGGTGGTGGTGTTGCTGGAAGATCCTCTGTTTGCGGGGTGGCAGGTGCCACTGTCACCACAGTGGTGGATGAAGAGGCCGAGACTGCAGCAGAAGAGGAAGCAGGAGGAGCCAGAGACCTTTCTTATTTTTTGAGGTGTCTACTCCACTGCAGCTCGTGCTTTCTGGTTCAGAAGGTTTATGCCTCGCTTCCGGCTCTGATTGCACAGCATGCAAACCACTTGTGTCCTGTCATCAGCACATTGTTTGAAGAACTGCCACACTAGGGAACTCCTGTGAGCTGTCTTTGGTGTGCTCGGTTCCTTGCTGCGTTGGGCAGTAGCAGGCGTAGTGTCTAGGGCACGGCTGCTCCGCTTTTGCACCCTGCTCCCTCTTCTGCTGTGCTGGTGGCTCTGTGCGACCACCGCCTCTTCCTCCAAACTACTAAGGTCACCTGCATGACGTTCATTCTATGTGGGGTCAAGGACCTCATCGTCCTCCACATCATCTTCCACGCAGTTTTTTTTCACCCCTGCAACCCTTGTCGGTCTCCACAATTCGGAATTGCGCAGCAGTTGGCACCTGTGTTTCGTCATCATCCGAGATGTGCTGCGATGGTCCTCCTATGTACTCATCTTGAGACATAAGTGGTTGGGCATCGGTGCACTCAATCTCTTCCACTTCTGGGGCAGGGCTAGGTGGATGGTCCTGGGAAACCATGCTAACGGAGTCATCAAAAAGAAGAAGAGACTGCTGCATGACTTGGGGCTCAGACTACTTGGCTGATTTGCAAGGGGTGAGGTGAAAGATTGATGGCCATCGGCTGCAGGTGGCAACTCTAACCTTTCAGCAGAAGACTGCGACTGTCATTGCAAAACAGCTGGATGACTTTTTTGATGTAAATACTCTGTTTCCTCTACCCTTTGGTGTGCCCACAATGCTTTTGTACGTGGTATATTAATACAGATTGGCTCTTGTTTTAAGAGGCAGGGGACGACTGCCTCATATCTTTTTACATTCGGTCCGCTCAGCATTTATCAAATTTGTTTGGCATGGTCGGCATCCCCGTCTTGGAGTCGACTTGTTGTTACGTTCCAAGGACAGGGGGGGTATAGGCTTTCCGGACCCTGCCTTATACTGTACGGCTGCCCATATGACGAGGGTCGTGAACTGGTGCAGACACAAGTCCCTTAAGCTGTGGGTCCAGTTGGAACAGGAGGCATGTGATGCACCGCTCGCGGGATTGCCCTGGACGGGGCGTCATCATTTGGCCACCATCTCGGGGCACCCCTTGATAAGTGCCACGCTGGCCGAGATGGATAGATTCTACCGAATGGCCTCCTTGGAGGGTCATCCTTCTCCTAGGTCACCTATTATTGGACATCTGGGCTTCCAGCCTGGGCTTGGGGATGCGCATTTTAGTCTTTTATCTGCCACTGGGTTGGTTCACGCTTCCCGACTACTGAGTCCCGGGGGGTGGCGCGTAGATCATATTCTGCCTCCTGGCCAGCCCCCCTTCTTTCCTTAACCAATGGCACTCTCATCAACTTTCGCATTTCCTGCACTCACTGACACATTACTTGTCTTTCCATATGTTTTGTTCTTCTGAAGCTCCGCACAAAAAAATCATCTCATTACCAGCCCCATTAGCAATGTCATATTTTCTCATACAGTATTCATGATCAAATTGGTCTTCACATATCTACACATCTCTCCCCCTCATCCACCCACCCTGTTCTTCCTATGCAGGGAGTACCCCTAGACAGTCACAAGCCAGTCATGTGAGCTGTCAAATAGGGATGATCGAACGGTTCGGGTCCACCATCGGTTCGGCCCGAACATTGGGTGTTCGAGGTTCGGCCGAATTTAGAACTTTTTGCCCAAAAAGTTCGGAATTCGGCAACCAGAACCGCCCAAAATGCAATGCTTCAGGAAATGGGCTTTAAAAGCCCGTGATTGGACCAGAACCATTAGCAAAAGCCAATTGAGGGGGCAGGAGAATGCTAGGAATGTGATTGGAGTGACTAGGGGGTCCCTAGACCAATCATTAGTGAATACGCCCCCCAGTATATAAGATCGCCCCCGCCATATTCCCAGCATTGTTATACTGGACATGGAAGAGAGTGGAAGCAGTTCTGTTAATTTTACTTTAAAAGTGTCATTTAGCTATTTTTAGTGTGAGGAAAGGGATATCTAGTGTAGTTAGAGTGCTCCTTTACACTTAAGTTAGCTTCAAAAATTTAGTTTCTGTAGGGAAAGTGTTAAGTGTCAGGGGACCGTAGTGTAGTGTAGGGTTAACTGACAGTGACTGCTATGGCAGGGTGACAAAACCCTTCCATAGCAGGGTGACCGCTATAGAGAAATGATCATTTCTCTGTGTTGCTTCGGGACAGGCATGTGGCTTCTCACCAGCAAGCATTTTTTAATGCTGCAGGGGCTGCCACTGCCAGTGCTTTTTTGAGGACATGTTTGATGTCAGACATGACATCTGAATATGTGTATAGGGGGAATATATAGACATATATGTCTGAATATATACCCCTAGACATATATAGGTGTGATAGTAGCAGAAATAAATGCTTGCGCTAATGAAATCATTTACAGTAATATATTTCTGCTACTATCACACCTATATATGTCTAGGGGTATATATTCAGACATATATGCCTATATATACCCCCTATACACATGTTCAGATGTTTTGCCTGCCTCAAAAGAACCCCAAAAAATGCCAAAAAAACGCTAGCGTCAAAAAAAAAAGATGCCCAGGTGTGTTTTTGCTGGCATTTTTTGGGGGGTTTTGGAGGCAGGCAAAACATCAGAACTTGTGCACAGTACCACTATACACAAGTTCAGATGTTTTGCCTGCCTCAAAAGAACCCCAAAAAATGCCAAAAAAACGCTAGCGTCAAAAAAAAAAATGCCCAGGTGTGTTTTTGCTGGCATTTTTTGGGGGGTTTTGGAGGCAGGCAAAACATCAGAACTTGTGCACAGTACCACTATACACAAGTTCAGATGTTTTGCCTGCCTCAAAAGAACCCCAAAAAATGCCAAAAAAAACGCTAGCGTCAAAAAAAAAATGCCCAGGTGTGTTTTTGCTGGCATTTTTTGGGGGGTTTTGGAGGCAGGCAAAACATCAGAACTTGTGCACAGTACCACCATACACAAGTTCAGATGTTTTTCCTGACTGCAAAGAACCCAAAAAAATGCCTGCTATTAAACCGGCAAGGTGTTACAGCAGAGAAGCCATATTCCTGTGCTTAAAGTTTTCTAATACAAACAATCTTTTTTTTTATGGTTCTGGACATGCTACAGAGCTGAAACTTCACAGGTACACCTTTTAGACCCCCCAGACACAAAATCACACAAAAAAAAGTTCTTAAAAATTGTCATTTTTGATAAAAAAAGCCAATAATTGAAAAATTAAAAAAAAAATAAAAAAAAAAAGAAAAAAAGAGATTTTTTGATTTTTACTTTGGATTTAGTATCTGGGGGGTCTAAAAAGTGTACATGTGAAGTCTCAGCTCTGTAGCATGTCCAGAACCCCCCAAAAATTAGCATTTTCTTATAATTTTTATTAGAACAGGAATGCGGCTTCTCTACGGTGCTTTTTCTTGCATTTATCGGGCATTTTTGGAGGCAGGCATGACTTTTTTTGGATTTAGTGTCTGGGGGGTCTAAAAAGTGTACCTGTGAAGTTTCAGCTCTGTAGCATGTCCAGAACCAGAAAAAAGATAATTTTTCAGTAGAGCAGGGATGGTGGGACCCCTCTTTTACACTTATATGATCTTTTTTTGGGGTTCTGGACATGCTACAGAGCTGAAACTTCACAGGTACACCTTTTAGACCCCCCAGACACAAAATCACACAAAAAAAGTTCTTAAAAATTGTCATTTTTGATAAAAAAGCCAATTATTGAAAAATTAAAAAAAAAAAAAAAACAAAAAGAGATGTTTTGATTTTTACTTTGGATTTAGTATCTGGGGGGTCTAAAAAGTGTACATGTGAAGTTTCAGCTCTGTAGCATGTCCAGAACCATAAAAAAAAAAGATCGTTTGTATTAGAAAACTTTAAGCACAGGAATATGGCTTCTCTGCTGTAACACCTTGCCGGTTTAATAGCAGGCATTTTTTTGGGTTCTTTGCAGTCAGGAAAAACATCTGAACTTGTGTATAGTAGTACTGTGCACAAGTTCTGATGTTTTGCCTGCCTCCAAAATTCCCCAAAAAATGCCAGCAAAAACACACCTGGGCATTTTTTTTTTGACGCTAGCGTTTTTTTTGGCATTTTTTGGGGTTCTTTTGAGGCAGGCAAAACATCTGAACTTGTGTATAGTGGTACTGTGCACAAGTTCTGATGTTTTGCCTGCCTCCAAAACCCCCCAAAAAATGCCAGCAAAAACACACCTGGGCATTTTTTTTTTTTTGACGCTAGCGTTTTTTTGGCATTTTTTGGGGGTTCTTTTGAGGCAGGCAAAACATCTGAACATGTGTATAGGGTGTATATATAGGCATATATGTCTGAATATATACCCCTAGACATATATAGGTGTGATAGTAGCAGAAATATATTACTGTAAATGATTTCATTAGCGCAAGCATTTATTTCTGCTACTATCACACCTATATATGTCTAGGGGTATATATTCAGACATATATGTCTATATATCCCCCCTATACACATGTTCAGATGTTTTGCCTGCCTCAAAAGAACCCCAAAAAATGCCAAAAAAACGCTAGCGTCAAAAAAAAAAATGCCCAGGTGTGTTTTTGCTGGCATTTTTTGGAGGGTTTTGGAGGCAGGCAAAACATCAGAACTTGTGCACAGTACCACTATACACAAGTTCAGATGTTTTTCCTGACTGCAAAGAACCCAAAAAAATGCCTGCTATTAAACCGGCAAGGTGTTACAGCAGAGAAGCCATATTCCTGTGCTTAAAGTTTTCTAATACAAACGATCTTTTTTTTTCTGGTTCTGGACATGCTACAGACCTGAAACTTCACATGTACACTTTTTAGACCCCCCAGATACTAAATCCAAAGTAAAAATCAAAAAATCTCTCTTTTTTTTTTTTTTAATTTTTCAATAATTGGCTTTTTTTATCAAAAATGACAATTTTTAAGAACTTTTTTTTGTGTGATTTTGTGTCTGGGGGGTCTAAAAGGTGTACCTGTGAAGTTTCAGCTCTGTAGCATGTCCAGAACCAGAAAAAAAGATCATATAGGTGTTAAAGTTAAAGGAGGGTCCCGACCCACATCCCTGTTCTACCGAAAAATTATCTTTTTTTTTTTTCATGGTTCTGGACATGCTACAGAGCTGAAACTTCACATGCACACCTTTTAGACCCCCCAGATACTAAATCCAAAGTAAAAATCAAAAAAATCTCTTTTTTTTTTTTTTTTTAATTTTTCAATAATTGGCTTTTTTATCAAAAAATGACAATTTTTAAGAACTTTTTTTTGTGTGATTAATAGTTAATGGGGCATGACCCAGAACCCTAGGCACTTTTTAGGGGCATTTATTGGGTTTTAGGGCTTAAAAATGGTGTTTTTTGATTACAGAAGTTCGGGTCCCATTGATTTCAATGGGGTTCTGAAATCCGGGCCGAACTTTCGTGAAGTTCGGGTGTTCTGGTCGAAAAGGAACTTTTCAAAAGTTCGATCATCCCTACTGTCAAACAAGGTTTTTGATATTCTCATCAAGTTAAAATCCTGCTTCTGTATCAGAGGTTCTAGTTCTTCCATTTTATCAAGTAACATTTGTGTACATGCCTTTTGTTTTCATACAAGCATATATAATTTCTCTGTACACACCTTTGGAGTACCTTAATGTTCAGAACATCTGCTAGCCTTGGCCTTGGACATTTTTCTATCATTTGATACACCCTTCCCCCTGACTTTGCCCACATCTGTACATGCAGACTCACTACACAGTATGCCTTTCTCTGATCCCTCCCCCAAATTCCTAGTTTAAAGTTCCTCCAACCTTCTAGGCATTTTCTCCCCCAACAGAGCTGCATCCTCCCCATTTAGCTGCAGTTTGTCTCCGCTGTAGAGCTAGTAACTGACCGCAAATTCAGCCTAGTTCTCCATAAACCCCAAACTCCTCTTCTTGCACCAGTTCCTCGGTCCATTGTTTAGCTCTCTAAGGTCCTGCATCCTCTCTGGTGTGGCTCATAGTACACGCAGTATTTATGAGAATACCACTTAGGAGGTCCTTTTCTATACTATAGTCCCTGAAATAATTTTAAAGGGTGCTCCATCTACTTTGTAATTTGTATCATTATGTACCATGACAGCTGAGTCCTCCCCAGCTTCCCCCAACAATCTGTACATGCGATGCACAATGTGCCAAACCAAAAAGCCTGGTAAACAACATACTGTTCGGCAATCATGGTCTTTGTGATAGATTGCCATACCTGTGCTTCTAATAATTGAGACCTCTACCACCAGTATCTATCCTTGCTTGTAACCTTCTTTCCATTCTTATTTTTTTGTTATTTCCTGGCAGTTAGGGGAGGTAGTCTGCTACAGAAATGCTCTTCCTGAGCTGATATTCCCAACATCCTACAACTTGGCTTGTATTTTGGGATGTATCAACTCAGGATTATCCTCTCTAACACTTTCTCCTCTACCCAGCCTTAAAACTGCAACCCAGCTACCTGCCTCTGGCAATTTCACTTCCATATCACCACCCTCTTCAATACTGGCCCCTGTTAGCAGCACCTGACAGGTAAGGTCCACACTCCAATCCAGGTTGTAGATACTTCACAGTGTTGGCAGCTGATTCTATAGATCCAGGATCTGGGATTTCAAACAAATAACTTTCTCATATCTTGAATAACACATATTGAGTCCCATCACAACTCATTTTGGACAATCAAATATATTTTACATTTTTAGAACTATTTGTTTGACCTAAATGTTTGAGATTGGAAGGACACCAAGGACACTTATAGTGTCCTGGAAGGACACTTATAGTGTCCTTCAGTACTCATATTGTCCCTCTGTCACACACAGTGGGCCCCTCATTACTCAGAATGACCCCCTCAGCACTCAGCACTTGCAGCACCCCCCCCCCCCCCCACAGAACTCATGGTTCCCACTCAATACTCACTGTGCCTGCTCAATACTCACCCAGCCCCCTTAGTGCATGCAGTGCCTCCTCAGTAAGTACACAAAGAATACTAATAAAAAACAGAATATACTGCGCTTAATCAGACGAACAAAATCAGACCACGATAACAGCTGCCAGCATAAAAAAGTTGTTGTACCCCAACCTCAGACAGAATTAAAACAAAGTATGCAGCGCTTGATACAGTGATCATAAAAATCAATCAATGTTACTACTGATGATATTGCATAATTATAGAGAGTCCATAGAAGAAAGGAGTCCAATAGGAGGTCCAAGATGCGGGTGAGAAGATCAGAATGGATAGCCTCCACCAAACGCCAGTAACAGTGGCCTCTTACCAGAAATGTGTGATCCCCATTACAGGGATCTCAGTACACATTGACAGGAAGTCAACTCCTTTCACACTAGGTCAGACCAAATATCACCTCCACAGGAAATGCCTCTAGGTGTATAAAGCCAATCCTCTCATGGACAAATTAATAACACCATCGACACATGTAAGAAGAAAAAACTCCTCATGGTGCAGTATAGCTTAACACAGGTAATATTTAATGGAAAAAGCCAATAAAACACTCACATTTAAGGTATATAAGCCAGGCATCAAGGTAAATATCCTGAGGGGATCTTGCAAGTAGAATGTGTGATAGCTATAGCCAGATGTAATCCTAGTCTCCCAGCAAAGGAAGGAGGACACTGCAAGGATGTTACAGGGCAAACAAGGCCAGTCCCCAACCAGTTTTGTCAGTTTCGTCCACGCCCCCTGATGATGTCACGCTCTGTTGAAACTGGTTGGGGACTGGCCTCGTTTGCCCTGTAACATCCTTGCAGCGTCCTCCTTCCTTTGCTGGGAGACTAGGATTACATCTGGCTATAGCTATCACACATTCTACTTGCAAGATCCCCTCAGGATATTTACCTTGATGCCTGGCTTATTTACCTTAAATGTGAGTGTTTTATTGGCTTTTTCCATTAAATATTACCTGTGTTAAGCTATACTGCACCATGAGGAGTTTTTTCTTCTTACATGTGTCGATGGTGTTATTAATATGTCCATGAGAGGATTGGCTTTATACACCTAGAGGCATTTCCTGTGGAGGTGATATTTGGTCTGACCTAGTGTGAAAGGAGGTGACTTCCTGTCAATGTGTACTGAGATCCCTGTAATGGGGATCACACATTTCTGGTAAGAGGCCACTGTTACTGGTGTTTGGTGAAGGCTATCCATTCTGATCTTCTCACCCGCATCTTGGACCTCTTATTGGACTCCTTTCTTCTATGGACTCTCTATAATTATGCAATATCATCAGTAGTAACATTGATTGATTTTTATGATCACTGTATCAAGCGCTGCATACTATGTTATAACAAAGAATACTATAATTGACTTTTCCTTAATAGTACAGTATAACTAAATACATTTTTATAGATTTTAAAATGATTCAAATCTCTATCAGGTTTTTATTCAAAGAGAGTGAAAGTGAAAGAAAATGACTAATTTTAAAGAATTAACAGAAAAAAAAGGAGTGACTGCTGACAATTTTGATTTCCGACTCTTTGGAGATATTTCCTCACTCTTCCATTTCAGGCTAAGGTTCAGGAAGTGAAGTGAAATCTCCACAATGTGGATGTGCACAAAACCACAACAAAATGGTATGGTTTCTAACTCACCCTTTCTCTATTCAAAATGACTCAAATACTTGCTTTTAGTTATAGTTTACAGTCCAGGTTAATATCCATAAAGCAAAACACAACAATGCCCTCTCATCAGTGCTTAGAAAAGCCTAATATCACTGTTCTTCGACCTCTTTCCTGATCAGATTGGTGAAACATGAGATTACATAAGTGCTCTAAAGGGGGACATTTATTAATCCTGTCACAAGGCAAAGCATTGATAAACATTAAATTCTATAAACAGCCCTATTAAAATTGTTCCAGAATAATGCAAGGTAATAATATCAGTTGTTTTCACTGCTATATGACACTGGATAACTAAAAAAAGGATCAAAGTGAGAGCTCTAAATACACATTCAATAAAGCCACAAATATTAGATGACAATATCCAAATACAGCTTATCTTCAATGTCCTCCTTCTTTTCTGCCAATTGTCAGTTGTGCTGGCTCTAAAGATGGATACATACCAAAAGTTTTCTTTTCTATCATCCCAGCAGGCTGAAAAAAACCCACAAAAAATTAGAGATTGCCATACCAACACATGCAATGTTAGTGCGGCGATCTCCCCCTGTTGTGCCAGAACTGATCGGATACTGGTTTTCTAGCATGCCGTTGGACAGAAGCCATTGTGGACAGTTTTTAGCCTGTGTGTACACAGCTTAACTCATGCTCAGCTTCTGCTTCATTCTCAGCCTCACTTTCATTTGGTGGGCTTGAGTGCTATGCACATGGTGGAGAAAGGTGGGGAACACTCTCTCCTCCTTATCTGAAAAATAAATTGTGGCTTTCTGAGGTGGGGAACCATTTCCTCCTCTTCCTCCTCCTCCTATTTCTCCTTATCTGAAGAGAAGCTTCGCTTGTGAAACAAAACTCTGTTTACAAACAAAAATAAATCTCTCTTTCTCTCTCACCCCCCCCCCTTCTCTCTCTATATGTGTTTGTGTATATATTATTCTAATTCTTGAGGAATCCAAGATCATCGGTCAAGCACATTGGTCAAAGCAAAATTGTTTTTTTTGGTTTTTTTTTTTTTTTGCTTGAAAGCAAAACAAAAAAGCTTACTTGCAGCATAAAATAAACAAAACATTCCACACTCCTGGTATAAATCAAACTTCTCAGCTCTCCATCCACAAAAAACTTGTCCCTTAACAGGTTTGCATCCCCACTTGCCTCAGGGGTCCCAAAGGCCGGTCTTCAGCAGCTAAGTCATGACTCAGTCACAAGCATCCCACCACTGTTGCTCCTAAATGTGTTTTGCTTCATACTCCACTTCATAAACACCTGTTGGCTGCTTCCTGCTGCTCCCTTGCTGGTGGTTTAACCATTTCAGGACCAGAACTCCTTGTAATGAGGGTTTGGAGGCTTGTTCCCACCACAAAGTCTCCCCAAGCCTCCAAATTCTGGGTCTCAAATGAGGACCTACCCATCTGGAGAGTACTGTAAATCAGTTCTCTCTTCTCTGAGTGTACTACACCTGAACCCCTCACCCTGCATGGATAAAAACCCTTCAGTACTAAAAACGTATCATATCATCCCCCTTATAGGGTCCACAACCCAAATAATGGGGAAACATACCTTTAATTTAGGGCTGAATCACAGTGTCCTGTATAATGTATGTATTTTCAATGTCTATATGTACAGAATCTATTAATGAATATAATTACCTATATCTCTCACTCGTAGTACATGCCTGTGCATATGCACAAGCACACTGTTACCCAGTGCATGTTCATATTTGCACAGAAGTGCATTCACACACATGCAGATACACCAAACACACCACTTCCTCCTCTGCAACTGCAGAAACAATTGAAACTAAAACCTCCCTTGCAAATGACCACCACTGCTTGGTGTCGGAATGTGGGACAAGACATAATGTTATCTTGCCAAGTGTACTTCCTGTATATGTGGTGTGGGGTGCGCTAAACAACAAATAAATAATGAATATATAACATATATCTATGTGTGAACCAAATCAACAAAAGTAAATATATATAACATATATCAATCTGCGAAGCCAATTAATAATGCAAATCCATTGGTGCATATGGTGGATTTGCATTATTAATTGGCTTCGCAGATTGATATATGTTATATATATTTACTTTTGCTGATTTGGTTCACACATAGATATATGTTATATATTCATTATTTATTTGTTGTTTAGCGCACCCCACACCACATATACATTTATCTATATTCAAAAGCACTGAATACCGGGAGCAGCTTCAACGCACTATCAGCGCACCCATCCCCCCTTACAACAAGTGTACTTCCTGTAATGGTGGGAATTGGTCTTACCATTGTGGATCTGAAGCTCAGGGACTTTGACATACTTCTGGTAGTGGTTGCTTGCAAAGAAATGTGCATTACCTTAGCTTAATGTCATTAGTGTTATTCTTTCATCAGAAAGTATTTGGAGAACTACTTACTGAACCCTTCTAAAAAATGTATGAGGATTGATTAGTTTCACACTCAACCACAAATAGCGGAACCTCTCCAAAAGGGTGAATATGTGTTATTTCTGTGTACACTTGATACAGTATGCATATAAAGGGAAACATAGAAAGCAAATTGTGTCTTTTTAAAAGATTGTAAAAATGGACATTTTACTTTAATAAACCAATCTCTTCCATGTTAAAACATTTGGCATGGCATAAAAACATACACAAAATAAAATAAAAACATATGCAATGATTTGTTACTAAATAATTATTTCTTCACAATACTAAATAAAAAAACAAAGGTAGAACTGTATGGGGAGGCACCCTAGCATAAGCACAATAGTCCCATCAATGTAAAGTAGCCCACATATTATGCAGTTTTCTTTCCTTCCACTACAGGTGGAAGGAAAGAAAATTGCTGGATTCTCCCATCAACACAGTTAGTGTTGATGGGGAAACCCTTCCCACAGCACTTTTGTGTTCTACCAGTGGCGAGCGTGGGGAGACCTCCCTGCCATCAGAACACAATGGTCACTATTGGCGGGTATAGCCACCGGCAGTGATCATATGCAATAGATCTGACAGGTTGGTTGTACTAAAGTGGATCTATGGATTGACTTTAGCACAACCAGCCTGCCCATAGATGGATCTCTCAGTCCCTACTAAACTGGCAGAGATTTGATCCATCTATGGCTGGCTTTAGTGACCAAAGTTTGCAAAATACAAATATGTTCCACCGCTGAGCTATCGTAATATCAGATGAAATCAAAAGAGAATATAATTATTTTAATGTGCATTGACATTATAGCTTAAAGGAAATCACACTATCAAAAACTTTTTTAGACAGACCCGCCTATTTGTCAAATGCCATAGCTGCCTGACCACAATTCTAGATCTGGTAAGGGGGGTGCAAGCATTGAAGTTATATAAGTGATATAAAGTCTGGAAGTATTTTCAGTTTACTTTAGACTCCTAGGATTTCTGCAAGGCAGTAACAGCTCTGAAACTCATTCAAACTAAAAAAGCTTACAACATATATTTCTGTTATGGTAATCCAGGATAACATAACCACTAAATTATTTTTGAGCAACCATACCTTCTTTCTTAAGGCTAATAAAAAAATGTAAATTCTGTTTGACAAATACATTACTTTTTCGGAGTTAGATTATGCATACTACATTTTTATGGCAATATTTGCATTTTGATACAAATGATAGTTCTGGGAACCTCCCAGAGATTAAAGTATTTTTTCTTTGGATTATCCTGTGCCCTTCTCACATATCTGTTGGCAGCTAATCATTTCAAAAGTGGTAATGTCCCTTGGCACATGACTACATTTGTCTGGGAAGAAACATATGATAACCTGATAAAACGTAAAAGACAAAGGCAGTACTAAATAACAGGCATTGTA
Source organism: Pelophylax lessonae (assembly GCF_965119305.1). Classification (NCBI taxonomy): domain Eukaryota; kingdom Metazoa; phylum Chordata; class Amphibia; order Anura; family Ranidae; genus Pelophylax; species Pelophylax lessonae. The sequence goes on from NC_138771.1 coordinate 168,972,799, forward strand.
GTAATCCCTGTATTAACTCTTTCTGAGGCCTATTTCATGCTATGTGTAGTGAGCGCTAACACTTTAACTGTGAAGATCACCTAACAGCCGTCAAATACTGATATATATATAATTGCTAACAGTGCAGCACCATTTTTTTAATATTTCTTCACTATTTCATGCTATGTTTTAAATTCTATTAAAACGTCACTTAAGGGGGGGGCGTGGCTTGCGCGCAAGCTGAATGGCTGCTTGAGCTGAGAGCTCCCTGTAGCCGGCCGGACAATCCACCAGCATCGGGGCAGCAAACAGACAGCGACGCTCCAGAATCGGTCTACTGGCACTCCTGACCCCTTAGGAAGATGTCGTCCCGCAAACGAAAAGACGAGAGGGGACCTACTAAGCTTACGGCCTTCTTCTCTCGGCCGCCAGCGAGGCCCGGGAAATCCCAAGATGGCGCCGCCGCGCCTGCTGAGGGAGGGGAAGCCGCGGCCTACACTGATCTACCTGACGCGTTGCCGCTGCTCACGGATGACAGAGTGACTGCTTCTTCTTCTCCAGCGACCCCTGTCACGGGCAGCCCCGCTAAGACCCGCATGAGAATGGAACCGGAGGACATGTCTGATCCCGCAGTGAGTACACCGCTCCCAGAACTGTGTGCCATGGCAGCACTACAATCCTCCATAGGTGCGTTCCCTACTACGGGACAACCGGTGCTAGACACCACTATGAAAAATATGTTGATGACATTTCAATCGTCTCTAATGGCGAACTTATCGACCATCATGCAGTTTTCTAGTGAGATGTTGCAGGTGGGCAGGAGGGTGACACATATAGAAGATAAAATGGAGGAATGCACTGACACAGTAAACGATCTCATTGATGCTTACAATGAACAGAGAGAGGATACTGACTGGATTAAGCATAAATTGGCAGATCTTGAAGACCGATCTCGCCGCAATAATATTAAAATTAGAGGCATCCCTGAGTCTGTGCAACCTGCTGACCTGCAACAGTATGCAACTACAATGTTCTCAGCTATGGTTCCTGGGCTGTCACCTATAGAGTTGACTATTGATTGGATCCACAGGCTCCCTAGGCCTCGCCACCTAGAAGACTCTGTTCCCAGGGATGTACTTTTACGTATACATTTTTACCCGGCTAAAGAACAGATTCTTCAAGTGTCTAGGAAAATGGGCACATTGCCAGCTCCATATGAAGCTATCCAACTATATGCAGATCTGTCTCAACATACTCTCCAGCAGCGGCGGCAACTGAAGACTCTGACCAAGGCTCTCTTTAACCATAAAATCGTCTACAAATGGCGTCATCCTGCCACGCTTATGGTCACACACAACGGCATTCCCCACACTATTTCCACTATTGAAGGTGGAATAAAGCTACTTCACTCTTGGGGTATCATTCCAGAGCTTCCTAAAGGTTCCCCAGAGGGTGCAAGACTACCCCCTCCGCCTAGATCCAGGCCACATCAGGGGTCCCCAAACTTCAGGTTTTAAATGTGAGTTCAGAGCTACCCCTCCATAGCTTCACTTAGTCCGGCCGGGCTACAAATATGTGATTACCTGATTTACCTCACGTTCTGTTCCTCCACCTGTGTGTGGAAAACCCCCATTTTGTTTTCAGCAAGCCTGACACAGGGTTACACTTGCTGAGTATTGGCACTTTTTGTTCTTCACCGCAAAGTATTGTACTCAGTTTCAGTGCCGGTGCACTGTTGTGCAAGTTTTCTCTTGTTATAACTTTTTCTTTACTTTTTTATTTATCTCTGCCACCAGAAGCGAACTTCGTTGTGTTGTACGTTCTGCTTCACCGCAGTATTTCAGCGACTACCTCTTAATACCCAGTGTGTTGATCTAGGAGTGACCACCGTCCTACTCCAGCTGAGTGCTCACCGTCTCCTCTAGTCCTGCACATCTACCTATAATAACATTATTGTTCCCGCCAAGCATCACCCATATCGGTAACGTATCTGTAACTGTCGACTGGTGTGTGTACCTACATTTCCTGTCACTGGTTCGGCCTCCCGCAATCTTTGAGCAATGTCGTTTTCAGTTGTTTCCATTAATGCCAGGGGCTTGAACCACCCCGCCAAGCGGGCCTCTATGTGGTCCACGGCATGCTCGCTTAAGGGTGATATCATCTGTGTACAAGAAACGCACTTCGCTAGCTCTGCTACTCCACATTGTAGCCATAAGAACTTCCCTATCATCTATATGGCATCTGGGAAAAAGAAACGTAAAGGGGTTCTGCTGGCCGTCAAGCACTCCCTGGTGTTCCAGCACCACGAAGCCATACTGGACCCCAAGGGGCGTTACATCATACTCAGATGCTCTATTGATAATAGACAATATACTATTGTTAATTTGTATGCACCAAATAGCCATCAACTACCTTTCATACGCTCTGTGATAAGTAAAGCGAAAGCACTTCAATTTGGTAACCTCCTGGTATGTGGAGATTTCAATCTGGTTCCGGACAGTGCCTTAGACTCTTCTGCAGTGTCTAAACGACACAACTCCTCTTTGTCTAAATTTCTTTGGGCCAATGATCTCTATGACGTGTGGAGGTGCTGTCATGCGTCGGAGAGGGACTACTCCTTCCTCTCCCCGCGTCACGGCACCTACTCGCGCATAGATCTGTGTATCTCTGATAAACGTTTGTTAGAATGTGTTTCGGCTGCTGAGCTCCACACGGCCACCTGGTCGGATCATTCTCCACTAAGCATTACGATTTCCCATGGTCCACCAGCATACTCTACCTTTGTGTGGAGGTTGCACAATCACCTACTCTCTAACCCGTCATATGTTGAGGAAGTCCAAATGCATCTTAACAACTATATCTCTGAAAATTCACAACCTGACTCTGATCCGTTGGTCGTGTGGAACGCTCACAAAGCGGTACTGAGAGGGGTGTTCATGCAATTAGGAGCCAGGGACAGGAAGAGAAGAACGCAGCAAATTGATGAGATTACCCGCAAACTTTCTTCCCTGGACTCGCAACACAAACAAACACCTTCTCCTGCCCTGCAGTCACAGATCTTTGCCTTGAGGCAGGAACTTAGAGCCTTCCTGCTGGAAAAATTTAGTACTACTCTCAAAAAGTGGAAAGCCACTGCTTACTCCACTAGCAATAAAGCCACCAAAGCAATGGCCCTGCGCATTAAAGGGCAAAGACTCAAATCCAAGATTCCCTACATGCTTTATCCCGATTGTAAGACGAAATTGCTTAAGCCAAATCTCATAGCTAATGCTTTCAGCTCCTACTATGCATCATTGTATAATCTTAGAGATGACCCAATGACACACCAACCCTCACCACAGGACATTGCTTCCTTCCTTGACCACATTAAACTGCCATCCATTACCTCTAATGATTTGGAGTCCCTCAATCGTCCCTTTTCCGATCAGGAAATTGCGGTAGCAATATCGGCCCTACCCACCTTGAAGTCCCCCGGCCCAGACGGTTATTCGGCCGAATATTATAAAACATTTCAATCCTCCTTAATTCCTCTGTTGCGAAGTGTATTTAATAATGCAGCTTCTTCCTCTTCCTTCCCCGGTGAAATGTTAAAGGCTATGGTTGTGACTCTTCCCAAACCCGGCAAGGAACCCAATCAACCTCAGAACTTTAGGCCTATCTCCCTTCTAAATATGGACGTGAAAATATATGCCAAATTGATAGCTACTAGGTTAGTGGACCTCCTTCCCTCCATTATCCATAAGGACCAATCTGGATTCACCAAAGGCCGCCAAGCGTCAGACGCCACACGACGCGTTATCAATATTGTCCATCAAGCGGACACCTCTGGAACGCCTTCTCTGCTACTCTCCTTAGACGCAGAGAAGGCGTTCGACAGGGTCCATTGGGGATTCCTTTCAGCTGTCCTACATAAGTTCGGTATACACGGGTTTATGCATAGAGCCATCATGGCACTGTATTCCGCTCCCTCGGCCATAGTACGCACTACTGAAGCTATATCTGTCCCATTTAACATAACTAACGGTACTAGACAGGGATGCCCTCTCTCCCCACTGATCTTTAACATGATTATGGAAACACTTGCCGAACATATACGTTCTAATCCCAAAATATCAGGGATTCGTATAGCGGACCAACACCACAAAATCAGTCTGTTTGCAGACGACGTTATCCTTATGGTAACCAATCCCTCAGCCTCCCTACCGGAAATTCAGAGGACTCTCAGGTGGTTTGGCGATGTTTCATTTTACAAAGTGAATGAATCAAAGTCTCATATCTTGGGCATAGGGATAGATCCTATTACGAGTAATCTTCTTCAACAGCAATTTCCTTATGTATGGGAAGACAAATGCATTTCTTACCTTGGAGTTCATCTAACAGCTTCCACTAAAACGTTATTTAAGCACAATTATATCCCAGCCCGCTCCACTCTACAAAATAACCTAAAGCATTTAGAGTCCTCTGGGTTCTCCTGGCTGGGGAGGTTGGCGGCCTTCAAAATGATGTATCTACCCCAACTGCTTTACTTGTTCCGTACTATACCCATTCCCGTACCGAAATACTTTTTTAAATCCCTCCAATCAATGCTTTCTAAATTTGTCTGGCAGGGTAAAAAACCTAGATGCGCGCACTACAAACTTATAAAACATAGATCAGTGGGGGGAGCGGGCTATGTGGATGTTCAAGACTACCACACCGCGTCCATTCTCACCCAAATGCAGGACTGGTTTCGACCGATCCCCACGACCATATGGGGTTCAGTCGAGGCATCCTACTGCATCAGAAAGGACTTACAGGCCTGGCTTATGGCTACTACCTTAGGAGCTAAGATACCCTCACACTTCCCACCCTTTATGAAAGCTGCGGCTACGGCCTGGAGAACTTTACTAGCGCAAAATCCATTAGCCACCGCACGATCCCCTCTTCGGATCCCCATTACAGCACTTCATTCCCTCATGGACTGTGCATATTTTGTGGATTGGAAAAGGAAAGGTATCGAATATTTAGATGATATGTATCAGGGCTCCGAGTTACTATCCTTCACTGACCTTCAAACTAAATTCCAACTTCCCCAATCGTTTTTCTTCACTTATACCAGATTAGTCCATTTTCTGCGCTCGATCCCACCATGGCCGAAATTCATTTCTATATCAGTCTGGAAATATCTTTCGGCTCAGGGGCACAATAGACAAAAGGGAATTACCCTTTTCTATAACTACCTTCAACATAAAATGCATTTCACCAAAACTACTCCTTTTATGCAATGGGAAAGGGACTTGGGAATAACCTACTCAGAACGTCAATGGACCCGGGCACTCCAATCAGTACATAAAGTTACTAGCTGCTCCAGTCTATGGGAGCTGTCCTTAAAAATTTCCTTGAAATGGTATTTGACCCCCTCGAGACTACACAGATTTGACAGTAAATATGCTAATACCTGCTGGAGGTTGTGTGGGGAAGAGGGTACTCTTTTCCACACACTGTGGCAATGTCCAAAATTACACCTTTATTGGAGTGATGTATTTACGGTCATCTCGGAGGTAGCACAGAGGCCTGTCTTAAGCAATCCGAGTTTAGCACTATTATCCCTTGGGATAGAAGAAGTTCCTAAGGACTTGAGACATACCACACTTCATGTCCTGTTAGCAGCGAGACTTATTATTGCACGAGCATGGAAACGAGAGCTTCCACCAACCGCTGCAGAGGTTGTTGACCTGGTAAACACACACTACATGTTTGAGCGTACTCTCTCCCTTAAACATAAATCAGCGCGAGACACGAGTTTGCAATGGATAACATGGTCCAAGAACAGGATGGTACATGTGCCCTCCACTTAGCTCATTTTACTATCTTGAAATGCTTCATAAGAAGGAACATATGTAGGAGGGGAACAGCTCCTCCTCGTGGTCTGTGTTCTCGGGCACAGTTTTGATCCCCTTAGGGGTGCTCGGGAGCAGAGGTTACGGGGTGAGCCCGCATATTTACTCTTCCAACATAGTCAGTGGGAGACGGGGGTGGGGTTACTAGCCTCCATATATTAATCGGTGGTCAGGTACTGTGGTTTCTAATTGTATATCGCATTGCTGTGTTTCTGTTTTCATTTGCTTTGGGTTTATTGTGCACATGTGTTACATGTATGACCTACTTCATTGTAGATGCTTCTGAGTGTACTGATGGAACGTTTGTCAATTCCATAAAGTTTATATTGCCAATGTGGCCACTTTGTGGTCTTCTGAACTGCTGTATTACGTTTGCATAGCACTTATTTTCTTTTGTATGTTCTTGAAATAATTCAATAAAAATCTTTAAATTAAAAAAAAAAAAAAAAGTCACTTAAGTATTACATAACGTTAATGAAATGACAAATATTACTTCAGTCACACAAGGCTATTCTTAAGTAGAGACAAAGTAACCTTCATTTCTCAGATGACCCTATCTTAGTGGCAGCAAAATATTTTTATTTTCTTTGACCCTTTGCATCAAAGAGTATTCGCAGTTTTCCTCTTTACATTAAAAAAAGTTGTATAGAAAAGTAGTCTGCATTTATTATCTCAGTGTTCAGAAAATAATGTATGGCTACATTGCATTGCATAGCCTACATAAAAAAATGCTAAATTATTAAAGATTAACTATCAACACATATATTTTTTTAGAAACAGTAAATTAGCTTTTAAGTACATTAACCACTTGCCTACTGGGGCATTTTTCATATATGTAAAAAAAAAATCATTTTTTTTTTTTTTTGCTATAAAATTATGTAAAATATATATATATATATATATATATATATATATATATATATAAAAAACAGAAACCTGACATTTTTAACAGGGGTGTGTAGACTTTTTATATCCACTGTACATATATATATATATAAAGCTAGAGAGGTCAAAATTAGTCACCAACCTTTCAGATTTTTTTGCTAAAGCCTGTTTAAACAAGCTTAGGTTATCTAATAATGAGAAATCGATCATTAGGATCAAAATCTAAGGAATGGAGGAGAAAGGAAGCTGAGTCATGACATTTTAGTTTTTTGTCCCATTTTAGTCATCTGCAATTGTTTTAGTTTTAGTCGTATTTAGTAGACTAAAATCTGCAGTATATTTTAGTCAACTAAAATGTCATACATTTTAGTCAACTAAAATGTCCTACATTTTTAAATAAAAAAACAAAACAAAATTCCAGCACTTATAATAAAAGAAATAGTCCAAACATAAAAGTCCATAAAAAGTGGGGTGCTCCTTTAAATGTGCAAATAAATTAAATGGCTACTCACCAGAAGTAGATGCTGTCTTATTTAATCAGTTGCCAACCACCCATGGCAGTTTTACTGCGGCAAGGTGGCTTGGCTGCACGAACCAACAAAACTGTACGACGATCGTGCGCGGAGCTAGGGGCGAGCGTGTACCCTCCGTCCCCCCAATGTTCTGATTCAGTTCACAACTGATCAGTCATCAGGTCCAGGCCAAAAATCTGTGGTGATCACTGGTGATCAGTTCTGACCAATTGCAGAACATCCTTTGCCTGTGAAATGTAAACATATACACAGGAAATGATGCAATCTTCTCTCGTGGTGCCCTTTTTGGTTCCACCGTGAGAGAAGAGAACATCAACCATGAGTACACAAGCACTACACTGACACCAGTACACATAGGGACATATTTAACCCCCTGATCACCCCCCCCCCCCAGTTAACCCTTTCACTCCCTGTCACAGTGTACACTATATACAGTTAGAGTCTGTCCCAGATAGGTTTAGGGTACCCGCCATGAAGCGCGAATGCCAGATAGATATAGACAAGCTTGAAAAGGCATTTAATCCTCTCAGCAAAGCTCACAAACGCAATCCTACACCTGATTTGTTATCCAAACTCCGTTAGACTAACGTTGAATTTAGCTTTAACCTCCGCAGCTGAAAAAAGCCTTAGGTGGAGGGGGGCACAATTTTATCTTCAGAAAGATAGAATTGGGTCTAAACTAGCAACCAAACTGTCTCCTAAATTATGAGTTAAATCCTTTATTATAAAATTAGGTCAGCGACAGATATCCACACTCAAAAACCCGTATGGATTATGGAATAATTTCACTCTTTTTTCTCTAAATTGTATAGTAATTAAGATTCTGAGAGCCATCATAGCCTGGGGGCCTTTTTTGAGGGGATCCCACTCCCTAAAAGACAGTCATAAAGCTGTCCTTGACGCTCCTATCTCAGAGGTGGAGATCCTGAATGTAATTAAAGGACTCCAAAATGGATAGGCTCAGGGTCCTGATGGGTTCTCAGCTTGTTACTATAAGACATTTGTCACCATTCTCTCTCCTTACATGGCCCGTTTCTTTAACTCTCTCAGGACTGGTAAACCCCTAGAACCGACTTCTAATCTCGCTCAAATTTCAGTTTTGCCCAAACCAGTGAAAGACCCTAGCAACGTCGGAAATTACAGACCTATTTCCCTGATCAATAACAATTTGAAAATCATGTCCAAAATATTATCTAACCATTTAGCCTCTTTAATGGGATCCTACGTTCACACAGACCAGGTTGGCTTCATCCTGGGTAGGCAGGGACCAGACCAGATAAGGAGGGCAATTGATGCGATTTCCCTTATGAAGTTGGGATGGGGGCCCCCCAGGAGGATTACATCCTCTCTATAGACCTCCAAAAGGCCTTCGATATGGTCTCCTGGCAATACTTTTTTTCTATCCTTAAAAGATGGATCATTTGGCTCTAATTTTCTAGGGAATCTAGAAGCATTCTAGCATTCTATTCTTCCCCTACCACTCAGGTTCCGATGCAGGCTGAGACAGGGATGCCCCCTCTGCCCTTTAGTCTTTGCTAAAGGTATAGAAACCCTTGCTATTGGTATCAGACAATACCCAGACATTCACTGAGTTCGATGCGACCCATCCACTCACAAATGCGCACTTTTATCTGATGATATACTCCTCTTTATATCTACCACTAAAAGTTTCCAGTTGCTGAGTAAATTTGGCCAAGTTTCTGGCCTCCAAGTTAATATGTCCAAATCCATGGTCCTCAATGTGTTGACCTCCCCTGCCTTAGTAGAAAACCTTCAGGAACATTTTTCTTTCACATGGCATCAATCATCCATCCCCTATCTGTGTATTAACCTAGCTTCATCAATTGACCAACTTTACTTTACTTTATTAAGAAATTAACACCTTACTTATCACAATGATCCAGCCTTGGGCTCTCCTGGCTAGGTAAATGCAGTGAAAATTATGCTTTTACCCCAACTTCTCTACTTTTTTAACTTTTTGTCTATCCCTGTGGTCAAGTCACATATCTCTAAGCTACAATCATCCATCATCCGCTTTGTATGGGGTAAGACTGGGCATCATTTTTCAAAGAATATCCTGTACAGATCTAAGCACCAAGGAGGTTTGGGATTTCCTAATCTTTGGTGGTATTATCAGGCTGCCCAACTCACCCAGATTTCCATCATATACTCTAGGGCATCTAAACCAGACTGGGTTGCAATGGAAAGACAATCAGTCCCACACTTCACATTAGATTTTCTTATCTGGAGTGCCTCTAAATCCCACCCTCCCATACTTTCCCCTACCCTGTCTCACTTTTTTTGACACTCAGTTCACAAATCCCTAAAAATTGTCTCTTCATGGCTCCCGCTGTTTCATATATTCCACAATCCTCTCTTCCCTCCTGGGAAAGAAAACAAAAGCTTTTAGATGGTGGCTAAACAAGGGACTTTTCCAGATAGGACACTTTTTTTAATTCTAATGGTCTCCTTTCCTTTAGTTATTTTGTTAGCAATTTGGAGATGCCCCTCTCAGAGAGGTTTCGCTTTGCCCAAATCTCTCACTTGCATTCTATTTGGGTCACCAAACCAAACCCTCCAACGGTTACACCGTATGAGCATTGGTGTTCTAAAGTCATGGATTTGAAAGGTGGTATTTCTTTAATCTACTCAGCTCTGACCGAGTCCAAGGAGAAGACTTCCTACATGCTAGGCTGGGGACAAGACCTCGAGATGGAGTGGGACCTTGATACCATCATCACTTCAAACAAACTTTCAAGGGAATAAAGTCTCATTGATTGAGGCTAACTTGGTCCCAACCTGTCTCGCCAAATTATTCCCAGAATCCTCCCCCTTATGCTTCAGAGGCTGTGTCCATATTGGTTAGATGCTTCATAATTTTTGGGAATGTCCCAGAATTAGAGGGTTTTGGAAGCAAATTTTCCACATGATCCTGAAAATTACTGGTATTTCACTTTCCAAGACTCCTGAGATTGCCCTCCTGAATCAACTTGTACCTAAGATTCCCAAATCTACTCAAGCCTTGGTCTTCTTCATTCTACTAGGAGCTAAAATCATGATTGCCCGAGCTTGGAAGACCCCTTTGATTCGGCCAAACACAAAATATCTTGGATTATGTCCCAAGAAAAGATTGCTAGCATATTTGAGAACACTAGTGAGAAGAAATTCGATATAATTTGGGAACCATGGGCTAACTATTTGAAGGTACCTTACAAGTCTTAATGTATTGGCATTCTCCATCCACCTAGCATACTATGAGTTGTATGTCCGCATGAGGTGTCTCCCCTCTTTTCTATAACTCTTTTTTCCTTCCCTGTATCCTTCCGTTCTGTTCCTTATCCCTCCTCAGATCCCCTACCCCTCTTCCCCTTTTCTGGGTTGTTAGGATTGTTACTTCAGATACCCCAGGCATTTAGACATATATAGTCACATATAGGGGTAAAGACTCTTTTTTTTGTCATGGGATTCCCCCCTGGGGGACAATTTATCCCACGCTCTGATACCAAAGCTCAGAGGGACAATATCATCCCATGGAAACCTTGTATTTACATACTTCTGATTATGATTTTCAGTTTTTGTTTTTTTCTTTGATGTACCTTCAAGTTATATCCCCTTCATTTTACTTTTTCATCACTTTTTAATCTCCTGTACAGTGGTCCTGACTTCTCCACTATGGAGTTCTTATGTGAAAATGTCTTTGTCGAGCTGTGAATATAGCTCGGAGCCACCTTCCCCATCCCTTAATAAGGGGTTTGTCATTACTTAAGCCTAGACATATCGGCAACTGTTCCCAAAGGTGTAATGTTGATGGTTCGGAGGTCCTGTCTTTGACTTGCCCACAGTATGTTGTATTCAACTCCATTAGGCTCTGTCGCCTTAAAAAATGCTTCTTCTCTCATATAACATATTCTGTTATGTAATTGGTTTGTCTTTTCAACTTGGCTTGTATTCTGACACTCACGTTTTTGTAACTCTTTATTATCTGACTTTTTAAAAAAAAAAAAAATTAAAACATAATTTAGAACTTATTTACATATAGTTACATTGCTGGTAAGGTTGAATAAAAACAATAGTCCAACCAGTTCAACCTGTGTGGGTGTGTGTTTGTGTAGATAATCATGTCCCATATCCCCGTATATTGTGTTCACTAAGATGCGCATCCAAGAGACTTTTGAAACTATTACTACTTCCTGTTGACACCACTGATTGTGAAAGAGAGTTCCAGATCATTACAGCCCATACAGTGAAAAACTCCCTACACAGCTTAAAGTTAAGCTGCTTCTTTTCCAATCTCATTGTGTGGCCCTGTGTCCTCTTGCACTCCCTAAGACTGAATAGTTTCCTATTCACAGGGATTACCATTGAGATATTTGTATATTGCAAGTAGCACTACTTACCCCTGAGAGGCTTTCTCCTTCTTGCTGTCACCATACAAACCAAAAACTCCTATTGGGTACTGATCCCTTGCGTTTGCTGTGCTCCTTTTGAGCCTTATCGGGGTCCCATTATCTGGAGGTGAATGTTGGCGCATAAGGGCCCTGGTGTCTCCCATATTTTCCTTTTCTTCCCCCAGCCAGCTGTACTCCTATGGGGGTTTGGTTTTTCCAAAAAATACTCTTTGATAAACCGATTTGAAACCAGGCCCACAAAAAAGCCCCTTGGACGCCTTTTCCAGTGGCTATCTGGCGTGTAGTAATACACATGTTGATTTGTGAGCTGTTACCCCTACACTACCTTGCCTTGGACGATTTGAGACCCAACACAGTGTGCTCCAGTCTGATCTCCATAAGGATCTCAAGGCATTTATGATCACTGTGAGAGCAGTGATCATTAGGATCTGGTAAGAGGCCAATTGTTTTTTGTGTGGTGGAGGTGCTTGCTGTCCCAATCCTATCCACTATTGATGTTTTTATCTTCACATACCGAGGTGTTTCCGTGATTGTGGATTCATCACATATCATCTAAGTGTGGACTTACCATATGTTGTGGACTTTATCAAACACTGCATTTTAACCATAACATCCCTCCTGAGGACTGGCGACCAGAACTGGACAGAATACTCCTGATGCGGTCGGACTAGAGTTTTTTTTAAAGTGGAAGGATTACAGTTTTATCTCTGGAATACATCCCTTGCTTTATGCATGCTAATATTCTGCCGGCTTTGGCAGCTGCCGCTTGACATTGCATGCTATTGCTTAGTCTCTCCTCTACCAAGACTCCCAGATCTTTCTCCATTTTTGATTCCCCTAAAGGTTCCCCCCCCTAAAGTGTATTGTGCTTTTATGTTTTTAGTCCCCAAGTGCAAAACCTTACACTTCTCCACATTAAACCTCATTTGCCATGTCTTTGCCCACTCTGTTATTTTGTTCAGGTCATTCTGTAAGATTTCTGCCTCATGCTGTGCAGTTATTGCCCTGCTCAATTTTGTGTCATCTGCAAAAACTGATATAGAACTAATGATCCCGTCCCCAATGCTGTTTATGAATAAATTGAACAAGGTTGGTCCCAGGACTGAGCCTTGGGGGACCCCACTTACCACCCCAGACCAGTCTGAGTATGCGTTATTTATTACCACCCTCTGGACACGCCCTTTTAGTCAGTTCTGTATCCAAGAGCAAACCTTGTGGTCGATGCCTGCAGACCTTATTTTATAAATTAAGCGTTTGTGGGGAACTGTATCAAACGCCTTAGCGAAATCCAGGTACACCACATCCACTGGTCTCCCCCTATCTAGCTCACAGCTCACCTCCTTGTAGAATGTTAAGAGATTGGTTTGACAAGAATGCCCATTTGTAAACCTGTGAAATAGACTTTCCAGATGCAGTTCTCTAGCACACAAGGGCAGCTTTACATTTTTTGGATAAGCATAAATACTGGAAAGAGGATACCAAAAAGTATTGAAGTCTAGATACATTTTACTATTCAAGTAATTCTTGATATCTAGCACAATCTGGGGGTATGTCCCTGGGGAACATATTTTCCATGGATACAGCAAAGCATACACATTTAAAATAAATTGTAATTTTAGTTTTTGTAAGTCATTTTGTAGCCCTGATGAAGGAGACCCCTTCAGGACCCCCACAATTTGTTGACTATAGTGAATATTAAACTACATCTGACATCAACATCTGTTTTGCAATCTCTTTTCTGTACATTTCAATGTCCATGTTCCAATTGGCTACCTATCTTTGTGTAAGGAGCTGAATCTGTGACCTGGTGCTTTACCTTGCCTATAGCGAAGAAGACAGCATGAAAGGTTCTTTCTGTTTCTTTTTCCTAACCTAAGCTAACCTATCCTAACCTGTCTTTATAGTCCTTGCTAAAGCCTTGTTCCTGGGTATTGTGTTTATAGATGTACCAAACATGGCCTGCGACCTCAATCCTTTCTACCAGAACAGAACTCAGGCTCATAGTGGGTTGCTGTGATTCATCTTTATTATGTCTGTGGTTTTTGAGGTTTTTCTATGCTAAGCATGACAGTTGTAATAATAAACACATCATTTAGTATTCTGTTTGTCTCGATGAGTAATGATGTATGATATTAGCAAACACCTAAATGAATATATAAGATACTAATATATGTATTTATAGTTTAAGCACATGTAGTAAAACACCATGTAATCTAGTAGTGCACTGCAGTGTTTGATTCAGTTTTATGATACCTGCTGGTTTATGGATTGTCTTAAGAATGGAGCTTTATTATGTTTAGTACACTATTGTAAGTTTTCCTATTCCTGTTCTGGTCATGTGGATACATGGAATGGTAATCGAAGCACACCATGGCAGACCAAATATTACACAACTACTGCAGCTGATACTGTGCTACAAGTATTGCAGTTACTGCTAATACAACTATTACTTCTAGTTCTAATACTAAAAGTAACTTCAAAACAGTGCATTCCTTTCAAGTTCATGTTTTACTGAAAATATATTTTCACTTCCCCATGGCAATTTAAGTCATCTTAAGTCATGGAAAATGTAAATGAAATTGATATATTAGCTGTGTAATGTCAAACTGTGTCCTAGTCATTTTAATGTGTTTTGTATCCCTATAAATACACTCATGGTAGATAATCTTTACACCTTGCACTTCATTTACTTTTCTAACAAACTCACAATGTGTTTAATTTTACTTTAAAACAACGCCAACCACTCATGCGTCACTTTTCACTAAAAGCATATTTACATGAAACACCCTATCCTATGCAAGCAAGATCACAAGACAAACATGGGGGAAATGAAATACAATACATTAAATGATTACCTTCTAAGAAGTTGTATCAGCTTAATTATGTGATTTATGAATTAGGAAAAGCTAACTGAAAAGTCAGCTAAAAGTTTTCTCTACAGATCTATATCACATGATCAGATATCAGTTTAGCCAATGTTACTTTTCTAAGGAGCTTTACCATTTTTAACCACGTATATTTAACATGCTTTTTGAGAATAAAGTTTATCGTGAATTGACATATGCATTGATTTACTTTACTAATATGTGCTTTTAAAACACTTCAGTTATAAACAGTATCTGAAAATATTACACTCAATGCTTACAGTACCTGCCTCGGTCCTCGTTATTAGAATCTATGCTCTGTTGCAAATTGACCCATGGAACATTTATATTTGTGACCTATGGAAGATTGGTGTGCTACTCAGGCTCGTGTAGTAATTAGCGGAGCCATGTAATCCGCTGCTGCAGGAGTGCCAGCAAGGGAGTGGAGCCAGTCCCAGCTCCTGTAACCACTGGAGAGAGAAATTAAAGATTCCCCAGTGCCACATATCTATGCGTGTAGTGTGATGGTGGAAGGGACAGCCTTAGCCTAGGCTCCCACCAGGCCATACTCCCAGATCTACAGGCTGAGGTTGTCTCTTCCGCCATCACACTACACGTATGGTTATGAGGCTCCGGGAACTCTCTCCTTTCTCTCTCTAACATTTATATTTAACTCACTTCCAGGTGTGTCCAAAACCAGCATTGTCCTGCTAGCCCCTAGGTCATCAAAGGAATCAATAGTGATGTAACAATATGGCAAGAAAAAAAATGTTGGTATTTTTATGACTTTGTTTTAAATTTGTTGCTTCAAATTTTTTAGGTGCCCTGCTTAAAAATATTTTTATTATTCCAAAATCCATTCTGCTGTCACAATTAAAATGTCTCCACAGTATAAGTCACACTTAGGGCCACCTTACTGGTTTGCCTATTTAGTGTTAGGCCTACTTAGGGGTTTGGTTATATGTTAGGGTTGGAGGGAAAAGTGTTTCTGTTTTTTAGGGTAAGTTAAATCCAAAAATTACTTTAAAGAAATCCAGTCAGCATAGTAAAAAGCTTAATACCTTTCTGGCAGGCAGTGTGTTAAATCCTAGCTCTCATGTGGAGCTCTACTTCAGGGTGTGTCATATAGTATATCTCTGCTAGTTGCCCTGGGATCTTCTGCTGATTCTTATGTAACAGGAATCAACAGGAATTGGCAACAGGAACTACAGTGTCCAGCAGAGGACTTGGACACCTGAAAACTTCAGATACCATCAGCCTCCAGAGCTTTATGCAAGTAGATATGTGAAGGCCAGGTTCCCATATGTGCAGCCATGGTTTCATGCCTGGGGTCTGGTGCATTCCTGTTCACTGGTTCAGGTGTGAATTATGCTAAAATTTTTGCCTAAATTCCCACCTGAATTTGCAATCTGCTCCACTGCGGCCCCCCAACCAATGTGAACCAGCTCTATTGAGAGCCGGTCACACTCGCCTGTCATGCGAATTAAATACAATAAAAACTGCATCCAATTTGCACATATGTGAATTCAGCCTAAAGGGTGATGTTAGTTTATTAGTAGAATAATTTTATTTTACATTTGTTTTCTGTGTCTGTAAATGGATTACGTGTAGAAGGGTATGTCCACTTTGGTAAAAAAAAGTGATAAAACAAATATAGAAGAGTTATCTGACAATGTGATTGGCTGACTGCTTTGCACAACATTTTTTTTATTTAATTATGGAACTGGTCATGTGACTATAGTAGACACACTCAACCACTCATCAGTCAAGAAGAAGAAAGTGACCGTAAGAGTTAAGAAATGATTGGTCTTCATAGGATCTACTAAAGGCAAATAACTATTTTCTGAAAAGGATTTTTTTCTTAACTTATTGGATGTGTTAAAAAATCACTTTGCTAATGCCTAAAGTGCAAGGGAAAAACTGTATCTTTGCTTGCAAATGAATTCATGAAAGTCAACAGAACTTTTTGCCTTGCAAAGTGAAATTTCTTTGCAAAATGAACAATCAATTAGTAAAACAACCCCATGGCTGGAAACAGCAGTAGGTGAGAGTCTGCAATTAAGTGTCCAGAAATTCTTGTGACTGATTAGGATAATGTTCTATTTCTTCTCAACCAAAGTAGAGTAACTCCTAAAGTATGACTTGCATTTTTCCCTATGAATAAAATATGCTATGCCATTTGAATAGATAATCCAAAGATAATTACAAAACCATCTAAATTTAATTTGACTTTAAACTAACTTAAATGAATTTTGTAAATACTTTGAAGCTGGATGAAATGAATACAACCACTCAAGCTTCAAAATAATAACTGCATAAAATAAAAGACAAAGTTATCTAAGTTAATTAACACAAAGTCAAATGTAAAAAGACATAAGAGAAGGTTTAACAATGACTTGTCACAGAGATAAAACAAATAAGTCATTATTTGGTTATCTTGTTAGTGCTATTGAAGCAGCATGATCAAGGTCAACATAACATTGGTTGTGACCGTAACTGTGCTGAGCATTGGAAATAAATACAACATCCTACAAGTGAAAAACACAAAGAAAACCACAGATAACATAGGTAATTATTCAATGGTGTAAGGATGGGTCAGGATATTGTCTGAAAGGTCATGGGTTATATAAAAAGTCAAACACTTGTTCTCGATTCTTTGTATTTTTCTAATTGGCAAAGCAAATTAAAATCACATTTCATTTATAAATCAAAGCTATAATGATTATATTATAGTATAACAAACAAAAAAAGCAACTAGGCATGATCATTGAGGGGATACTGGAATTTAGACTTTAAAATTACTTGTTTTTACTTTTTTATAATTACTTTTAATTACTTTTTTATATATGGGGTAAAAATATCTGGAGAAATTAAAATGTGAAGGGAAACTATAATATTTGGAGTTTACCTTGAGTTTTTCAATAGTACAGCGCGATTGTAATGCGAATTGTATTGCGTTGATCATGTTAATTAAGCTCCGATGCGATTTCTGCTCTGGCCAATCCAAATAAAATGGGTGTAAACTTCTTGTGGACTTTCTGTTTTTTGTGGGGAGTACTGTTGTGGAGTGTTTGTTTTGTGTTGTGTGGCGTGGTGTATTTTTGGTCATTGTTTTTGGCAGTATGTTTCATTTGCCCTTGGTCATGGCAGCAGTTGTTACTGTCACTGCTGCAGTCTTGATCGATAAGGACAAAGAGGAGGAGGAGGATGAGGATGATGAGAAGACGAAGATATTGGGTTCATCCCATAATTTCAAATAGGGAAGAGAGAGGTCAGTTCAGTGTCCTCTATAATGATCTCTGTCGACATGAAGAGAAGTTCTTCAACTATCCTCGGATGTCAGTTAATAGGTTAGTATGTGAGAGGGAACCTCTCCTTCTCCTTCTCTCTTTTTCATGCTGCTTCCCTCTATTTCTCTCTTTTCCCCTCTCTCTTTTCTCCTATATCTCCCCCCATCTTGCGCTCTTACCTTTCATTAATCATTCCAGAACCTTCTCATGCCCTCTTTTGCTTGCCACTTACATGTGTTGTGTTTTTTATTTCTTAGTTTTGACAAATTACTTGGACTACTCTTTTCCCGTTTGGAGCGTCAGAACAGCACCTTCCAGAACAGTGTTGTCCCTGCTGAAAGATTGCTTGTTACATTACGGTAAGTGTAATATACTTTGTGAAATGTCATTTATTTTTTTCTCCATAGTAAGCAATACAGTGAATGCAGACAGATATCAAGCCAAAGTGAACTTCAAAAAAAGTTTTTCTTTATTTTTTGTTATTATGTTGCTTATAACAAGAACAATTTTATAACAAGAACAATAGGAGACACAATTTGCTTGCTTTCTTTCCCTCTCGACTCCCCCCCCCCCCCCATATGCTCATCCTCCATTTCCCCTAATGAACAAATGAACAAACATAATGTCCTTTTTGGAAAAAACATAAACATTAGGTCAAAAAATACAACATAGGTCAAAAAATTCAACATGGCGATAAACTTGACAGTGGCAGTGTCTTATAGATTCTAAAAAATTGGTGAACTCTGATCCGGGTTAGAGCAATCATGTTGTAGTGGTGTTGCAGAGCTTGGGGGTGTATGATCCAAGGATTTATTTTGGGTTGAGGGATATAGCCTGAATGGCCCAAGCGGGGATGACTCTGTATGTGATAGTCCACTTGGGGGCCTATATTGTGGATAGGGTGGAGGCACGGTTGAGGTAAATGCACTTGATTCCTGTTGGTATGGATAGTGACTTCTTGTTTTGGGCTGAGGTCTTGTTTCAGGTTGATATTGTTTTTGCATGGATGGAGTCGTAGGTAGTTGTTTGTCGTAGTACTGTGGTGGTGGTCTGCTGGAGGGGGGGAAATAGGAAGAAGTAACGGAGACATCCGATGTTCTAGTGTGGGGGAGGATTACAGAGGGAATTGGGGAATGAAAAGGATATGGGATTTGGGATCTAGGGGTCTCATGAATGCTCAGGTATTCATCAAAACTCGATGGATAAGGTTTTGGTGGAATGCTTGTGGCTGAATAAATGGGTGTGTAATTTGGGGTCCAAGGATTCTCTTGCGGGAACTGTCGTGGTAGAGTGAAAGAGTGGATACAGTTTTGCACCGCCATTCGCATTTCAAAATACCGTTCGGGCAAAACCTCTTTGAGAAGAGGTATCAAACTTAAACAATGTAGGCTATGTGGGACTTTAGGTGAGACACCAGCAGGTAATGCCCAGCGTCTCCATCCCTGTATCAGAAAAAACGAAGGTTGAAAAGGATTAAAAGAGGTGCATGGAAGCCAGCCATCCCCCAGTCTGATGTACTCACCCTCCAGTCTGCCACTAACCAAGTAGACCTGTCTCATGATATAAATAAAGAACAGGGGTTTAGTTGACACGCATTTGCAAACGCATGTGTAAGCTGCAGGGCCACTACATGGCACCCCGTTTTACCTGCAGTCCTAACACTTAATTTGAGTGTCTCCACAATGGGAGCACATGTCCTTCAGGCTACGCCACCTGGTTCGTATCAGTAATTCTGTAAGAGAAAAACATGACTAATAATAATTTTCTATTTTTTATTTCAGGTACCTTGGAACTGGAAATTAATTTGCCAGCTTGCATTATGAATTCAAATTGGGGAAATCCACTGTAAACACAATTGTGCGCGATACCTGTATTGCCATCTAGGAGGTCCTAAGAGATGTGGTGATGAGAAAACCAGCCCGAAGAGGAGTGGATCTCTGTAGCTGATCTTTTTTTGGAGCGGTGCAACTTCCCTAACTGTGTCGGTGCTATAGATGGCAAGCACATCAGGATTGTGAGATCAGTTGTTAGCGGTACCAAATATTTTAATTACAAAGAATATTTTTCATTTGTTTTGCTTGCAGTAGCGGATGCAAATTACTCATTCACCTACATAGATGTTGGTTCGTATGGGAGCAGTTCCGACTCCAGCATTTTTTCCCACTCCAGTTTTGGGAAAATGCTACGTGACAAAAGCCTGAACCTCCCACATGAACGACCACTCCCTGGAACATCTCAATCCAGTCTCCCATTTATTTTTGTTGGGGATGAGATTTTTGCACTTTCAGAACACCTGCACCGCCCGTATGCAAATCGCTCACTGACTATCGAAAATACAGTTTTCAGCTACATGCTCACAAGAGTTATGGAGTATAGTTTTGGAATCCTAGCAAATAAATGGTGATTTCTTCATCTTCACACCCCAATTACTCTAACCACGGATAACGCCATAATTGCCGTCAAAGCTGCCTGTGAACTCCACAATTTTGTTAGGTCAAGAGATGGATACCTCTTCGAGGACTCGTTGATGGATGATATGGAAGGCGCAGAGTGGATCCACACCAGGTGCAACTATAGAGGGGCCAACATCAGGGAGGATTTTAGAGACTTCTTTATGAGTCCTGCCGGTCAAGTGTCATGGCAGCTTGAGGCCATTCAATAAAGAGGGTTCACTCATTCTCTATACTTTGTTTAAATAAATACACTATAGTTCAATTGTTCAACATTGCGCAATTCATTTTTTTTAATGTCTGTGGTTACATACTGAGCATGCATGGTCTTCCCATAGATCCCCCTTTAGAAAAGAGCCCCCATAGATCCCCCTTATGACCAGGGCCCCCATAGATCCCCATTTAGACCAGGGCCCCATAGATCCCCCTTCACACCAGGGCCCACCATAGATCCCCATTTTCCCGGGGCCCCATAGATCCCCCTTCACACCAGGGCCCCTATAGATCCCCCTTCACACCAGTGCCCACCATAGATCCCCCTTTAGACCAGGGCCCCCATATATCCCCCTTCACACCAGGGCCCCCATAGATCCCCCTTCACACCAGGGCCCACCATAGATCCCCTTTAGACCAGGGCCCCATAGATCCCCCTTAACACTAGGGCCCACCATAGATCCCCCTTTAGACCAGTGCCCCATAGACCCCCCTTCACACCAGGGCCCACCATAGATCCCCCTTTAGACCAGGGTCCCCATAAATCCCCCTTCACACCAGGCCCCCCATCAATCCCCCTTCACACCAGGGCCCCCATAGATCCCCCTTCACACCAGGGCCCACCAAAGATCCCCCTTCACACCAGGGCCCCCATAGATCCCCCTTCACACCAGGGCCCACCATAGAACCCCCTTCACACTAGGGCCCACCATAGATCCCCCTTTGGACCAGGGCCCCCATAGATCCCCCTTTACACCAGGTTCCCCACAGATCGCCCTTTAGACAAGGGCCCCCATAGATCCCCCTTTAGGGACCCCATAGATCCACCAGGGCCCATAGATCTGAGCAGGCCAGGGAATCCCCCCCCCTTTGCAGATGCCCATGTGAGCATGCATTACATGGTCAATGGGAAGAATGCCACTTACATTGGTGGTCAGTGGGATGAAACATTTCTGGTCTGGGATGAATATATACACGCAGGTACCATAGAACATATCTTCTTACCTTTATGTTTCCGCACTTGGGTTGTGAATCCATTCCAGTCTTCATACAGGCTTGTACAGATCTCTTCCCACCCTCTTTTCTTCAGGGCATTGTTTTTGTACTCTGCTATACGGCTGTCCCATATATACGGCCTGGCAGGGACAAGCCTGATCAGCTCCTCATTATCAATGCCAATACGTCTGGGTGCCATGTTTCCAAGATGTTTGTGGATGGCACATGGGCAGGAAATAGGAAGTAAGGAGGGGTGGGGCTGAAGGGAAAAACTGTACACATAATTTGCACATATCTGAACTGTATATGCGAGTTCAGACCGATTTACATTGATGTCTATGGAGACTAAATTCACAATGCAGCGCTGTAAACTCGCACAAGACCCTTTTTATCATCGCATCACATTCACATCTGAATCACAACGCATAGATGTGAACGACCGTCATGAATACAATGTATTTTGTAAATACATGCGATTTTAGACTTTTTAGAATGCATCGCTTTCGCAGTACAAGCGCATAAGTGTGAACCGGCACTTAGTGTTTATTATTCTTCCATGCAGGTGCATCCACTCTTTACAGATTGGTTTTCTGTCTGCTTTTGTATATCTGGGTCTCCAACACTCCTCCAGAGTCTATATGCTCACAAGAAAAAAAAAGGACACTTCTTGTGTAATATGTAAAAATCCACATCAATCTTTATTTAAAATTCCACTCACAGGAAGTTTTTTATTTCATTTACATATCAATCTGCCACACTGGGTGGGGACTTTATCCATCCAGATCCACTGCTGATGTTTGGTTTATTTAACAGGAGGAAGGAGCCAGCATGCACCAGTCTGTGATGTCAGAAGGGGTGGTGCCATCGGGTGACATAGCCAGGTGGCCTCGCCCCTTGCCTATATAAGAAATGTCAAAGCGCAGGGTGGACATATGGCGGGAGGCTTCCATTGACGATGGATTTACATCGAGGGACACTACTATTTTATTTTTTAATAAAGGATTTGTCAAAAACTGTCTCTTACGTTTAGTACTTTTTAAAAGTTTTTTGGTGAATGGGTAGGGGTACTATGTAACCAATATCCACTCATGGGGGGGGGGAATTTGGGGGCCCCCTTATTAAAAGGGGTTTCCAGAGTCTGATAAGCCTCCCTCCAATAGACCTCAACAACCACAGCCCAGGGTTGTCGGGAAGAGGCCCTTGTCCCCATCCATATTCTCACCAGATGAGATATGTGCCCTGTCCATGAGAGATCCTCTCTAATTATTGTTTTTAAAAAAAACATCCCTATACCCTCTCAACCTCTACCCCATCAATCACAACTGGCTCATAACTAATCTTCTCCTAAAACCTACAATTATTTCTTTAATTTTACCCACATTTACTGTAGCTCTAAATAATTGTCTCGTGGGGGTATTTTTAGGTTCCAACCCCCTTCCTATAGAATTCGAGATTTACATTGTGGGATTCAGTAGTAGGAACTAGGGATAAACTGAATGTTTGGTCTGTACATAAGTTTGTGTGGCTAGGCTGTGATTTCCTGAGACCCAAAGTCATTTTTAGGACTACTGTTGTATGTGTGTCAGGGGCAGGTTATGTTGCCGTGTTGCTTTTGTTTTCCAATTTTTTATTTTGAGCTGTTTCTCTGTTTTCTTTAATAGGAGTTTACAGTGCACCCAAACACCACAGTTTACAATGCAACCAAGAATCACAGATTACTGTGCACCCTAGCACAAATTCCTCAGTACAGCTCCTCCAAATAAGCCCCACATTAAAAGCCTCCAAAAGACCAAACCAGTGGTTGTGGAGGTAATGAATCATCTTTAGGATAGGCATATTTTGCCTTTTTTGTGTGCTGGGCATGCTATTTAGCCAGAGTACACGGAGAAGGTGGTGGAGTTGCTAACCCAGCCTTCATCTTCTTCTTCTGTCTACCATATGCAGAATTGCTTGCAGTCTTCTAGAGCTGCCAAAGTGCCCTATTCTGTCTCCTCATCCAAAGCTACTGTTGCCCTGCCAACTGTCACAGAGAAGTCAGCCGAATGATTTGAGCACAGCAGGGAACACTTTTTGCAAGTAAATATGTAACAATTAGAGGGCTCCATGGTTGAGAAGGAAAGTAATTGGAGTCTAAAGGGAGGGAAAACCAGGCAAGGTGCACAAACTGACAGTGATATTCCTGCAGTCACAGCATACTGCCAAGTTGGCTTCAGCGATGAAGAGAGGGAATGATGAGTTCTCTGACTGTACCTGGGTGCCCGATATAGCAGAGGAGGAAAGTGAGTGTGAGGCACAACCCCAGTGAGTCAGGATGTCATCTGGGGGCAGCTAGTGGAGAAGTCAAGGGAGCAGCTGATCTGTTTAATTGGATGGCTGAGCTCAACGGGTTCAGGGCACTGTTGTCCCCCACTCTACTCCCTAAAGCATACCTGTATGGACCATTTTCAGCATGTTTGCAGCAGACCAAACCATTTTTTTTTAAGTCTCTGTCTTTCTGTATATCTGTTTGGCAATACCATCAGCCAATGTTGGTATTCAAAAGTTAAATTTCCATGTGAAAGTCTGAACCACAACAGTGAAAAGTTCACAGCATTGCATTAATGTATTGTTTATGTGGTCAATGACTGCATTGGAACCAGTGTATGTATCTTGTTTAAATTTTAAAAAATTACACAAGAATAAGGAGAAATAGATTGACTTGGAAACAATTATGCTGTTATAAATGCATTAAAGTCAAATAAATCCTTAAAAGGTATTAACCACTTAAGCCCCGGAAGATTTTACCCCCTTCCCGACCAGGGGGTATTTTGGGATTCGGCACTGCGTGACTTTAACGGACAATTGCGCGGTCGTGCGACGCTGTACCTAAACGAATTTGACGTCCTTTTTTTCCCACAGACAGAGCTTTCTTTTGGTGGTATTTGATCACCTGTGCGATTTTTTGATCATGCGCTATAAACAAAAAAAGAGCATCAATTTTGCAAAAATAACAATATTTTTCACATTTTTTTTATATGAAATTCCCCCCAAAAAAAAGTAAAAATCAAAATTTTTTAACATTAAAAAAAATCGCAAAAAGTGTATTTTGATTGGTTTGCGCAAAAGTTATCGTGTATACTAACAAAGGGAAAGATTTTTGTCATTTTTGTTGTTTTTTTTTTAACGCGTAATGGCGGCGATCTGCGATTTTTTTGCGGTACTGCGACATTGCGGCGGACAGATCGGACCCTTGACTGACATTTTTGACACTTTTGGGGTTACCAGTGACATTTCTACAGTAATCAGTGCTATACATATGCACTGTTACTGTAAAATTACACTGGCAGTGAAGGGGTTAACTTTATTTGAGAGGGAGGGGCTGTGTGTGTCCCTAGGGGCGTGATTCTAACTGTGATTGGCTGTGGCTTGAGGTGTAGGAACAATGATCAACGGTCCTACATAGTAGAACCGTATGATCATTGTTTCTACACAGGGGAGAATGACAGGCGGCTTGTTTACACTAGCCGCCTGCCTTTCTCCCTCTCCCCCGACGATCGCCGAGTGACCGGTGGACTTCGGGTCCGCTGGTCACACGCGCGGGGGGGTCCATGACCGCGCGGGAGCGCACCTCCAGCGGCGCGCGCTCGCTCCCCAGAGTCTCACAGGCTAGCAACGTAGACCAACATCGCTCTGCCTGTGAGGGGCTGACTGCCGCAGTAAATATACTGTGCGCAGTCGGCAAGTGGTTAAGAACCCCCCCTAGGATTAGTAAAACAAAAAGTACTACTGTTATATACCTGGTTCTGAAGCCAAAACACTTGGTGATAACAGGGAACACAAAGCCCAAATAAGCAGGGATTGCCAGCTGTGCAACAGATGAGGGATGGCGGTGTGGAGATCTCTCTGCAAGTGGATACCAGATGAAGTGTACAGTAGGACCCAGGAGAGCTGAAGGTGGTGCAGGCTGCACATAGCAGGAAACAGGTTGCAATAGTAAGTGCAGCAGGCTGGATACAGCAGGTAAGTACTGCAGTATAAAGCAGCAGGTGAGTACTGTAGATAGGTACTGCAGGCTGAATACAGCAGGTAGGCACCAGGGTGGATCACAGCAGATGGGGCGCAGCATAAGGTGTAGTCAGGGATGGTAGTAGTGGTCAGGAAGCCAGTGGTCAGCAGATCAGATATCAGAATCATGGTTAGGCAAGCAAGGGTCATACACAGGACAGGAGACAAAAGAAGATCCATGGGCAAGCCGAGGTCAGAAATGGGAGCAAGACAATAGGTATCCAAGGGCAAGCTGGGTCCATAACAGGTGATCAGAAACAACAACAAACAAAGGAACAGGAAGCGGAAGACCAGTCAGCAATGTCAATGTGCCACAGTCATCCTTTTAAAGGCCTGAGGGTGCCAGGATCTGATGTGCATTGCATGCCCCAGCATGCACATGTCTTTGCCATTGCAGAAGTGTGTTCGCAATACATGTGCATGTATTCGTGTGGGCACAGCCATATTGAGATTGGCTAATGTGCTAGATCTGCGGGCTAGTTCCCTGACAACTACTAACATTATTATTATTATCCACATTTGTCACCATCATAAGATTGAAGTTTTCTAAATACATGTTTGTAAATACATATTGGTACCTAGTAACAAACCATACAGTAGCCCTGAAATATATAAAAGAAAATTAGAACTAATGTTTAGATGTTCAAGATGGACTCATTGAGAGTCAATAATACTGCTGAATATAATGAGGACCCCATGAAAAAAAGAGCACATTTTATTTAAATTTCTGTAATTAATGTCCTTGGATGAACAAAAGTGAAATAAACCTACGCACTAATGCGGAAAGATCTTCACATAGGTGCTATGATGACTGCCAAATCACAGACATATATTTATTGCATTGTAGCTGGGGTATGTTCTATTTTGGCAAAATGTAACAGCAAGTCTGTCATTGTATGTGCAAGGTGTTTCATCCTATATATCGTATGAGCAAGGTGTTTCAGCCTATATATCCTAGACCGGTACGATTTTGGTCTGATAACTGATAGGAACTATATGGATATATATGCATTGATATAAGCTGGTTTAGATGAGGAATCACTTTTGAATACTGCTTCTCTGAAATCCATATGTATCCTGCAACCCACAACCAACAGCTATATAAGGAATACATTGCAGTTCATTACACAATTTGTTGAATGGATGTATACATTACTGTTGTAAGTGTGTATGTATGTATATATATATATATATATATATATATATATATATATATATATATATATATATATATATATATAGAAAAATGATCCCGTGTCACTGTGTAAGATGGTGGTTTAATCAGGTTTTCTGGGTAGCAAGCACACTAATGGCTCAAGTGTGTGATGCATTTGTTTGACAGCCAGAAATAGAGTTCAGAGCCCCACCCTCCCAAAGGGATCAGTATTTGTAAGGAAGACAAGGGTGCATGTGTACACCATGGTGTCCAGGTTGGTAAAGAGCAAGGTCAGAGCCTGAAAGAAAGTTTGTGAGGGACAAGAGCAGCTAGGAAGTTGTAAAGAAGACGCAGAGCAGTGCAGCATCTGTACAAAAATAAGGGGAAGAAAGCTGCGCTCAATGCATAAACTAAATTATAGGCTGCCGGTACAGTAGTATATCAGACCATAAAGCAATAATGTTCAAGTACAGCGCCACCTGAAGAGAAACCCTAAATCTAAAGGAAAATAAACAGAGTCCATAAAGTCCGTCTGAGGCTGATTATTCAGGTGTAGAGAGATATACTCGTATGTTCCAACACCAATCGTGCAAATATATTCCTGACAATCACCACGTGCAAAAAAAATAATGGTTGTCTCCTTACCAGAAATTTAGACCCCCTGTTAAGTCAAGTCAAGAGTCTGTGTGTGTGTGTGCAGGAAGAGGAAGGAGGAACACCAATGTCTAATACTTGGGGCATATGAAGTTGTCCGAGTCCATGGTCCTGTCTGGATATTCCGTGGAGCATTGGAGGAAGATTTGGTGCGGGTTTTCCTGATGACCATTTACACTTCACGCTTGGTGGACCTTCCTTAAAGAGGAAGTAAACCCTCCTCTGACACTTATACCTATAGGTAAGCCTATAATAAGGCTTACCTATAGGTACTGTAAATATCTCCTAAACATGCACCGTTTAGGAGATATTTACCTTAGATGCATCCAGTGACGTCACTGGCGCATGCGCTCGGCAGGAACGGCCGCTGGTGCCGTTCCTTCAGAGCCCCGTGCCGTGACCGTAGGCTCCCGCGCGTGCGCGGGAGTGACGTCACCACGGCTCCGGCCAATCAGATGGCCGGATGCCGCGATCCCAGAAGACGGGCGACTGGACATGTCACCCGTCATGCAGGTAAGCGGACAGCACGGCGGGGGCTCGTTCTAAGGTAAGTATTGCATAATAAGCTAGTATGCGATGCATACTAGCTCATTATGTGTTTCTCTTGCAGGTGGCAAAAAAAAAATGTTGGGGGTTTACAACCTCTTTAACAGGGGGTCTAAATTTCTGGTAAGGAGACAACCATTAATTTTTTTGCACGTGGTGATCGTCAGGAATATATTTGCACGATTGGTGTTGGAACATACGAGTATATCTCTCTACACCTGAATAATCAGCCTCAGACGGACTTTATGGACTCTGTTTATTTTCCTTTAGATTTAGGGTTTCTCTTCAGGTGGTGCTGTACTTGAACATTAGTGCAGCATCTGTGCATAAATACTGGGAAGTGTTTTATGGTCAAGAGGAAAAAAAGTCTACTGAATCTCAGGAGAGACCCTGAAGAGATACTTGGAGCAGTAAAGCTGCCATAAGAGAGCCAGAAGGCTGAATGTTATGTTTTTGTAGTGATGGTGAGAACCCTCTGCATGGTAAGACATACCTGTGTGAAGTTTTTATGTTAGTTTACATAAAAGTGGGCAGGAAAGCCCTGAAAACAATATCTGGCGTGGAGTAAACTCACTGTTTTGGCACTACTATTGACTAAGAAACCTTGACATGTCACAATATACAGTATATAGTCATTATATGTATGTTATTATAGTTATTTTTGTTATGATATTATAATTCTAACTACCTCCTGAACATCTCCTGATGAAGCAGAATGAAAATATGGCAAACACATTGAGAATTATCCTTAGTCCTCTGCAAGAGTCAGCTTAAATATCTGTCATGTAATGGATGTACTATAACAATGGATTTATATTGTTATATTGTTAGAGCAGGTTGTAGGGGTTTGAGGAAGAATTTGTAATTGTTATACAACTAAAATGACCATTTGGTATGTATATTAACCTGTTTTATTGTTACATTTTAAAAATGAGTTAAAAATAAAAGCCTTGATTCTCTTTTAAAATAAATATTGTTATATTTGATGAGAGCCAGTAGTGGTAGCTTTAAAGTCTCATTATTGTTTCCTTCAATATGCTGGTAAAAATCCTGTATTTGCATTTGTTTTCCAGTAGCCATGCATTGCTTAACCTCTTTGCGCCGACCGTAAGCATATATGCGGTCTTTTTGTGGGTGGGCCTTAATGCTGAGCAGTCGTAAATATGCGTACCAGAATGTAAACAAAGCTGTGCCAAACGTGCGCACCTTGCGCACTCCCGGCACAGTTACCAGTGGCTATAGAAAGAGTCATAAGAAACCTCTTAAAGGGTCAGGAGGCGCTGTACCTTCTGTATCAGATACTTTTTTTCTGTCATATTTTCTTTAGAATCTTTCTTTAAAAAACAAAAAACAAAATCACTACTACTTTCTTTTTGTAAATTCTTTTAAATGTATTCTGGTGCAGCATGATGTTGATTATGTCCTCATGTCTTTTCCTCACTACTGGATTTAATAATGCAACTACAGCTCTAACCACAGCATCAACTAGTATATTACCTAAATGTAATTGTTTATTATATTTACCTCTTTTGTCATTGCTGTAAGGATAATTCCACCCACAAAAAGCGTTGCCTCTAAATTTTAAAAGGCAGGTGCATAAGCTGATGCCTAGATGAAATTGTGATCACCCCTTTTTTTCTGAATGAATTGAATTTGGAAAAAAAAAATGTATAAAGAAAAAAAAAGCATAGACCATAAATCTATATAAATATGAATGTTTTCTCTAAAAATTCATAGACTGAAATGAGGTTTTCCTGAATTTTAATTTTAATTAATTTAAATTTAATTTTAAAAATAGCACATAACATCCAGTCAATTTATTTAGTTGCAGTGATTTGGTAGCTATATTTTTTTTTAAGGATAAAATCTGATCATTTCTATATATCTAGTCTTTTCACACTGCATAAAAAAAAAATAAAAAATAACGTCAGATGCTTTTGCATGTTATATTTTTTTCTAGTGAGAGTGGGTTTAACATTTCTCTTTGCTACTTTGATCATCTAAATGTGAAGCATTTTCACAAGAAATATGAGATGAGTTGAAAAAACCCATGGTCAAAATATAGAAGCGGAAAGACTGTATATTCTTTATTTAAAATGACTGCATATGATGATTACAAAAAAAATTCATAAAGTGTTCAGGACCTTTGACTACTCACTGACAATTTGTTGCAACACCACAAGCAGCTACGAGGATTCTGCAAGAAATTTCAAATATTTAAAAATGGGTTTTTGAGATGTAAAAACAAAACAATGCTCAGGCAATCCACCATAGGTACATTGTCAATCAACCCTATACTATAAAATTCACAAGTTTCAAATGTTCTACCTGTCTCTGTATACATCCCTAAGGTATTTTTTTCATATTCTGGATCTTGACTGCCAACTCTTGGGAGGAAAAGAGAAAGAAAACAGTGACTCTGGAAATAGAAAGTCCGCTCCTGGGACTAGAACAAGAAGGTCTTTAGAAAAATCTAGGATTATTTCTTTCAACAAAATGCACACTTACTACACTGATTTTCAAAATACAATGTCAGTCCCTGTGCCTAAAAAGGCAACATACTGTATTTTTAAAAACAAACCTATTTTTTCCAGAATAAGTGCAGTAGACTGACATAGTATTTAAATACGGTAGTCATCATAGTGCACATACACAGCATGTAAATAGTGTATTTTATCAAAACCGGTGTCTTCGCAAAAATGCAGCTTTTACTACAATGACTGAGGATATAGCTAGTCTACTGTTGAAAATAAAGCAACAGGGTATTTTGTCAAAAGAGGCCCCTACTTTTTCCCAAGAAAAGCATGTTTTTTTTTTTTTAATACACTGACTCTGGAAAACATTGTCAGCTCCTCTGACTGAGTACAGGTAATTTGTCTTTTTATTAAATGCGAAAAAACTAATTTATAACCCGCGCTTATCGATGATCAATTGTAAAAAATATAAGAGTATATGTGGAGCTCAGCTGCTGCAACACTAAGTAAATCTTAGAGAGAAAAGTTGAACACAAATTTAGGCAGCGCTAGCACTCAGTAACAATAATAAAAAAATAAATAATGAATAACACTGTGTAATCTTCAGAAAATAAATGACACTCTAATAGTGATAAAAATGTGTTCGAATATATGTTAAAAAAAATCCTTATAATAAATCGTGTTAATTAAATTAAGTACCACTGTGGAATCTCCAAAAATATAAATAACAATCTAATAGTGATTAAAGTGCTTAAATATTGCAAAAAAGTCCATAGAATAAATAATGCCACGTGAATAATTATTATATAGTCCTTATAGTGATCCAAAGATAAAGTGCTGTAGTGCTGATAGACAATATAGTGCTCCAAAGTGATAGGTGCCCCTCTCGGTTCCCCACTCACCAACTCGCCAATATTTGGAAGCCTTAGTATTATTGCACAAAAGCCCTTGGCACCAGGATCCTTAGGAAAAATTCTCCATACGGCTTTCAGTATACATACATGGGTCCGCTTGCGCATCCACCATTTAAATGGAAAAAAAGCCATACATAGTGAAGTATGTAAAGGTTGTTTAATCAAGCCTCATAGCCAAAAACATACTTACAACAAGAAAATATCATACGGGCATATACAGCAGGCCTCGTGAACGCACCGCTCGGCGTGCTTTCCACGGGCAGGAAGTTGCTGACCGGAAGTGAAGTTTATTAAATGCGGCCACTATTTTTCCCCAGATAGTTCAACTTTAGTACACTGCATTTGGAAATTGACTGTTTAATAACTATTTTACTGGGGCATTTAAAAAAAAAAAAAAATTCATGCACATGCTGAAATCTGTATTTTTTTGGTAGGAAATTACTTAAAATCCCCTATTATATTGTTTTTGAGGCAGAGGCCCTATAGAATAAAATGGTATCAGTACAATTTTTTATGTAGCTAAATATTTGTGCAACTATTTAATAAACACACATTTTTAGGTAAAAATACACTAAAATACATTTTGGTACACACAATCATAATACATAACCATTTTTGCTAGAATAAAAATATTCGGTTGCATAGATACCAAGTATGTTAAACCTTAAAATTGCATGCACCCATGAAATGGTAAAAATCATGATACCCAAAATCATAAATAGGTAACACTGTAAAAGTCTTCACAGGTTATCAGTTTGGAGCTGCCCAAGAATTATGGTCCTACAATTATTGCTCTCACCCCAGTGTACATGGCAATATTGTACATGCGTGGTGCATTTGCTGTTTACATACACATAAACACCCAATCTGTGCATTTGCATTCATATGTATGTGCAGGGGGGGGGGCAAGACTGCTTTTTCATTTTTTTTAGTAATTTTATTTATTTTTTAATGCTTATTTTTATTTGCTTTGCTTTATTTATTGCTCTTACAAGGGGGCCAACAGTTGACTTGTTCTCTTTATAGAGACATCAGAGGTAAATTAGACCCCCCAGCGTCACCTCTGCCTTCCACTGAAGCTAATAAAGCACAAATCATGATTTACTAGTTCACAAACCAAACTGAAGTGCAGCACTTATAAAACAAAATCAAAATACAATTATTAATATTCCAGCTTGTGTATCTATCATAAAATGTCCATTCAAACAAAAGAAGGCCACTGTGAATTCTAGGTGAGATAATCTTCATGTAAATCTCTGCAGAATAATACGGAAAGATCCTCCAGATGAATAAAACACACTCAGTGCTCCCACAACAGTGCACAAATCAGACACTTACCAGAACAGTATGATCCTCCAAATGAAGTCATATAGCACTTGAAACTGATTAGCTCAAATCCTGGCTATATGATGTCATCACTTCACTCCATATTACATATCGTCAGCCACTAAAAGGAATGCACATGGAAAATCTAAAAATCATTGGTATTATAAATTTACTAAAAAAAAAAAAAAAACGTACTATTCACATAAAGAAAACATGGACAGGCCTGTACAAATAAACTCTCCAGGGGAATACACAGATCGCTTCCAGATTTTGTAATACCTGGTGATGTCACAAGTGTGGGCTCTGCATAGCAGCTTCAGAATTTTCTGGGAGCTGCTATGCCAGCTTGACATGATCTCAGGAAGCGGGCGACAATACGAATATAATGCCACTGACCACCAGTAAAATAAGCTTTAGGGCATTTCTTTTACTGGATGACCACCAATGCCAAGGGATAATTTTATTAACCACGTCTGGACCAGTAGATTTTCCCCCTTAATGACCAGGCCATTTTTTGAGATTTGGCACTGTGTTACTTTAACTGACGTTTGCTAAATTTATTCTTATCCACAAATAGAGCTTTCTTTTGGTGGTATTTGTTTACCTCTGCAATTTTTATTTTTTACGCTATTAACAAACAAATAGCGACAATTCTGGAAAAAAAAATTTTTTTTTTACTTTCTGCTATAAAATATTCCCAATAACAAAAAATAAAAAATACATTTTTTTTCATAATTTTAGGCCAATTTGCATTCTGCTATATATTTTTGGTAAAAAATCACAGTAAGCGTATTCTGATTAGTTTGCGCAAAAGTTATCGCGTCTACAAACTAGGGGAAATATTTATGTCATTTTTTTATTTTATTTTTTTTACTAGTAATAGCAGCGATTAGCGATTTTTAGCGGGACTGCGACATTGTGGTAGACAGATCGGATGATTGACACTTTTGGGGGATCAGTGACATTACCACAGTAATCAGTGCTAAAAATATGCACTGTTACTGTTCTAATGACACTGAAAGGGAAGGGGTTAACCCAGGGGCGATCAAAGGGTTAAATGTACACCTAGGCCCTAGGGGGTGTTTTCTAACTGTGTGGGGGAATGGGCTTATGGAATCAAAACAGAGACCTGTGTTCCTAAATGGAAGGACCACAGGGGCTCTGTGTTGAGTGCTGAGAGAACAACGGTCTGCTGTGTCTACAACAGCAGACTGCTGTTCTCACTCCACGAGGAGCGATCGCCGATGTCCAGTGGCAATCATGTCTGCCGACCCCATGGATCAGCTTCCCCGCTGGCGAATGGATGCGCATGTGCCACTGGAGGCTCCGGCGAACCGCCGTACAGGTACGACGATTCACGGGGACCTGCCGATATTTCGCCGTATATCTGTGGTGGCTGGTCAGCAAGTGGTTAAAGTAACTACAATATAAACTGGATGTTAGGGAGTCTTTTTAATGATTAACTATTCATTTAAAGGTGATTTGTTTGGAGACATTTCTACTAATAACCTGTATAAAAGAAGTGTATTTTTTTTTCTTTTACAAAGGTTTATTGAGAAGTTAATAAAAATAACACTGTTGACAGTTACATGTGATAGATTAATGTGGACACATGCAAATCGTCAACATTGCAGAGATTGCAGTAATATAATAATCATTACATATTGTAAAAGTTTGAAATTTTTTTTTTTGTAAGATAGTTATAATTATATAACACATAGAAATATTCAAGCAATATATATATATATATATATATATATATATATATATACACACATACACACATATATATATATATAATTCCTTGTCATTTTTACTTGCTGTTATTAATGTTAGAAACTTCAAATATTAATGTATTAACCATCATATATGTAATGTGTCACTTGACATTTATAAGCATGTCATTTGTTTCTTATTTTTTAGGTTCATTTCTTTCACAATTATATGACAAAAGGTTGCGTAACCAGGAAATACTTGCCACCCACTGAGGTTTAAAATTCTTGAGAACTGACAGTGATTAATCCATAGACTATTTATGTATTGCCGAATCAGCTCTCAGTACTGAATTTATGCATGCTTGAAATCCCTTATCGTAATTTTACTATTTGAAGGACAGCTAGCTTCCTTTTCCTTTCCACATTTTTAACATAACAACAGGTTGCTTTAAGGTTTTAATTGTTCTTAGTTGAACAATTAGTTGAAGCATTATAAAGGCTTTATTCTAACCCCTAATGATTTCCAGCAGTAGGTCATTTCAATTCTGTATGATTTCACTATTATATTTAGATATATACCATACTACAAAGTCACATAGCTTGTGACCAGACCAATTACGTCTCCCTATCTGGTGTCTATAATAGGGTTGAGCGAACACCTAGATGTCCGTGTTCGACGGGTTCGGCCGAACTTTAAAAAAAAGTCCGGGTCCGTGTCCCGGACTTTTACCGAACTTTTCCCGGACACCGAACCCCATTGAAGTCAATGGGGACCCGAACTTTAAGGCACTAAAATGGCTCTAAAACACCAAAGGAAAGGGCTAGAGTGCTGCAAATGGCAGCAAAACGTAATTAAGAGCATGGCAAGTGCTCTGCAAACAAATGTGGATAGGGAAATAACTTAAAACAACAAAAAAAAACAGAAAAATAAAACAATGTTCTTCTTCATCTCTGAAGGACGAGGCCCATATGGAGTAGGAGGGAGGTTGAGGTGGTGGTGGATGTGGCGGTGACTAGACATATGCCGGTTTTCGGTAATTCGATATATCGCGGTATTGCATAGCCACGGTATTGTTATTGTGGCATTTTTAAAATACCGAGTTTCTCTGTCAAGTCTGCCTGACTTGTGAATTGATACATTTCAGTGAGCTGGATGACTCATTCACTCACTCAGCTAACACCTTTCAGCATTAAGTCTCCTAACTATAAACAAAAATGATTACATTTGTATCTTTTCCTTCCCTCTGCCAGGGAGAAAAGAAGTTTAACCTCTTAAAGACTGGATCTTTTTCTGACACTTGCTGTTTGCAAGTTAAAATCAGTTTTTTTTTTGCTAGAAAAGTACTTAGAACCCCCAAACATTTTATATATTTTTTTAGCAGAGACCCTACAGAATAAAATGGCGATTGTTGTAATATTTTATGTCACACTGTATTTGCGCAGCAGTCTTTCAAACGCAATGATTAGACTTTAATGAATAAAAAAAAAAAAAAAAACGTAACAGTAAAGTTATCCCAATTTTTTTTTTTTTTGTTACACAGAGAATCGTGAGAGAATCGTGATCTTTATTCCAAGCTAAAAAATCGTGATTCTCATTTTGGCCAGAATCGTGCAGCTCTAATAAATATATATATACACACACACACGCCTAGCAGCCCACATTACATTATTATATAGCCATCAAGCAGTGTCTGGCCTACCTGGTGATGACTGGTCCTGGCGCTCTGATCCGATGGCCTGGTCTTTAAAGGGGCAAATCCTTGCGATCCAGAAGTGGTTAAACCTGCAGGAGGACCGGTGTTTTTATCTATTAATGACTTTACTATTGCTTTAGGCCTGGTTCACATGTATGCGGGTTGGTGGTTCACATGTATGCGGGTTGGCGGTTCACATGTATGCGGGTTGGCGGCCCACATTTGCACAGGCATAGCAGCCCATTGATTTGAACGGGCTGCTATGCCCTCATTTTCCGCAGAAAAAAGGTGCATGCAGCATTTTTTTTAAATTCAGTGGCCTTGAAATCCATCCTGCTTTTGCACCATGCGACTAACCTGCAGTTCCTGCTCTGGCAAGCTTTCTGCATTTTTTGTATACGTGGGCACGGCATTTAAAAATAAACAGTTTGCGTGTGCAGCAACGGCAGGTAAGTCGCATGGTGCAAAAGAAGGATGGATTTCATGGCCACTGCATTTTTTTAAATTCTGCATGCACCTTTTTTCAGCTGAAAACGCAGGCATAGCAGCTCAAGCCCATTCACATCAATGGGCTGCTATGCCTGTGCAAATGTGGGCCCCCAACCCGCATACATGTGAACCAGGCCTAAAGCAATAGTAAAGTCATTAATAGATAAAAACACCGGTCCTCCTGCAGGTTTAACCAATTAATGACTTTACTATTGCTTTAGGCCTGGTTCACATGTATGCGGGTTGGGGGCCCACATTTGCACAGGCATAGCAGCCCATTGATGTGAATGGGCTTGAGCTGCTATGCCTGCGTTTTCAGCTGAAAAAAGGTGCATGCAGAATTTAAAAAAATGCAGTGGCCATGAAATCCATCCTTCTTTTGCACCATGCGACTTACCTGCCGTTGCTGCACACGCAAACTGTTTATTTTTAAATGCCGTGCCCACGTATACAAAAAATGCAGAAAGCTTGCCAGAGCAGGAACTGCAGGTTAGTCGCATGGTGCAAAAGCAGGATGGATTTCAAGGCCACTGAATTTTAAAAAAATGCTGCATGCACCTTTTTTCTGCGGAAAATGAGGGCATAGCAGCCCATTCAAATCAATGGGCTGCTATGCCTGTGCAAATGTGAACCACCAACCCGCATACATGTGAACCAGGCCTAAAGCAATAGTAAAGTAATTTATAAACAACACCTCCTTCAGGTTTAACCACTTCTTGACCACAAGGATTTGCCCTCTTAATGACCAGGCCATCGGATCGGAGCCGAGCGCCAGAACCAGTTATCACCAGTTAGGCCAGACACTGCTTGATGACCTATTTTAGGCCTGGTTCACAGAGTCTGTACTGACTGACTATATAATAATGTGCATAAGTGAACCAAAGCCCCTAAATTCAGCAATGAAATTAAAGTGAGGTGGAAATTTAATAATTTAAATTTAATAATAGAATACCGTGATAATACCGTATACCGTGGCAAAACCTTAATCAATTAATCGCAGCATGAAAATCTGATACCGTCACAAGCCTAGCGGTGACATAGGCGTGCGCACAGGGTGTGCTGGGTGTGCCTGGGCACACCCTAATCACCTAGGGCACATAGCATTGCCAGTGAGGAGATGGGAAAGATCTCCCTGGGACCTGCTCTGCTCTATTTCTCCTTGCCTACAGGTACATGGCCCCGATACATTACTCTCCCTGCTGGCAAACACATGCATGTGTATTTCAACTTTGGGGTGCACACCTTAATGCAATAGGCTGCGCACACCTATGGGCGGTGTAGGTGGAAGCGGCGGTGGAGGAGGACCAGGGCCGGATTAACAGCATCATGGGCTTGGTGCTGAGGATTTTGAAGGGCCTTAAGGGCCGTGCCTTGCCATGCACCCAGAGGAGGAAGGGTGCAGCCATGCATGCCTAATTCAACATGGGATGCTGTCTCTGAAGCCCATAAACACATCCATGCATCGCCAACTGTCCCTCCTTGTCCGGCCTTCACGCTGTGTGGGGAGGTTCTGAGGGTGCTGCCTGGGGAAGCGAGCATAGAAGCCAGACTTCTGTGTTTACAAGTGACAGAAGAGCGGTAACAGTGAATATGGCCAACCCGGGGCCTATATAAAAGGTAGGGGCCTGGAGCTGCAGCTCCAATAGCCCCTACATTAATCTGGCCCTGAGGAGGAGGACGAGGTAGCCAACACTGCTTCTTTTCAAAAATTTTAAATGAGGGTACACCCCAAAAGAGTGAGAAAGAGCAAAAATGGAACAATGGGTGGGTAAGGTCGGTATCCATTGCTATTCTGCATAAGGTACGGAAAAGTCCCGTGGGATCCATGCCTGGTTCATTTTAATGAACGTGAGCTTGTCCACATTGTCTCTGGACAGGCGGCTGCGCTTGTCTGTTATAACGCCCCCAGCCGTGCTAAATACCCGTTCAGATAATACACTGGCTGCAGGGCACGCCAGCACCTCCAAGGCGTAAAGGGCAAGCTCAAGCCATGTGCCCAATTTGGAGACCCAGAAGTTGAAGGGGGCAGACCCGTCATTCACTACATGTAGGCGTGTGCACACATACTGCTCCACCATGTTGGTAAAATGCTGCCTCCTGCTAAGACGTTCCATCTGAGCTGCTGGTGCTGCTGTTTGTTGTGGCGTGCTGACAAAGCTTTTCCACATTTCGGCCATGCTAACCCTGCCTTCTGAGGTGCTGGCGGTGCCCTGGTTGCGTTGGCGACCTCCTCCTCCTCTGCCTTGTGCTTCCACTGTGGCCCCGCTGTCAGATGGGAATGCCAGCAGCATGGCGTCTACCAGCGTGCGCTTGTACTCGCGCATCTTGCGATCGCGCTCCAGTGAGTGAATTAAGGACGGTACGTTGTCCTTGTAACGGGGATCCAGCAGCGTGGCCACCCAGTAATCAGCACAAGTTAGAATGTGGGCAACTCGGCGGTCGTTGTGGAGACACTGCAGCATGTAATCGCTCATGTGTGCCAGGCTGCCCAGAGGCAACGAAAGGCTGTCCTCTGTGGGAGGTGTATCGTCCGTGTCCTCTGTATCCCCCCAGCCACGCACCAGTGATGGCCATGAGCTGGCCTGGGTGCCACCCTGCTGTGAACATGGTTCCATCTCCTCCTCCAGCTCCTCCTCCTCCTCATCCTCCTCATCCTCCAGAACTGTGCCCCTGCTGGACAATTGCGTCCCTGGCGTTTGCGTGTGCAGGAACCCACCCTCGGAGCCCCTTGCGAATGACTGCCCTGAAAGCCTTGGAAATGTTACCTCTTCATCCTCCTCCTCCTCCTCATCCTGTGCCACATCCTCTTCCATCATTGCCCGAATTGTTTTTTCAAGGAGGCATGGAAGTGGGATAGTTAAGCTGAGAACGGCGTCATTGCCACTGGCCATGTTGGTGGAGTACTCAAAACAGCGCAACAAGGCACACAGGTCTCGCATGGAGGCCCAGTTAAATTAAATAGCGGAATAGAAAATATGATCCAAAAAAAGTGTATGTATATCACACGTACACAACCACACTGGGCCCCAATTACTATTGTTTGTACCCCTAAAAGGCTAGATGAGGAGTAGGGGGAGTATGGAACAGGCAGCACCCTCAAACCTTCAGAAGTATGAGATGAACCCCAACAACTTGGAAAGGTGGATCTCTCTCACACGTACCGACACAGACTATCCCGCAATTCAATTGATCCTCAAAGGTTTTTATTGAATAGCGGAATAGGAAATATGATCAAAAAAAGTGTATGTATCTCGCACGTACACAACCACACTAGGCCCCAATTACTATTGTTTGTACCCCTAAAAGGCTAGATGAGGAGTAGGGGGGGTATGGAACAGGCAGCACCCTCAAACCTTCAGAAGTATGAGATGAACCCCAACAACTTGGAAAGGTGGATCTCTCTCACACGTACCGACACAGACTATCCCCCAATTTAACTGATCCCCAAAGGTTTTTGATTAAATAGCGGAATAGAAAATATGATCCCAAAAAAGTGTATGTATATCACACGTACACAACCACACTGGGCCCCAATTACTATTGTTTGTACCCCTAAAAGGCTAGATGAGGAGTAGGGGGAGTATGGAACAGGCAGCACCCTCAAACCTTCAGAAGTATGAGATGAACCCCAACAACTTGGAAAGGTGGATCTCTCTCACACGTACCGACACAGACTATCCCGCAATTCAATTGATCCTCAAAGGTTTTTATTGAATAGCGGAGTAGGAAATATGATCAAAAAAAGTGTATGTATCTCGCACGTACACAACCACACTAGGCCCCAATTACTATTGTTTGTACCCCTAAAAGGCTAGATGAGGAGTAGGGGGGGTATGGAACAGGCAGCACCCTCAAACCTTCAGAAGTATGAGATGAACCCCAACAACTTGGAAAGGTGGATCTCTCTCACACGTACCGACACAGACTATCCCCCAATTTAACTGATCCCCAAAGGTTTTTGATTAAATAGCGGAATAGAAAATATGATCCCAAAAAAGTGTATGTATATCACACGTACACAACCACACTGGGCCCCAATTACTATTGTTTGTACCCCTAAAAGGCTAGATGAGGAGTAGGGGGAGTATGGAACAGGCAGCACCCTCAAACCTTCAGAAGTATGAGATGAACCCCAACAACTTGGAAAGGTGGATCTCTCTCACACGTACCAACACAGACTATCCCCCAATTTAACTGATCCCCAAAGGTTTTTGATTAAATAGCGGAATAGAAAATATGATCCAAAAAAAGTGTATGTATCTCGCACGTACACAACCACACTAGGCCCCAATTACTATTGTTTGTACCCCTAAAAGGCTAGATGAGGAGTAGGGGGAGTATGGAACAGGCAGCACCCTCAAACCTTCAGAAGTATGAGATGAACCCCAACAACTTGGAAAGGTGGATCTCTCTCACACGTACCGACACAGACTATCCCCCAATTTAACTGATCCCCAAAGGTTTTTGATTAAATAGCGGAATAGAAAATATGATCCAAAAAAAGTGTATGTATATCACACGTACACAACCACACTAGGCCCCAATTACTATTGTTTGTACCCCTAAAAGGCTAGATGAGGAGTAGGGGGGGTATGGAACAGGCAGCACCCTCAAACCTTCAGAAGTATGAGATGAACCCCAACAACTTGGAAAGGTGGATCTCTCTCACACGTACCAACACAGACTATCCCCCAATTTAACTGATCCCCAAAGGTTTTTGATTAAATAGCGGAATAGAAAATATGATCCCAAAAAAGTGTATGTATATCACACGTACACAACCACACTAGGCCCCAATTACTATTGTTTGTACCCCTAAAAGGCTAGGAGTAGGGGGAGTATGGAACAGGCAGCACCCTCAAACCTTCAGAAGTATGAGATGAACCCCAACAACTTGGAAAGGTGGATCTCTCTCACACGTACCAACACAGACTATCCCCCAATTTAACTGATCCCCAAAGGTTTTTGATTAAATAGCGGAATAGAAAATATGATCCAAAAAAAGTGTATGTATATCACACGTACACAACCACACTAGGCCCCAATTACTATTGTTTGTACCCCTAAAAGGCTAGGAGTAGGGGGAGTATGGAACAGGCAGCACCCTCAAACCTTCAGAAGTATGAGATGAACCCCAACAACTTGGAAAGGTGGATCTCTCTCACACGTACCAACACAGACTATCCCCCAATTTAACTGATCCCCAAAGGTTTTTGATTAAATAGCGGAATAGAAAATATGATCCCAAAAAAGTGTATGTATATCACACGTACACAACCACACTAGGCCCCAATTACTATTGTTTGTACCCCTAAAAGGCTAGGAGTAGGGGGAGTATGGAACAGGCAGCACCCTCAAACCTTCAGAAGTATGAGATGAACCCCAACAACTTGGAAAGGTGGATCTCTCTCACACGTACCAACACAGACTATTCCCCAATTTAACTGATCCCCAGAGGTTTTTGATTAAATAGCGGAATAGAAAATATGATCCCAAAAAAGTGTATGTATATCACACGTACACAACCACACTAGGCCCCAATTACTATTGTTTGTACCCCTAAAAGGCTAGGAGTAGGGGGAGTATGGAACAGGCAGCACCCTCAAACCTTCAGAAGTATGAGATGAACCTCAACAACTTGGAAAGGTGGATCTCTCTCACACGTACCAACACAGACTATCCCCCAATTTAACTGATCCCCAAAGGTTTTTGATTAAATAGCGGAATAGAAAATATGATCCCAAAAAAGTGTATGTATATCACACGTACACAACCACACTAGGCCCCAATTACTATTGTTTGTACCCCTAAAAGGCTAGGAGTAGGGGGAGTATGGAACAGGCAGCACCCTCAAACCTTCAGAAGTATGAGATGAACCCCAACAACTTGGAAAGGTGGATCTCTCTCACACGTACCAACACAGACTATCCCCCAATTTAACTGATCCCCAAAGGTTTTTGATTAAATAGCGGAATAGAAAATATGATCCCAAAAAAGTGTATGTATATCACACGTACACAACCACACTAGGCCCCAATTACTATTGTTTGTACCCCTAAAAGGCTAGATGAGGAGTAGGGGGAGTATGGAACAGGCAGCACCCTCAAACCTTCAGTATGAGATTGTGTTCACTGTACCCCACAAAGATTGAGTTCACTGCACCCCACAATGATTGTGTTCACTGCACCCCACAAAGATTGTGTTCACTGCACCTCACAAAGATTGTGTTCACTGTACCCCCCAAAGATTGTGTTCACTGCACCCCACAAAGATTCTGTTCACTGTACCCCACAAAGATTGTGTTCACTGCACCCCAAAAAGATTGTGTTCACTGCACCCCAAAAAGGATGTTGTTCACTGCACCCCAAAAAGGATGTTGTTCACTCCACCCCAAAAAGATTGTGTTCACTGCACCCCACAAAGATTGTGTTCACTGCACCCCAAAAAGATTGTGTTCACTGCACCCCAAAAATGATTTTGTTCACTGCACCCCAAAAAGGATTTTGTTCACTGCACCCCAAAAAGGATGTTGTTCACTCCACCCCAAAAAGATTGTGTTCACTGCACCCCAAAAAGATTGTGTTCACTGCACCCCACAAAGGATTTTGTTCACTGCACCCC
The DNA here is from genome assembly GCF_965119305.1 of Pelophylax lessonae. Classification (NCBI taxonomy): domain Eukaryota; kingdom Metazoa; phylum Chordata; class Amphibia; order Anura; family Ranidae; genus Pelophylax; species Pelophylax lessonae. Next base: position 169,015,930 of record NC_138771.1, read on the forward strand.
AAAAAGATTGTGTTCACTGCACCCCAAAAAGGATGTTGTTCACTGCACCCCAAAAAGGATTTTGTTCACTGCACCCCAAAAAGATTGTGTTCACTGCACCCCACAAAGGATTTTGTTCACTGCACCCCACAAAGATTGTGTTCACTGCACACCAAAAAGGATTGTGTTCACTGCACCCCAAAAAGATTTTGTTCACTGCACCCCAAAAAGATTGTGTTCACTGCAGCCCAAAAAGATTGTGTTCACTGCAGCCCAAAAAGATTGTGTTCACTGCAGCCCAAAAAGATTGTGTTCACTGCAGCCCAAAAAGATTGTGTTCACTGCAGCTCACACACAGAAAAATGGATGTGGATCACTGACACCTGCCTATCTCCAATCCCACACCACACAGCAATATCGATTGTAGTTTGTAGAACACAGTTTCCCTAAAATTCAGCAGACTCTGTCCCTAACAGGATTGAGAAGAGATCGTAGATCAGGATTGAGTGCAGACCCCACCCCCCACACAGCAATATCGATTGTAGTTTGTAGAAGACACTGACCCTATATAATTCAGCAGACTCTATCCCTAAAATGCCTACAACTCGCCCTGCCTAAACACTCCGACCTGTCCCTCAATTCTATCCGGACACAAATGGTTTTTTCCTGCCTATCTTTCCCTAATCAGCAGCCAGCACGTTGATGTGTGCTCTGTCCCTGAATCTAAGCAGCATAATGACGCCGCTGCGGCTGCCTCGAACTTATAAAGACTTGGTCACATGCTTCAGACGGCCAATCACAGCTACTGAGACATTTGCAGGCATGGCTGGGATGGCTTAAGGCACACCAGTTAAACGATTGTTGATTGGCTGTTGAAAGCCCGCCATGAAAAGAGCGCCAAAGCATGCAAAACCCGGAAATAAAACGACCGAACACGGATTTTTACCCGAACATACAGTAAAGTGTCCGTGTCCGTGTTCGGGTACAAAAAATCCAATTATTCGGTACGAACACGAATAATACAGTCCGTGTTCGCTCAACACTAGTCTATAATTCTTTTAATACAATAAACTATTTTGCTTGCTTTAGAAACTGTAGCTGGACATTTCATGTTATTCATAAGTCTAAGATCTCCCAGATCACACAGATCCTTCCCAGTTATTTACTCTCACAATTTTACTTCCTCTAGTGTCAGGGCCTGGACTTTAACCTGGGACCTTTACTGTGTCTAGCAATGACACTTCTCGAGGAGCTACCTGGGATGCTGGACAGCACCATGTCTGATTGCTTGGACAACCCTGCCTTGTGCCTTGAGCTTTGCTGAACCTGGAACTTCCTGATTTAAGCCATGTCTCTGCACTTACTATTTGCCAGATTATTGTGCTCTCTCCTGCCAATATCTCACTCTTGTCTTTCCTGCTGTCATCCATATTTTGGCTACCACTCATTATCGACCTTTGGCTTGTTCCTCGACTACACTTTTGCCTGATTCTGTTTGATCCTTACCTGCTATATTCGCTACTGGAACCCAGCTTGCTCAGCTCCTGGTGACGCGATCCTGAAGACCATGACCTGGAACTAACACACAGCAAAACCCATCTCCACCATCTCTGGTGAACTTCGGTTAGTACTTATGTATGCATGTTTTTAGCCCCTAAATGCATAACTTTCCATTTTTATTAAAATTACAACTCTTTGCCATACAGATGACAAATCAAACAGTGCATTCAGGTCTTCGTGTAAGTTGGCAACATCTTGTAAACAGGGTAAGCTGAAAATGCAGGTACCTGTGTTTGGGTGGATTTGAACACTAGTGCAGTTCGTATTCCAAATCCAAACTGCACTGAAGTCAATAGGAGCTGATTGCTAAAAATAGTAATGGCTGTTTTCTAAGCTTATAGGCATTTTATTTTAATTGTCAGGGACCACCAAGTTAAATTTGTAGGCAACATTAACAAGCAATGAACGGGCAAAATTTAAAATGCTAAACTTCTTTAAATTACATTGAGACATAGCTAGAATCTGTCTTTGAAATACTAAAGCTGTATGATGTATACAACTAGTGATGGGCCAAACACCCCCTGTTTGGTTTGCACCAGAACATCTCGAACAAGGAAAAAGTGCTAGGGAACATGCAAACCCTATTAAAGTCTATGGGATAGGAACATTAAAAAGCCAAAGTCCTAATTTTAAAGGCTTATATGCAAGTTATTGCCATAAAAGTGTAGGGGGACCCGAGTACTGCACTATATTACAGAATATACATGGTCTGCCATTTTGTATATCCCCCCATGTGCTCATATGCGTCCCAACCTCTGGGCACCCTAACAGGATCAAATCTGTGCCCAGGTGTGGGGACCTGTACAAAGAGCCTACAGAGTTTCCACAGGTGAGTCTAGTCAACAGGGGTGATTTGCATTCCAATTAAGCCAAGGTTGCCATAGTGCAGTTGTGTGCACTGGATTGCGGTGGTTAAGTGCTAATGTACGTTCAAATGAAGCATGTGTGTTAGTTAAATCTATTACCTCCCGAAGTAGTGGTGGAAATACTTGTCTCCAATGTCTAGTTATAGTGAGTCTAGCTGCTAGTAGCACATGTGTCATGATATATCTCAGGTGTCTGGGGAAATCCCCTATACCTAATGAAAGTATCGCTAAGCCTGGTGTAGGTGTAATAGAAATATTGAAGGCTTCAGATAGAAGGCGAAAAACAGATTGCCAGAAGGGTTGGATTTTGGGGCATTGCCACACTATGTGTATTAGATCCCATCTATGTCCACATTCTCTCCAACAAGCCTCATCTGTAGGTTTGTGGAATTAACTCCCAAAGTGATGAACAACTAGCTGATGTGAAAATGGACTGGAATGCTTGCAACCATGTCTTGTCTGGGAAAGAAGTTCCCAGATCACTTTTCCAAATCAGATAAGATGGAGATTTGGAGAAGGTGCATTTTTTTTGCAGGAGGTTATAGAAAAGGGTTATTCCCTTTTGAGGAGGATTCGGTAAATGGAGGTATGACCATGCTGTGGTTTGTATTGTAATGGGCCATTTGGTTAATGATGAGATAAAGTGTTTAATTCTTAGGTAAGTGAAGTGAACGCTACTAGACAAGTTGAATTTATTTTGTAAATTGTGGAATGGTAAAAGTGACGAGTTCTGTATTAGTACATTAATGGAATCTATACTTCTGGAGTGCCACCTGGTGAAGGATGAAGGCTCCAGTAATGTGTGTAGTGCAGTGATTGGGATTTTGATAGTCGTTTTGTCCGGGTAGTGGGAGCTTTGTTCTATCAGTATGTTCCAGACTGTAGCCTGCATAGTTGGAGGGATGTGATGTGAGGGTTTCGCTCCTAAGCTGGTAGCTAATAGCCATGCGGATAAAGTATTCCTATTACAGTAATCTGATTCAATCTGACTCCACAATTTATGATGGCTAGTATCAAACCAGTCATTTAATTGGGTGAGAATTGAGGCAACATAATAATCAAATATATCTACATACCCAGGACCCCCTATTTTTTTGTTTTTGATTAGTTTGTTGTGTGCGCATGTAGCCTTTTTGCCCTGCCACACATTTAGAGAGGATAGATTGCAGAGACCTAAGAAATTTTCTGGGGACGGGGATCTGAAGCGTTCTGAAGAGGTATAGAAGTCGTGGGAGGAACATCATTTTGAACGCTGCCAATCTCCCTAGCGATGAAAACTCAAAGGACGCAAACTGTTTAAATGTTGACTGCATTTGTTCATGCATGGGGGCATAGTTATGTCGGGGAGGCAGTCAATTGGATGCCAAGATAAGGTAGGTTGTGTTCTGCCCACTTGTAGGGTAATTGTTGCTGTATAAGATTGCTGGTTATGGCTTCTAACCCAGTGTTCAGTATGTTTGATTTAGTCTCATTGACTTTATAAAAAGATACTGCCCCATACCATTTTAGCATCTTCTGAATTTCTGGGAGTGATTGTAAGGGATCTGTAATCATAAGGATCATGTCGTCTGCAAAAAGACTGTTCTTGTGATTGTGGCCTGCTACGTTGATACCTGATATTTTAGCATTAGAGCGAATGTGTTCCGCCAGGGGTTCCATGACCATGTTAAAGATAATGGGTGATAGGGGACATCCTTGTCTTGTCCTGTTGGAAATTGTGAATGGGGAAGAAATTGCCTCTGTCGTGCGGAATCTTGCTGAAGGGGCTGAGTATAGGGCCATTATAGCATTAAAAAATCGACCCTTCTAGGCCAAATTTTTGAAGCACTGAGGAGAGGAAACCCCAATGTACGCCTCCAGGGAAAGGAGCAGAGAAGGCGTTCTATTGGAGTGTACATAGTGATTGGCATCAATAACGCGTCTAGTGGCATCTGACGTTTGTCGGCCCTTCGTGGAACCAGATTGATCTGAGTGTAATAGTGATGGAAGAATGTCAAGGAGCCTGTTTGCTAAGATCTTAAGAGAAATGGGTCTGAAATTCTGAGGGTGGGTGGGTTCTTTCCCTGGTTTCGGTAAAGTCACTATCATAGCACTCAACAGTTCAGAGGGAAGTGATGAGGAGGAGGCAGCAGAATTGAAGACTCAACATAATATAGGTGATAGAGACGCCTGGAATTTCTTATAATATTCACCTGTAAAGCCATCTGGGCCTGGTGATTTAAGATTCAGAAGGTGGTTAATAGCTCAATTAATTTTGGGGGTTGTGAAGGGGGAGTTAATGTTCTCCAGTTGGTGGTGGGATATCTGGAGGAGATTTATTTGGTCTAAGAATATTTGTATTTCATTGGGAGAGGGCTGGTGGGTCATAAGATCCTCCATAATGTTGTACAGTGATTCATAAAGATTTAAATGCGTCCGCTATAGAATCGGGTTTAAGGAGTTTTTTTTGATCGGGGATGATAGATATGAGGGTTTTTGGCTTTAACGCGATGGCCCTTAATAAGAAGGGCCATTGCTTTGCCCGCTTTATTATTTTTTTAGTAGAAGATTGCCTTCCATTTTTTATAACTATCAGCGTGTCTTTCTAGTAGTATACATCTGAGTTCCTGACGGAGCAAGAAAATTTGGGATCGGAGGTGTGGAGTCGGGTTTTGTTTATTTTGGGTTTCTGCGTAAGAAAGGGATTTAGTAATGTCATGGATACGTTGCATCCTCCTTTTCCTATCCCTGGATTCTAGTTGTATAAATGTACCTCATAAGGCCATTTTATGAGCATTTCACACGACCAATGGGTCTGATTCTGGTGTCTCATTAATAGAGAAGAATTCATCTAAGTGCTTTTGAATAGTTTCAACATGTTGTGGGTTAATCAGAAGATGATTGTGCAATCTCCAAAGGAAGGGTGTTACATAGTGGGGGTTGGTGGATATGGTGACACTAATAGAGGAATGATCCGACCAAGTGGCCATGTGGATTTCTGATTGTTCAACTCGCCCTAATATCCTGTTGTCAGAGAGGCAAAGTTCAATACTTGAGTAGGTGCCGTGACACAAGGAAAGAAAAGTATAATCCCTCTCCGGCGCATGACAGCACCTCCGCACATCATACAAGTCATTCGTCAGTAAAAATATAGACAGAGGTGAAGCAAATCTCTTAGGAGAAGCCGTTGAATCAAGAGTGTTGTCCGATATAAGGTTGAAGTCTCCCAATATTATTAGTTGACCATATTGTGATTTTTCCGCTTTCCTTCTTGATGAATGTCATTTGACGTTGGTTGGGCGCCTTTAGATTAACAATGGTGTACTTGGTGTTGTCTATGGAACAGTTAAGTATAATGTATCGGCCGTTGGGATCAATAATGTCCTCCTGTAATTGGAAAGCAACAGTGTCCCTTATAGCAACGGGAACTCCCTTGCGTTTTTTTTCATCCCAGATACTTGGAAGATAAAGGGGAATTGTTTATGTGTGCAGTTAGGTGGTGCTTGGTGGAAAAATGTGTTTCTTGGACGCATAGTATGTCTCCTCTTAGGGAGAGAGCTGTATTCCACATTGAGGATCTCTTGGCTGGGTGATTTAACCCTCTAGGGTTCAGAGAGATGAACTTGAGTGGCATAGCGGATGTTGTGGTGCAAATAAGGCAAGGATAGAGTACTTACAGTAGAAGTCGATCTTTTGGGAGGTAATACCTGGAGTTGGCCGCTGTTTTTCAGGTATGGAGATATATCAGTGAAAAAGTTGACGAATATTATTCTAGTTGGCAGGAGCTTGGAAGGTTACTGTGCAGTGAAGAGGACTCTGAAGAAAGTCACTGAAAAGAAAAAACAGTTAGTGATATAAGTTACTGTGAAATTTCGCAGAGCAGCGTACTGAGGCAAACAGCTACAAGTGAAGGTCTGCTGAAACAGGTATAAATGGGGGAAAGTTGGAAAGTTCAAGAGGTGTCAGTGTGAGTAGATAGCAGTAATCAACTGCACAATTTGTCAAAGGTAGCGAGATTAGAAGTGGTCCGGCCGAACTGTGTGTTGCTGATCATGGGAAGCAGGTTTCTGTCATGGTTTAGACTTATGTTTAGGAGGCCCATGATGCTGCCCCATATGATTAGTAGGGGATTCCCGCTGGTATTCTGGAGTGATTCTAGGTGGGTCAGGTTTCATGCCCCCTTCCATGAGGGATTCATTGAGAGTAACCAGGAGTGTCGCAGGGTGGCCGCCATTTATATACAATCTTATGGTTATTGAGAGCTTTGGTGAGGGTTTTTAGTTGTCTCCTTTGCTGCAGAGTGTGTTGAGATAGGTCCGCATACAGGTGGATATCAGTATATGGAGCTGGCAAAGTGCCCAGTTTTCTGGAAGCCATTAAATTTTTTTCCTTGGCTGGGTAGAAGTGAATACGTAATCCCTTGGGACAGAGTCTTCCAGATGTCTTGCTTTAGGAATTCTGTGAATCCTGTCTATAGTCAGTTCTATAGGGGTGAGCTCAGGCACTAGTGAGGAAAACAGAGTGGAGGCAAAAGTAAGGAGATCTGAGGGCTGCACAGACTCAGGGACACCTCTTGATATTATTGCGGCATGAGCAGTCTTCTAAGTCTGCAAGCTTATTCTTAATCCAGTCACAGTCTGCTTGCTGGTCATTATACCCATCAATCAGATCATTGATCGTGTCAGTACATTCCTCCATCCTGTTTTCTACATATGAGGGTCTAGTTCCTATTTGTTTCACATCACAGGAGAATTTATGTATGATAGTTGTAAAATTAGCCATAAGGGAAGATTGCAGGGAGATCAACATTTCTTTCATTGTTGTATCTAATACAGGCTGGGCAGTGGTGGGAAATGCTGATATGGAAGATTGTAGAGAGGAGATAGAGTTCATATTGAATATGTCTGTACTCACACCTTCCGCGGCCTGGTCCGGTGAATCCATTCTCATCCTGGCTTTCGCGGGGCTTCCTAATACCGGGGATGAAGGAGCAGAAGAGGTGGTGACAGGAGAAGATGAGCCTCCTTCCCTGTCCCTGAGATCTGCCTCCGGGAGGTCTGTATAGGCCGATGAGTCCACCGCTGCTCTGTGGCGTGGCGGCACCATCTTGGGATCCCCCAGGCTGGCCTGGTGAAAAAGGGCGTATGTCTTTTGGGGAACTGATACTCTCTGCTTGCGGGAGGACATGCCCGGGGTTTGGTAGAGGCAGATGGAGGTGGATGGTCGCGGTAGACGTGTCTCTGCTTCCCCAATGCTTGTGGATTGTCCGGCCGGCCCTGAGAGCTCTCAGCTCAGGCTGCCATCTCGTGCGCACGCAAGCCAGACCCCCGAAAAAATGTAATTTAAACTTGCTCGAGGCTATAATGTATTGTTGGCTCCCAACCGGTCTAACGAAAATATTGGTCATCTTGACATGGTACTGCTTCCTGTCTTTAACAATGGTGTCTATGGGAACTCTTGGCCAGCTTGGCATGGAGCAACTCATGAACTATAAGTGACAGGGACACTAAACTTGGGAAGCACTGAGAGATGACCCAGGACTACAACATATATATACATTTTAAAAATGGGGTATAACCTGAACACTACACTGACTGCACTAAACTCAACACACTATCCACTAACTACCTGCCTAACATCTATTATCCCACACTATACACTGCCGTGTAAGCAGAAGCATTATATAGTGTGGGGCATGGACTTAGCCCCTGAGCCATAATTGGCTAAAGGCACCCATACAGGCCAGGTGCATGCTTTGGCCAATCGTGCAGTGCATTATGGGGCACTCATCGGTGGCCGCCGAGCGACCTAGGTGTTTGTGTGTTCCCTGACCATCCAGCCCATCCCTATATACAACCTACTACATCAAAACTGTCATTTACAAAGAAACAAAAGGCTGTTTAAATTACCAGTAAATGACAGCTCCCCGCCTCTTGCTTCTGTTTATAAGCAAAGTGATTGGAGACTTTGTTTATAACAGACCCCTATCATGGATGAGGGTCTATTAAAGATGTTAATTGAGGATTACACACAGACAAAAAAAAAAAAAAAACAGTGTGTGGTTAACCCAAAAAATACATAGCAAATCCTTATCTTTGATAAATGGCTCGTTCGGATGTCAAAGGGAGCTCCACACAAAAAAGCAGACCCTTATCAGAGCATGCAACTTGGCAGGTCAGGAAAAGGGGGGAGAGGCATGTGTCCCCCTTCTAATGTATCCCAGTCCACATGCCCTCAACATTGGGAGTACCTTGCCAGAAAGGACTCTCCTGGCAAAGCACCCAGTCCCCATGTTGATGAGGACAAGAGCCTCTTCCACACAACCCCTGACTCAGCGGAGATCTGTAGGTGGAGAACTAAAAAGAATTTGGAAGCCACTTTAAAAAACAGGGGGCCACCAGATACTGCCTAAATAGTACATCTGCTCATCCACAAACTAAATGTAAATAGCAAATTAAGACATTTAAGACTTTTTTTGACAAGTTTTTGATTTACAAAGGAAACCCCCAAAAATGTCCAATAGTATAAATCCATCATTAATGATGTCATCTGGCAATGCAGATCCTCATCAATCATGATGAACGATTCTCACTGACTTGTCAAAGGAAAAAAACCCACTGATTGCTTGACACATCTGATTTTATCACTAACTAGACTCAAGTAACAGCTCTCAAGCTTTTATCTGGAATGTATACAAAGTGGCAGGGTATATACAGTGATTTAATTGCATAAATAAGGCCATGACCATAATACCTTAGGATTCACCACTAACAGCCTTAGACCAGATAATGGTTGTCAATCAGTACTTTCTGAATATTGTCTTCAAACTTTCCCTGTCAAGACCTGCTCACCATTATTGATCTCAGGTAGTCAGAACATTTTTGCAATTTTTTTTTAGTTTTAGTTGTGTATCTTTTTTTACTTACAGCTTTCAAAGTTTGTAAAAGACTTCCCAAACCATACAGTTTCAAAAAATTTAGAACTAGAATAAAGAGATAGTGCTACTTAGTTTGTAGGTCCTGTGATAATTGCACCAATGTTTATAAAACCTAACTCCTAGTTGTAAAAGTGTGCCTTTTTGTGAAACATTGAAATTTAAAGGTGTGCAAAACTGTAAATAAGCAACTTACTTAAAAATCAGGAGTTTGGCTTCACGCCTGTGCCTTGTTATAACACCATATCCACAATGCTATATGTGGGCTGCATTGGGATAAATTTATCCAGAAAAAGTTAAATTGCACCACAATTCATCACATTGTGCTGCCATGCACATTGAATGAATGTAATAAAAAGCTTTAACAAAGGAAAAAAATCAAAACCTACAATGTTATGCAGCAATTCACTGCAGCATATGAACTCGTCAATGCACAGAATTTGCAACAAAAATGTGCAAGTAACTTTTTTTTAAAAAATGCATTGCACCACAGTGCATGGTAATAAGTTACATTGTTTTGTGGCTTGGCGCAACGAATGTGCGTTCGCAAGATGTACTTTTTCCTGTTTTTTTCTTTTCATTTTTTTTTTTTAATTTATATATTTATTACCAGAGGAGGAATTTAGGTGAAATTTCAGGGACCTGAACAGACATTAGATAATCATCTTTTGAGATAGAGGAAGAGATTGGGCATAGCTGCACTCAATAACACCAAACAGAAATTGCTTTGGCTGGGCACTGGCAGTCTTCCCTTCTCTACAATCCCTCTCTTATACTACATATGGAGGGAGCAGTAGGTGGATTGGGGATCACACAGGAGCCAGCAGGCTGATCATAGGACACAGAGGGCAGCAGACTGTTAGAGCACAGTGGATGGGGAGGATAATAATAGGCATGAAGTTTGGTGGCAGAAGGGGATATAGTTTTTAATAATGGTTGTAATCAGCGCCTTCCAGCAACTAATCCCAGCTGTTCATTAGTGAGAAGGGTCTAATGCCTCGTACACACGTTCAGACAATCGTACGACTTATCGTTTGCATTTTGTTGCATGATACTAATATCGAATTCAACAATGCGTACTTAGCTCTGCCCCCCCACCCCAAAGCACCTTGCCCCTATGTTGATGGGGATAGGGGTCTCTTCCCGACAACTGTGGGCTGTGGTTGTGGGGGGTCTGCGGGGGGAGGCTTATCAAAATCTGGAAGCCCCCTTTAACAAGTGGGCCCCCAGATCCCGGCTTCCCAATGTGAATGGATATCGGGTACATTGTAACCCTACCCATTCACCAAAAAAGTTTAAGAAAATAAAGACAAAAGCCAGTTTTGGAAAAGTCCTTTATTAAAAAATAAAAAAAATAATGTCCTGCACGCCCGAAAAATAGAAAAAAAAAAAAAAAGAACCTCTTGCTTCTCCGGACGCTTCCTGAGCTATGACCTGTTTTGAGTTTGACAGCTCTTTTATAGGGATCTTACATTCGACTCTAAGCTAATCCCTATTTATTATTATACATGACTTATTTAGTGCCAACAGTTTAAATGGGAGGGGGGGGGGAGTTACAACACGAAGGCAGACAGTACCGTTACAATATAATTCAATACAGGAGAAATCAGAGGTCCCTGCTCATTAGAGATTATAATCAGAAAGGGAGGGTCAAGTGATACAATAGGAAATAACTGTGGGGGATGATGATGATGATGATAAAATAAAAGTACAGTGTGGAGGCAGGATGGGGAAAGGAGTTCCAGAGGATGGGAGAAGCTTAGGAGAAGACATGGAGGCAAGTATGGGAGGGGATAATGTGTGCTAGTGTGCTAGAGAGCAGGAGGTCTTGGGAGGAACAGAGAGAATGATTTAGTGGGGGGTATTTTGAGACTAGGTTAGTGATGTAACTGGCAACAGAGTTTGGATGGCTTTGTAGCTGTTAGTATCTTGAATTTAGTTTGTTGGGTGATCAGAATCCAGTGGAAGTATTGGAAGAGGGGTAGCAGATGCTGAACGGTTGGTAATATGGATAAATCTAGCAGCTGCACTTAAGATGGACTAAAGAGGGGAAAGCCTATGTAAAGGTATTCTGATAGGGAAAATGTAGCAGCAGTCGAGGGAAAAGTTAACCAAGGAGTGAATTAGAAGCTTTGTGGTTTTAATTGGTTTGGAAGGGGAGTATTTTGGAGATGTTGAAGAGGTAGAGGTGGCAGGCACTGGACTGTGATTGAATATGGGGCTGAAAGGAGAGTTCAGAGTCCAGGATTACATCCAGCACTTTGGCATGTGAGGATGGGTTGATAGTTGTGCCATCAATCCTGACAGAGAAGTCAGGGGAAGGGGTACATAGGGGAGGCAATAAGCTCTGTTTTAGATCGATTGATTTTGAGGAAGTGGTGTATTTCCAGACTGATATGTCTGTTAGTAAATTAGTGATGTGTAAGGAGACTGATGGAGTGAGGGTAGAGCAATAGATTTGGGGGTCATCAGCGTAGAAATAGCATTGAAAGGTATAGAAGGCTATCAGCTGACCTGGCAAGGTATAGATCAAGAATAGGAGAGGTCCATTAGGGTCCCTTGGGGGACCCTAATGAAAAAAGGAAGAGAAGAGGAGGAGGTAGAATAGTAAGTGACACTATGCGGTGGGATAGGTAGTATGAGAACCAATGGGGAATACAGTCATGGAGAGGAGGCCATGTCAAAGGTAGCAGGGAGATCCAAGAGTAGAAGTACAGAATAGTGATCATCGATTTAAGTTGTGAGTACATTGTGAGTTTTCGGAGATCAGTTACTGTGGAGTGTTGAGGATAAAATGTAGACTGAAGATGATTTAGAAGGTTATTGTCAGTGAGGTAGTAGATCAGTTGGTTGTAGACAAGGCAGTCAAGGAGTTTGGAAGAAAAAGGGAGCAAGAGATGGAACATAAGTTGTTACAATTGGTGGATCAAATGAGGGCTTTTTAAGTGTGGAGGTGACTAGTGCATGTTGTAGAGAGTAAGAGTGTAGAATAGAGCCATAGGGTGACCATAGTATTTGTGAGGGAGCGTGGTCCTGGGAGCAGGTGGGCATTAGAAAAAAGTTTAACAGCCCCATCTATAGTAGCGGAGGCTAAATGAGGGAAATATTGAGTTGACCAGTGGACATGGAGTGTTAAGTGGGGGAGATATCTTTACAGCAGAGATCTCATGATGGAATATATCAATACTATTTTTGAAGTGATTGGCGATCTCATAGGCAGTGAGTAAGTTGCTGGGTGGAGGCAGTAAGGCAGTAGATGACAAAGTAGAGAGTTAAGGGTACAGAAGAGTTGATAGGGCCTGGATGAGTGAGTGTTAATGAGAGTGATAAAATAGTCTTCTCTGTTTTATGTCACAGACGCTCAAGAGTGTGACTACATTTTTTGAGACTTCTGCCAAGGTTGTAAGGGCCTGATTCTATATGTAATGGGGGGCGCGAGCGTGTCCAGGGAAGATGACAGTGAACTGTTGTAGACAGAAGTGGCTAGATTGGGGCAGGACAGGGATGAGAATTTTCCATAGATGTTGTCAGCAGCAGAATAGAGAATAGAAGGGTTAAATTGGAGAAGATTTCTATGGGTAACTGTTAGGCAATCGGAAGAAAGAAGAGGTGGAAGACAGAGAGAGAGTGAAACTAAAAAGGAAGTGATCATAGAGAGGAAACTGATTGTTGGAGAGGTTGCACAAGTCATGAAAACAAGGTCAAGGGTTTTGCCATCAGAGCAAAAGTATGTATCTATTGCTTCAGGTCAAAAGAGGAGGTTATACTGAGAAGTTTAGTAGTAGCTGGAGTGTTAGTATTAACAGGAATGTTGATCACTGAAAATGATAGTGGGAATTACAGAAGAGAGAAAGTAGGGTAGCCAGGCAGAGAAGTCATCAAATAAGGTTAAAACTGATCCAGGAGGCTGGTACATCATAGCATTTTTCTGAGAAAATAGACAAATACAATGTGTTTCAAATGAGGAAAGGGATAGTGAGGAAGGTGAGTGAAGAACCTGAATGGTGCTTTGTGGGGACAGAAGGATTTCAACTCCACCACCCTTTTAGGGGAAGGGGAGGCTGTTTTTTAGAACAAGGGGAATAGAAACCAAATTGTGTGGATTGTGGCTGCTGCCAGATAACATGGAGTGATGGGCACAGTTAAATGATGGAAGCGCAGGGTTTAGGGTTATATATACAGAAGGTAGGAAAAGAAGGATGAGGGAGGTAATGTGGGAGTGTGATTTATATGAATGGACATGCCCCAGCATTCTGGGGGTTTTATTAGCATGTGGGTTTAAAATGACCTGGAGTTGATGAGTACAGTAATAAGAAGAGGACAGAGGTGAGGGTGATATATATATAAGCTATGGGGTGGAGAAGAGGGGTGAAAGAAAGAGAATTTAAGGAGAGGGGACACAACTGTGAAAAGGAGAGGAAGATAGTGCATGTTACAGAGTACAGAGTGAAAGAATTAAAAAGAAGCCTGGGTAAAAGAAACAAGAGATAAATAAAGAAACCAGGTCACCTGCAGTCTGTTTGGTGTTTTGAAAAGTATTTTGCTATGTATTTTCTCATTGTGCAATCACTAAAGCGTAGAGCATGAGTGCCAACTTAATTAAAGAAACCCACTTTATCGCAAGAAGTCCAGCCTATGCCACCCCAGCATGTTCTCCCCCATAAAGGTGATCTAGCTTCATGCTGTGATGGCTGGACGTAGTGTTTGCCACATAGTCAATCAGTTGTTAATAAAAGACACAATAAAAGACGCTAGCAGAGTAAACATTTCACACCAAAATCAGACTACAAGACGAGCAAGAAGGCATGGTTGTTAAAATTAAGATCAGCCCAAAATTTAGGTAAGACACTAAAGAACAAAATAAACATCACAATAATGTGGACAGGGCTACAGATGAAAACAGAAGCATAGATGCATTATTTAATATAGACACATTGAGAGTTAATATAGACACATTGAGAGCAATCAGTCATTTTTTCAGTTTTTTGGGAGATGTGAAAAGCAGCAGCATAGATGCATTGTTTACTATAGACACATTGAGAACAGTGAGTTTTAGGTGGAGCAGCAGCATAGATGTATAGGTTACTGAGGTTTATCCTATTGAGCATGTCATAAATAGCAGAAATTCCCCAGTTTAGAACTCGCTCCATTTTGTATTGTGTAAAGAGTATTCTGCTTCTGTTATCAAAGCTGTTTTAAGATATGTGCTATTTGCTTGGTAATAAAAAATGAAAAGCAAAAATATTGCGCTAACCATAAAAAAGCTGCTACACCAAACAACTGACAAGAAAATTGTGAATAACAAAACGTGGAAAAAAGTGCAGCGCTAATAAATACTAGCAATATAAACATGTATATATATATAAACCAAGAAAGGTAAATACAAATAAATTCCAAAATAAATAAAAGTGATCATCAAATCAACAGTCCCATATGTGAAGTGAAAACAGTCCACAACGGTGATAATTGAAGTGCTCACTGGATCCCAACACCAACAAGATATAAAGATATAATGTGCTCACCAGAACGATAGGACTCAAAATGCCATATAGCATATGAGTCAAATCAGCTTGTTGTACAATGGATGGATAATCCGAAGGGATGGCCGAGGTCACTGATGTTGATGTGAAGAGGTGATAGCAGATATGAACCGTCACACCAGAGAGGCTCTCACTCCGTCAAATGGCCAGAAATTAACCAAAAAACAAGGGAGCACAAAATAGTGTAACACTGCTAAAAAATGTTTTCAATAAAAATACACCAAATTGCACTTACAAACATCCACAAAAGCCACTTATTTATAATCTAAGTAGTAATAAGTCACCCAATGAGAAGATGCCTACTGTGCAGACAAACCAAGCCCAAAATGGCGTCGGCTTGCACTCCAAGCCTCGTTTTCAATGTGGCTATGGATGCCTATTGTGCAGACAAACCAAGCCCAAAATGGAGTCGGCATGTGCTCCAAGCCACGTTTTCAATGTGGCTATGGAGCACAACATCACTTCCGGGGTAAACAGGAAGTGCATCATATGCGGAAGTAACCACATTCCTCATGTTCAGATAAACCAGAGGCACAGCATCACTTCCAAGATAAACAGGAAGCAGCGTCATATGAGGAAGTGCAGCCGTGCCATACAGAGCAAACAGGATGTGACAACACAGAGAGAGCACCAATTCAATCAGGGGACTGAGCCAAAAATACTGTATAGAGGGCAAATGCAATGCAAATATAAATTA
The DNA here is from genome assembly GCF_965119305.1 of Pelophylax lessonae. Lineage (NCBI taxonomy): Eukaryota > Metazoa > Chordata > Amphibia > Anura > Ranidae > Pelophylax > Pelophylax lessonae. The sequence goes on from NC_138771.1 coordinate 169,031,485, forward strand.
AAACAATACTATGTAAAGGGCAAATGCAATGCAAATATAAATTGAATATACCAGCATTCAAATAGACAGAAATATACTAAGTAAATAATATATCCTGAATTAATTAAAACGGTATATACAAAAAAGATAAAATGCAATGGCAAGAATATATAAATGCCATAAAATATAAAAACAGTAAAATATTTTAAAAGCAATATGAAAAATATAAAAATGCCAATTAATTATGAAAAAGAGGATAAAATATCTTGTAGAAAAATAGAAAAAAGGAGATGGTGTGTATAGAACAAGCAAATAGAGGGGACAGTAATAGAATCAGTTTAAGATGTATTAATAAAAGCGTTAATGTCCCACTCTATGTTAAGTCCGTGAGGATAGTAAGACCGTAATGTGTAGATCCAATAGGTCTCACATTGCAAAACCCCACGGATCTTAGAGCCACCTCTCCAAGGAGCAGTAAAACGATCAATAACTTGAAAAAGTGTCCCTTTGGGGCTTTTTTGGTGATGTAATAAATAATGTTTAGAGACATTATATTTGTCCTTCCCTTTAATTATGTTAGTGATATGTTCGTTTAATCTAACATAAAAGGGTCTAATGGTTCGGCCCACATATTTTTTACGGCAGGGGCAGGTCAGTAAGTAAACAACATGAGTGGTGGTGCATGTGGCAAAGAATTTAATTTGATATATGCAACTGGTCACTGTAGATTGAAAAGACAGGATTATTTTGCTCTGATTGATATTACACATGCACACCCTGCATTTACAACAGGGGTAGTAACCAACAAGGTCCAGAAAAAACTTTGGTCTTGTTGGCTCATCTACCACATTAGGGGCCAACTTATTTCTGAAGGATGGGGCACCTCTGAATGTGACAACTGGCTTATCAGGAAGTACAGGATTCAACACCCGATCAGTTTTAAGGATGTCCCAGTGTTTTAGAAAAATCTTTTTTAATGGCCTTATGTTGGGTGGAATATTCTGTGAATAAGGACCATTTTATAAAACCGGGGTCATTTTTTTTAGCAGAGGAACCATTCAATAATTGGGATCTGTCTGTTCGTAATACCTCTTTAATAGTAGATTCTAAAGAGCCCTGTTCATAACCTTTGGTCAGAAATCTCTCTTTAAGGACCTCTGACTGTTGGAGGAATTCATCGTCACGAGTACAATTTCGCCTGAGCCTTATAAATTGGCTTTTAGGTACACCATTTAGCCAAGCCTATGGTGGCAGCTATCTACCGGTAAGTATGAATTACGGTCGGTGTCTTTGAAGAATGTTTTCGTGACGTATTTGCTTGGTAAACTGTGCATATAGCTGTGGTAGACTGTGAATCTGATATAGCAAAGTTTTATTACTATACTAGCAGTATTATTTAGTAAACCTGTCATAGTATTAACCACTTGCCGACTGCCTAACGCCGATCTACGTCGGCAGTCAGCCCCTCACAGGCAAAGTGACGTAGGGCTACGTCACTAGCTTGTGAGGGTCTAGGGAGCGAGCGCGCGCCCCCGGAGGCGCGCTCCCGCTCCCGCGTGGTCACGGACCCCCCCGCGTGTGTGACCAGCGGACCCGATGTCCGCCGGTCACTCGGCGATCGGCGGGGGAGAGGGAGAATGTCAGGCAGCTTGTGTAAACAAGCTGCCTGTCATTCTCCTCGCTGTAAAGACACTGATAAAACAGATCTAGTATGTAGATCCGTTGATCAGTGTCCTTACAGCTCAACCCACAGCCAATCACAGTAGAAAGCACGCCCCTAGGGATACACACAGCCCCTCCCTTCCAAATAAAGTTAACCCCTTCACAACCAGTGTATTTTTACAGTAACAGTGCATATGTATAGCACTGATTACTGTAGAAATGTCACTGGTAACCCCAAAAGTGTCACAAATGTCAGTCAAGGGTCCGATCTGTCCGCCCCAATGTCGCAGTACCGCAAAAAAAATCGCAGATCGCCGCCATTACGCGTTAAAAAAAAAACAACAAAAATGACAAAAATCTTTCCCTTTGTTAGTAAACGCGATAACTTTTGCGCAAACCAATCAAAATACGCTTTTTGCGATTTTTTTTACCAAACATATGTAGCATAAAACAAATTGGCCGAAAATTTTAAAAAATTTTGATTTTTACTTTTTTTTTTGGGGGAATTTCATATAAAAAAATGTGAAAAATATTGTTATTTTTGCAAAATTGACGCTCTTTTTTTGTTTATAGCGCGTGATCAAAAAATCGCACAGGTGATCAAATACCACCAAAAGAAAGCTCTGTTTGTGGGAAAAAAAAGGACGTCAAATTCGTTTAGGTACAGCGTCGCACGACCGCGCAATTGTCCGTTAAAGTCACGCAAAGCCGAATCGCAAAATACCCCCTGGTCAGGAAGGGGGTAAAATCTTCCGGGGCTTAAGTGGTTAATCACAAAAATGAGGAACTGTATTCCTTTCCCTTTAGATGCTTTATGGAAAAAAAAAGAGACCTAATTATTTCTGCTCATCTTTATAAACATTACACATTTGTGCAAGACAACTATGCTCAGTTAACTTTATGACAGTAATATTCTATAAATTAGAACAATCTAATTTTTGATCTTCTGCAACGGAAATACACAGTGTTGTTCATAAAAAAATTTAAATTATCAGTAAAACCAACTTTTACGTGAGACAAGACCACAGTTTTTTTTTTGTTTCATGAACAGTTTTTTTTTATCTTACAGTCTGCGTATTTTTTAACTCTGACATGGACATCATGAAAAAAAAAAAAGTCAACCACAAAATGTATATATATATATCTTTATTTTCATTTGCTCAGTTAAAACTCTAGAGCAGAAAATGAGGCTGATTAGTTGAAGAAGTTCATAATCAGTAAATTATGTGAATATTCACATAAATTACAATCGTGTGAAAAAAAAAAAAAATTCTGTTACTTTTAAATACTAAGTCTTTTGCAGAAATAAGTTCCGTGGAATGTGTTTTTCACATGTTTGGATAAGTGATGTAAATATTCACACAATCTATTCTGTGAAGATTCTCAACTCTTTTAGTAAATCCACTCAAGCTGAGCTGTTTTCATTAAAACAATATTTAAAAACCTTTTCAGGATAATGAGAATACCATATATTGTATGCTCAGAACAAATCTATTGATTTTAAAGGGAGAAAAACTTCAACATACTGTATTGATACATATGCATACAGTATATGATGAGCATTAGGTAAAGATTCCCCCACCTGCAGAGAGTAGGCTTTTACATAGTGTAAATAATGAAACATTGAATACATTTGCTAACATTTTCAGAATTTTTACCATGCAACTGTTTACCTGCAAAGGCTTTCATATACGTGTAGAAAACAATTAACATGAAAACTTTATTAACCTAATAAATCACTTTCATTTATCTTAAACAGTTAAATAGTTTTCACCTTGCCTCAAGTAAATTACGTTTTCTGCTTTCCAACTTTTTAATTTTATTTTTCAATGAAACTGATTTTGATATCAAAGTGGGAGTAATTAATTCTTCTCTGATTGACCTCCAATTGAAGTAACAAATTGAAAAAGGTATCAAAGGAATTTTAGAAAATTAACTTATTTTAAAAGGCATTTTACATTTATAATAAAATCATGTATGATATTATTTTTCTTCAAAGACATACAATGGAGCCACCTAGTGCATACAGGTGAAAGCCGCAATATTTGATTTTATCACATCACATATTTACTGTTGTTTAGTTTCTATTTACTACAAAGTATCTAGATTTTCTCTATGGAACATTTAGTTTAATATGGGGTTATATGCAGTAGAAATACATTTAAGAAATGGTACATAATATCACAAGTTTTGGTTATTTTGACATGGAAAATTTAAAATGGGGCTCTGCCAATTTAAAACATTATGATTAAATATTAAGAATTTTACATTAAGACATAATTCTTATTTAATAGATGGATTGTCACATAGAAATAGAGTTAGATAAATGAATTTATATTTGTAATGGAACATTGAAATGGATAAGAGTCTGCTTCTCTATGTACTAAATGTACATGGATTAATTGCAACATAACCAATATACTCCAGATCCATAATCTGCCCGCCAAGACTCAGAAAGGCTGTAAGGATGTAAGGATATTAGGTAGAAAATCATAAAGTTTGCCACCCTTGGCAACATAGGGGCTGATTGACTGCTGCAAATCCTCCAGGGTCGCACTACCTTACAGACACCTAAATATACATGCACTGCATTTATGAACCTAAAGATGGCTGCATCCAGGGCAAGTTAGAGTCCTATGTCACTGCTCAGATACAAGGTTACATGTCAGCAGTGGTGCTGACAAAGGATTTATGAAAAAAGGTAAGAGAATCTGCACTAAGTAGAGAAAATAAGGAATCAGGCTGCAGCCCACTTCAAGATATAGCCCTATGGGGCTATATGTTCAATAGATTGGGGGGTATGTGAAGTGATTGGCGCTGCCTATATTGTATCAACAGAGGTGTGGTATAAACATTCAAATACTGTTACTTAATATTAATCAAAAATAACATAGGTAAGTGATGTCACATACAGCATATATATTTAAAAAAGCAAATAAATAATGTGCAGATAGTGCAATAAAGTGACAGGTGATAATTAATTGAACAGGTAGATGCTGATAATAAATATATCAAGTGATTCAAATAAATAAAGTGCTGAGTGATTGTACAAACATCTATTTGCTAAATGTGATAAAATTAATTAATAAATAATATGATTAAAATACAATAGAGAAAAATATATTATATTAATTATTGCGAACAAATAAGGTGCATGTGCTACAAATTTAAGTGTTGAGGTGACAAGTGTAGAACCCAACAAGATCCATTATCTTGTGGTGTAACAATACAAATTTGTGTTTCAGTAAAAAATGTCAAAAAATAATAATAAATAGGTAGTGAAATTAATATATCGATAAAAATTAATATTAAAAAAAATCCATAAATAGTAGTGCAAAGTCCAAAAAAAGGAAAGTATTAGTGCAAAGTCCAAAAAATATATATAAGTATATATATTATAAGGTGCTTTCCAGGGGTGATCCGGAGTGGGTGTGCGGGTGAGGAATCTGGTGCTCCCCTCTCAAAATAGCCCGCACTTACCAGAGCTAAGTACCCCTACAGGGGTGGCCGGCTTGTAATAGATATGGGGTTGGGGTCCTGGACCCTGGTAGCCTTAGCTGTGGTCCTTCTCACAGATCATCTCTCAAAGGTGCATTGTGGACTCATAAACATCAGTGGACATCAGTATCTCAAATGGAAATGGAGGGTAATCCCAGATCGTATGAAAAGGAAGAATGCTTCATATAGTGAAGTATTGTAATATACAGATATCCTTTATTAGGTTTAAAAGCAGGTGCTCACATTAATTGATTTATGCCAGGTGCAAATCTGGCAGCTGTTCACACACAGAGGGATTGATTTACTAAAACTGAAGAGTGCAAAATCTGATGAAGCTCTGCATAGAAACCAATCAGCTTCCAGGTTTTCAAAACCTAATTGAACAAGCTGAAGTTAGAAGCTGATTGTCTACCATGCACTGTTGCACCAAATTTTGCACTCTCCAGTTTTAGTAAATCATCCCCAGAGTATCCCCCAAATTAGAGTACATACAATCAAAATCTTACACCAAGTTGCGCATAAAGTGATTCAAATAAATCAATTCCACAAGCATAATATAACAGAAATAAATTCAGTGAAGAAACTGTGAAAAGAAAGTAAAACTCTAAGTATATTGTCCCACAGCATGCTAAAAGCAATGGTACTGACAGTAAAAAAACAGTCCTGGATGAGATCTTCCCAGTGTTCAGAGTCCCATATAAGCTGCCCAGGTGTGGCTCTGGTGAAAGAAATTCAAAGCACCTTAAAACAATCCACCACTAATGTGCTAAAACCACTCCCAATGATTGGTCTCTTACCAGAGATCGTGGCCCCACATTCTCATGGTGTGGGCATATGCGTTTTAGGATCACAATATCAACACAGACCACCAAGTGGGATAGATGATCCCAGGGTGTCCTCTTGCACACGATTCTGAAATGATCATAAAAGAGAGAAACCTCTTTTAGTTTAAACTGAAAACTGCGCTCTGAAGATCCTCTCTGAGTAAAGTGTCCTATAATGTTGTGACGTTTAGCTCCTTTCTGTGTCTCTGTTATTATTGCCCAAATATTTGGAGCAGCAGACCGAGCAAAGAGAAGTTCCAATCCAATACGGCACCGTACCCTATGGCAAAAGTTAGGTAGTGTCCAGTTTTGCCAGATGCTTATTGATGCTGTAAATAACTCTCCGGGTAACAGAGTCTTATCGGGTAGATTAATTTTCATAAAGTCCCCAATACTAAGCCGCTGAACTTTTGGTGTATTCATACCCACAAGTTGAACCATCCCAGCAATCTCTGATCTTTCTTCATAATATTTCCATTCTTCAGATGCAGAATAATTCAGGGTCACATTTACAGGGAGGGGCATAAGAGAAAACCAGGAACAAGAAAAGCAAAACTCCACAATACACACGTCAATGGAAGTCTTGCCTTCCTGTTGGCAACCAACCCCAGAGTGTGCATAGTTGTTTCTCTACAAGCAAGAATCTTAGGTTCTCACCAGTGTAAGCCTCAGTCTGATGGTCCATATATTATTTACTAACAATAAATTACACAAATGAAATGTAGTGAAAAAGTAGCAAAATTCTCTTAATGCGCATTGGTCAGGCATGCTAAATAGTCATAGCATTGGAACACCATCATTGCATCTCACGCCAGATAATTTAATGCCAAATGTTGTAAAACATGTATAAAAGCCATCTAATTGAAAAGAGTGCAATGGTTTATGTTTCTTTTGGACAAACCCTGACAGTTTGTTCTTTGACAGTTTTGCAGGTATGACCTTTTTTCGCAATATCTATATTTTTGAATGTTCATCTATTCATAGGACTCCTGAGGAAGCCATATTTTGGTGAAAGGTGTAGAGCTGAAATTCCTGCACATATGTGCGAGCTGCATGGACATTCTGTGATGGTTTAAAATTATTACTGTGATAACGTTGTTTTTAATTTTTGCATTTTAATAAAATTGTTGAGATTTTGTCACACTTCTTGGCATTATGATTTTGGCACCTTGAAAATCCCTTCTGTTATTCCTTGGCCCCCTGACACCTGGGAATGTCTGTATTAAAACTTTTTCATAAAAGTAAATGTTAGATATGCATTTGTTATAAAGTTCAATGGCTTCAGACTTTGCCATTTGAATTCCATGTACTTTTTGGACTCTTTTTGGAATTTGGTTTTAAGGATGAGTGAATTGCTCTGGGTTTGATTCATAGTACAATTCATAGTAAGTAATTTGTGTCTTATGGTAATAGATGTGAGTCAGAAAGATTTGGGAGAAACCAGCCCTATAGCTACATATGAAAAAACAGAAAGGAAGAGGTTAATCATACCCCACCTATATTGGGCTTTTAAATGGTGACTCCCAAATTAAAGAACAACCATATCAGTAACTTATTAGAGAGGTACAAACATGCATTTATTTAGTATCCTCAGTCATATATAAACAACTTCATTGTACATTTTAGAAACTGCAAAAAAAAGGCAAAAATCAATCTCAACCCTATTAAAATCAATGTAAGGGGGAAATCATGAAAATTAATTCTGGTGATTTACAGGGCCAATAGCATAGGGGTTGTCAAATAAAGGGCATGAGGAGCTGTGAGATGCGTTTAAGCTGTATGCGGTATTACAGAACAGTACAATTCCTATGGAAAGCATCAGCAATATTGTATTCTGGCATAACCCCGGGGAGGAATCACCGGAGCGTGCAGAGCGCATCTGAAGCGGTGGATCCGACTGACTGAGCGCCGGGAAAGAGGCCGTGACTTCAGTCTGTGCGACCGCCGCTAGAGGGCAGACACGTTAAGGCAATGGATGGGCTTCGGCGCCATTTTGTTGTGTACCAGCGGCGGCCGGCCCGAAGAAGTCCGACATCTTACGGACAACAGCGGCTTCGGTTCTCCTTCTCGTCATGCCAGAAATGTTCCTGAGGTATTCCCACGACCAGAACCGGGTGGTGCAGGCGCGGACAGTCAATGTGGTCGGCTGTGGAAATTGGATTTCGTCAGGTGAGCCCGGAGCTTCTACGCTATGCGACCATCTTGCACGGCGGTCGCCACGCCCCCTCGTATTCTGGCATAACACAATTGGCATGTGTACTTGATATTTTTACTTTTTTGCTTGACTGAAATACAGTGGCGGCAACCCAACTTGATTAATTTAAATTTGATTTAAAAAAAAACTTTTTTTAGGGAAGCTTTGGCTGCAATGTTTTGTTTTTTTTATCCTTTAGGAATATACTTGAATTTATTGGTGGAAGTAGAAGCTATACCAAATCTAAAGAAACTTTTTTTTTTTTTTTTCTCACAAGAAGAAATACAGTATAGCTAAAGCTTTGTGCAAATTGGCCAAGAATACCTTATAAAAACAAAATACACTGTGCTCAATAGATAAGGTTACAAGGATAAAGTGTCAGCTGCTAGTATAAAACAGTTGTAAAACTTCAACTATAAAAAGAATAAAAACAGGGTATACAGCGTTTGACACAGTAATCTCAATTTCAGCAAAAGCTTAAGATAAAAGTGAGTCCATACAAACTATATGTAATTCCATAAATCACTCAACAGATGAAAGTCCATATAGAAAAAAGGAGTCCAAGAGGAAATCCCGCAGACCAGGTGGTAATAATAAGGATAAAGCCTCCACCAAACACCAATAAGTGTGGCCTCTTACCAGAATCAAATGATCCCCACTACAGGGATCTCAGTACGCCTTACAGGAAATCCTCATAACCCCCAATGGATACACGGATGAAGGGATCTTTTCCAACAGGTTACAGCCTTAATGATCTTAAATGTGCTTCCTCCATTAACACTCAAGTGAGCGTTTTGGTGCAATCATTCACCATATAGGACCTCACGATCTTCTCCAAAAGATATAATGCGTCTATGTGCCGACAATCACCATGCAGGACCTTATGATATCCTCCAAACACTATATAAGGCTTCTTCAAAAGATTTGTTTCTTTATCAATCCAGATCTGAAATTTACACAGCTCTACTAGACAGAACAGACAGGCTGGGGGATGGGGAGGTGTCTAACTGCAGGAAAAATAAAGTAGCTGTACATAAACATTGTTGAAACTCATTAAATATTGTGTTTTAGTAGGACACACGTGATGAAGGAGAGACAAAGCAGGTATTTTTTTTTTTTTTTTTATAATTTTAATAACTTTTTTATTAAAGATTTCCAAAGTGTGAGAAAAATACATAGAACAAAAAAAAAGTAATAGGAATGAACAAGTCTGATGTACAATTGAACATCCCATGGATAGCTAGTGAAGGAGTTACATGAGACAAACATAATTCTCAATTAAACTTATGTAGGCAAATGTATGTTATTATCAATGCTTACCTATCGGTAAGAGTAATGACCACCACACCTGGACACCCCATTGGAAGCATATTGTGTCCTGGGGTGGCTGGGGCACCACGTCCAACCTTTACTTTGTCATTCAATCTTTATATTTAATTGTGCCAAGAACAACATTTTTCCATGGGTGTAAAAAGTAAGGAACATGCATTTCTTATGGAACATAGCAAAACTTAGACTCAAAAAACTGACAATACATGAAGATCTAGTGTGCTAGAATTAAAGGAGTCAATAGCCAAAAGAGACAAAAGTTTGCAATGGCAGAAATGCGTGATTAATGAGAAAACCCTAACACAGCCCTTGACATGCTGTGAAAAGTTATTCCCACAAGGTGAATAACATCAGGAGAAATATGAGTATATAGATGAAAGATTCTCCCAGAGAGAACAGTAAAGGAAGGAAAGTATTGAGAGAAAGAAAGGGCGGGTCACCAAGAGCGAAGGGATTTAAGAGGTAAGAGATCCAGGATATAGAGGTGTATGGGTGTAAACAGCCCAAGGTTCCCATATAATTTCAAAAACCCGGACTCTATCTTGGAGTATACTAACCATTTTCTCTTGGGCCATGATCCAGGAAATGTTATGTTTAACAGTGGAGAGTGAGACTGAAGACTTTATCCAAGATTTTGCAATGGTAATGTTAGCTCCTAGAAGCATATAAAACGATATGATTAAGTATATTTGGGAAGTTTCTCCACCTTACGATTAAGGAGCGGTATTTTTGGATTCTGGGGAATGGCGGAGCCTGTAACCTTGCGCAGCAGGCAGAAGAACCTGTTCCAGAAACTTCTAATTCTAGGGCAGGACCACCCAGTGTGTAAAAGGGATCCCAAGTTATTGCAGCCCCTGAAGCACTTTGGGGAGGAATCTGGAAAAATGTTTGCAAGTTGGGTGGGGACACGGTACCATCGTGTGGAAATTTTGACATTTGCCTTTATTTAAAGAGATGTTTATCACTCTCTTAAAGGGGAATTGAAAGCAACGATACCACTTTTCCAAGCCCCACTCTTCCTCCAGGTCTGCCTCCCAATACCAAGCATAAACCGGTTTAGTCAAGGTTCTGGCCAAGGAGGAATAAATAATGGATATACCCCCTCTCTAATCCATTTTAACACCACTGTTCAGGGGGTTCAGGTTTATTGGACCAAATGATTGCAAAAAATGTGAAATGTGGGTTAGTCTGTATCGCTCTGAGAAGGGCATTTCCAGTTTGCTCATGCAGAACCCAGCTGAGAAGGGGCCTGTTAAGTTAAATAAATGGCCTATTTTAAATAAACTCTTGTTAAGTCACCATTTGAAGGCATGAATGTCCATGCCCGGGGGGAATGATGGGTTATGAAACAAATGTGCTAAGGGCATAAAATTGGAGATTAATGAGGAGTGTTTGTGTAGGAAATCACATAGGATAGGATGGGAGCTAGTATTGGGCGTCCAAGTCTGGGTGGACTCCAGAGTAGTTAGTCTAATGTGTGATGTGGGACTGTTTGTCTTTCCATTTCGAGCCAATCTGGTTAAGGGCAACAAGAATAGACAATAGAAATCTGAGCTAGTTGTTCTTCTTGTTAATACCACCACATATTAGGAATGGTCAAACCTCCTTGCGTTTTGGATCGAAAAACTCTTGTGAAAAAATCTTATGCTGGAATTCAAATTTTAAGCCAAAGGGAAAGAGCCACCAAAATTTGATATCTTTGCTTGAAAGCACATTCAGCAAAGGTTTAATTGATCTTCTTTTTGAATCGTGGCTGTAGATAAATCTGTGAATGTTTGAATAGGCTTGCCTTGGAAGCTACTTTGGTTAAGGCAGCGTGCTCTTCTCATAACCTCTTCCTTAACACTGTAGTAGTGCCGTTTAACAATTATGTCACAAGGGAAACCATATATCTTTGTGGGGAGGGTTGAAAGGCTCTGTGAGCCCGGTCCAATCCCAGCTTGTGAGGTGATATATCAGAAATGATATCCTTGATAAGGGTTTGAACTGTGTCATTGACATTAGTGAGAGCTTAAGGAATACCCCTGATTCTAAAGTTATATCTTCTGATCCTGTTTTGCAGGTCATCTATCTTTTGCAGAGCAGTTTCCAGCTGGACATGGAGATCCTGCAGTCTGTCTGTATTTTGGTTGGTTCTTGTGATAGTGTGATCGAGTTTTTGTTTGATCGCTTCAATGCGTGATCCAATATTATTTAAATCTGCCTTAATGTCCCCAGTGATCTTGGAGGCTGTTAGATAGAGGCCCCTGTCAGGCATCGCAGCAAATTTAGTAAATAAGGATTCCACCTGCACAAAGTTGCCAGGTGAAAGTTCAGTGAAGTGAGTGGCAGCCTGAATTTGTCCTGCTCCCCTAGGAGTGCAAGGAGTTTGATCCATCACAAGGCCCAGTAAGGATTTAGTGGAAGTGGGGGATACTGGGTTTATACCAGTTCGATGCGAGGGTAAGTGAGGATTCATGCCCGACAGGTAAGGATTACCCTGGATTTGCAGCGATGCGGCCTGTGTCGGAGTTTGTGGGATTTCTTGCATGCCGTCCACCATCATGGCAGATCTCAGCCTACCTGAGATTGCAGGAAATGAATCGTCGGACTGACTCAGATGACATCAGGATCTTCTCTAGGGTCTCAGGTACCTGTTGCTGCTGCGATCACTGTGTAGCAAGTGCAGTGGTCAATGGGGCTCGATGTCTGCCGGAGCGGGACGGAGCTCCCGAGTCAGACGTCCATCTCAGTAGCTGCTGCGCATGCGCCTCTCGTCCTTAGGTTTTATTGTTCTAGAACAGAAGGGCTCAAAAGAGCCCTGGATATTTTTTACATGCACTTGGTGTGGCAAGGATGGGGGATTTTATGCCTTAAAATAGGAGCAACTCACAGGGTGGAGAAGCTCCAGCTATCATTAAGAGCAGGAGTTTAGGGAAATTTTCTCCTCATCGCTCCTCATTACCAGGCTATACTTCTATGGATTATTCAACAGGGCATCATAATCCCTCATCTTCCCTATGTTAAATAGGTTTCATGGTTATACGATCTCATGCTCATGTTCTCTCAATGTTTATCTTGACATGTGGAGTTACCTACACTCTCCCAATGTTTTGTTATCTTGTAATGTGTAACTTTCTCACACTCTACACATTTTGTTAACCTGTGCCTCCTCATTATGGAAAATGTATTTTCTTTTTTATGTATTGTAATGTACTCAATATTTTTCTTAAAATTTACAATAAAAATTATTGAAAGAAAAAAATTACACACTGAATATAGCTTTTCAGGGCAAAAAAAACAAAATTAAGTGTATATTTTTTCACAGGAGATATGAAGGAATATTGTACAGACCCCATAGACTTAATTTAAACAATTTGTTTTTGGCTGCATTTACAAAATGACACAACTCATGCATCTTTTCAGGGCAACCCTTTACAGCTATAATATTAACTTTAACATTTGCAAAATGACACAACTCATGCAGCTTTGTAGGCCAAAAAACACAAAAAAATGTATAAGGAAGGATTGCTGAACAGACTCCATACACAGTATTTAAACAGTATTTAAACAATTTGCTGTAGAATGAATTTGAATAATAACACTATTCATGCCTCTTTTCAGATCAAGAAACAAGCAATAAAGTGTATATTTTTTTAACAGGAAAATGAAGGAATAGTGTACAGACTCCACAAACTGTATTTATACAACTTGTTGCAAGAGAGATTCGTCAAAGTTGATTGGAACAAAGTGTGCCACCCATGGGGACCAGAGGGCTTCATATTTGGCTACTCTATCAGAGATAACAGCTTAAATTTTAGCATAAGTTATATCTTGTGTGACATTATTTTTTACTGCCAGAATGTAAATAGTAGGGGTCTTTCATGACTTGGCAGAAATTTGTTTAGCTGCCATTGTGGCCTGTAGGAGGAGTTTGAATTGGCGTTGCGTTAGGTCTGGCGGCTTTAGGTTTAATAGTGCTATAGATGGATCTGGTGATAAAGTCGTATTAAATAGGGTAGAGAGCATGCTGAACAGGCTGGACCAGAAGGTTTGAAATACTGGGCATGCCCACCAGATGTGTAGGAAGGATCCTCGGGCAGCACATCCTCTAAAGCAACTAGAGGGGTAGTGGAGAGCATATTTTGAGATTCTGGTGGGGACCAAGTACCAGCGAGTTAAAACTTTGCAATTAGTCTTGAGTGCCACAATATTCTGTGGGGAGGATTTTGTGGCTTGCCAGATGTGGTTCCAATCTAACATATCTAGCATCCTTTCCAAATTGCTTAGAAACATAGGAAGGAGTGGGAGGAGAACTGGTGTTGAGGAGGTGAGAATAAAGGGCTGAAATAAGGCCACGCCTATGTGGGTCACTCTTGCATGTTTGCTCAAGGGGGGGGGGGGTGCGGAGCAATCTGTAGGAATTAAAGGTGTTAGGAAGTGCCTAATCTGGATGGTATCTAAAAATTTCAGAAGGGGAAATGCCATATGACTCCTAGAGTGTGGAGAATGGTTTAATTCAAGATGTAATCATGAATTTATAAGCTTGAAGGAAACTTGTGGAGGACCATACTGGAAATGAGAATGGTGAGGTCCAGGCTGGATAGAACACAGGGTTGCAAAGGAAGGAGAGCATGGGGTTATTATGGGTTGATTGAAGTAAGTGTTTGGACTTGAGGCGATCTCAGAGAGAAAGGGAATGATGGGTCACTGGGTTGAGTATATTACGGCGATCGGGGGGACGGAGCCAGAGAAGGTTAACAACAGAAAGGGGGGGTCGCATTCGACCAACTCTAGTGCCACCCAAAGGAGTATTTCAGTGGCAGCATGATATTTAGGTAATTGGGCAGCATGGTAGTATCTCGCGAAGTTAGGGGGGCAGAGGCCACCTCAAAAATTTAGATAGGTATAAGGTATGTTGGAGTATGCAGGGTTTGGTAGAGCTCCACATGTAGGAGGATATAGCATGCGTTTGCAGCAGGCAGAGGAAATAACTCGTCACTGGAATGGGCAACATCCTGAAAAGGTAAATATTTCAGGAAGGATGGTCATCTTAGTCACTGTTATCCTGCCCATCCAGACTAGTGATAGACTGGACCATTTTGATATAAGGTTAATGAGATGTTTATGCATTGGAAGATAGTTAGCTGAGAAGAAGTCTAAAATGTTGGCCGTCAGTTTAATACAGAGGTATTGGAAGGTGTGGGGGGGACCATAGTTCAGTTTAGTAGGGGGGATGGAAATATTTGGGGTTGTGAACTTAAGTGGGTAATCTTTTAGTCCTGAGATACAGCCAAAGTCATCTAGGAGTTTGAGGGGGTTAGGGTGATGGTGGCCACCAATTTCCAACCCTCGTATGTTAGGATTTTGGTGGATTAGGTGTGCTAGGGGCTCAATAGCTAGAGCAAACAGAAGCGGGGAGCCCTGGCGTGTTCCTCTTTTGATCTGGAAAGATTCACATCTAAAGGCCATATAGCGCACAAAGGCAGTGAGGTTAGCATAAAAAGCTAAGATCCAAGAGAGAAAATGTGTATTGAATCCCCATCGCCTAAGTTTGAATTGGAGATAAGGCCAAGACACAGTGTCAAATGCCTTTCTTACAGTATATCTAAAAATAAAAGGCATAAGGGGATAGTGCGGGTATAAGCTATATGTGTCAAGAGGCCTGTGCGTCGGATATTGTTCCCTGCCTGTCTAGCTGGAATGAAGCCCACTTGGTCCGTATGTATAAGGGAACCAATAATAGGATTAAGACAGTTTTTTTTTAGGTTTTTCACAGTCCTTGTTTTTGCAATTCAAGGGATGGCTGCAAAGAGTACACTGGGGTGCTCTGATGTGACCTCTGAAAATTACGCATATATTTACAAATGTGTGCAAACTAACCCCCTTGTTTTAACTTAAACTGTTAGACAAGGACAATTCGGTTTCAAGTAGGCTGGCAGGTAAGTGAGCTGGGGATTTTTGTTTGTTTATTTTTGGGATGGCTGCAAAGACCCTGATATAATGAAGGCTGCAACACTGGTTCAGAGCTATTTTGGCTGTGTGATTTAACAATGGGTAAACTTCCAAAGGGGATTGGTCTCACAGAAAATGATGACCCTGAGTGTTGTTTAAAATCTTTAATATGCTATTCAAAATAAACCACCTATATGTGAAGGACACTGGCAACCAATCAGAATTGATAACCCCTCCCACACAGGAAGTACCTCAGTTTTGTAGCAAGCAATAAAAGACCCCATAGAAGAGGGGAGGGACCTCTGTATACCGTGATGTACTTCAAGAAATGATTTTAAGTATGAATTAAAAATCAGTTTTTCTTTTCGTACATCACAGGACACAGAGCCATAAATCATAACATATGGGACGTCCCAAAGTAATGCATCTAAGGGGAGGAGGAAACCAAAAATACTGCCATCTGACCCTAAAAGAAGGATTACACCACCGCCTGCAGCACACTGTGGCGCAAAGCAGACTCCTCCTGGGTCCCAACACCCAATCTATAGAAATGAGTGAACGTATGCACAGACGACCAGGTCGCAGCCTTGCATATCTGAGCCAAGAGGCACCTACTCTTTTGGTAGAATGTGCCTTTACAGGAAAAGGTGAAACCTTTCCTACTAAACCATACAGCTGGGTAATAACCTGGTGAATCCAACAAGGAATCGTAGATTTAGATGCTGCCAACCCCTTTCTGGGGCTTTCCGGTTGCACAAACAAGCTCTCGGTCTTACAAATCTGAGCTGCTTCCTGTGAATAAAACTTAAGTGCACGCATTACATCAAGAGAATGCAAAAACCTTTCTGCCTCTGAGTTAGGATCTGGAAAAAAGAAGGTAGTATAATGTTCTGATTCAAATGAACGGCTGACACTACCTTGGGCAAAAAATCTGGGTGAGGATGTAAAATCACCCTATCTAGATAAAATATCAAGAATGGCTCTATACAAGAAACAGCCGCTAGTTTTGGTATACTTCTAGCCGAAGTTATCACAATCAAAAAGACCAGTTTTCTGGTCAAAAGAACCAGGGGAAACAGCCCCAGAGGTTCAAAAGGCTGTTTTTGAAAAACTGCCAACACCAAATTTAAGTCCCAAGGACACAACGGTGGCTGCACTGGTGGAAGCAAATGCAATATTCCCTGGACAAAGGTTTGAACCAAGGAATGGGAAGTGATCGGTTCCTGGAAAAAAATGATAAAGCTGAAATCTGCCCTTTAATCATGCTCAGGGCTAATTTAATATCTACCCCTGCTTGCAGGAAGGATATAATTCTCCCTATAATATATGTGAGGGGATGCCATTTCCTGGCTTCACACCAGGCAATGTAGGATTTGCAGACTCTGTAATAAATATTTCTAGAGACCGGCTTCCTGGCGTTTATAGTGTATGAACTACGGGGTCAGATACACCCTGCTCCTCCAAGATTAAGGCTTCAATAGCCAAGCCATCAAATTTAGAGACTGTACAGCAGGGTGGAATATCGGACCTTGAGAGAGCAAGTCCGGACGCAGTGAAAGAACCAAAGGCCTCGCCACTGCCAACCTCTGGAATTCTGCATACCAAATCCTCCTCAGCCAAGCCGGAGCTATCAGAATTACTGGTTTCCCCTCTAGCTGGATTCTGCACAGCAAATGTGAATTCAGCTGTGCCAGAGGAAAGGCATAGATCAGGGAATACTCCTCCCAAGGAGTCACCAAAAGCATCCACTCTGACTGCGAGTGGATCCCTGGTCCTGGACACAAATCTCTCCAACTTGTTGTTGAACCTGGATGCCAACAGATCTACATTCGGGACCCCCCCAGCGTAGGCAGATCAACTGAATAAATCTCCCCCGGAAACATCTGTTGACGCCTCAAAAAATCTGCCTGCCAGTTCTCTATTCCTGGAATGAACACTGCTGTCAGGCATGGCACAAACGTCTCTGCCCAGGACCAGATAATATCCACCTCTTTCTGGGCTGATTGATTCCGTGTGCCTCCTTGATGGTTGACATAAGCCACGGCCATGGCATTGTCGGATTGCACTCTGACAGGGTGACCCCGAAGTCTGGGCGTTCAAAATTTCAGAGCCCGATGGGGTTGATGGGGAGACGACTCTCTACCCAAGACCATTTCCCCTGGACAGTAGCTTCCTCCAGAACAGCTCCTCAGCCAGAGAGACTGGCATCTGTAGTCACCACCTTCCAGGTCACTGGAAGAAAGGACTTCCCCCTCCCCAGATTTCTGGTCAACAACCACCAATTCAGACTCTGTCGTACTCTTGGTAGCAGAGATATGGACAAGTCCAAGTACTGAATTTTTCCATTCCACGCAGACAGAATGTTGTTCTGCAAGAGTCTGGCATGGATTGAGCATAGGGAATTGCCTTGAATGTGGACACCATCTTCCCCAGTAACATCATGCAAAGACGTATAGAAGGATATCTCAGCTTTACTATAGACCGAACCTGACCCTTCAGGTCTGAGACCCTTCTTTCTGGCAAGAATATCTTTGCCTCCAACATGTCCACAAGAAGCCCCAGGTATTCCGGACACTGGACTGGCTGTAATGCTGACTTTGCCAAGTTCTTTGCCATCTGACGTCACCACTGTCTCCGGTGACGTCACGCAGCGCACGCTGCGTTCTAGCTTGGTCACTGGCACCTAGCCGAACCCGGAAGATGGAGGATCCTCTGGTCAGCGTCTACCCGTCCTCGGAGTACACCAGACCGGCACAAGGCTTTCTACTCTCCAGGACCCCTGGACTTACATCTTTCATCTCATGCACCACCGGAGTCTGTACAAGCCTATTATGTCTTCCACCATGTGAGTTGTTATATCATTGTGTTCACGCTCATTCAATAAATACTGCACTTAGAGGCACTCTGTTGTTTCCTATTGTATCTACCCACAGCACCGACTTCTCTGTTACAGCAGTATTATTTATACAGTGAACTTTACCTTTTGGACATTTCTTGGACATATTGTTCATTTGAACTGCATTTTGGACTCACTCCATCTATTTGTGGCCATATAATTTTCCCTCCCCATTTACCCATATAAGAGTAGCGTATTGGCTTTATTTTCAGAAAAACATCTATCCCACCCCGGTCAGCCTATGCCTAGAGCGCTTGTGTTTTTTTCCTTTTTCAATACTGGAGCTAGGATCTTTGTGAACACTCATGGAGCTGTGGCCAACCCGAAGGGCAGGGCCCCAAACTGGAAATTATGCAATCTCAAACCGAAGGAACCTTTGATGGGTCTGAAATATAGGCACATGAAGATATGCATCCTTGATGTCTATGGATACTAGAAATCCCTCTCACTGCAGGGAGGCTATGACTGAATGAATTGATTCCATGCGGAAAGAACGAGCATTCAGAAACTGATTCAGCGCCTTGAGATCCAAAATAGGTCTCACATCCCCGTTTGGTTTGGGGATTATGAATAGGTTTAAATAAAAACCCATGAACCTTTTGTTTTCTGGAAACTCGGTTATCACCCTCTGAGCTCTCAGCTGGTTCAATGCCTGAAAGAGAGATCTTTCTTTTAGGAGATCTGTTGGTTATACTTGACCTCACAAACCGAGGATGTGGGAACACCCAAAATTCCATTGTATCCTTGTGAAATGGTGGAGATGACCCAGTTGTCCTGAATCTATTCCACCCATACCCCTGAGAACTGCAGGAGCCTTCCCCTCAACCAGGCGAGCGGGGGCGCCCCTTCACTGAGAGAGCTTAGAGGAAGACTTGGTGGATCTCTGGGCCCAGGGCTTTTTCTGACCCTGCCCTGAAGGCTTGGGTCCGGATGCAGATGGTTGAGGCCATTGCCACTGCCTGGAATTAGAAGCACTGGTATTATACGTGCTGGGGATTTTAAAGGAAGGACGCCTGCTCTTCCTCTTTACAGGTAGTAATGTACTCCCCCCCCCAATATATTTTGGATATACAGTACTTATCCAGATCATCACCAAAAAGACATTCTCCGTAAAAGGGGAAGCTAGTCGTTAATTTTTTATATGGTAATTCTGCTGACCAGCTCTTTAATCAAAGGATTCTGTGCATATGCACTGTCATCAGAGCAAACCGTTACATTTGCCTTATGGATTCTGCAACAGCATCTACTACAAAACACAAAGTGCGAGGTAGATCTGACAGATCTTCCACAGACTCTCCTTGAGAAGGAACTGTCTTGGCCACTCGCTTTATGCGGTCTTTCAAAGACTGACACACTCCTATGGCTGCTACTGCTGGTTGTATTGCAGAACCTGCAACCGCAAAGGAGGCTTTCAATAAAGATTCCAACCTTTTATCCACTGGATCTTTAAAAACCTGGGCATTATCCACAGGACAGATTAAATTCTTGTTAACCGAAGAAATGACCGCATCCAAAGTGGGAATTTTCCATCTCTTAGAAAACATATCCTCCATAGGATATACCAATGAAAACATTTTATGAGGAACAAACATCCTGTCAGGATCTTTATATACTTCTTGCTTCAAGAGCAGATGTATGGGAAATGTCTGAGGCGAGAACAATGAGCCCAGGGAGGAAAAAGAGGTTTCAGTTGTCTCTAAGGGTGTCTCTAAGGGTGAAAGTGGAAATTTCAGCTTTACCTTCCATAGGGTCACCCTCAGCTACATCTTCCACATCCTCTGCCCAATTCTGAACTGATTCAGGGGGTGGCTCAGGAGAGGGGGATCTAACCCGCTTCTTTCCTCCATGCGGCGCTGCAATCATGTCAGCAGTCCTACCCTCTAGGCTGGCTAATGCAGATGCCAAATCGTCCTTGGTAAATAGGCTGTGGCAGAAGTGTACAAAGTAGCTACTATACCTGACAACCGTAATGGCTCAGATATGCTAGATGCCTCTGGTTTATCAGGAGGAGTAGACACAGTGGAAGCAGGACTAGGACCTTTAAGGCCTGACGGTGGCATTATGTTGCCCTTTCCAACTGTGCTCCCTCCAGCAGACATTGCTTTATAGCAAGACAAACTTGAGGTACTCCTATAAAGTGTACTCAAGGCTTGTGCCAAGCTTATACAGCCAAATGCACAAAGCACTGATTTTCTTAAGATACATGACCTGTTTGTGCCAGTAACATACACCCACAGTGACTCACGCAACCCAGCTGTCACTGCTCTGTGTCCACTTCAGCCTCTGACAGAGGTTAGCGTGTTGGAAACAGTTCCTTAAAAATTTGCACCTTTTTATGCTGAATCGCACATGCGCTACGTGTACATTGCGTCCACGTGCACGCCAATGCATTCAATCCCGCCTTCCTATGTGGCGTACGCCTGTTTATAAAAAGCGAAGATTCCCGCGCGCGGACAGCCCTTCGCCACAGACACGCTAGGAAGCGGGAGACGAACATGCGGATGCTTGAACGCCAAGGCGGAAACAGCAAACATAGGGTGAGAGCAGCTTAGGCTTAATCTTGTTTGTAACAGCCGATACCTTTCAGGTAATCAGCCCAGGGTAACAATATGCTTTAAACATATTTTAAACATATCTTGCATAAACCTGCTACAATAATGTAATTACAAGCAGAAATACACTTGGCACAAGTCTCTGCACTCTTATTAAAGGGAACAGTGCATAAAATATTTACAATTTTGCAATTTTAACCTTTTAAGGTTTGTTTGATGTGTAAATATTTAAAATGGACTCACCAGTCCCGCCACAGGAATCTGCTATAAGCAAGAATCCAATCTTCATCCATCAAGGTGAGCATTGTCATGGAGACCTTCAAGGACTGAGTCCCCTATATAAGAGAAGCCACTGCCTTGGACCTGCACAGAGTGCCTTTGGGGTTTGGTATTCCAAGGGTCTGGATCCCAGGGTCCAGCGCCTAAGAAGGACAGCGTTACAGGCAAAACCTCGTATTTGCTTCCCAAGGCTTGGGTATCATCTTTTTAGTCCATTGACTGTTTTAGATGGATCCGATAGCTAACCCCTTAGATCAGGGGTGTCAAACTCAAATTCATCGGGGGCCGCATCAGCAATATGGACATCCTCAAGGGGCCAATTGTATTTCTAAGACTGTATTTACCAGTGTTAATTTTGGCAGCAAATTTCAATTTAGTTTTAGTCTTAGTCTTAGGACTAAAATGGCATTTTCGTTTTAGTCCCATTTTAGTCTTCTGCAAGTGTTTTAGTTTTAGTCATATTTAGTCGACTAAAACTCCAGTACATTTTAGTCGACTAAAACGTCCTACATTTTAGTCGACTAAAACGTCCTACATTTTAGTCGACTAAAACGTCCTACATTTTAGTCGACTAAAACGTCCTACATTTTAGCCATCTATAATCGAATGGGTGTAGTTCAATTGTAATTTGTGATGCATTATTTAAGCATTTCTCTACAATTTCCAAACTCATTATATACTACTGCTGGTCCTAGAGTGAAAAATCGAATATGTTATTATTTATGGTATTAAGCTTTGAGCATGCAACCAGTGTTAATTTTGGCAGCAAATTTCGATTTAGTTTTAGTTATAGTCTTTTGACTAAAATGCCATTTTAGTTTTAGTCGTATTTTAGTCTTAAGACTAAAATGCCATTTTAGTTTTAGTCGTATTTTAGTCATCTGAATTGTTTTAGTTTTAGTCGTATTTTAGTCGACTAAAATTGTGTTAATGTAGTCGACTAAAACGTTTTAGTCGGTTTTAGTCGACGAAATTAACACTGGTATTTACCCTTATCATATTAAATAATTGCCTCTGCATTTAACTATTTCTGTTTTTTAATTTAAGTAATAATTAGCTCAGAGTTCAAGGGTGTGCTGTGTACAGAGGGCAGGGTTTGGGAGCTACGCTTAGTTCAGAATGCAGGGTTCAGGGGTGCGCTATGCACAGAGTGCAGTGTTCAGGGGTGTGCTATGCACAGAGTTCAGTGTTCAGGGGTGCGCTATCTCATTTCCACCCCTCCTCCTGGTCTCCACCTCTGCACAGATCTGCCCCCACAGCCCACATTCTCCCAGCCCACCATTCCCAAAGCTTCCCCACATCTCTACTAAGTAGTTCCCTCCCTTTGTATTGCGCTCTAGTACCTGTATAGGTGGACTTGTGTATATGGCGCCAGTAACAGTTCACTTCTGTTGCCTTGCAGGGAGATCCTTCTGTCAGATCTAGCCCTACCCTACCCCTCTGTGCCCCACTGTGAGCGATGCTGTCAGTGCCTGCAGGGATCTGCCCAACCAGTCCCCACTGACAGATCCCTACCACACCAACTAATGGCCCCCCACTACGAGACCCCCAACTACAGCTCCGACACTCACCACTGACAGACCCCTACCACACCAACTAATGCCTCCCAACTATGAGACCTCCATCTACTGCTCCGACACTCACCACTGACAGACCCCTACCACACCAACTAATGCCCCCCCACTACGAGACCCCAAACTACTGCTCCAACTCTCACCACTGATAGACCCCCACCCCAACAATTACTGCCCCCCCACTACCAGACCACCCCCCCACTACCAGACCACCACCTACCCAACTACTGCCCCCCACTACCAGACCACCCCCCAACTAATGCGCCCCCCCACTACAAGACCACCCAACTACTGCTCCCCTACCAGGTCACCCACCCAACTTCTGACCCTCCACTACCAGACCACGCCCCAATTAATGCACCCCCCACTATAAGACCACCTCCCCACTACCAGACCACCACCCACCCAACTACTGCCCCCCACTACCAGACCACCCCCCAACTAATGCACCCCCCACTACAAGACTACCCAACTACTGCTCCCCTACCAGGTCACCCACCCAACTTCTGACCCTCAACTACCAGACCCCTACCCCAACAATTACAGCAGCCCCACCACCAGACCACCCCCCCCACTACCAGACCACCACCCACCCAACTACTGCCCCCCACAACCAGACCACCCCCCAACTAATGTGCCCCCCACTACAAGACTAACCAACTACTGCCCCCCCTACCAGATCACCCACCCAACTTCTGACCCTCCAATACCAGACCGGCACCCCCCTGTGAAATGCCCGGGGATAAGCACTCAACTTTTGGCATTCAAGTGGTTCATCCAGCCTGTGTGTCCTCTGTTCCAGCCTGTGTGCCCGACCGACCACTCAGCATGCAAAGGGTTAGTTTTACTGAGCTGCCTGTTCAGCTGTAGCATCTCTGCGCTCAGCTTGTAAAGCCTGGAGCCGGCGCATGCGCAGTAACAGGAGGGGATGCTGTCTTTCACCGATATACTAAAGCAGAAAGTGAGAGGAAATCCTTACACATTAAAGAAATCTATTGGGGCCCAAAGGTTAACAGAGTTAGTGTCCCTGCTTAAAGATTTCCCCTATATTATTGTACTGGGGGCAACCAAAAAAAATTGGGATTTTCTTTTACTTTCACTTTTGATGATAATGGTAAACAGGACAAATAGAGAGGGTGAATATTTCTAATAGGGGCAGAGGTAGCAATAACAACCTAACCAGTGTTCCTAACCCTTCTCCATTCTGTCCAAAAATAAAAAAATATATACTTTAAATTCTTTTTACTAGACCCATATAACAGGAGTTAGACTGAACTATATTACAGGCTGCAATCAAAGGCATTTTCAGTTAATGTGTATAGGACAACATGAATAGCCATTACAAATGTCACATACAAGTGTTTTCTTTTACCTAAGGGAGATATTTATCTCTCTGCAGTTAGGCTCTGATTTTCATTTATACAACTGCAAATGTTGAAAGAACAATGTAAAATTATCCTTATGTACCTGCATGGTTATACTGTCTACTTAAGGAATGATGTTTATTTTTTGTATTTACAAGAATATAAACTGCAATTTGTCAGAGCTAAACATATGTTGAACCACTTCATGATGGAACATTACTTAGGGACATTTTATTGTAAATGGAATACCCACATGAAATATCTAAACACTTTTCTAACATGAAAGCTTGCAGGTCAAAGGATGAATAATATATTGGTTATAGTAATGTTAATGGTAATGATAGTTTGTCTAAACACAAAAGTGTAGGAATCTGTACAGAGATTGTCATATTATGTCAAAAGTATTTTAGTCATCACTTTGACTACCGTTATTTCATAACATCTTTTCCAAAATAAAGAAGACACATGTTTAGTCTATTAAAAAGACAGCAGGCATACTGCAAGAACACTAGTCAAACTCAGCTGCACACGATATCTGTAACCCAGGTCACCAGAAAAACACATTTAAAAAGACAGAGTGAACTCTTCAGCTTGCTTTGGGAAACCTACTGGATGTGACCTACCCATAATGAAAGGGCATTGTCTTCTTTAACAACTTGATTGATGTGATTTAATGCCAACATTTCTTCATTGCAGAAACTAAAGTATTGATTACACTTTTCAGATAAGGTACTGATAATTCCCATGTGTTTTTCACCAAATTGCCATATCAGGATGTTCAGAATGAGTAGACATTTCATTGCTTCACTAGAAGCACCACGGTTTAGACATGTTAAGCTGTAACAGTCTTATGTGCTATTTTTAAAGTGTTATGCATTTTTCTATATATGGTTGAAATGATTCCCTTTGTTACTATGTAATAAAAAATCACAATTGTTATGATTTGGAATATTATTTGTAATAAACAATAAACCTAACCACTTAAGCCCCGGAAGATTTTACCCCCTTCCTGACCAGGCCCTATTTTGCGATTCGGCACTGCATGATTTTAACGGACAATTGCGCGGTCATGCGATGCTGTACCTAAACAAATTTTTTGATCATGCGCTATAAACAAGAAAGAGCGACAATTTTGCAAAAATAACAATATTTTTCAAATTTTTTATATGAAATTCCAAAAAAATAAATAATGTAAAAATCAAAATTTTTTAACATTTTAGGCCAATTTGTTTTCTGCTTTATATTTTTTATATGAAATTCCAAAAAAATAAATAATGTAAAAATCACATTTTTTTAACATTTTAGGCCAATTTGTTTTCTGCTTTATATTTTTGGTAAAAAAAATTGCAATAAGCGTATTTTGATTGGTTTGCGCAAAAGTTATTGTGTTTGCTAACTAAGGGAAAGATTTTTGTCATTTTTATTGTTTTTTTTTTTAACGAGTAATGGCGGCGATCTGCGATTTTTTTTGTGGGACTGCGACATTGCGGCGGACAGATCGGACCCTTGACTGACATTTTTGACACATTTGGGGGTACCAGTGACATTACTACAGTAATCAGTGCTATACATATGCACTGTTACTGTAAAAATGACACTGGCAGGGAAGGGGTTAACTTTATTGGAGAAGGAGGGATTAAGTGTGTCCCTAGGGACATGCTTCTAACTTTGAAGGGATGTGGCTTGTTGTGTAACTACAGGGATATACGACCCTACATAGCAGGACCGTATGATCTCTGCACTTACACAAGGGAGAATGACAGGCGGCTTTGTTTACATTAGCTGCCTTCCTTTCTCCCTCTGTAACGGACGATCGCGAGTGGCCGGCGGACATCGGGTCTGCTCGTCACACACCCGGGGATCACAGTGAACGAGCAGGGGCAGGAGCGCGCCTCCGGCGGTGCGCACTCACCCCCTACTGGCTCGCAGGCGAGTGACATACCCATACGTCACTTTGCCTGCAAGGGGCTGACAAGGCAAGTGGTTAAAAGCTGTAAAATCAGTATATTTTATTTTAAAATATGGGTTTTTAAGTAATGTATGTTCTAATGATGGTAATATGTAAACTTAATAAAGTGTGTTCACTTTGAACATCCAATTTTGTAGAAATTACATATTATAAAAAAACAGGTATTTTCTTTTCTCATGATTGGATAATTGTAGTGAACCTTCACTCAATTTGCTGAGCAAATAGTATCAATTATTTTAGTAATTCACTTTAAAGTTTGAAGAGTTTGCTTTAAAATATGCATGCATCTTTTTGGGGAGGGTTGTTACATTTTTTTTAAGTACCTCAGAAATGTAGTAAGCAGTCCATTCTCCATTACTCCTTATCAAGCACATTTTAATTTCCTTACATATTTCATAGGATGAGGTGTACCTTTTTATCATACATTGTTAGTATACATGATAGTGTTACTATTTTTAATAGTAAATAATGAAAATTTGTAGTAGCATCTTTTAATCTGTCCCATAGTTGCAGAAGTTGCAGAATGGGTGAGACTAATGCCTCGTACACACGCAACGATTATCGGCCGACTGATCGTCCGACTTTTGTCCAGAGTGGTGTTTTGTTGGTTGGAATGTGCCTAGACTACACACGAATTTTCTCGGCCAACAAAAATCGACTTCAGAAGTGATGTCATGTGCTGGTTTACTTTCCTTGTGTTTTTTCTTCTCTGAGCATGCCCAGTCTTGCTCATCAGATTTTTGTCTGCCGAAATCTGTACTGACTGACGGAAAATCGGCCGTTGTGTTGACGGCCAACAAAATTTTATAGCCTGCACACCAGATTTTTTTCGGCCGAAAAGTCGGAGTCGGTTGTCGAAAGCATCATACTAACAAGCCGAAAATCGGCCGATCGGACGTTGGCCGAAAATTCCCGGCCAATAATCGATGCGTGTGTACAAGGCATTAGACTCCAACCGCTCTATAGTTCTGCTGATAATAACAGTTACAATGATTTGCATAGGTTAAATTACCTATATTATGCAAAATCATGTCTTCATTTTTAAAGTGTATTTTTCCTTTGTGTGTTAGGAAAAAGCATGTGGAGGCTGCCAGTTAAGAGAGCTGGATCACAGGGGACTTTCTGAAAGAGATTAATCTTCCTAACAAAGTAATGGTGTCAGCCAAAGATTGTTTTAAAGTTTTTCTAAGATCTTTTACTGTTGCAAGCCCACTCAAACTTCCCACAGTTGTTGCAGCAAAAATGTTTAAATAAGGAGAACATTTTTTATTTCTCCTTTTGTTTATTTATTTTTTCATTCTTGTTCCCATGTTACAAAGGAAATGTAAAATGACTAAAACTGAGTTTCTTTTTCTTAATATTCCATTCTAAAAATAAGCTATAGCTTTGCAATGTCACTGAATCAACTAAATAAATCATTTCATAAGCTTCTAATACTGTAAATAAATATTCAGACTTTTTGAACATAGGTATATTTCACCAAACATTAACATAAATGTTTTGACATTAGACACAACAATGAAAAAAACAATCACGTGGACCAGTATTACAGATCAGAATAATATCCTTCCCAAAAGTCTCACCTTTTTTCCTGGACCCAAGAACCTTTTCACCTTAGTGGTGATCACCTTTTTCTATGATCTCAACTTTTTTAATGTCTACACCACTTACACACCTAAATGAGGTGATATTATATGCTACTGTATATATAAAAGCATAAATATAGCCTGCACTCTGCAAGATACAATGTACATTTTTTTTTTATTCAAGTATTATATAAATTTGACAAATTACACAGTGTTTTTTACAGAGTACATAACGTCATGTGCCTCATTGCATAGTTGATTTTCATGAACTTAAATTTCACAAAGACTAATATAGAATTTAATACAAAAATTGATATGTTTGATGGACTTAAAATAGAACTTTATAAAGTGTAATGGTTTTTAGGTGCTACTGCAAAATTTGTATAAGGATTTATTTGATGTATTTACATAGCAATACATATTTTCAACCTCCTATGTTTTGATCAATAAAAAAAATAAATAAATAAATAAAAAAATTATATGTCCAAAGGGCTAGCACCTTATTTGTAGTGTTGTTACTGGTGCTCATAACAATGTTCTGGACATTTTATAGATAGGCAACTCCTATCCTCATATTAATTAGTGGTTCCAAATTAATAATAACTACTGCAGTAGGGAAGAGACACAAAAAAGATACGCTCCGCATCTTTACAAAATAACTGTGCTGTTTTATTTGATGCAATTGAAGGCTTTTATACACATGATTACGTATCACATTAATATGACAATTGTACTCTTATGGTAACAAGGGGCATAACATAAGCAGGCTAATTCTATATAGGACTTGAAAGAATGCAAACATAATATGCAATGTGCAATACATACAAAATAGAATACAATAATATACAGGATGTACACATTTCCTTTACAACAACTAGAATCATAACAGAAGGACCGGTATTTCAAATGGATTTTCCTGTTTTTACTTTTTTTCTTCACATAGATAAAGTAGAAAGAAAAAGTAACTCCTCTGATGGCAGAGATGAGTAGAAATGCATCTGCCTTTTACCATGTACATGTAAATGTCATTATGCTGCTTTTATTGCTTATACAATTAGAGGTACTCTAGCCTTTTGTCTGGAGTGTCTGTCAGCGCTGCTTAATGAATAGTGTATTAAATAAAGTGCCAAACATTAGTGCAAAAGTTAAAATATTAATTTGTGAGCTGCTGCTGAAATGGAGGTGATTGCCCCTTTAAATTAATTGAACGTGTGATAGCGCTGCTCAAACTTATTTAACTTAATAAAGTGCCATGTATGTATGTGCAAATAGCTGTGCAAAATAGCAATGTGGACAAATAAGTTGTGATATAATTTACATAAATTACTGCAGCAATTCTTTAAAATCAAACAATAAATTAGTGCTGCTAAATACCAAATGAAAACGTGACATCAGAGGTAATAAATAAATAAATAGAGCTCGTATCAATTTCCAAATAAATAAATAAAGTTCATATCAATCAAATAAATAGTTCTGTGTACTGGTGGCAAAAGTTGATTGAAGAGCTCGTGCTCAATTAAATACAATAGTGACCACTCTGTGCTCCCCTCATATTTCCCCACTCACCAGACAGAAGGGGGAATTAAGCATGGATATAATGCAGCATGGGGATCCTTTGGTGAAATGCCGATCCTGCTATGGAGCTTGACAAGGTATGACAGGGAACTCAAAGTGATGCGGTATATGCAATTAAGATGAAATCTTCATAGTGTAAAATCGTTTTATTTCACATAGGTAGAACCAATCCACTTACATAAAAAAACAGGAAGTTGCAAGTGTATACTGTGTGTTGAATGCCGCCGCGGCATGCGTTCCAAACACCCGGAAGTGACGTCAGTCGCTAATTTTCCCGCTTTACACGTTTCGCCCCTCCCACTGGGCTTCAGTAGACATGGTGAACATGGTACATTTTGATACCAAAGACCTAAAGACAAGATCAGCATTGATGAGAAGATCCTCCAACTGTTGTCCAACCAGCCTAGAATGCAGCTTCTCACCAGCAGAAACTCTGTTTCAGAACTCAGAGTCAGTGAATGTACTTTTTATCTTAGTTGTAGTTTCTAATCTAACCTGGCTTTAGCCTATGCTGGTTATTGAGCCCTGAGCTAAAACTAGCTATAGAATCCTGGACCAGAAGGGACAGGGTTAACTACAATACCAAGAGCTGCATACAAACACTATTGAAATAAACGGGTTCACTTACTAATATACTGGAAGGTAACCTCTGCTCTACTAATTCTTAGTTTCAGAATAGTGTTGCTCTGGAATCAAATTACAAAGTATTGACGCAATGGTGTTTGGTTTCTGCCAGAATTCCCAAATTTGTTCCAAATTACCCAGCAGTTTATTTTCACAGTTGCATGTGTGGTGGTGGTTTCCTGTTGCAAATTAGTTCTGGACAGAAAGGTTTCATATTATTTCCAATTTATTCTTGATATCAATGATATCAACCCCTGACTCTCTCAAAGCCCTCCTAAAGGGGTAGTAAACTTTCAATCAATATTTTTGCCCATGATAAGCACTGTGATTTAACTTACATGTTTTATAGTTTCCCAAACTGTGCCCTTCAGTAGAAAAAGCCTGATGCTTTGTGTAGTGGTCACCAACACATGCACATTTTGTCCCCAATACGCAGCAATACATCCTGTTGCCGTTAGACATGTGTAGAATGAAAAAAAATGTTTTTTTTTTCGATTCGTTAGTTGCATACATTTTTTGGTTAAATTTGTTTAATCCATTTATTTTGTTTTCGAAATTTGTTTTGTTTATTCATATTTGAATCGATTAAAATTTTTGAAATTCTAATTCAAATAGTTTTCAAATTTGAAAAGTTTTCAAATTCATTGAGATTGAGAGTGATAACACCAAATTTAACACACCTGCTCCCCATTAACACCTGAGACCTTGTAACACTAATGAGTCACATGACACTGGGGAGGGAAATGGCTAACCAGGCCCAATTTGGACATTTTCACTTAGGGGTGTACTCACTTTTGTTGCCAGTGGTTTAGACATTAATGGCTGTGTTGAGTTATTTTTAGGGGACAGCAAATTTAAACTGTTATACAAGCTGTACACTCACTACTTTACATTGTAGCAAAGTTTAATTTCTTCAGTGTTGTGACACGAAAAGATATAATAAAATATTTACAAAAATGTGAGGGGTGTACTCACTTTTGTGAGATACTGTATACACACACACACACAAATCTTTTGACTCCCTATTCTTTTTTCTATTTTAAACTGAAAGGCTTGTTTTAAAAGGGAAGGGTTCACATAAAAAAATAAAAAATATCGAAAATACTGTACATAGCTGCCTTTTTTTTTATTTCCATGGAGATCCACTTTAATAAAATTGAGTTCTCTTTGTACTGTTACATGAGTGTTACATCTCTAAAAGACACCTTCACTATATTTTGTCTATTTTAGTATTAATTAACTGATGTTCTGATATGGAGAAAAAAATCTTTGTGATGACTCAGACCTCAGTTTCATCATCAGTTTGAAAGCACTCAGCCAACAACCTGTAATATATTTATATTGGATGGAGTTAAAGAAGTTGTTCTTTAATTCTTTCCAAGTCATGACACATCTGGATGAAATTTCATTCCTTTTGTGTGTATATGTATTATTATGGATAAATAAGACCTGAAAGCTTGGGTGAAACATTAGAACCCTTATTAGCTTTTGAGACTAGAAAAAAGACAATAGTTAACTAGTGCTAGTTAAGCCATAATATACAACTTAAATTCTTTTTTTTTGAGAGTATAATAAATGCTTTTATAAGGATATGTTGACCTAGGGAGAATCATGCAGTATGTTTAAGCAAATGCCTCCCATTCATCCTTTCATCAATTCTCCTCCCACAGTGGGTGCCAGACTCTTTAGGCGCTTGCCTTACTCTATATAACAATCACAATAGCAAAATTATGGGGCACACACCACATAGATCAACCACATATGGTAAGGTAACAGAGACTTCATCTACATTCTCTGCATCTTGGCTATACCCGCTGACGCATTTCACCCTGACCGGGCTTAATCATAGAGACTAATTTTGTTATTGTGATTAGCACAATCTAATAGTCATTAAAAACTATTTCACCACTTCCGGTTCCGGCGCCGCATGGAGTAGGTGAGTGCTCTCCAGCTCCCGCAGCGTGTCCCCTAAAATCAGCTTAAAAAGCCTGCCCACAGCCCAGGACCGGCTTCTACTCCCCCACCAGAGGTCCATCGATCCCCAGGGACCCGGCGGCAATACTTTATATCCGGCCAGATCGATAGGCCGAGAAGGCCGCATCCCGACCTCCGCCGGCCCCTCCACAAATCGAGGCCCCGGTCTCGGCCTGCTCCGGCGCGACTGCAGGGCTTACAGCTATGGACACTTCTCAGCAACAGCTGGGCACAACACAGCAGCCCCCTACAATGACTCTCCCCCCCCACCTTGCAAGGTACCTCCACTGAGCAGATCGCTCAAGCAGTAGCGGCTTTGTTAACCCCCACCATCTCGGCCTCAGTGGAGAAAGCGGTGGCTGCTGGCATGGCCAGCATAAAGAAGGAGCTGGAGTCACATTCTAAGAGGCTCAATGAGGCTGAATCCCGCTTATCCAATGTCGAGGATGAGCTATATCAGATGCAGGGATCTGAACAGACTCAGGATAAGCTTAATCGCATCATAATGGATAAACTGGAGGATCTGGAAAATAAATCGCGTCGGAGCAATCTGCGATTTATAGGGATTCCGGAGAACGTTGCCCCCTCTGCTATACCTGAACTTTGCGCAAAAAAATCCCCGCTGCTTTGGGGCTCCATGGCACATGTGTGGTCGAACGGGCCCACAGGATGGGGCTGTACTCCGAAGATCGTAAGACCCCACGCCCGATAATCGCGAAATATTTGAGTTACGCGGACAAGTCTGCTATCTTACAAAAATTTCGGCAAACTTCCAATTTCCAAATTGAGGGCATGAAGATTCTGATATTTGCGGACTATTCTGTTGATGTCGCAAAAAGACGCAAAGCCTTTCAGACCATATGTTCGAAACTGCATCAGGAACACCTGAAATTCACCTTGGCCTATCCGGCGACTCTGCGCCTTCGTGCACCTAACGGCGACCAAATGGCGTTCCAGGATCCAGAAGAAGCAGAAGCTTTTGTTCGCTCACTCCGCCTGGGGGATCAGGGCCCCTCTTCATCTTCATCTGCTAAAGCCCTGCCCTTTTCCAGACCGTTAGATCAAAGGAGCCCCAGAAAGGAATCTCCCAAACGGCAAAGATATGCCGACGTGGTCAGCTCTGGTCGCCCAAACGTCCCTCGCTGACAAGACCCCCTCACGGTTATCTGTGATTTGCACTACTAGGTTGACACCTGGGACTGTTCCCACTAGGCCGTGGGCCTAGAGGACTCGTGGCGCCCCTGCCATTCTCTCAGGTTTGCTCTTTATGCTGTTTTTTCATTGGAATATTAATTTTGTTTGTACCATTGCCTAGGTCTATAGCTAAGTGCACCATTTATTTTACCACCATGTGCTCACACTCTATTTCTGCTCTGTACACCTCGGCTGCCCAGTATGCCAAGATTGGCTGGGAACCCGGGCTATAGTGACCGCTCGGGCCGTTCAGTGGGTCTCAACACCCTTGCTCTACTCAGGGGGCATGCTTGGTGGGCTGGGCTCCGTGTTGTACACATACGGAAAAAAGAGAGGTTCTTACTGTTAGTACTATGGTTCTGCTATGTTACATTATGTGTTTATTCACGGTTCCATCCCACTTTCCCACCCATCCCGTCCTCACCCCATCCCCCTATGAAGGTGTGCTTTCGTCTATAGTGCCTATAGTGACTTGGAATGTTAAGGGCCTTCGATCCCCGGTTAAGAGGATGAAAGTCCTGCGCCAACGGCTTAAGGCAGACATTGCTCTCATCCAGGAATCGCATCTGCTTGCGGAAGATATGAAGTGCATGGAGAAACTATGGGTGGGCAAGGTCGTAGGGTCACCCGCCTCCGGCCGCAAAGCCGGAGTGCTGATATTGTTCCACAAACGCCTCCCGGTTGAAATCCTTTCCACGGAAGCGGATAATGAGGGGTGGTATGTATCTGTACATATACGGCTTTGTAACACTGAGCTAGTCATATCCAACATATACGCCCCTAATGTCTTGGATCGTTCCTTCCATGCCGCAATTGCGGCTCGGCTTCTCACCCTTCCCGATGTTCCCCGTATTGCGGGCGGTGGCCCATTGGGAACAGGTCCCCCCCGTCCATGGGAAAGGGAATCCCTGTTCATGATTGCATCCAAACACATCACCTACCTAGGTATTAAAATAGGGCGCACTCCGGCATCAATTTACACACTAAACTACCCCCCCCCCCATTCTCCAAAATAATGAAGGAACTGGACAATTGGATGGAACTGCCGCTGTTGCTTTTGGGGAGATGCCACCTCATTAAGATGGTTAGCTTTGCCAGCCTCCTCTATCTCCTACAAACTCTTCCCTTACTAATCAGACATAAGGAGGCGCAAATCCTGCAGAAAGCTTTCTCCCGTTTTCTGTGGCGGGAAAGAGACCAAGAATTTTGTATAAAAAACTGCAACTCTCCAGAAGCGACGTGGGTATCAACCTGCCTAACCTGAGAATGCATAACCTGTCTTGCTTGCTCAGGGCAGCTTTGGACTGGGTATCTCGGACCTCACACTACTCCAACTATGAGCTGGAGTCTCAGATGGCCAGTCCACTCTCCCTAACAGCTCTCTTGCATACTAAATGGGTGACACTTTGCCCGGAACTCCGCCACAATCTACTCCTGAGAGACACTGCTATAGCATGGAGGGAGATACGCAAACTCTTGAAACTGCCAATACATTTTTCCAAATTCCTTCCGATACGGGGTAATCCTACCTTCACCCCAGGCTTAACCCAATCTGTGTTTCACCAATGGGAGGAGAAGGGTTTGCTGACCTTTGGACAACTGTGTGATATCAGTTCTGGTACCCCCCTTCCCTTATGTATCATTAAGGACAAATTCGATCTACAGGACAAGGACACTTTCTACTGGGCGCAATGTCTCCATTACCTCTCTTCAGCAACTGGGAAACCAGAGACCCGCTTTAAAACGTCCTTAATTGACTCCCTGCTGGATTCTAACACCTTTACGATTTCCTCGATCTACAAGCCCCTCTTGAAGCAATGCCCGCCGGCATTGTCCACCTCAACTGCCTCCAATTGGCTTAAGGACTTTCCAGGCGATGACACCCTACCCAATATGATCAAAGGTCTCAAAACCACCCTCGCTCTAACACCCAACTCAATATGGAAAGAGACCCAACTGAAGATCTTCCACCGTGCGCATATTCCTTTTCTATCGGACAAAAATATCCCAGATGCTCACAAATGCCCTCTATGTGCGGCAGAAAGGCCCTCACTACACCACAAATTTTGGTCCTGTCCCGGTGTAACCATCTTCTGGGATCAAATCCTTTCATTCATAAAGGACGTGACCAAGATCAACCTACCCAAGGACCCTCTGTTACTCTTGTTCGGCTATTGGGACAAACGTCTCCAAAAATGGTCTAGCACACCTACGAAGCCACCCCGAATGTGGATCCTTTCTTGTCTACTAATCGCCAGGAGGACTACTCTAAGCAACTGGATCTCCACATCTCCCCCATCACTCACTCGGGTTAGATCAGAGCTCTCCACACTTCTCACCATAGACAGCACCAATACAGACTTCTCAGCCCCCCCTTCAAGGGAATCATTCTCTGAGAAATGGGACAGTTACGTCACATATACTTTCCCTCGGACTGACCTCACTATGGCTCATTATAGGTTCAACTTGCCCAGACTCGCCCAAGTCACCACCCCTGATCTCACGTTCACCTTCCAGCCTCTTGAACCACTGAGGCGTTTCCCCCCCTCTCCCCTTCTCCCACCCCCCACCCTCCTCGCCAGCAGCCATTATCTGCAGAGGGTACCCTATTGCTTAGAGTATAAGTATATTTTTGCTACAAATGTTGTTATATTTCTTGTGTTGTATGGAAAAATTTTAAATAAAAAAAAAAAAAACTATTTCACCATGGAAATGGCTAAAATAATTTTACCTTTGAGGTGGACAATGCCGGCGGGCATTGCTTCAAGAGGGGCTTGTAGATCAGAGCACATCTTCCCAGCAAGGAGTGTTATCTCCAAGGTGCACTCATTACAAACACGATGGAGAAGTCTTAAAGACTGTTACAACCGGTATCTCCATAAACTGTGAAAAGGAAGGAGTGGTTCTGGGCCTAGAAGACTAGCCCCATTAGCTTGAATTTTTAAAGCCAGTGTTGGAAATGCAAGACACCCCAAAATACTAACAGGACAGGACAGGAAACACTCGGAGGTTGGAACAAGATACCGGAATAAGTAAAAGCCTATATGATACTCGGAGGCTAAGCTTTGTATACAGGCGCAATACACACCTTATTGAGGTGAGAATATAGAGCACCTAGATGTGACACCTGGTGGAGGCAACAAGTCACAACACCCATATTTTGCTTGAGAGCACCTTGTTTTATTTGATGATATCGAAGGGAATTACACCTGATTCTGGATTTTTGTATATATGGACACTATAAACACAGCACTTAATCTATTTATTTATTCTTGACTGAAGAAAAATAGCACATAGCACTTTGTACCTTTTTTGAAGTTTATTTATATTTACATCTTATTTACGGCATATTTATTGACATCTCTTAGGAAAGTTTAATACTCAGCACCTTATTGTATAGAAGATATACTGGAATGGTTTACTTATATTGATATTTATATATGAATTAATTTGATCACCTTGTATTATCCAGTGACAACACTTTTTATCACTAGAACACATTTTACCACTTCAGTTTATACATTCACTTTATTTTACTTTATGTCCACTTCTGAAGCGCACCACAAACCAAAATTGTATAGCTGTCACCATGTTCTCCCCCTCATACACTGATTCTGTGTGAGGAGGAGATTGCGGTAACAGCTAGTTACCGATTACAGTGCACCCCAAAACACACTGATTGCCCCCCCCCAATAAAGAGTAACTGTCACTAGCCCATCAAAGTACCTGTCACCAGCCCATCAAAGTACCCGATTACCTGTCACCAGCCCATCAGGTACTCTAATGACAGGTACTCGGGTATTCTGATGGGCTGGTGACAGGTATTCGGGTACTCTGATGACAGGTACTTGGGTACTCTGATGACAGGTACTCTGATGGGCGGGTGACATGTACTCGGGTTCTCTGATGACAGGTACTCGGGTACTCTAATGACAGGTATTTGGGTACTCTGATGGCAGGTACTCAGTCATCAGAGTACCTGCCATCAAAGTACCCGAGTACCTGTGACCAGCCCATCAGAGTACCTGAGTACCTATCTGTATCCCATCAGAGTACCCAAGTACCTGTCTCCAGCCCAGAGTACCCGAGTACCTCTCTGCAGCCCATCAGAGTACCCAAGTATCTCTCTGCAGCCCATGAGAGTACCCGAGAACATGTCATCAGCGTACCCAAGTACCTGTCACCAGCCCATCAGAGTACCCTGGTACCTGTCATCAGAGTACCCGAGTACCTGTCTCCAGCCCTTCAGAGTACCTATCTGCAGCCTATAAGAATACCTGAGTACCTGTCTCCAGCCCATCAGGGTATCTGAGTACCTATCTGCAGCCCAATAGAGTACCTGAGTACCTGTATTTTGCGCATCAAAGTATCCAAGTACCTGTCTCCAGCCCATCAGAGTACCTGAATACCTCTCTGCAGCCCATCATAGTACCCGAGTACCTCTCTGTAGCCCATCAGAGTACCCGAGTACCTGTCTCCAGCCCAGAGTACCCAAGTACCTGTCTCCAGCCCAGAGTACCCAAGTACCTGTCTCCAGCCCAGAGTACCCGAGTACCTGTCTCCAGCCCAGAGTATCCGAGTACCTATCTGCTGCCCATTGTAAGATACTGGTACCTCTGGTACCCTTAATAATTTATTTCCTTCCAAATATACAGCTCACCTTACCAGCAGATCTTAAGATCCATCCCATCTTCCATGTGTCGCTACTGAAGCCCCATGTTCCTAACCAAGGAATAAGGCCTACCATCTTGCCTCCACCTCCAATACAAGTTGAAGGCGGAGAAGAATATGAGATCAAAGAGATTTTGGATTCTCGCATCCATAGAGGAAGACTCCAGTATCTCATAAGATGGAAGAACTATGGACCCCAAGACGACACCTGGTTGGATACCTCTGATGTTCATGCACCTAGGCTTATACGAAGGTTTGACTCGAAATACCCAGAGAAACCAGTGCTATAGGCCTTCCGGAGCCGGCCTTAAGGGGGGGGTACTGTAAGATTCTGGTACCTCTGGTACCCTTAATAATTTATTTCCTTCCAAATATGTGTCCCACCTTTCTTACTAGGTGGTACGCATACACCTAGTGACAGATGATGTCATCGCTGAGCGCCGCAGAGTGGCTATTTCAACCGCGGCGTTCTCACTCACATCGTTCGTTCAACCTGCCATCAGTGAAGCAGCATACCAGATGTTACTCGCTCTTGTATCTCGCTACCTGAACTTGTTTCATATCTGATCCTGTATCTCGCTACCCGATCACTCTCGGCATGCTGTTTCCACCCTTCACTCAACCTGCCTTGTGTATCCACATGCTTTCAAGCCTGTCTTGCTGTCGGAACCTCCAGCTGGTTGCTTCTACCTGGAGCAGACCGGAACCTCGCTACTGATCCCTGTATCTCGCTACCGGATCTTCCCCTCTCTACTGGACCCCTCTACTACTAACATTTACTAGTGATAAGTACCCCACAGGGGAATCCTCCATAACCTACTTACACTATCTATCATCTGCACTGTTGCATAGATTGCTAGCTCTTGAGTCTACTACCATCTATCATCTGCACTGTTACATAGATTGCTTGCTCTTAAGTCTACTACCATCTATCATCTACACTGCTACATAGATTGCTAGCTCTTGAGTCTACTACCATCTATCCTTGCACTGGGTTAGTCTATCCTGTAATTGTCATCTGCTGTCCTTACCACCTGTTACCATACTCGATTACTAACCTATCTGCACTCTACCTAATACCATCTAGTACTCTCCTGAACAAACCTATCAAGTACTTACCATCTCTATCACTGTTCACACCTGTCCCTTCAGCACATCACCTTCATACTGTCATATACATTCTACCACTCCAGGAACATCTTATTGAGAGTGTATATATCTGTATGTTGAAGCTTACAGGCCCACAGTGATGAGTCTGGAGAGTTGGATCTGGTTATTCAACACATCTCTACATGACTACTGAGTGGAGATTTTGCAGCTGCATATCCAGCCTACTACAAAAACGCAGGAGCGTTACACCCATCAGATTACCCAAGTACCTATCTCTAGCCCATCAGAATACCCAAGTACCTCTCTGAAGCTCATCAGAGTACCCGAGGACCTTTCTGAAGCCGATCAGTGTACCTAGGTACCTGTCTGCAGCCCATCAGAGTACCTGAGTATCTATCTGCAGCCCATGCCTCCTAGATTATGTATTAGGGTGTTTGCTTTCCAAAATGGGGTCATTTTGTTGGGGGTTTGCATTGTCTTGGTGTTCCAGGGCCTTCAAAAGTGTGATTGGTTGTAATGAAATTATATGTGTAGTTTATGCTCCTAGAACACCTGACATGGCTCTTTGCATGTTGGGCCTCTGTATGTGGCTATGCTGTGACAAAGTCTCACACATGTGGTATCGCCATACTCAGGAGGAGTAGCAAAATGTATTTTGGGGTGTCATTTTTGCTATGTACATGCTATGTGTTAGAAATATCTTATAAATTGACAACTTTGTGTAAAAAAAAATGTGTTTTCATTTTCTTTCCACATTTTCCAAAAACTTGTGGAAAAAAATGACATGTTCAAAAGACTCATTATGCCTCATAGAATATACGTTTGGGTGTTTGCTTTCCAAAATGGGGTCATTTTGTGGGGGTTTCCATTGTCCTGGTGTTCCAGGGCCTTCAAAAGTTTGATAGGTTGTAATGAAATTATATGTGTAATTTATGCTCCTAGAACACCTGACGGTGCTCTTTGCATGTTGGGCCTCTGTATTTGGCTATGCTGTGACAAAGTCCCACATATGTGGTATTGCCATACTCAGAAGGAGTAGCAGAATTAATTTTGGGGTGTCATTTTTGCTATATACATGCTATGTGTTAGAAATATCTTATAAATTGACAACTTTGTGTAAAAAATTTTTTTTTTTTACTTTCTTTCCACATTTTCCAAAAACTTCTGGAAAAAAATGACATTTTCAAAAGATTCATAATGCCTCAAAGATTATACATTGTGGTATTTGCTTTCCAAAATGGGGTCATGTTGTGGGTAATTCCATTGTCCTAGTGCTCCAGGGCCTTCAAAAGCGTGACAGGTTGTTAGGAAATTATATGTGTAATTTATGCTCCTAGAATACCGGATGGTACTCCTTGAATGTTGGGCCTCTGTATGTGGCCAGGCTGTGTAAAAGTCTCACACATGTGGTATTGCCATACTCAGGAGGATTAGCAAAATGTATTTGGGGTGTAATTGCAAGTATGTATATACTGTGTGTGAGAAATAACTTGTTATTATGATAATTTTGTGTAAAAAAAAAACATTATTTCTTTATATTCCCAAGAATTTTGGGAAAAAATTACAACTTCAAAAAACTCACCATGCCTCTTACTAAATACTCTGGAATGTCTTCTTTCCAAAAAAAAGGGTAATTTGGGGGTATTTGTACTGTCCTGACATTTCAGGGCCTCAAATAATGAGATAGGCCGTCGGTACATCAGGTGTGATTAGGTGTGATCAATTTTTAATGATTGGCACCATAGCTTGTAGACTCTATAACTTTCACACAGACTAAATAATAACCACTTATTTGTTTTTTTTTATTTACCAAATATATGTAGTAGTATACATTTTGGCCCAAATTTATGAAAAAAAATAACTTATTTGCAAAATGTTATAATAAAAACTAAAACAAAATGTTTTTTTTTCAACATTTTCGCTCTTTTATCACTTATATCGCAAAAAAAAACCCCAGTGGTGATTAAATACTACCAAAAGAAAGCTCTATTTGTGTGAAACAAATTATAAAAAATTTGATTGGGTACAGCGTTGCATGACTGAATAATTATCATTCAAAGTGTGAGAGCACTGAAAGCTGAAAATTGGTCTGGGCAGGACGGGGTGTAACTGCTCTGTATGGAAGGGGTTAAATGTAACTATATTGCTACACTTAGAGGCGCCCCTCTTCTCTTTTATACTCTGTAGCTCCTGCTGGATTTTGCTTCTAATCCTCTTGTGAAGGCTCCATTTGTTACATAGTTACATAGTTTGTGAGGTTGAAAAAAGACATCAGTCCATCCAGTTCAACCTATGATGTGCTTGTGTTTGCTGTTAACCGTACATTGTATACCCCTTTATGTTGTGGTCTTTAAGGTGCCAATCTAATAGTTTTTTGAAATGATCAATGCTCCCTGCTGATACGACTGCTTGTGGAAGAGAATTCCACATCCTTACTGCTCTGACAGTGAAGAACCCCTTACGTATTTTAAGGTTAAACCGTTTTTCCTCTAGTTTTAGTGAGTGGCCACGTGTCTTATTGTATTCCCTTTCTCTGAAAAGTTTGTTCCTTATGCTAGGGTCACTAGTACAGTATTTGTACATTGATATCCCCCTCAATCGTCCCTTCTCCAGAGAGAATAAGTTCAGTGCTTGTAGTCTTTCCTCATAGCCGATGTTCTCCATTCCCCTAATTATTTTTGTTGCCCTTCTCTGGACTCTCTCCAGTTCCAGCACATCCTTCCTGAGGACCGGTGCCCAGAACTGGACGGCATACTCCAGATGTGGCCGGACCAGAATCTCTTTATTTCTGGAGTGAATCCCCTTTTTTATACATGCTAGTATTCTGTTGGCTTTGCTTGCAGCGGCTTGGCAATGCATGCCACTGCCAAGCCTGTTGTCTACCAGTACCCCCAGGTCCTTTTCCATCCTAGACTCACCCAGAGGTTTCCCCCCCAGTGAGTAGCTTGCTTTCATGTTTCTGACGCCCAAGTGCATTACTTTACATTTTTCAACATTAAACCTCATCTGCTATGTAGTTGCCCATCCCATTATCATGTTCAGATCCGCTTGTAAGGTTTCCACATCCTGCATAGAAGATATTGGCATGCTAAGTTTAGTATCATCCGCAAATACTGAGATTGTACTCAATATCCCCTCCTCTAGATCATTTATGAATAAATTAAACAGGATTGGCCCCAGGACAGAGTCTTGGGGGACCCCACTTTCCACACCCACCCAATATGAGTACTCCCCATTAATCACCACCCTCTGGACTCTCCCCTGGAGCCAGTTCTCTATCCAGGTACTCACCCTATGGTCCATACCTACCTTCCTTAGTTTGTGCAGTAAGCGTTTGTGGGGAACAGTGTCAAAGGCCTTTGCAAAGTCCAGATACACCACATCCACAGGCCTACCTTTATCTAGGTGGCAGCTCACTTCATCGTAGAAGGTTAATAGATTGGTTTGGCAAGAACAATTTTTCATGAATCCATGCTGATTACTACTAATAATACCATTTTCATTACTAAAGTCTTGTATGTGGTCCCTTAGCATCCCCTCCAAAATCTTGCAGACTACTGATGTTAGGCTAACCGGCCTATATTTACCCGGGATATATCTAGGCCCTTTTTTAAGTATTGGTATCACGTTGGCTTTTTTCCAAACAGCTGGCACCATACCTGTCAGTAGACTATCCTTAAAGATCAAGAATAATGGTCTGGCAATCACCTGGCTGAGCTCTTTAAGAACTCTCTTTATTTATGTTACGTTTCTCTAGTTTAGTTCTAAGTCTATCTTCTGTTAGCCATGTTGTATTATTTAGTTTAGCATTACAAGCTGAGTTAGTGTAGCCACCCGATTATTTTGTGAAGACTGAAGAGAAGAAATTATTTAACACTTCCGCCTTTTCTCTGTCCTCTGTGGCCATATTTCCTTTGTCGTCTTTTATGGGGCAAATGTGTTCTGGCCTCGCTTTCTTACTGTTTATATACTTTTTTCTTGGGGTTCTTTTTACTCTCTTCCGCTATAAGTCTCTCGTGTTCTATTTTAGCCGCCTTGATTTTGTCTTTACATTTCTTATTACACTCTTTGTAATGCTTGAATGCTGCCAATGACCCCTCAGTCTTGTATTTTTGAAGGCCTTTTCTTTAGTTTTAATATGCATTTTTATGGTGGAGTTTAGCCACCCAGGGTTCAGTTTGCTTTTTAAATTTATTTCCCTTTGAAATGCACTGGCCAATCCCTTTGTTTAGTATGCTCTTGAAGCACTCCCATTTTTCTTCCGTGTTCTTTGTTTCCAGGGTTCTA
Source organism: Pelophylax lessonae (assembly GCF_965119305.1). NCBI lineage: Eukaryota > Metazoa > Chordata > Amphibia > Anura > Ranidae > Pelophylax > Pelophylax lessonae. The sequence goes on from NC_138771.1 coordinate 169,074,560, forward strand.
TCCCATTTGATATTTTCTAGCAGAGAGTGCAGTTTTGGGAAATTTGCTCTTTTGAAATTCAGTGTCTTTATATTACCCTTGTGTTTCCTATTACTATGATTAATACTGAAACTAATTGACCTATGGTCACTGTTTCCTACGTTGCCTGTATCTCTATATCCGTGAGCAGGTCTGCATTGTTGGAAATCAGTAGGTCAAGTACCGCTTTGTTTCTTGTCGGTGCATTCACCATCTGACTCATGAAATTGTCCTGCAAAACATTTAGGAACTGCTGAGCCTTGGCTGAATGCGCGGTTCCGTCTGCCCAGTCTATATCTGGATAATTAAATCCTTGCTGCCAATCCTATCTGTAAAAGAAGGTCCGCCTCCTCCTCCTCCCTCTGGTTGGGGGGCCTATAGCATATGCCCAATATTACCTTCCCTATAGTGCCTTCCCTTTTAAGTTCTACCCATAGGGATTCCGCCTCGCTCCATTATTAATATCATCCCTCATATTTACCTGTACACTGTTCTTAATATACAGACATACCGCTCCCCCTTTTTTACCTTCTCTATCCCTGCGATAAAGGGAATACCCCTGAATGGTTGCCATCCAATCCTGAGAGCTGTCGAAACAAGTCTCTGTTATCCCCACAAAATCTAAGTCTTCCTCAAACATCAGCAGCTCCAGCTCTCCCATCTTGTTGGCCAGGCTTCTGGCATTGGTATACAAACCTCGTAATTCTGACCGGTTGCATATATCCTCGTTTGATGTTGTTTTTAGGCTGCTCTTGTTATTTTTCCCCATACACACCTTGGGCTTAGGAGCTGTGAACACCCTACCGGTAATGTCCCCATTTGTGCCCTCTGAATCTTGCTCCCCACTGGCTAATTCTACATCTGTACCCCCCCCATCACCTAGTTTAAAAGCCCCTCTAACTTTATGGCCATCCTCTCACCCAGTACGGCTGCACCCTCCCCATTTAGGTTCAATCCGTCCCTACCAAAGAGCCAGAGCCGGTGGCCGACTGAGAAGTCGGCCCAGTTTGTGGATGGACATTTTATGGTTACACAACCTATCCCATTGCCATAATCTTTTTATATGGACTATAAACTGAAGAACTTATGAATAAATGGTTGTGGAACTAATCATCTGAGTTTCTATTATTTCTTATGGGGAAATTTGCTTTGATATAAGAGTGCTTTGGATTACAAGCATGTTTCCGGAACGAATTATGGTCGCAATCCAAGGTTTTACTGTACCTGTAACAAACCTGTAACCTGTAAAAAATACAAATACATTATTTTGTCCAAAATCCACCAATCAGGTTCAAACATTCACTTCCTAACTAATATTTCCAGTTCAGTTTGGAATCTGATTGTAAACAGGTGGGCAATACTGCACAGTTATTACTTATGATATGTAATAAATTAGGAAGCTTTTGTGGAATAATCATAAAGATGTCATTGAATTCATACCATGCCTGAATTTGGTCTAATTAGCAATCATCGGGCATTGGATTATTTACTGTATATTAAGCACATATGGACATATGGAAATGTGGATTTTAGGCTAAAATCCTAATTTGTAGGGCATGTGATGTGCAGCCTTAAGCAACTGTGTTGGTTTTCATTAAAAATCAACAAATAATCACTAATAAAATAAATTAATCACTATCCTAAAATGGTAAATGTTTAAGGCTGGGTTCACACTAGCTATGGCCATGGCTCACAGTAGGGGGTATGGTGCATCCCTAATCTTCATTTCAGGTGCGAATCAAGTCTGAAGTTTTGGCTGAATTCACACCTGAAACAGACCAGAAGATGCACAGGCCCCCTTTCCAATGCAAACCATGGCTGCCCCGGAGCTGTGTGAACCGGCCCCGGTAAGAGCTGGTAACACTCTCCTGTCATGTGAATCGGATGCGGAGAAACCGGGCAGGCAATACATTAACAGATGGTACTTAAGGAACAGGCAATATATTATGGATGTTACTTACTAATTTAGTTTAACTTTGCTGAATATTATTGATAGTTTTAATGAGTATATTCTGTCTGTATAGATGTCTGCTAAATAAATGCTTAACAACACATTGGTACCATTTGCTCTGACAAATATGTTTCCTTAAAATTAAAAGTAAAGATCCCTGCAAAGCCAATATTTAACACCGAACTTTGATAAACTGAAGAATGAGGCTTGTTTATGGATCTTTTGCATCCAGTACTTCTTGAAGCATCATTTGTGGGTGTCTGGCAATGTGCACTATGCTTTCTTCCACTGACTGCTACATCACTACAAGACACCCAAAAGTGTGGTGTTTGGTGGTGTGCTCAGCACTACTGGTAAATATGAATATTTTGCTTTGCAGCTAGCTGCTCTTTTCAACTCAAAGAATGAGAGAGAAAAAAGCTGTTGAATCTTTTAGATGCTATTTAAAAACCCACATTACTTATATAAAGATTCAAGGAGGTATGGCTTACTTTGGCAATGATAAAGAAAGCAAGATCTTTTTTAAACAGGAATTGAGAATGATTAGAAATCCATGCAGTCATATCAAATGAACACCACGGAGCTATCCAAAAAACACCATTGGTTGGGTTTGTAGGATTTTTTTACTTTCCTGGCAGGTAGCTTACCTTTCCTGCAGTGCATACTAGCCATTAAAAAAACACTAATAATTAAAAAAAAAAAAAACCTTTAACAGGTTTAATGGAGTTAAGTTTATTAAATCTTTCGCATTGTTAGGAAATATGGTGTTGCACTTCAAAATAGTAACACATATGATTCAACTCCAGGGAAAATATTCTCAGAATTTTCTTTCACAGATCTTGAAAAGTTAGTTACAAGAAATAGTAAGAGCATACAGATGAAAAATATATTGAAGATCTTTTTTTCAAGTAAAATAATTCTCTGCAAGCTGTACAAACTTTCCCACCAGTCAATCAAAAAGGAAAAAAGGATATTTCTTACAATTTCATTAAAAACATGTGTAGATTATATGTCTTCTCAAGCTATAAGAAAATCTGAAATTTCACTTATGTGACATAGTTGTTCAACAGAAACAACTGTTTTGAGCGATCAGTTGTTTTTACAATGGTTTCAGTAAAATAGAGCTACAGATGGGACAAAAAAAAAAACAGTGATACTAGCTATATTAGACTATGCGCATATCACATTTTTAAATTTGTAATATGTGCTCTATATGCATTAATTCTGCCAAAAATAATTGCCCATCATGTACTTTCTATCGGGCAATACCATCATATGAAGAAAAGGAAGAGTCCACTGCTGGAATAAATTGTGTTGTGTAACATGGTTAGCTGAGTCAACAAAATAAACACACAAGGTGTTGTCACCCAAAAACTGGGCTAGAGCTGATATTTTTCTACCAAATGTTAAAAAAATAGGAAATAAAAAACAGATTATCTGTATTAAAAGATAATAATTGAAAGTAATTTATTAAATTGTTCATTTAGATATTTACAGATTATGTCAATTATTTATGGCAGAAATGCCATATCTGAGTGTCTGGCATGTCTGTAAGAGCAGAATGTGCCAAGTTTAGGTTGATGTAAACAAGAAAAGGTAGTTTTCAATAGTACATCAATTACATAAGATATCTGAGCTTTCTCAGAAGTTTGCAATTGAAATACCTGCTTAGACAAAAAGACATCAGTTCAACCTATTTTGTCAATATTTTCTTTGAGGTGAAAGAGAATTCAAAAAGTGAAGATTTTCTATGTTAAATGGAATCTTTACAACTGTTAACTGTACATAAACAGTACATCTCAAAAAAGTATTTTTTGTCTGGAATTCCTGCTGCAAATATGAAAGTAGCTAGGCACACCTGTAACTATAACCCATAGCTGTACATCTAAAGTATAAGAGCAAAGGCACCATTTTCTCTTACTGCCTGTCTCATGAGATCTGGAGTGAAATTTGGTGATATGACTGCTGCATTGCTTACTCTTATTCTTACTAGAGGGTCAGATACGAAGAAGCAAAGATATGCCTCTACCAAGATGACTGCCCACATAAACCCCCGAACAACATATTCAAAGAGGCATTGGAACCTTTTAGACTTTCATTTTTAGTCAGATGAAGGAAAAATTCATACAACTCAATAACTCTGACGAGGCAGCTCACACAGAGCAAGGCTTCCCTTAGTGAGTACCCGACAGTAGCTCAAACCATAGAAATACAGAAAGGAGCACCAGACTAAAACCAGATGAAAGAGCCCAATAAAACTTTATTGTTGGTAAAAAAAAACAGCCAACATGTTTCTGGGGCAACGCTATCCCTTCATCAGGGCTCAGCACAGGCTAAAACTTAGATGGACTCAGAGAACACTGTGACTTTACAGATCTATATTAGAACCAATATTGAACTCTCCACATGAAGTGACAACTTGACAGCAGTCACAGAGCAGCTCAGTCATTGTGCTAGGGGTGTGCAATAAGCACACTTTCTGTACAGAAACCTTGGCTGCTATGGATGCATATATGCGGCATTAGGCTTTAAGACCCATCCTCCAACCTGCTGCACATATGAATGACATGGTTGGCAAGAGGTTAAAATGATTTTTCCTCCACTGAGCCTTGACTCCAATAATTCCAGTGCTTTTAACCTTCATTCAACTTATGATCTGCAATACAGGCCATGTCCCTTTATGTGTGCTTTCAATTTTTCACAATGGAGCCTCCTCACAATTATAGATAGGGCTTTCTGTGCATAATGACTGGGTCCAGAAGTTGATGTAGGCATAGGGGAATTTTCACCCCAATACCTCCTTCCCCTTTTTTTATTCTTTCCTTACCATTCTTTGAATGGGAGAACAAGGGAGAAAAAATGGACTTTCAAGGCACCATACGTAAAAAAACAACACTTTATTGTTGATTATCATAAAACCAGAAAAAGGTACGTCAACCATCCCCGAAGGGGCGGAGACCATGGGTCAAAATACAGGTGGCACGGTGACAAAAAACCTTACCACTAAGACATACAAGGTAAGGGAAGTAGACAAGGTTACAAATAGAAATAACAACTAACATAGGTAAGGGCGCAATACGCTACAATCGGGGAGCACCCGAAAGGGAGTAACGCAGAGTGTCCTCAACAATAGGTACAACTTCCACAAGGGAACAGGTTCATGTAGCCAAATGCTCTACATGTTTCGCCTGATGTTCAAGCTTCTTCCGGAGCTGTTAGGATACACGTTCTGTATAGCGAGATGAACCATAATTAGTAAAACAACAAAGAACATGATATTAATAATACAGGTTAAGTACATCCAGCTGGTTTACAAATATACACCATGTCACATAGCTTAACAGACAATTGCACATACAATGCTATACAATTGGGGTATTCACAATTAGTTATACTGAACCAGCACACATAAGGGAAGGGAAGGAGAAAGGAGGGGGAGATATAACTCTCCAACCATATCATGGCCGCAATGGATGGCACAGGGGTCACACATCCGGGGGCCCCAAAAGCATGATAGGGTCATTGTGGGGAACAGAGGAGAAAATAGCACCATTCTTTACCTTTCTCAGCCCCCTACCTCATGCATACCCCTCACATTGCTTCTTTTCTAACCTTTCTCAACATAAATTGTTATTTGTTTTCCACCTTAGACCCCAGTTCTGAGAAAATTTGCTATTTAACCTGGTATACATACTCTTAGTCTGAATTATTATGTTTGCAATAATCTGTGGCTATACATATACTTTTACCTCTATGTGTATTGAAAACCCCAGAATATCCTATTCATTTGTTTTTCAGTGAAAAGATGAAAAGACAAACTAAACAATAACAGATAAAATCATTTATTTAACCACTTGACCACCGGAAGGTTTTGCCATCTTCATGAGATGGGGTGTTTTTTTTTTTTTCAGCATCAATAAGGATAAGGAAATCTCTGCCAGTGCTTCCCACCATTAGAAGCTTCCACCGCACATCAAACCACTCTTCTAATGTTGGGCATACATGTAATTTTTTTTTATTTTGTTTTTAGCTCATGGGCTGAGCAAAACAATTAACCTAACAGATTTCTCCATTTACATCGATTGATGAAAATGAAAAAATCTCTGCCAGAAAAATTGTATAGCATGCCTGGCTGTGTCACCCACATGCAGTACATCCACTATGAGCGGGTTGGCAAGAGATTTCCAAGGCATGATCATAGTGCCTTTGTGTGGATGTTTATGCCTGAGCAGGAGAAAAACCAGATATGAAAAGTGCTACTGTCAAAGATTCACTTGATGCAAATGATTTCTAATCATAGACCATTTAGTTTGCCAAAAAAAAGCACAAATAAAAAACCTTCATACACAATATCTTATACCCATAGTTGGTTCAGAGGAAGGAAAAAAAAAATAATAATGCATGATCCAAATCACTCCAGTGGGGAAAGAAAATCCTTCCTGATCCAACAGGAGGCAATTGAATATTCCCTGGATAAACTACCCCTGGTGTTATTACTCTACCTATAAAAACTAGTATCCAATTATATTTTGTGTGTTAGGAATGTATACAGCTTGAACAAAATCTACTTAGCTGGCCAGAACTAGTTTTTGAGGGAGTCAATTCCACAATTTCGTTACTGTGAAAAAACCTTTACTTATGAGAAGGTAAATCTCTTTTCCTCCTGATGTAAAGAGTGCCCCATTGTCCTCTGTAATGACCTAAGAGTGAATACTTTTACACCAACTTTACTATAAGAACAATTTATGTATTTATACATTTTTATCAATGTTGTCTTTTCAAGAGAGAACAAACACAGTTCAGCTAATCTTTCCTCATAGCTGAGCTCCTCCATGCCTTTTATCAATTTGGTCGCCTCTCTCTACATTTTCTCCAGTTCTCCGATATTCATTTTGTGAACTGGTGCCTAAAACTGAACTGCCTATTCTAGATGAGGTCTTACTAATGATTTATACAGGGGCATGTTACAGGTGACAACATTGGTTACCCAATTTGGCCATCATTTTCCAGCAGCCAATAATCATCTCATTTGTATGACCAGCTTTGCCCATCGTTCAAATGATTTTTTCAGAGATGCAGTACTGCGACATTTTAAGTCATTAGAAATTGCATTGCAAAACTAAAGACCATTGGTAATATTTTTTTGTTTAGGTCATACTCAAGGATATTGGTTTTGCTTACATTTTCAACATATTGAAAAGCAGTATCAGCATTTTACATGCTCTTTATCAAGATTAAAAAATATATCTTTTTTTGCATGGCACAAGATCATCTAAACAGGATATAGATATCTGATGACCTAGTTTTTCTAAAGCTATACATGGGTGCCCATTAGCTAATCTTATTTTAGTGGTTAAACATGCAAACGACTGCATAATATTTATTGAAAGGATTTTCACTTTTTTAATGTGGTCTTAGATTGTCATTGGTTATTTCCCACAACTTGTCTCATTACAGCACAACTACACTATATTTTGATAAAAATAATTTCCTATGGAACTGTCACTCATTTACTTAACATTTTAGCACAGAGCTTTCAAGTACTTGTATTGTACAGAAAATCATATTTTAATGTTTTAAGTTATATTTATATTATTCATAAATATTTAAAAAATTGCAGAATTTCATACATTATTTTAAATATATTAATTACCAGCCTGCTTGGTGTTTTTGACACACTTGTAGAGAAGCAAGCATTCTTCAGCTGGCTTTTAGTCAACAACGTTGTATCATTTAAAAAAAAAAAACAGAAAATGTAATTTCTTACAGCTTTTTTTTTTTTTGTCTCTCACTGGTGACCACACCAGAAATAAGGAAAATATTTGCATTTGAAAAGAGATGCAGGGAAGAATTAACTTTGAATTTTATATAATTAATCCCCATTCCAACATTTAAACCAAAACAATAAAAAGTATAGCTGGAGTCCCCCTCTAAATATCAGTATTGCTGCAGAAAATTGCTGGAATTTCAAACTCCAATGCTAACTGTCTTTCATAATAGTAGTAAAATTAACACAGCAGGTGCCTAAACACTTGAAGGGGCTTTATTTATTTGGTTAATTGTATGTTTCCAGATTGATGATCAATGATTTGAAGATCTCTAAATCCAGGATGAGTCCAAGATTTATTTTCTTACGCTACTGTAGAGTGTAGAGAGTTGTATCACATTTTGCCACATGAAAAGCTACAGCGATTTTTACACCTGTTAATCTCTTTATCTCATAAGGCAATACCTCTGTCAGCATAGATACATATACTGTATATATTGTATGGGGTCTGCTCTTTCTGACTTGTTTTTGTAGGTGCATGCCTCAGATTATACATACTATACCTTACTGCTTAGTAATTACCTAACATGGAACAAGTATGCACATATCAGTTATTCCAGAGCTTGACATGAACATGCTTTTATAGGTCAGTTATTAAAGCATATGTAAACCTTAACAAATAAACTTTGGTTTGTCCTCTATCCGTAAAACAACTGTGAATATCCAGTGATGTTCAGTGATGACATCACTGGATATTCACAGTTGATTTTAACCTTTGGATAGAAGACAGACACATATTTGGTTTTAGGATTCAGATCCGACTGTTCTTTTAGATTATCTGGCTTTTTAACCCTTTTGATCAAAGACAGACATATATTTGGTTTTATGATTCGGATTGCTTGATACAACAGTTTTATATATTCTACTTGCATTTATTTGGGGAATCTTTGGATGTACTAGCCCCAGATCTACTATGGATATTTTATTGTGACTGTTCTTATCCCCTATTTTAGATGTTTTACTGAGGTTTTTGATATATGATCAGCTCATTTAGAGCTCTTTGAGATTTCTTCCACTAGCGCCGACTCATCTTTTATTTTATCTCTTCATTGTTATTTGGTGAAAATACTAGAGTTGGCTGTTGGTGGTGTAGGATTGGATCCTAATCTCATAGTTGTATAAGGATTTTTATTATCTGCAATACACCATAGGAATTCCTCTCATTTGGATACTCAAGTGACAGCGCACATATCACCCTTGTTTTTCTGAATAGTCAGGCACAGCTATTAAAACAAAGATTCCTAGAGAAAGGCTATGATAGTACAGCTATAGATATGGACTTACTCAGAGTGTCTAATGTAGAGAGGAGATCTTTGTTGGAGGACAAAATCCATCCCACGTGAGATTCAAAGTTCCAATGGTCATTCTTTACTTCCTTTTCAATCCAACACAAACAAATTAAGAACATCCTAAACAAACATTGGGATGTCCTTAAAAACGACTGCATTCTGGGCCCTTCCCTTCCAGATCAAGCTAAGGTGATCTATAGGGATGCTCCTTCACTACAAGGAATGATTGCATCAAACCTGATTGATTCACCAATAAGAACTTTTTTTTCCACAATCTGAAGGGTTATTATCCTTGCCCTAAGTTTAATGTATGTCATCATATTACTAGCAGCAAGGGGAAATCTGACACATTCTTATCTACAGTTACCAATTGTAACTATCAGATGAAACATTTTTCTACTTGTGCCACTAAAAACATTGTTTATTTAATCACTTGTCCTTGTACAAAACAATACATTGGTCATACTATACGCTTTTCTCAGTAAGAGTTAATGAACATATAGCTAACATTAAAAAGGGTCGGACTAATCACAGCATTCCTAAACATTACCTTTGCTACCACAATAAGGATCCCACAAATACCCAATTTTCTAGTGGTTGACAAATATATACCTGCTTGGCGGGGGGGATCTACTGTTAGGGGTGTTTCACATTTGGAAACTTATTGGATTTATGAGCTCAAGTCCTATTGGCCTCATGGCATGAATGTGGAATGGGACATTAAAGCCTTCATCAACAGGGCTTGAACCCAATATAAATGATATATAAAATGGGATTTAGTCATTCAATTGATCATTTGTTTTTACATTTTAAAACATTTTTTCCTTTATTTTTAGATTTTTTTATGTATTATATATATATATATATATATATGTATAGAAGGTGTGTACAGTAAAGTGTCTAAGCATCTGGCTTCCACTATATCAACACACTAGCAGCGCTGTAAAAGTCCACAGAAAATGAACTAAAATAAATAACTATGTGCAGGAAGAAATAAGCGTTCATGCATAAAGTCCCAATGTTAGCCAAAGGATGAAAGTCCGAAGACTGTGAATCTGCATAGAGACTTGTCACCAAACCAAAAGCGCAGGAGACTTCCACCTCACCACAGTGTACACCCTTAAGGTTGGGGACTCACCAGATACAAAAGATATATGCGCCAAAGCAACTGGTATATAAGATCTCCCGACCGCCTCCAACAGCAGGGTAATTTTAACCAGATGAGGACAAAATAGATGACTCCCAGCCAGTGGTCTTCTCAGTATAGTACTCGCAATGCATGTAAATCAATGGAGTGACATAGCGTGATACTGCATAACACTTTATTTCCCCACACACGAAAAACCCTCACACATTGCACTTACAAACGGATAAGCATAACAGCTTAAAATGGATAGGAAAACCTGCATCCTGTCGCCGTAGCCCGTCGTAGTGGCCCGCTGCTCGGTACCAACCTCGAGCCTCCGGGTATGGCGTCTGACGTCAGCTTCCCACGTGACCACGTGACCACGCTCTGACGCGTTTCGTCAGCAAATGACTTCAACCGAGGGCGTGGTCACACGGCAAGGTCACTCGTATTTGGCGGTATTGAAATGGGCGGTCCCAATGACAGGCTAATGACGTAAATACGGTACAGCTCACGTTCTTCCGCCCACTCCAGAGCCTTTCTACACCAACTATAACACTTCCGCCCATACACGGCGTCACCGCCATCACTGGTCCGATTACATAGCACCCTTCCTTCCCCGAATTCACGGATACGGGGGGAAAGTTAGATCCAGATCATCGGCGGATCATACAACCGTGGCACCATTCTATTTGTATTAACACCATAATCATACAGTGTTTTGCCATAGCATAACAATACCAAATACAGTGCAAGTGTTATGAATTGTACACATTATTGCAACTGATATCAACATCTGATCAGAGCTATAAACATATAAGTGTGATATAACATTTAAAATATTTAAAATATTACATTTAAAATATTAAACAGTATAAAACATACTTAAAATACTACACATTACTAAAAAAGACAGCCCACTCTAAAATTCTCTCAATAGAATAAAAGGCCTAGTACAACAAATAAAAACTTAGTCATTTGATTATAAGAGACACACAATATTAATAATTGCTAATGAAGCAATTAACATCAAGATCTATATTGAATCCATGCGGGTGTAAAGAATTGGTCAGGAAAATCCAATGAGTTTCACGTTTTGAAAGGTCCCTAACTCTATTGGATCCCCTCCAGACCTGATCCACACGTTCGATACCCCAAAATTTAAGATTAGTGGGATCTTGGTTATGAAATTGTTTAAAATGGAGGGACACGTTATGGTCCTTGAATCCTTTCCTGATATTCGCTATATGCTCTGATATGCGAATAGCTATGGTTCTTTTGGTCCTGCCAATATAAATCAACCCGCATGGACATTCCATACCATACACCACATGGGTAGTATGGCAAGTGATCAGATCCTCAATATGAAAATCTTCCCCATTAGCAGAAGAGTGAAAGGAAGTTAGACCCCTCAAGTGGGTGCAAACCTGTTTACAGGACTTACAGCGACGACACGCATAGAAACCTGTTTTGTTGTCCCAAAACATAGTGGGTTTGGTGGGTGGGTCTAACACTTTGCACACTATTTGGTCACCAAAAGTTGGACCTTTCCTATATATAAAAGACAGCCTTAATGGTAAGTGACTGCCCAGAATCTTGTCCAGACGCAGTACACCCCAGTGTTTTCTAATAGTTTCTTCTATCTATCTGTGTTGTGAGTTAAACTGGGTTAGAAAGCTCCACTCGTGTTTATTCACAGAGGCTTGTTCGCGTTCAGCCAGACACGCCTGTTGTGAGCATCTAGCTACCTCAGATATATCCCTGTCCAACACTTGGCCATCATAACCTTTCTCAAGGAAACGTTGGCGTATAACCTGTGATTGGGCAAGGCGTCTGTGGTACAATTCCTGCGCACACGTAAGAGCTGCCCTTTAGGGATGTTACGTAACCAATTACTGTGATGTCCACTATGGATGGGGAGGTATCCGTTGCGGTCCGTGGGCTTAAAGTAGACCTTAGTCTCCAAAGCCCCATTCCGCAACATAACCTCAACATACAAATAATGGATGGAGGTGTGACTCCAATTAAATTCCAATTTTATATTGTTGGTATTCAAGTTTAATGATTCGGCAAACTCTGCCAAATCATTCTCAGAGCCCTCCCACACAAAAAACAGGTCATCAATATACCTTTTGTACAGCTTCAACTGTGACCTCTGCTGAGCGTAGATGAACCGATCCTCCCATTCCCCCATAAAAAGATTGGCGAGGCTGGGAGCAAATTTAGCTCCCATAGCCACGCCACGTTTCTGACTGTAAAATAAACCATTAAACCAAAAATAATTGTGTGCCAGGCAAAATTCCAAGGCACACTTCAGAAACCTCATTTGGGGGTCCGGGAGGTCGGTTCTTCTACTAAACGCCCAATTCAGGGCCAGTAGTGCATCCTCATGTTGTATCATCGTTGCTGAAATGCACTAGCCCTGACTGTCCCAGGGGTATTTTAAGCTAAAAAATGTTTTTCAGGGTGGAACTCCACTTTAAAGGCTTAAATGCAAGTTATTGTCCAACTAAAATGTATAGGGGTCCAGGTACTGATCTGGGGAACATGTAGCAATGCCACATTTTTTTTTTAAAGGAGCAGTGATTTACTGATTTTAATGATGCTTAAAGTGAAACTATAAAAATGAAAAATTCCTTTAAATATCGTGCCTGGGTGGTCTCCTTTGTGTCCCTGTAAAGTAGCGCATCTGTACGATGTATGTAGTCTTCTGCAGCAATACTGACATTTCTAAAGAAAAAAATGTCATATACAGATATACATACAAAATTTCAAATCGCATGTACTTGTCATACAGGTGCAGAAAAATTGGGCCTTTGGTGTTGGTGGTGCCTGAACACCGTACCCCCTCACAGTTACTCTTGCTGAATGCAGGAACAGGCCCTGCTGGTAAAAATTCAATACCATTTTGAAATCGCATGAACTTGTCATACAGGTACAGAAAAATTGGGCCTTGGTTGTTGGTGGTGCTTGAACACCGCAACCCCTCGCAGTTGCTTTTGCTAGGAGCAGGAACTGGCCCTGCTGGTAAAAATTCAATACCAATTTGAAATCGCATGAATTTGTCATACAGGTGCAGAAAAATTGGGCCTTGGTTGTTGGTGGTGCCTGAACACCGCAACCCCTCGCAGTTACTCTTGCTGGGCGCAGGAATGGGCCCTGCTGGTAAAAGTTTCATACGAATTTGAAATTGGCAAAGATCAACTGTATTATCTGTTCTTATCAGTGATCTAGTGGGGGCGCTGTCCTGTCATCTGACCTGGCCAAGGTTGGGTGTCGGCTATGCAAACCTGCTGGAGTGATGGGGATCTGGAAGGTTAGAATCGGCAGGAACTCAAACTGAAATTGTGCCTTTAGTGTTGGTGGTGCCTGAACACCGCAACCCCTCACAGTTACTCTTGCTAATCGCAGGAACTGGCCCTGCTGGTAACAAATTCCATACAAATTTGAAATTGCATGAACTTGTTATACAGGTGCAGAAAAATTGGGCCTTGGTTGTTGGTGGTGCCTGAACACCGCAACCCCTCGCAGTTACTCTTGCTGGACGCAGGAATGGGCCATGCTGGTAAGAATTTCATACAAATTTGAAATCACATGTACTTGTCATACAGGTGCTGGAAAATTGGGCCTTGGTTGTTGGTGGTGCCTGAACACTGCGACCCCTTGCAGTTACTCTTGCTGGGCGCAGGAATGGGACCTGAATGGGAGGTGCAGAAAAATTGGACCTTTGGTGTTGATGGTGACTTAACACCATAACCTCTCACAGTTACTCTAGGTGCGCACAGAAATGGGACCTGCTGGTAAGAATTACATACAAATTTGAAATTGCATGTACTTGTCATAGAGGTGCAGAAAAATTGGCCCTTTGGTGTTGATGGTGCCTGAACACCATAACACCTCACAGTTACTCTAGGTGGGTGCAGGAATGGGACCTGCTGGTAAGATTTCCATACAAATTTGAAATCGCATGTACTTATCATACAGGTGCAAAAAATTGGGCCTTGGGTGTTGATGGTGCCTGAACACTGTAACCCCTTACAGTTACTCTTGCTGGGCGCAGGGCACAGGGACAGGGCCTGCTGTTAATAATTACATACACAATTTAGATTGTAGGCACCTGTCATACAAGTGCAGAAAAATTAGGCCTTGGGTGTTGGTGGCGACCTAAACCAAAAATATTGTTGGAAGCTATCAGAATCAGGATTGAGGAATAGGATAGGCAGCATATGCAGTCTTCAAGGGATGGCAGACCCCTAGCAAATTCAATCAGTTACATCAGCATCAGAGGCTTGATAGCTGCTATTGATACAGGACTGATTCATTTTGATAAAAGTCAGCTGGTCATCAGAGTCTGTGGATAGACGCACTCTTTTGTCCGTCACAAAACCCCCAGCAGCACTGAATGTCCTTTCGGAAAGCACGCTGGAAGCAGGACAGGCCAGTAGCTTCATTGCATATTGAGCAAGTTCTGGCCAGTGGTCCATCCTCAAGACCCAGTAATCCAGCGGATGCTCAGTTGGAAAGGTCTCCAAGTTTGCTCTTGCCCCTAGATAATCATGCACCATATGATGGAGACACTGCCAATGGTTGCTTAAACCTAACAGCCCTGGGTGCTGCTGAGGACTAAAGAACTGTTTAAAGGCATCAGTCAGCCGGCCGCCTTTTCCTCCGATCCTCCTTTGGCTGAACGATGCTTCAGAAATACGTCCAGAGAATGTTAACCTCCAAGTGTCTAGAAAGGTGTTTCACAAATTTTTCTTCAAGGCCTCCTCAAAATGTTTCATCCTCTGCTCCCTCTACGAAGGCAGGGTGAGCTCTGCAACTTTACCCTTGTAATGTAGATCAAGAAGGTTTGCCAACCAGTAATTATCCCTGTCCTTGATAGCACGAATGCTCTGGTCCTTTCGCAGGATTTTCAGAATCAGGGAGCCCATGCAACGTAAGTTTAAGGAGGCATGAGCTTTTGAGTCCTCTGGGTCACTAAGGATGACATTGTCAGGAGCAACCTCTCCCATACCATGTATAACTCCTGGGGTTTCTGGGGAATGACAAACATCCCTTGAAGACTGCTGTATGCTATCCTCTACATTCATGCTGCCACAATTCTCCTCCTCCTCTTCCTTTTCCTCCTGTGTGTTTTGTGTTCCTGCAGGCATAATATCTACATAAAAAGGGCCTTGTGAGGAAAGAAAAGTCCTCCTTTTCCTTCTGCTGTTCTGCCTCAAGTGCCCTGTCCATGATTCCATGAAGCATGTGCTCCAGCAGGTAGACTAGAGGGATAGTGTCACTGATGCATGCATCGTCCCGGCTCACCATCCTTGTGGCCTCCATCCTTGTGACAGGACGGTGCATGCATCCTTTATCAAAAGCCACTGGCGTGGAGAAAAAAAGTCAAGCTCCCCTGAGCCTGTCCTTGAGCCATACTCACACAGGTACTCATTGATGGCCCTCTGCTGCGCGTGCAGCCACTGCAGCATTGCCAATGTTGAGTTACACCTGGGAGGCATGTCACAAATGAGGCGGTTGTTGGGCAGGTTGAATTCCCGCTGAATGTCAGATAGCCGAGCACTGGCATTGTATGAATGCCGGAAATGGCCACAGACTTTTCTGGCCTGCCTCAGGAGATCTTGTAAAACCCGGGTATCTGTTCAAGAGAAGCTGCACCACCAAATTCAGGCCAAGCATGGAATGTGTCAAGTGTCCCTGTCAGAGGGCGGAGAGAAGGTTGGTGCCATTGTCGCATACAACCATTCCTGGCTCAAGCTGTCATGTGGTCACCATCTTCTGAGCCTGCCCCTGCAGAGCTGACAGAATCCCTGCCCGGGTGTGACTCCAATCCCTTAGACAGACCAACTGAAACACTGCATGGCATCTTTCAGCCTGACTGCTTGCGTAGCCCCTTGAATGCTTAGGAAGCACTGCTGCTTCAGAGGAAAATTCAGCAGAAGAGGACATGGAGGAAGAAGAAGAGGAGGAGGAGGAGGTGGAGTAGCCAGATGTGGCACAACCAGCACCAGCTTTTCGGAGGCATGGTGGCAAAACAAGCTGCAACACTGAACCCTGTCCTGCTTCCTTCCCAGCTGTCAGCAGAGTTGCCCAGTGAAGGAAATGTAACGTCCCTGTCCATGCCTACTGGACAAAGAGTCAGCAGTAATGTGAACCTTCCTTCTGACTGCTCTGTCTAATGAGGCCAAAACACTACCTTCCACATGATGATAGAGAGCCAGAATGGCCTTACGTGAAAAGAAATGTCTTTTTGGAACCTGCCACTGTGGTACAGCACATTCGGCAAATCCGCGAAAGGGGGCAGAGTCTACCAGAGGAAAAGGCAGCAATTTTAGAGCTAGCAATTTGGCAAAGCTAGCATTAAGACACTGAGCATTAAGGATGATCGAACTTTTGAAAAGTTCGGTTCGACCAGAACACCCGAATTTTCCAAAAGTTTGGTTCGGATTTCAGAACCCCATTGAAATCAATGGGACCCGAACTTCGGTAATCAAAAAACACAATTTTGAAGCCCTAAAACCCAATAAATGCCCCTAAAAAGTGCCTAGGGTTCTGGGTCATGCCCCATTAACTATTAATCACACAAAAAAGTTCTTAAAAATTGTCATTTTTGATAAAAAAGCCAATTATTGAAAAAAAAAAAAGAGAGATTTTTTTGATTTTTACTTTGGATTTAGTATCTGGGGGGTCTAAAATGTGTGCATGTGAAGTTTCAGCTCTGTAGCATGTCCAGAACCATGAAAAAAAAAGATAATTTTTCAGTAGAACAGGGATGTGGGTCGGGACCCTCCTTTAACTTTAACACCTATATGATCTTTTTTTCTGGTTCTGGACATGCTACAGAGCTGAAACTTCACAGGTACACCTTTTAGACCCACCAGACACAAAACCACACAAAAAAAAGTTCTTAAAAATTGTAATTTTTGATAAAAAAGCCAATTATTGAAAAATTAAAAAAAAAGAGAGATTTTTTTATTTTTACTTTGGATTTAGTATCTGGGGGGTCTAAAAGGTGTGCATGTGAAGTTTCAGCTCTGTAGCATGTCCAGAACCATGAAAAAAAAAAAAGATAATTTTTCAGTAGAACAGGGATGTGGGTCGGGACCCTCCTTTAACTTTAACACCTATATGATCTTTTTTTCTGGTTCTGGACATGCTACAGAGCTGAAACTTCACAGGTACACATTTTAGACCCCCCCCCCCAGACACAAAATCACACAAATAAAGTTCTTAAAAATTTTAATTTTTGATAAAAAAGCCAATTATTGAAAAATTAAAAAAAAAAAAGAGATTTTTTGATTTTTACTTTGGATTTAGTATCTGGGGGGTCTAAAAGGTGTACATGTGAAGTTTCAGCTCTGTAGCATGTCCAGAACCATGAAAAAAAAAGATCGTTTGTATTAGAAAACTTTCTGACAGGGGTTTGCTTCGCTCCTGTAACACCTTGCCGGTTTAATAGAAGGCATTTTTTTGGGATCTTTGCAGTCAGGAAAAACATCTGAACTTGTGTATAGTGGTACTGTGCACAAGTTCTGATGTTTTGCCTGCCTCCAAAAACCCCCAAAAAATGCCAGCAAAAACACACCTGGGCATTTTTTTTTGACGCTAGCGTTTTTTTTGGCATTTTTTGGGGTTCTTTTGAGGCAGGCAAAACATCTGAACTTGTGTATAGGTGTGATAGTAGCAGAAATATATGCTTACGCTAATGAAATCATTTACAGTAATATATTTCTGCTACTATCACACCTATATATGTCTAGGTGTGTATATAAATATATCTATGTGTGTATATATACCACTATACACAAGTTCAGATGTTTTGCTTGCCTCAAAAGAACCCCAAAAAATGCCAAAAAAAACGCTAGCGTCAAAAAAAAAAATGCCCAGGTGTGTTTTTGCTGGCATTTTTTGGGGGTTTTTGGAGGCAGGCAAAACATCAGAACTTGTGCACAGTACCACTATACACAAGTTCAGATGTTTTTCCTGACTGCAAAGATCCCAAAAAAATGCCTTCTATTAAACTAGCAAGGTGTTACAGGAGCGTAGCAAACCCCCTGTCAGAAAGTTTTCTAATACATACAATCCTTTTTTTTTTCTGGTTCTGGACATGCTACAGAGCTGAAACTTCACAGGTACACCTTTTAGACGCAATTTCCGGCTGCACGCCCTTTGCAACGTCACTTCCGGTAGCGGTGGAATGCACGCCGGAGCCAAGCCCCGCTGCGCACCGTTATCCTAATAGGATCTACCAACATTTATCCTGTATCGCCTGGATTTGTCATATCAAATGTGAGTTTTATTATCTGTTATTCTACTAATAAACCTGTTGTAGCAGTATTACGCTATTGGAATTCCTTTCTTCCCTTCTATATGGCTAATACCTGCTGAGAGAGCTTAGGGGATCCATACTGGCCACCATCCCGGTTTAAAGGATCACTGCCCGGATTACATACCGGACTCTGCCTGTGAGACCCTTACACCATACGATCTGGGGGTCCATGCATTCCGGTAAGTGGAATCACTTTTGGGGAGAGGAACCATCCACTGTAGCATCGCACCACTGCAGCATGTGTTTGTTTTCCAGCACTTGAGCACCTTATTCAGCTGTTTCTATATATAACTTTCACTGGCTACTTGCTGTACACAATTTTTTGGGACTATTATTATTATTATTATTCTGGACTATTAGTCAGCATATTTTGATATATTGGAATTGATTACCCACACTATTGGGAGTTTGAATCACACCATTAGAGGACCTTATTTGCACTATTAGTTTATTTAAATTTCTCTGATACACTCAGTCACGTTATTTATTTCTGCACTTTATTCGTATAAACACCAACAGTCACTCATTTGCATATTTTTATATTTATATATATTCATCTTGTTTATATATGCACGGTTTGCATTTTGATATACTATGTTTTAGAGTGTATATATTATATCTATCCTACATACATTAGGTCCCTTTTGGTTTGACCCAGATAGATATATATACCCTAAGAGGTTTTTCTTTCCTTCCTTATATACATCTTTGGCAGCGCCATTTACCTCCTCAAATTTCCTTATTCCTTACTGAACACTTTTGTGAACAGTTTAGAGGTAGGCAGCAGCCAATTTTCACCTATAGACTGAATTCTTTATCCTAAGCGCGGATTTATATATCTCTTTAATGAGGTATAGTAGGGTTAGAGATCCCAGATGAGGAGCAAGGTGAAGTATGCTTGTTTTTATCTTGTGGCTCTTTCAGGTGCTTTTGCCAATGGACTGCATGGCAGGTCGTCATATGTCTTGTCAAGCATGTGGTGCCCAAGCGGCTAGTGTTCTGGTCACGCTTGATCCGCATCAGACAGATGTTGCAAACAGCAATGCTGTGGTCTACTGCACATTTCCTGAAAAAAGCCCACACTAATGAACTTTTGTAAGTCCATGGGGAGTTTGCAGCACCCTGCACCTGTGGAGCTCTGTGCTGTGATGCAATAGGTTGCCTATAGTGTTGAGCGAACACGGACTGTATTATTCGTGTTCGTACCGAATAATTGGATTTTTGTTACCCGAACACGGACTCGAAAACTTTACTGTATGTTCGGGTTTAAAATCCGTGTTCGGTCATTTTATTTCTGGGTTTGTATGTATTGGCGCGCTTTTAATGGCGGGCTTTCAACAGCCAATCAACAAGCGTTTAACTGGTGTGCCTTAAGCCATCCCAGCCATGCCTACAAATGTATTAGTAGCTGTGATTGGCCATCTGAAGCATGTGACCAAGTCTTTATAAGTTCGAGACCGAGCGCCGCTGCATCATTCTGCTGTAGTACAGGGACAGAGCACACATCATGCTGTCTGCTGAATAGGGACAGACAGTCATAAATTATATTGTGTCCGAAAAGAAATCAGAATCAGGGACAGGTCGGAGTGCTGCAGGCAGGGCGAGTTGTTAGGGCATTTTAGGGCGAGGCTGGAGATAGGCAGGGTCAGTGTTCTACAATCGATTTTGCTGTGTGGGGGGGGGGGGTTGCAGTGCTGGCAGTTGTCAAGGGGTCTGTGGTAGTGAGCCCTTATAGATCCCCAGCTCAGGATTCCCCAGGGCGCGGAGTCTAAGCCCCAGCCTGCTTCTTCACCCTTGCCCCTGATGGTGGGGATGGACTTGCAGCAGACTGGAACCAGGTCGAGGCCCCCAGGTAGGCCCAGCTGAGAATGTGGAGACTGCTGGCGTGTGCAGGGTAAACAGGAGACTATAAAGAGATCCAAGAGACAAGCCGAGGTCAGGACAGGCAGCAGACAAACGTAGACAGAGAAACAAAGCCGGGTCGGTACACAGGAGATCAGATACAATAGCCAAGGGATAAACGGATGGGAGCTCAGAGAACAGCGAAGTTGCTCAAGCAAGGAACAGTGCACTGAGCATTAGTATATATAGAGAAGCAAACAGGGAGGTGACCCAGGAAGTAATTCACAGGAACAGGAAATAACCCACAGTGGAACAGGCAACGCCCATAGAAGCCCAAACACCACATGTGAAGGGAAGCAAGACAGAAGCACTGCAGCAAGGAGGTAAGAATATACAGACAAACTATAGGCTAACTTGTGACAGTACCCCCCCTCTTACGGGGCCTCCCCACTCGTTTGGGCCCAGCCTTGAGAGGAAACTTCTGATGAAAAAGTTTCACCAAACGAGGTGCAGAAACATCAGTGGAAGGAATCCAACATCTCTCCTCAGGACCATATCCTTTCCAGTCCAATAGATACAAGAGCCTCCCCCTGGAGAATTTGGAATCCAAGATTTGCTTGATTTCGTACTGATCCAAAGTACTGGCTATTGGAGAAGGACGACGAATAGGACGGGAAAACCTATTGATGATGTATGGTCTAAGGAGAGAAACATGGAAAACATTGGGGATTTTTAGATGTGATGGGAGACGGAGCTTAAAATCGACAGGGTTAACCTGGCAGAGGACTGTAAAGGGACCAATGAAACGGGGAGCAAACTTCAGGGTACCCTGAGATGGATATTCTTGGTAGAGAGCCAAACCTTATCACCAGGGAGAATTTTGGGGCTCACACGGCGATGTTGATCTGCAGCTACCTTGTACCTGGAAGCCGCCAGATGTAAATTCTTGGAAACATCTGCCCAGATAGAATTGAGAGACCGTTGCACCTCTGCGGCCGCCGGCACCTCAGCAGAGATCGGAACAGGAAATGGTACTGAAGGATGGTGGCCAAATACCGTGAAGAAGGGAGACTCACCATTGCTGGCATTAGCATGGTTATTGAGGGCAAATTCTGCCCAGGGTAAAAGATCTACCCAATCATCCTGATGGGCAGAAATGAAGGCACGAAGATACCGTTCCACATTCTGGTTAACCCTTTCCGTTTGACCGTTTGACTGTGGGTGAAAAGGAAAAATCCAACTTGATTCCAAATGACGTGGCCAGGGCTCTCCAGAAGCGGGCCGTAAACTGAACTCCTCTATCTGAGACAATGTATGAGGGCATACCATGGAGACGAAAGATTTCCCTAATGAAGATGGAAGCCAAAGTGACAGCAGAGGGTAGGCCTGGAAGTGGAGTTAAGTGACACATTTTAGAAAACCTGTCCACCACCACCCAGATAATGGTGAAGCCCGCTGATGGGGGTAGTTCAGATATAAAGTCCATAGAGATGCAGCGCCACGGTACATCTGGAACAGGTAGAGGTAACAGGAGACCTGCTGGAGCTGAAGTAGAGGACTTAGACTGTACGCAAATGGAGCAAGCCTGGACATATTCCTCAACATCCTTCCGGAGTGAGGGCCACCAGTAGTAACGCAGCAGGAAGGCACAGGTGCGTTGCACTACAAAATACAGATTAAGGGGCCATAGACAACCCCTTGGAACGGCTGCAAGAAAGGGATGCTCAAACCAACTCAGTGAAAAAGTGAAAAACTTTATTAAGGATCAGAATTGAGACATGATCTAAAATAACCCCATTTTGGGGAATACATTACACATATCAACAGGCTCAAAGATAGCAACAGAAAACATATATGACACATAAAAACAACGACACACTCTCACAAGGCCGGCCTCACACATACTCCGGAAGATCAAACCAATGGGAACCTTGGCAAGCCGCATGCACTCCTTACGGGGTTTGTTGATGCGGTGAGCTCAGGGATCCATAGGTTAATCATGCCACAATATAAACTTGATCAAGATGTAATAATAAACTGAAAATGTACCACCAGATAACAAGGGATCATGACCATCTTTCATATTTCCATTTTAGCAGCTCAGCACTGTACGGCTGTCATGATATAATTAAGAAGTTCAGTCATGGACTATATAATTCATTGTTAGATTTCAGCAGTATACTTAATAGCAGGCTGAACTCTCACACTAAGATTGCGGATACCAATAAATTTAGAATTTTCAAATTAATTTCACCATGAGGGAGGCAGTGTCTAAAGGAATATCTGCAGACCAAGTAAACTGAATTGAAGTGCATAGAGCCAATCCCGTGTTGATCGGGGGCAAATTTGTTATTCAGGGGGTGTTATACAGTTCCTCTTGTAAATGGGGCAACATTGTCGAGCCAACAGACGTTCCTCTGGAGCAGAAAGTCACTTGTATTTTCAAAAATTGCAAGGTGTGGGAGCAGGGGAGAGACGCAGTGCAATGGATTTTCTGCGCGGGCTCACACCATTACTAGGCTGTATCCCATGGAAATGAATTTAACCGTGGGCCAAATACTGGCCTTCCGTTAGTTGGCAGGTATCACCTGAGTGTCCATAGACAGCTTGGTGGTCATGGCCTTTTCTCTATCCCCCTATCAATGTATGATTTTGTGCTCACCGTTCATTTAAGGCGTTTGAATCAGATAACCTTCTGCTCGTTTTTTCCGGGTAGCGTCTTGGAAAGGGCCCGGCATCTAGCTGCGGCTCCAGCCAACCTCGTGGGGACGGCGTGTTCCAGGTTTGAGACCGAACTTCCGCGCCGTGAGTAAAAGCTGGAGCGCATTGGTGGTTCTTCCGGGTTGTGCGGGGCCGACGTGTGACGTCAACGCGTTTCGCGTGCGTGACGCACGCTTCGTCAGGACGTCATTGGATGGTTTGAGGGGTGGATAAATAGGGAGTTAGCGTGATTGGCTAGTGCCAACAGGTGACGGCACTGCAAGGACTCCTCTATCGCCACCTTCTACCTCAATTAAAAACCGGATGGAAGATCTCCATCTAGTGGTAAAAAACAGGTAATGCTCTTCAAATTTTATTTACAACTAGATTGTGGCGTGACTCCAGGACTATTATCAATGATCACCTGGGCTTCAAAGTCCCAGCTAAAGATACAAGGCCAGGTTCTGGTCGATCTACATGGGACTTATCATGGCAAATTTAAAACACTGGACGGTATCAACTCTATCTCATTCCAAACCTCCTTAAATTTTTAACATTGCCATTAGTCACATTGTGACAGAAATCATAAGTAAAACGAGGGATCACACAGTAAGGCAGATACAAAAGGGTGATGGTAGGGCTATCCCGATTCGGGCTGAACTCCACCAAGGACAAAAGTGTATACTGAACTTAACCAGTGAGTGTGTCAACCCGGGTTAAGTAGCTGTTTTTACAGGGGGGTTCTCCTATGGACTATCAAGACGTACTGGTGGGACAATGGCAATATAGGCGTGGTCACATCCAGGGTAGTAGATTTTAAATTACTCTCCATTGTATTTTCATATATAGCCTGATCTTTTTTTCTTTTTTTCTCTCTTTTTTTCTCATAATCTGCCTTATTTAGCCTTTGATAACCCACCCTTAATCCTGGGGGCTGTATATGATTACGTATTTCTATGGTTCTAGAAATATACTGAGACTCATATCAGTATTCAGTCCCAAGGGTGTCAACGTCTTTAAGCGGAAAATCCAGGCTTTTTCTTCTTTAAGAAGAACTTTATCAAAGTCGCCTCTTCTGGGTGATATTTTTAAAGCCCAGAAGCCCATTACTTTAAGGCCTGTTGGATCACTCCTATGTTTTTCAGCGAAGTGTAGGCCAATAGGAGTCTCCTCCTTGAGGCGTACACTTTTGAGGTGCTCCCCTATTCTGATACGTAGTTGCCTTTTCGTCTTCCCTACATACATTTTATGACATGGACACTTTATAATATACAGAACTCGGGAGGTGGAGCAATTTATAAAAGATTCAACTTTGTACGTTGCCTTAGATTGTGAGTCAGTGTAGGTTTGTGTTTTTATTACATGAGGACAAATCTGACAGTGGCCACACGGGTACATTCCTTTGAGAGGTTGTAGTTCAGTGAGCCAATTTGACTTAGTAGCACGTGTAAACTCAGAATGTACCAGATGGTCATTGAGATTCGTAGCTCTTTTAGCCGTTAACAGTGGACGTGGTCCTACTATATTTTTTAATAGTTCATTATTTTGTAAGACATGCCAGTGTGATTGGAGGATTTGTCTCACATCATTCCACTGGCAGCCATATTTTGTGATTAGGCGCGGTAAATTAGGGTTTTCTGGTTTAGATTTAATTTGATTCAGAAGCTCCTTTCTATCCCTAGCTGCCGCTTTTTTCCTTGCTCTTTTGATCATCCGGTGTGAGTACCCTCTCTCACGGAATCTCGCATATAGCTCTCTAGATTCCCGTAGGTAATCCACACCGGATGAGCAGTTACGTTTTATGCGAAAAAATTGTCCCACAGGGATCCCCATTTTCAGGCTAGTAGGATGATGGCTGTCGGCCCTTAGAAGGGTATTGGCCGCTGTTGGTTTACGAAAGGTGGTAGTGGTTAATCTTCCATCTTTTAGCTCAATATTTAGGTCCAGAAAGGAAATAACTTTCCTATCGACAGGTGCGTTGCACACCAGGATGTCCAGAGAGTTTAGAGTCATGTGCCCATTTGAGTATCTTGGGGCGAAGGGAGGGACTCACAAAGGTCTTTCCGGGAGGGATACGTGGAGACTGAAGGTGAGTGGAGGCCAGGAAACAATTGGCAGGAATAATATGTTCAGGTTCCATATGACACTCTGAGTCAGCAACATCAAATGATCTGGACAAGGCATCCGCACGAGCATTCTTGGAGCCGGGCCGGAAGGTGATGTCAAAATTAAACCTGGCAAAAAAGAGAGCCCATCGTGCTTGCCTGGGATTAAAACGTCGGGCAGATTGCAGATACTGGAGGTTCTTATGATCGGTATAGATCAGAATACGATGAGGAGACCCCTCCAGTAGATGTCGCCATTCTTGCAGTGCCAGCTTGATAGCTAGAAGCTCCTGATCCCCGATGGTGTAATTTTTCTCTGCATCAGAAAACTTCTTAGAGAAAAAGGCACAGGGGCGGAGCTTACTGTCATGCCTTTGGAGAAGGACGGCCCCCACCCCCAAGGACGAAGCATCTACTTCCAAGAAGAAAGGCTGAAGAATGTCAGGACGTTTGAGAAAAGATGCCGATAGGAAGGCCGATTTGAGCTTGTGGAAAGCCTCGACAGCTTCAGGAGGCCAGGTTCTGGCATTGGCACCCTTCCGGGTCAAGGAGGTAATGGGTGCCACCAGAGAGGAGTAATCAGGGATGAACTGGCGATAGAAATTGGTGAATCCCAGGAACCGTTGCGTTGATTTTAGACCAGAAGGCTGAGGCCAGTTGGAGATGGCCTGAAGTTTGGCAGGATCCATAAGCAGCCCTTTATCTGTGACTATGTAGCCTAGGAAAGGAACTTGGGTTTGCTCGAAGAGGCATTTCTCCAACTTCACATACAAGCGGTGGTCCCGAAGACGTTGAAGAACCGTACAAACATGCTGGCGATGAGTGTTCAAATCTGGAGAAAAGATGAGTATGTCATCCAGATACACGATGACACAAACATATAGGAGATCAGAAAAAATGTCATTAACAAAGTTCTGGAAGACAGCTGGGGCGTTACACAAGCCAAAAGGCATTACAAGATATTCATAGTGCCCATCTCTGGTGTTAAAAGCGGTTTTCCATTCATCCCCGTCTCAAATCCTTATTTAAATTGTATGCTCCACGGAGGTCCAACTTGGTGAAAATATGAGCATCTCGTAGCCTGTCAAAAAGTTTTGAAATCAAGGGTAACGGGTACCGATTCTTAATGGTGATGGCATTGAGACCTCTATAATCAATGCAGGGCTGGAGTGTACCATCCTTTTTCTCCACAAAGAAGAACCCAGCCCCAGCAGGAGAATTGGATTTACGTATAAATCCTTTCTGCAGATTTTCCTGGATGTACTTGGACATGGCTTGGGTCTCCGGGATGGAGAGAGGGTAGACTCTACCTCGGGGTGGTGAAGCCTCGGGTTGGAGGTCAATCGCACAGTCGTAGGGACGATGAGGAGGCAAACTGTCAGCAGCTTTTTTGAAAAAGACATCTCGGAAGGCCAGATACTGCCGAGGAAGAATTGGAGAGGTAGAGACCTCAGCCACAGGTACACGGAGAGGTGGAGACACCTTAGGGAGACAGGTCTGATGGCATTGCGACCCCCACGATAACACTTGGCCAGAGTTCCAATCCAGATAAGGTGAGTGTTTCTTCAACCATGGAAGTCCAAGAATGATGGGACTAGAAGACTTGGGAAGTATCAGGAAGGAGACTTCCTCCCGATGAAGGACACCGACATGCATGGTGATGGAGGCTGTTCTGAAGCGTAGGGGTCCGAAGGCCAAGGTCGAGCCATCCACTGCCGAAACAGCTAGAGGCATAGCCAGTAGAACTAGAGGAATGCCCAGTTCAGTGGCCAAAGACTGCTCAATAAAATTCACGGCTGCTCCAGAGTCTACATATGCAGAAACTTGATATGAATTTAGGGCCCAATGAATAGAGACGGGTATAACAAATCGAGGGTAGGTGGCAGAGTTCAGATTCTGGTCCAGATCGCCTCCTCTGAGCGACCTAGACCGAGAGTTTCCCGGACGGACGGGGCAGGATTTAATCATATGACCACCAGCTCCGCAGTAAAGACACAGGCCGAGTCTCAGGTGACGGGACCTCTCTTGTGGAGCGAGGCGTGTCCGGCTTAATTGCATGGGTTCTTCAGAAGCCAATACTGCGGGAGAGATGGGTTGTTCCGGAAATTTCTGGACAACAGGAGCAAGGTGACCCAGGGGGGGGGTGACGTGACACAGTCCTTTCCAGATCTCGCTCCTGGAAGCGCACATTAATTTGGATGCTAAGGGAAATCAAGCCATCCAAGGTGGTGGGTATAGTTCTGCCAGCTAGTTCGTCCCTAATACGATCTGCAAGACCTTGCCAAAATGTTGCAGTAAGAGCCTTGTTGTTCCATGCCAGTTCCGAAGCCAAGGTGCGAAACTGAACCGCATATTGACCAACAGTCATGTTTCCTTGACGAAGACGAAGAAGGGCTCCAGAAGCAGATGAGGCCCTGCCAGGCACATCAAAGGTATTACGGAAAGCTTGTAGTAAGGCAGAGAGACTGGAAATGGTAGGATCTTGACGCTCCCACAGCGGCGAGGCCCAAGCCAAAGCTGGTCCCGACAGGAGTGAAATCATGTACGCCACCTTGGAACGATCAGTAGGAAAGTAATGGCCTGCTAGCTCGAAGTGGATTGAGCACTGATTGATGAATCCCCGACAAGCTTTGGGGTCCCCAGAGAAGTGAGATGGCGGAGGCAGCTGGAGTTTTGAAGGACTGACCTCTGCTGGAGGGACTGCGGAAGCAGAAGCGACAGGGGCGGACACAGGAGCTGGAACGGAGGAAGCGGGAGTAGGAACAATCTGCAGCTGATCAAAACGGGAAGAAAGAGCCTGCAGACACTGCATAATCTGTTCTTGATAAGCCTGCTGAACGTTAACTCTCTGCTCCAAACTCAGAAGTTGATCCTGAAGTGGCTGCGGTGTCTCCGATGAGCTCATGGCTTGAGCAAACTGTCAAGGGGTCTGTGGTAGTGAGCCCATATAGATCCCCAGCTCAGGATTCCCCAGGGCGCAGGGTCTAAGCCCCAGCCTGCTTCTTCTCCCTTGCCCCTGATGGTGGGGATGGACTTGCAGCAGACTGGAACCAGGTCGCGGCCCCCAGGTAGGCCCAGCTGAGAATGTGGAGGCCGCTGGCGTATGCAGGGTAAACAGGAGACTATAAGGAGATCCAAGAGACAAGCCGAGGTCAGGACAGGCAGCAGACAAACGTAGACGGAGAAACAAAGCCGGGTCGGTACACAGGAGATCAGATACAATAGCCAAGGGATACACGGATGGAAGCTCAGAGAACAGCGAAGTTGCTCAAGCAAGGAACAGTGCACTGAGCATTAGTATATATAGGGAAGCAAACAGGGAGGTGACCCAGGAAGTAATTCACAGGAACAGGATATAACCCACAGGGAACAGGCGACGCCCATAGAAGCCCAAACACCACATGTTAAGGGAAGCAAGACAGAAGCACTGCAGCAAGGAGGTAAGAATATACAGACAAACTATAAGCTAACTTGTGACAGCAGTGACCGATCTTATCGATCATTTTAGGGCCAGGCTGGAGATAGGCAGGGTCAGTGTTCTACAATCGATTTTGCTGTGTGGGGGGTTTGCAGTGCCAGCAGTGACTGATCTTATCGATCATTTTAGGGCGAGGCTGGAGATAGGCAGGGTCAGTGGTCCACATCGATTTTGCTGTGTGTGGGGTGGTGTGAACACAATCTTTTTGCCCTCTGAGGAGGAGGGAGAAAAAAGTATTTTTTTCAGTCAGTTGTGTGCAGCGTTTTTCCTTCAGTGCTGCTGATTGTGATAATACACTGCTGTGTTCACATGTGCTATTATTGAGTGATTTCAAAATTTATACACTTTTTTCTATTCCACTATTCAATATACACCCTTTTGGGTTAAAAAAATTAAATTGTGGCATAGTCTGTACTAATCTATTTAAAAATTACAAACTTAAAAGGGGAATTTTCTCTTTTTTTTCCCTCCATAGCCTGCAGCAGAGCTGATTGATATAAGACACTGCTGTTCACATGTGCTATTGAAAAATCACCAATTTTATATCATATTTTCTATTCCGCTATTCAATCTACACCCTTGGGGTAAAAACAATTAAATTGTGGGATAGTCTGTATCGGTACGTGTGAGATACACCTTTCCAATTTTTGGGGCGCATCTCATACTGCCGAGGATTGCAGAGTGCTTCAGTGTGCCTCCTGCCTGTTCTGAACTCCTCCTACTCCTCATCCTGCCTTTGGGGGTACAAAAAATAGTAATTTGGGCCTAGTCTGGGTCTGTACGTGTGAGATACATACACCTTTTGATATCATATTTTCTATTCCGCTATTCAATCTACACCTTTGGGGTAAAAACAATTAAATTGTGGGATAGTCTGTATCGGTACGTTGGAGATACACCTTTCCAATTTTTGGGGCGCATCTCATACTGCCGAGGATTGCAGGGTGCTTCAGTCTGCCTCCTGCCTGTTCCGAACTCCTCCTACTCCTCATCCTGCCTTTGGGGGTACAAAAAATAGTAATTTGGGCCTAGTCTGGGTCTGTACGTGTGAGATACATACACCTTTTGATATCATATTTTCTA
Organism: Pelophylax lessonae; assembly: GCF_965119305.1. Taxonomy (NCBI): domain Eukaryota; kingdom Metazoa; phylum Chordata; class Amphibia; order Anura; family Ranidae; genus Pelophylax; species Pelophylax lessonae. The sequence continues at coordinate 169,104,314 of NC_138771.1, forward strand.
TTTCGCTATTCAATCTACACCTTCGGGGTAAAAACAATTAAATTGCGGGATAGTCTGTATCGGTATGTGAAAGATACACCTTTCCAATTTTTGGGGCGCATCTCATACCGCCGAGGATTGCAGGGTGCTTCAGTATGCCTCCTGCCTGCTCCGAACTCCTCCTACTCCTCATCTAACCTTTGGGGGTACAAAAAATAGTAATTTGGGCCTAGTCTGGGTCTGTACGTGTGAGATACATAAACCTTTTGATATCATATTTTCTATTCCGCTATTCAATCTACACCCTTGGGGTAAAAACAATTAAATTGCGGGATAGTCTGTATCGGTACGCGTGAGATACACCTTTCCAATTTTTGGGGCGCATCTCATACCGCCGAGGATTGCAGGGTGCTTCATTTTGCCTCCTGTTCGGACCTCCTCCTACTCCTCATCCTGCCTTTAGGGTACAAAAAATTGTAATCGGGGCCTAGTCTGTGTTTGTACGTGTGAGATACACCACCGTTTTGTAAAATTTTTCCTATTCCACTTTTCAATATACACCCTGTTTGAGTGTAAAAAATTAAATTACGGCATAGTCTGTAGTGATGTCATGAACATAAAATTTAATGTTCGCGAACGGCGAACCGGGCGAACCGGGCGAACCGCCATAGACTTCAATAGGCAGGCGAATTTTAAAACCCACAGGGACTCTTTCTGGCCACAATAGTGATGGAAAAGTTGTTTCAAGGGGACTAACACCTGGACTGTGGCATGCCGGAGGGGGATCCATGGCAAAACTCCCATGGAAAATTACGTAGTTGACGCAGAGTAGGGTTTTAATCCATAAAGGGAATAAATCACCTAACATTCCTAAATTGTTTGGAATAACATGCTTTAAAACATCCAGTGTGTGTATACGATCAGGTATGATGTTGTATCGATCAGGTAGTGTAAGGGTTACGCCCGCTTCACAGTGACAGACCAAACTCCCCGTTTAACGCACTGCAAACAACCGCAAACAGACCAGAACCGACCAAAATGGGACAGGAACTGGGCTTTAACCACTTAAGCCCCGGAAGATTTTACCCCCTTCCTGACCAGGGGGTATTTTGCGATTCGGCACTGCGTGACTTTAACGGACAATTGCACGGTCGTGCGACGCTGTACCTAAACGAATTTAACGTCCTTTTTTTCCCACAAACAGAGCTTTCTTTTGGTGGTATTTGATCACCTGTGCGATTTTTTGATCACGCGCTATAAACAAAAAAAGAGCGTCAATTTTGCAAAAATAACAATATTTTTCACATTTTTTTTATATGAAATTCCCCCCAAAAAAAAAGTAAAAATCAAAATTTTTTAAAATTTTAGGCCAATTTGTTTTATGCTACCTATGTTTGGTAAAAAAAATCGCAAAAAGCGTATTTTGATTGGTTTGCGCAAAAGTAATCGCGTTTACTAACAAAGGGAAAGATTTTTGTCATTTTTGTTGTTTTTTTTTTTAACGCGTAATGGCGGCGATCTGCGATTTTTTTTGCGGTACTGCGACATTGGGGCGGACAGATCGGACCCTTGACTGACATTTGTGACACTTTTGGGGTTACCAGTGACATTTCTACAGTAATCAGTGCTATACATATGCACTGTTACTGTAAAAATACACTGGTTGTGAAGGGGTTAACTTTATTTGGAAGGGAGGGGCTGTGTGTATCCCTAGGGGCGTGCTTTCTACTGTGATTGGCTGTGGGTTGAGCTGTAAGGACACTGATCAACGGATCTACATACTAGATCCGTTTTATCAGTGTCTTTACAGCGAGGAGAATGACAGGCAGCTTGTTTACACAAGCTGCCTGACATTCTCCCTCTCCCCCGCCGATCGCCGAGTGACCGGCGGACATCGGGTCCGCTGGTCACACGCGCGGTGGGGTCCGTGACCACGCGGGAGCGCGCCTCCGGGGGCGCGCGCTCGCTCCCTAGACCCTCACAAGCTAGTGACGTAGCCCTACGTCACTTTGCCTGTGAGGGGCTGACTGCCGACGTAGATCGGCGTTAGGCAGTCGGCAAGTGGTTAAGGGTTAGGGTTAGGTTTAGTGTTAGGGGATAGGTTTAGGGTTACGGTGAGATACTTAGGGTTAGAGTTAGTAACCCTACCCCTACGCCTCTAACCCTAACAGTCTAACCCTAAGCACTAAAAATAACCCTAACCCTAGCCCTAACCCTAACCCTAGCCCTAACCCTAATTCTATTTTTTTTTCTGGTTCTGGACATGCTACAGAGCTGAAACTTCACAGGTACACTTTTTAGACCCCCAGACACTGAATCACACAAAAAAAGTTCTTAAAAATTGTCCTTTTTGATAGAAAGCCAATTATTGGAAAAATTAAAAAAATAATAAAAATAAAACATTTCTTTGTATTTAGCGTCTGGGGGGGTCTAAAAAGTGTACCTGTGAAGTTTCAGCTCTGTAGCATGTCCGGAACCAGAAAAAATTACGAATTAGGGTTAGGGCTAGGGCTAGGGTTAGGGTTAGGGCTAGGGTTAGGGTTAGGGCTAGGGCTAGGGTTAGGGTTATTTTTATGGCTAGGCTTAGAGGGTTAGGGTTAAGGTTAGAGGGTTAGGGTTATGGTTAGAGGGTTAGGGTTAGGTTTAGTGTTAGGGGATAGGGTTAGGGTTACGGTGAGATACTTAGGGTTAGAGTTAGTAGCCCTACCCCTCTAACCCTAACCCTCTAACCCTAAGCACTAAAAATAACCCTAACCTTAGCCCTGACCCTAACCCTAGCCCTAACCCTAACCCTAACCCTAGCCCTAACCCTAATTTTATTTTGTTTCTGGTTCTGGACATTCTACAGAGCTGAAACTTCACAGGTACACTTTTTAGACCCCCAGACACTAAATCGCACAAAAAAAGTTCTTAAAAATTGTGCTTTTTGATAGAGAGCCAATTATTGGAAAAATTAAAAAAAAAAAAAAAAATAAAACATTTCTTTGGATTTAGCATCTGGGGGGTCTAAAAGGTGTACCTGTGAAGTTTCAGCTCTGTAGCATGTCCGGAACCAGAAAAAATTATGAATTAGGGTTAGGGCTAGGGTTAGGGTTAGGGTTAGGGTTAGGGCTAGGGTTAGGGCTAGGGCTAGGGTTAGGGTTATTTTTATGGCTAGGCTTAGAGGGTTAGGGTTAAGGTTAGAGGGTTAGGGTTATGGTTAGAGGGTTAGGGTTAGGTTTAGTGTTAGGGGATAGGGTTAGGGTTACGGTGAGATACTTAGGGTTAGAGTTAGTAACCCTACCCCTACGCCTCTAACCCTAACAGTCTAACCCTAAGCACTAAAAATAACCCTAACCCTAGCCCTAACCCTAACCCTAGCCCTAACCCTAATTCTAATTTTTTTTCTGGTTCTGGACATGCTACAGAGCTGAAACTTCACAGGTACACTTTTTAGACCCCCAGACACTGAATCACACAAAAAAAGTTCTTAACCACTTAAGCCCCGGAAGATTTTACCCCCATTCCGACCAGGGGGTATTTTGCGATTCGGCACTGCGTGAATTTAACGCACAATTGCGCGGTCGTACGACGCTGTACCTAAACGAATTTGACGTCCTTTTTTTCCCACAAACAGAGCTTTCTTTTGGTGGTATTTGATCACCTGTGCGATTTTTTGATCACGCGCTATAAACAAAAAAAGAGCGTCAATTTTGCAAAAATAGCAATATTTTTCACATTTTTTTATATGAAATTCCCCCCAAAAAAAATGTAAAAATCAAAATTTTTAAAAATTTTCGGCCAATTTATTTTATGCTACCTATGTTTGGTAAAAAAAATCGCAAAAAGCGTATTTTGATTGGTTTGCGCAAAAGTTATCGCGTTTACTAACAAAGGGAAAGATTTTTGTCATTTTTGTTGTTTTTTTTTTTAACGCGTAATGGCGGCGATCTGCGATTTTTTTTGCGGTACTGCGACATTGCGGCGGACAGATCGGACCCTTGACTGACATTTTTGACACTTTTGGGGTTACCAGTGACATTTCTACAGTAATCAGTGCTATACATATGCACTGTTACTGTAAAAATACACTGGTAGTGAAGGGGTTAACTTTATTTGGAAGGGAGGGGCTGTGTGTGTCCCTAGGGGCGTGGTTTCTACTGTGATTGGCTGTGGCTCTAGCTGTAAGGACACTGATCAACGGATCTACATACCAGATCCGTTTTATCAGTGTCTTTGCAGCGAGGAGAATGACAGGCAGTTTGTTTACACAAGCTGCCTGACATTCTCCCTCTCCCCCGCCGATCGCCGAGTGACCGGCGGACATCGGGTCCGCTGGTCACACGCGCGGGGGGGTCCGTGACCACGCGGGAGCGGGAGCGCGCCCCGGGGGGCGCGCGCTCGCTCCCTAGACCCTCACAAGCAAGCAACGTAGCCCTACGTTAGTTTGCCTGTGAGGGGCTGACCGCCGACGTAGATAGTCGTGCGGCGGTCGGCAAGTGGTTAAAAATTGTCCTTTTTGATAGAAAGCCAATTATTGGAAAAATTAAAAAAATAATAAAAATAAAACATTTCTTTGTATTTAGCGTCTGGGGGGGGGGGGGGTCTAAAAAGTGTACCTGTGAAGTTTCAGCTCTGTAGCATGTCCGGAACCAGAAAAAATTACGAATTAGGGTTAGGGCTAGGGCTAGGGTTAGGGTTAGGGCTAGGGTTAGGGTTAGGGTTAGGGTTATGGCTAGGCTTAGAGGGTTAGGGTTAAGGTTAGAGGGTTAGGGTTATGGTTAGAGGGTTAGGGTTAGGTTTAGTGTTAGGGGATAGGGTTAGGGTTACGGTGAGATACTTAGGGTTAGAGTTAGTAGCCCTACCCCTACCCCTCTAACCCTAACCCTCTAACCCTAAGCACTAAAAATAACCCTAACCTTAGCCCTGACCCTAACCCTAGCCCTAACCCTAACCCTAACCCTAGCCCTAACCCTAATTTTATTTTTTTCTGGTTCTGGACATTCTACAGAGCTGAAACTTCACAGGTACACTTTTTAGACCCCCAGACACTAAATCGCACAAAAAAAGTTCTTAAAAATTGTCCTTTTTGATAGAGAGCCAATTATTGGAAAAATTTTAAAAAAAATAAAAAATAAAAAATTTCTTTGGATTTAGCGTCTGGGGGGTCTAAAAAGTGTACCTGTGAAGTTTCAGCTCTGTAGCATGTCCGGAACCAGAAAAAATTACGAATTAGGGTTAGGGCTAGGGTTAGGCTTAGGGCTAGGGTTAGGGCTAGGGTTAGGGTTAGGGCTAGGGTTAGGGTTAGGATTAGGGTTAGGATTAGGGTTATTTTTATGGCTAGGCTTAGAGGGTTAGGGTTAAGGTTAGAGGGTCAGGGTTATGGTTAGAGGGTTAGGGTTAGGTTTAGTGTTAGGGGAGAGGGTTAGGGTTACGTTGAGATACTTAGGGTTAGAGTTAGTAACACTACCCCTACCCCTCTAACCCTAAGCACTAAAAATAACCCTAACCTTAGCCCTGACCCTAACCCTAACCCTAGCCCTAACCCTAATTCAAATTTTTTTTCTGGTTCTGGACATGTCACAGAGCTGAAACTTCACAGGTACAGGTTTTTTTTCAATAATTGTCTCTCTATCAAAAATGAAAATTTTTAAGAACTTTTTTTTGTGTGTGATTTAGTGTCTGGGGGGTCTAAAAAGTGTACTTGTGAAGTTTCAGCTCTGTAGCATGTCCAGAACCAGAAAAAAAAGATCATTTTTCAGTAGAGCAGGGATGGTGGGAACCCCTTTTACACCTATATGATCTTTTTTTTCTGGTTCTGGACATGCTACAGAGCTGAAACTTCACAGGTACGCTTTTTAGACCCCCCCAGACACTAATCCAAAAAAAGTCATGCCTGCCACCGTATATATCAGTGGTGGGTGGGCAGTGGCACTGCAGTGGGCACAGTACACTCTGTGGACCTGACAGTCACTGGCACCCAGGCAACTGCAATTATAAAAAATATATATATATTTGTAATTTGCAAGCTGCTGTGCCACCGTATATATCAGTGGTGGGTGGGCAGTGGCACTGCAGTGGGCACAGTACACTCTGTGGACCTGACAGTCACTGGCAGCCCAGTTTTAGGCAGGTGTGAAAAACTTCTGTAAATTAAGAGGGCTTTCAGAAATAGAAGTGCTAATAATTTACTTTTATCAATTAACAAAATGGAAAGAGTAAATGAGCAGAAGGGAACTCAGCAGGTTGGTTGTTCTAAGCATCTTGGAGAACAAACCACAGATCTTCTGTGGATGATGGGTCCCTCAGATCATTCTGTCTCTTTGTATAATCCTAGGCAGACTTGATGATGTTGAGATCAGGGTGCTGTATGTGCTAAACCATCACTTCCAGGACGCCTTGTTCTTCTTTAGGCTGAAGATAGTTCCTAATGAAATTGGCTGTATGTTATGGATTGTTTTCCGGCTGCAGAATAAATTTGGGGCCAATTACATGCCTCCCTGATGGTATGGAATGACGGATAAATATTTGCCCATATTTCTCAGCTTAGAGGACATTGATTGGACAAGGTTGAGGACCGTACACGCATTCTCTGGCAAAGGAAACTGAATGCAACAGATGAAAGACACATCATGCTTTACTTTCCTTCAACATCAGAAGATGTCCAGCAATGCCGGGTGGCACAGTACCTTGCAGTTTAAAAAATATATTTTTTTTCCTCTGTCATAATTGCAGTGAGTGTCAAGTCCACAGATTATTTATTATTATTATTATTGTGACCAGAAAGAGTCCCTATGGGTTTCAAAATTCGCCTGCCTATTGAAGTCTATGGCAGTTCGCCCGGTTCGCCCGTTCGCGAACATTTGCGGAGGCTCGCGTTCGCCGTTCGCGAACGGCAAATTTTAGGTTCACGACATCTCGATAAACTGCAAATCTCATTCCTCTCCTTGCCTCAATCATGTTCCTCTCTTTACCTCAACCACTTCCTATCTTGCCCGCACAGTCACACACTACACGCCGCTGCTGTGTGAGCAAGCTAATTTATAGTGTGGGGCGTTTACTTAGCCCCTGAGCCATGACTGGATAAAGGCAGCCTGCCTTTGTCCACTCATGGCAGAGATAATTTGATAGGCCAAAGGATGGAGGTCAGGGTGCATGCTTTGGCCAATCACATAATTCACTGTAAGCACGCAGTGCATTATGGATACGGGCGCTCAAATTCCCTGTGAAGAAGCACTTTTGTTCATCATTTGACGAACGGGCGAACAGCAAATGTTCGAGCCGAACTAATGTTCGACTCAAACTCGAAGCTCATCCCTAATCAGCAGTGCAGTATGTCTCAGACAGTGTAGTATATATCAGCAGTGCAGTATATATCAGCTCCTGCAGCCAGTTTTCCTTCTGCTCCAGAAGTGTGTGTTTTTTTTTGGTGGCGCACCAGCACTAATTTTATTTTGGGCATAATTGCCTTCCCCCTTATGCATCTCAGGCGCTATTCCTGCTGCCTAAGCAGGGGTTTTCTTTTTTGGTTTTATGATTTTTTTCTGTATTAAAAAAAAAAAAATATATATATATATATTGTGGCAGGGCACATGGATCCGTGGTCGACGGAAGATACGTGTCACCGAGGTTCCTGGCCTCGGTGAGATAAGAGCCGGTAATTCTGTGTCAGCAGCAGCTAGTGCTGTTTGACATTTTTCTATTTTAGTATGGCTGCAAAGCCGAATCCGGGCCGGCTCTTACTGGGAGCAGTTAAGGTATGGGTGGGTGGCTGCTCCCCACGCTCCAGGCCAGGTCTTGCCTGGGGTTTATAAGGCAGACAGCCTAACAGGTGATTGAGATTTGTCTCCAGGCACCAGAAGGCTGTGGAAGTGAGTGTTGAGGCTGGAAAGCTTACAAGCAGATGAGCTGACCCATTGCTGTGTGTGAACAGCACCAAAGAGACACAGGTGAATGGACTTGTTGCTGTGCTTAAACCTGCCTTTAAGACTGTCAGTTTTCCTTTTTGTTGGGTGTGAGTTAACACCAAGAAAGACTGTTACTTTTGTGTTCCTGAAGTGTAAATAAAACACTCCTGATTTACTTTGAAGAACCATCTGTTTTGCCTCTATACTGCACCCGCAAATCCTACCTACCAGAGCAAATCCCCACAATATATATATATATATATATATATATATATATATATATATATATATATATATATATACAAATATACAAAAATAGTCTATAGTGCACCAAGCACAAAAGTAACGCACCCAAGCACAGCAGCTGCCAAAGCAGCCAGTTCCACAAGCTCCTTGTCCACAGCTACTCCTTCTGTAGCCTCACCATCATGCATGGAGGAGTCACCTGAATTATTTGATCATAGTGTCAGTTACATGATGCTGGAGGATGTGCAGCGATTTGATTGCTCCAATGTTGGTTCCCAGGTTGAGGAAGGGAATAACGTGAGCCTAGAGAGGGGGGGTGACAATGACAGACAAGAAACTAGCAGTCATGTTCCCACAGCTGCAGCATACTGCCCAGTTTGCTCAAGTGATGAGGAGGGAGGGGATGATGACGTCACTGACTGTACTTGGGTTTCTGAGAGAAACGAGGATGAAAGGGAGGAGGTAGCACAATTCCAATGAGGCAGGATGTGCTCCAGGGGCTGCCTTAAGGGCAGCCACCCTATTGCATGACACCACAGAGCTCCACAGGTGCAGGGCACTGCTAACTCCCCGCTGGCTTCCAAAAGATCTTTGGTGTAGGCTTTTTTCAACACATGTGCAGTAGCCTGCAGCGTTGCTGTTTGGAATCTCTGTCTGAAGCAGATCAAGCATGGCCAGAACACTAGCCGCTTGGGCACCACATGCTTAACAAGACATATGACGACCTGCCATGCAGTCCATTGGCAACAGCACCCAAAAGAGCCACAAGATAAAAACAAGCATACTTCACCTTGCTCCTCATCTGGGATCTCTACCCCTACTATACCTCATGTCTTCTCAAAAACCTGAACTGAGAGGGATGATGGTATGCACATGCAGCAGAGGGAGATCAATGAGTACCTGTGTGAGTATGGCACAAGGACAGGCTCATTGAAGCTTGGCTTCTTTTCACCATGCCAGTGGCTGCTGAAAAAGGATGCATGCACTGCCCTGTCACCATTTGAGGAGACCTCGACAATGCCGTGCATCAGTGACACTATCTAGTCTTCCTGCTGGAGCACGTGCTTTGTGGAATCATGGACAGGCCACTTGAGGCAGAACAGCGGGAGGAAGAGGAGGACTTCCTTTCCTCACAAGGCCCCCTTTATGCATGTATCATTCCTGTGGGGACACAAAACACACAGGAGGAAGAGGAGGATTGTGGCAGCATGGATGTAGAGGATACCATAAAGCAGCCTTCAAGGGATGGTTTTCATTCCCCAGAAACCCCAGAAGTTGTACGTGGTTGGGGAGAGGTGACTCCTGACAATGTCATTCTTAGTGACCCAGAGGACTCAGAAGCTCATGCCTCCTCAAACTTACGCTGCATGGGCTCCCTGATTCTGCAAAGCCTGTGAAAGAACCAGAGGATTCATGCTATCAAGGAGAGGGATTATTACTGGTTGGCAACCCTTCTTGATCCACATTACAAGGGTAAAGTTGCAGAGCTCATCCTGTCTTCACAGAGGGAGCAGAGGATGAAACATCTTGAGGAGGCCTTGAGTTTGTGTAACACCTTTCCAGACACTGGGAGGTCACCATTTTCTGGACGTGTTTCTGAGGCTTCGTTCAGCCTAAGAAGGAGCAGTGGAGAAGGTGGCCAGCTGACCGATGCCTTTAAACAATTCGTTAGTCCTCAGCGCCCAGGGCTGTTAGGTTTAAGCAACCATTGGCAGTGTCTATATCATATGGTGCAGGATTATCTAGGGGCAAGAGTAAACTTGGAGACCTTTCCAACTGAGCAACCCCCTGGGTTACTGGGTCTTGAGGATAGACCACTGGCCAGAGCTTGCTTAAACACTTTACGTCTGCTCGCGGTAATACTACTGCGACAGAGTGGTTCGTTATCGTCTGACGACGTAGTATTAACGTCGTCAGACACTCCCCCTTCTGGGCGGCGCTTGCGCGCCGCCGGAGGCTCGCTCCCGCTGTTTTCATTCACAGCGGGAGTTGGGCCAGGGGAGGAGCAGCGGCGATCGCCGCTGCTCTGCCCCGATCGCCGCGGATCTAGTGTGGAGATCCGCCCGCCTGTGTGAACACAAGCGGACGGATCTCCATAGTGAGAGGGAGTGACAGATCGGACTGTTCAGCATAGCTGGACATCCGATCTGTCCATGACTCACTCAGTCACCTCCCCCCCTACACGTCAGTAAGCACCAGGCATACATTAACCCCTCCCTCTCCAATAAAATTAACCCCTTTCCTGCCAGTGTCATTTTTACAGTAACAGTGCATATATATAGCACTGATTACTGCAGTAATGTCACTGGTACCCCCAAAAGTGTCAAAAATGTCAGTCAAGGGTACGATCTGTCCGCCGCAATGTCGCAGTCCCACAAAAAAAATCGCAGATCGCCGCCATTACGCGTTAAAAAAAAAAACACCAAAAATGACAGAAATCTTTCCCTTTGTTAGTAAACGCAATAACTTTTGCGCAAACCAATCAAAATACGCTTATTGCGATTTTTTTACCAAACATAGGTAGCAGAAAACAAATTGGCCAAAAATTTTTTAAAAAATTGGTTTTTACATTTTTTTGGGGGGGAATTTCATATAAAAAAATGTTAAAAATATTGTTATTTTTTCAAAATAAACGCTCTTTTTTTGTTTATAGCGCAAAAAGTAAAAATCGCACAGGTGATCAAATACCACCAAAAGAAAGCTCTGTTTGTGGGAAAAAAAGGACGTAAATTTCGTTTGGGTATGGCGTCGCACGACCGCGCAATTGTCAGTTGAAGTCGCACAGCGCCGAATCGCAAAAAGTGGCCTGGACGGAAGACAGCAAAATCCTCCGGTGGTAAAGTGGTTAATATGCAATCGAGCTAATGGCCTGTCCTGCTTCCAATGTGCTTTCCCAACAGACATTCAGTGCTGCTGGAGGTTTTGTGATGGACAAAAGAGTGCGTCTGTCCACAGACTTAGTTGACTAGATGACTTTTATTGAAATGAATCAGTCCTGGATCAACAGTAGCTTTCAAGCCCCTGATGTTGATGTAACTGATTGAATTTGCTAGGGGTCTGCCATCTCTTGAAGACTGCATATGCTGCCTATTCCAATACCTTAATCTTGATTATGCTAGCTTTCAACAATGTTTTTGGTTTAGGGCACCACCAACACGCAAGGCCTAATTTTTCTGCTCTTGTATGACAGGTGCATGCAATTTCAATTTCGTATCTATTTTTTTTTTTTACAGCAGGGCCCGTTCCTGTGCCCAGCAAGAGTAAATGCGAGGGGTTGCGGTGTTTAGGCACCACCAACACTTAAGGCCCAATTTTTCTGCGCCTGTATGACAAGTACATGCAATTTCAATTTTGTATGTCATTTTAACAGCAGGGCTCGTTCCTGTGTCCAGCAAGAGTAACTGTGAGGGGTTGTATTGCTCAGGCACCACCAACACCCAAGGCCCAATTTTTCTGCACCTGTATGACAAGTACATGCGATTTCAATTTTGTATGGAGTTTATTACCGGGAGCCGACAATACATTACAGCCACGAGCAAGTTTAAATGACATTTTTTCCTTTAGAAATGTCAGTATTGCTGCAGTGGGCTACATACATCGCACAAATGCACCACTTTATAGGCACACTAAGGGGACCCCCCAAGCACGATATTTAAAGGAATTTTTAATTTTTATTGTTTCACTTTAAGCATCATTAAAATCACTGCTCCTTTAAAAATTGTTTTAAAAAAAAAAGTTTGCAATACTACATGTCCCCCGGGGCAGTACCCCATACACATTTTTGGGCAATAACTTGCACTTAAGCCTTTAAAATTAGGACTTTTCACTTATTTCATGTTCGAGTCCCATAGACTTCAATGGAGTTTGAATGTTCTAACAAACTTTTCCCCCATTTGTGGTGTTCTGGTGGGGGGGGGGGGGGGGGGTGTTCGGACCATCACTAGTAACAATCCATTATGGTTGAGTTCTCCTGAAAAAAATTGTAAACGGTAGTTTTCTTTTTTTAAGACAAGGATTGTTTGGTGTAGTAGTGATAGACAAAATTAGGCACTGGAAGTAGTAGGGACAATATAGCTAACATATATTACAAAGTATTTACTTGCTAACAGCATCATAAAATTTGCCAAACAATGTTGCAAAAAGTCACATAGTTTGTGATCTTCACTGTATTGTGTACGTTTAACAAAATGTAAACCCAGAGTGCACCAAAACACCTCAAAACCACAAATCCTCACTTGAGAGATGAGGCAGTTGTCAAGGCAAAATAAAAAACTAAAGATAAGGCAGTTGCCAAGGTGAATTAAAAATATAAAGTGCCATGTTTCAGAGATAACAGTCAAACATGTGGCACAATGGCTAGAGAATATGTGAGCAGTTTGATTGGGATATGGATTGCAATGTAAGAGGGAGAAATACGTCACTTTTGTCAAGAAATAACAGAATATGATGTTTTAAAGACATCAGTCATGTAACCTAGAAATAGATGAGACATATATTATTCTCAAATAAAATAAAACTGTTCATTATTTCACTTATGTCACAGTCAATAGCCAGACAGGCAGATGTTATAAGTAACTAAATAAGAGTGCCATTTTCCAGTGGCATTAGCAAGACAAACAGAACAAATTTTTGGAAGTGTGTATTCCCTTTTAGCTAAGATGCAATGTCAGAGGGAAAGAGCACATCAATTTCATCTTGATTAAAAAAATAACAGTATATATTTTGATTAAGTATAACTAAAAACAAAACATTTTTTTTTAGTTTTGGATAGTGTGCAGAGAGATTAGGTTGAATATATTTTTTTTACTGTTATTAACAAATTTCAAAAACAATACAAAAATAATTCTCTTAGATGCATAAAGTATAACAAGCAGAATATCGGACAAAAGGACCCATCAACCCTGAGATACTGATATAAAGTCAGTAGCAAAATCCGTAGAATGGACCTTAAAGTTTATATAACCAGTGCAATAGTAAATTACTTGCAATAACCGGTGTGTAATAATACGCATGGAGAGAAGAGACAAAAGATATGAAGATATAAAAAAAGAAAAGAAAAGAGAACGCAGAAACAGAAGAGAAAATGCAGTAGAAAAAGTGAGTTTAAGAGATAGTAGTAGTAGTGGATGTGAGTTCCTTTGGCCTCCTATTGATTAAGCTTGTTACTTAATTTCTCCGAAAAGGGTACCATAGGGTGGTAAATTGGTGGTAAATTGTTCCTATTTATCAAGCTCCCTAGCCTGTAGGTCCTCCATAAGCATAATGTCATTGATTTCATTCACCCAAGATGAAAGAGATGGAATTGATGCGTTCTTCCAATGTCTGTGTAGCTGTGGAGAGAGGAAAAATCTGAGTAAGCTAGCTTTTTGGGATTTAATAGTACCTGGGAGAATAGATAATAAAGCTATAGAGGGGGAGAGAGAGAGGGGCTCATCATAGAGCTCTGTATATACCTGAAAGATCTGAGACCAAAAAGGGTGAAGAACAGTCCCACCAGATGTGTAGGTACGTTCCTCTTTCAGAATGACAGCGCCAGTATATATCATTAGAGGTGGGAAAGATCCGATGAATAGTCACAGGATCAGGGAACCATCTGGATAACAACTCATAATTCTTCTCCTGAGTGTAAACCGATATAGAGGATTTATGAGTAAAGAGAAAAGCGGTATGCCAATCTGCGGCGGAGACCTCGAACCCCAACTCCCTAGACCATTTTTTTGTGAACACGGGAAGTGTGTCATGGGTATGGGTTAAAATAGATTTATAAATCGCTGATAGAGTGTGGTGGGGTACCTCTGGAAGAAGACACAGACAGCCAAACTCCAACAGGGGCCTATGCGTTTGACCTGAGGTGAATAGCGTTTTACAGTAGGTTAATAGTTGAAATTTTGTTAGCCAGTTAATCAAATGAGATGTTGCTTCAGAGGAGTTTGCAAAGGTCCCATGAGTGGTGTCTAGTAGCAGGTTATGGGCCAAGATGTTTTGTCATATGTACCGAAAGCCATTACCTGTATACCGTCCGGGAGAGCTGGATTGTCGAAGAGGAGTCAAGGGGCTTGGATCAGAGGAAAGTGAGTAACTTCCCTTCCGACGATACCAGACCTGGAGTGCAGTTCTCGTTAATGGATACATTGTAGTAATAGAGTTATATGAGGAATCATAGCCCCAGAGTAGGGCATGGAGGTCTAAGAGACATATCTTGTCCTACCAAAGTAGAGGGTTTATGTAACAGGCGAGAGAACCAATCCAACAATCAATATACTATAGTGGAGGCGTAGTAGATTTTGAAGTCTGGAAGGCCTATCGCACCATCTGATTTGGGATAACAAAGAAGTTTGTATTTTAGTCTAGGGTAGCCTCCACGCCAAATAAACCTAATCACAAGGTAATGGAGAGTGCGAAAAAAAAAAAAAAAGAAGGAAGCACAATCTGAAGAGCTTGAAATAGGTATAATAGTTTTGGGAGTAAATCCTTTTTTAGTGAATTAATACGACCAAACCAAGAGGCTTGAATATCCTGCCAGGACTCGATCAACCGCCTTATTTTGATGAGTAGTGGGCTATAATTGAGGGCGTATATGTCTGCGATATGTGTCGGGATAACAGTTCCTAGGTATGTGATTGCTTTGGGTTGCCAGCAAAATGGGAAGTTTGATTTAAAGGCAGAGAGCGTGTCTTGGGTTAGGGAAATGTTTCAATCTTCCATTTTGGTGAGGTTTAGCTGCTAGTTGCTAAATGCTCCGAATTTTGGAATTTCGGCCAAAATAGAAGGAACACTAATATGTGACTGAGTGACATACAAAAGAAGATCGTCCGTGTAAAGGGATAATTTACAATGTGCTGAAGGGGTGTGTATACCATGGGTGGAGGAATTGGAGTGTATGGCTTGTGCAAGGTGCTCTATAACAATTGCAAATAATAAAGGTGATAAGGGACAACCATGTCGGGTACCGTTTGAGATTGAAAAGGTTTTAGATTGAATCCTATTTACTCTCACCGAGGCCGAGGGGTTAGAATATAAGGACATAATACGGGAGAGCATCCTAGAGCCCAACCCTATTCGAAGAAGTGCCTGGCGAAGGAAGAACCAATTGACCCTATTGAAGGCCTTCTCTGCATCGCATGAGAAGAGACCGGCCAGAATGTTGTTATGTTGGGCAAAGGCTAAAGGATGGATTGTTTTGGTGGTGTTGTCCCTAGCATCTTGTCCAGGGACAAAACCCACCTGGTCCCTATAAATAATCGCCAGAAGTAAAGTAGATAAACGGTTTGCTATAATCTTGGAGAAGAGTTTCAGGTCTACATTTAGTAAGGAGATTGGTTTATAATTGCTACAGATTGATGGGTCCTTTCCTGGCTTAGGGATTACTGCAATTAGAGCTTGTAGAAGCAAGGAAGAGGGCAGATGCGAATCGTCAATGGACTCATATGCTTTGGTCAGTATAGGTGTTAGCAGGGGTGCAAAAGTTTTGGAGAAGTGAGGGGGGAATCCATCAGGGCCCGGGCTCTTACCATTTTTGAGACCTTTAATTACCTGAAGGAACTCTATGTCTGATAATAGGGAGTCCAGCTCCTCTGCAGCAGAAGCCGGAATAGTAGGAATGGCAGTATCCAGAAAATAGGATAGCACATCTGGATTGACTGAGTGGGAGGAAGAGTCTGTAGGTAGAGGTAAATTGGATAGGGAAGAATAGTATTGCCAAAATGATTACGCTATCTCTGTATTTGTATGTTTTTTTTGTGTTTGAGAAGGAGTAGATATAAGGGACCATTGATCGGCATTGTCTTGGGTGTAAAACACGAGCCAGGTGTTTCCTGCATTTGTTGGCCTGAGAGTAATGAATATATTGTCCCTTGTCACTGGCTATCAGAGGGTGGTCAGCGAATAAAACTTAGAAGATCACGGCGAGCATTAGACATCTCAACTAGAGACAGAGGGTCAAAGGTGCGCTTGTGAGTAGCTTCTAAGGAGGAGATTTGAGTCAGAAGGCATTTAATGTCCATCGATTGTTCTTTCTTGAGACGGGACCCATGTTGGATAAACACACCCCTAAGCACACATTTTAAAGCCTCCCATTTAGTCAGGGGATGAGTTTGGTCTTGAGCGTTATTACTGACAAAATCTTGGATGGCTTGTGAAATGGCTTGAGAGCAGACGGGATCAACAAAAAGATTGTCATTAAGATGCCAGGAGTATTCCTGCCCATGTGAAGGTATGTGGCCTAGAGTCAAGTGCACCAGGGCATGATCCGACCAAAGTCTCAGACCAATAGAAGGGGAAGGACTTAAGTCTGAGAGAGTTTAGGAGATCAGTAAATAGTCAATCTACACCTCCTCTCTGGGTCAGTTGATAGCCTCCCACGGCTTCCAATACCATCTCTACGCTGACGATACCCAAATCTATTTATCCACCCCTCAGCTCTCTCCCATCAGTCTCCTCACGTATCACTAATTTACTATCAGATATATCGGTCTGGATGTCTCACCACTTCCTCAAACTCAATCCATCCAAAACCGAGCTTATAATTTTTCCTCCACCCCATGCCCCTTCCCCTGATTTCTCTGTCAATATTGATGGCATTACTATCAGCCCATTCCCGCATGCCAAGGTCTTAGGTGTTGTCCTGGACTCTGAACTCTCCTTCAAACCCCACATCCAATCGCTGTCCAAATCTTGCCGCCTTAGCCTCCGCAACATCTCCAAAATACGCCCCTTTCTAACCAAAGACACAACAAAGCTCTTAGTTCACTCACTGTTCATTTCGCGCCTCAACTACTGCAATTCCCTTCTCATTGGCATACCTCTACACAGGCTATCCCCCCCTTCAATCCATCATGAATGCTGCCGCCAGACTCATCCACCTTACCAATCGCTCAGTGTCAGCTGCTCCTCTCTTTCAAGCCCTCCACTGGCTTCCGCTCACCCAACAAATTAAATTCAAAATACTTACAACATCTTACAAAGCAATCCACTGTTTAGCCCCTAGCTACATCACTAGCCTAGTCTCAAAATACCAACCTAATCGCTCTCTTCATTCCTCTCAGAACCTCCTGCTCTCTAGCTCCCTCATCACCTCCTCCCATGCTCGCCTCCAGGACTTTTCCAGAGCCTCTCCAATCCTATGGAACTCCTTACCCTTATCTGTACAATTATCTCCTACTCTATTAGCTTTTAGGCGATCTCTGAAAACCCTCCTTTTCAGAGAAGCCTATCCTACCCACATTTAACAAATATACCTCCATTTTCTCCATCAGCCCATCCCCCAAGGTTATTGCCTTTTGTTTCACTTGATCCTCCCTTCTATATTATAAGCTCTAACCAGCAGGGCCCTCTAGTTCCTCCTGTTTTGAATTGTATTGTAACTGTATTGTCTTCCCTCACATTGTAAAGCGCTGCGCAAACTGTTGGCGCTATATAAATCCTGTATAATAATAATAATAATAGTCAATCCGACTATAAGATGAATGAGCAGGAGAGAAGTAAGTATAGTCTGTCAGAGGGGTGTAACACCCTCCACACATCTGCCAGCGACATTTTGGTGAGGAGGGAGTGAATGTTGGTTAAGGAAGCAGGTGTTATAGATGACTTACCTGAAGAGGAGTCAAGTCACGGAATCAGTAGAGTTTTGAGGTCCCCTCCGAAGATTACATTAGTGGTACCAAAGGCTTCTAGGCGAGATATCACAGAGGAGAGAAAGTGTAGCTGATCCTGATTGTGAGAGTACAAATTGGAGACAATAAATATTGTTTGCATGTATTTCAATTTCATTAATATAAAATGACCCAGAGGATCTATGAAAGAGTCCAGCACTTCTGGTGCAAATGAGTGATGGAATGCTATAGAAACCGCATTAGATTTGGCAGAGGGGTTGGTACTATAGAACCATGTGGGATAGTGTTTGCTACAAAATCAGGGGAGTTTGTCAGAATGAAAATTAGTTTCCTGTAATAAGAGTATTTGGGTATGGGCCCTATGAAAATGATAAAAAAAATTTGCTTCTGTTTTTCAGGGGTGTTAAATCCTCTGCATTTGAAAGAGGAGGTTTTTAAAGAAACTGGGGGAGCCATTGTATGTGTATGGGGGGATTAAGGAAGGCAGACAATATCAAGGAGCTCACATCCACATAAAAGTACCAGAGGGGCCAAAATAAGGCTGGAAAGAAAGAGTAAAGAGTGGAGATAAGGGAAAGATAGAGAAGGAGCAATTAGCTCTATTGAGAGTGCTAGTTAGGTCCCAGACCACAAAGTAAATATGAATGGTAAGGCAGAGAGAAAATCTCAGGAATTGTGGGCTGCGAACCAACCAAGACAGAATTTAAATGTTAAACAGGTAAATGAGAGAGCAGTGCCCTCTAGTGGTAAACAGTAGAAACAAAAAATACAGCCATGGGCAAAAGGGCCATGCAGAAGACACTATATTGTACATTGAAACCAGAGCCACTATGGGCACTAAAAACCCTAATGCGAGGATCGTGGGGAATGCACAGAGTGGCTCACATGTAATTAACACAACAAACTAAAGACTATAGTAAACCGTAAACAGCTGTATTACGGTATAGGTCATTGAAAACATTATTATAACGGATAATAGGAGGCTCAAAACCAGCATGTAACAATTACACCCTAAAAAGGGGGTAAAAGGGAGGGGGGGGGGGATCAGCGAGGAACAAGGCATTAACCATGAAAATTAGCAATATATAGGGCATTCATAACTATAGGAGGCAATAGGCCATTAGAATAAAATAACTGGTAATCTGGGCTGGAAAACAGGTGTAATTTAAATGTTGATCCTGCAAGAGATTTGGAGGCATTGGATCTGGAGCGCTTCTTCTTCAATCGTGGTTGCCAACCTTTAGACAAAGGTAGGCCTGGGGTGACTTCAGGGGCCAATCTGGTATAGGGATTGGCGGTAGTTCAAAGGTCCCGAGGAATGTGGGTAGATCTCCAGGGGTACAGAAAACTGCTGATTTGCCATCGTAGGATTTTGAGAGTTGAAATTCCATGCCATGATATTTAATGTGTTTTGCTTGAAGTGCACTGGTGAGAGCATTGGTGAGAGGTTTCAGAGCCCGACACATGTCTAAGGTCTGCTTAGAAGGATCAGAGAGCAACAGGACCGGAGTCTCATTAAAAAGGATAGCGAGCAGCTTGCATGATTTCTGCTTTGACCTTATAGAAGTGGACTCTGCATATAACATCTCTGGGGAACGCAGGATTCGGGTTTCTTGGACCCAGAGCTCTATGGGTACATGAGTAGAGTGAATAACTGCGCTAACCTCTGGTAAGTGGGGGTTGTGTGGCCCCACTGTTAAATCTGCTTCAATATATATTTTACCGTATGGATAAGATTAAACTCCTATCCATATAACACCCATAAAGTGCATATAGTGCTCAAATATATTATATGTGCATTTTAACCGAACCGACTGACACCATAAATACTATAAGAACTGATGTAAAATACTAATGTAACCATCAGTCTATTCTATAAATATTGACCATAAAATTCATACTATATATAAAACCCTATGCCAATAAATTAAATTCCATGCAAAGATAGTTTCAAAAAATAAGGCTCAATGGTTTACAAAAAGTTCATAATACTGTGCTGAAAAAGAAGAAAGTGCAGTAGTGCAGAAAGTCCTTTCAGTGCAATGCCGTGCTGAAGTAGTAGTGGTGTGACCCTCCACTGATCACCTCGAGTGCCGAATGGTAAGATGGCTCACTTACCAGATGTCGTGGATTCCTGTTGGCATACAATCTAGTTCCAAGGGAGCATCTTTAGGTTTTTGTAAAAGCTGATTAAAGATCGTTGTCACAGCAACTGCCAGATCTTTATTTTCAACTGTTTCAGGTAATCCACGAATGCAGATGTTGTTCCACCTGTTTCTATTCTCTGGTTAATTATGGAGATAAAAGAGTCGCTGAATTTGTACAGTATGCTCCTAGAGAACAATCTCACAGTTGTTTAACTTTGTGACTGTTTCCTTCATAGTGTGTTCAGTGTCCTCTAGCCTGCCAGCCACATCCTTGGGGAGATCAGACATCTCCTGTTTGTAAGAAAGCGCCAGCCTTTTAACAAAGGCTTCAAAATGGTAGCGGGTCAGGAGGGCCTTGGTATAAGCCTTCATGTCCCACTCTTCCCCTGAGTGTTTTGAGGCAGGAGAGGGACAGTCAGAGCCACGGTCTAACTCCTGTAGAGATCTGGTGCGGTGCCTTGTCCTCACCTGAGAGGCCACATGCTGTCCGCCATCTTGGAAGCTGGGATGCTGTACTAAGCTGACCCGGATCGGGTGAAGAACTGGCCAATTTCTCCTTACTTCTGAGAGCCGAATGGTTGCTGGAGCCGCTCCTCCCCATGTCAGGTTGGTGTGGTGAGTATATAGGCACTGGGAGCCACGATAAAGCGTGGGGTGTGCGGGAGCCAAAGAGACTAGCGTCCTACTCCTCCATGTGCTTGGCCATGCCACGAGTGCAGAGGGATTATAATGCTTGTATGTTTTTATTTCTGTCTGTGCCCCCTTTAAGGAGATTCACCCTCTCTCTTTTTCCTGCTTACCATTATCATTGAAAGTGAAAGTAAACGAGAATCCCAAATTTTGGGTTGTCCCCAGAAAAGTAATAGAGGGGAAATCTTCCAATAGGGACACTAGTTCTGGTAACCTGGAAGTCCCCAAACTTCTGAAGACCTCAAGCCAATGAGGAAACGCATAAAGTTGGAACACAAACGGTGAGGTCACAGGTTGTAGGTGGAACGTAAGCCGGGAATCTGGCCCCTTGCATGGCTCTCATACTAGGGAGGGAAGCCACACAGGAGGTTTTTGTCCACTGCTGACCTAGCATTTTTTTATTTATTTATTTGTTTGCCCTAAGTATAGTCCGTGTGATGGGCTTTCAATAAAGGCCATACGTGTTTACACTATGTGGAGTCCGCTCTCCGTTCCTTTTTTCCTTCATGAACTACCTCATCTGGAGTATCTGAATCGGCAGGGAGGGGGATTGCAGGATTGATCAGAGCATATACCTTAGGTAAAGGGACCATACCAAGCCTTTTTAATCCTATTGCTGTACGGCAAGGAGAATCAACAGCATCTTGTGAGTGGGAATTTTGCATATATTCTGTTCACATGGGGTGCTGTTTCCTCTTGGTGTGAGTGCTTAATATTGGGAAGAATTTTCATTTTGGAAGAAATACGGAGCCTTTATTTTTGGAACACATGGAGTATATTGTGCTGCACCTATCCGGTTTGTTTTTCCCCACTGGACACTTATGCACACTGTTCTTATTATGAATTGTATTCAGTATTTTTTTGGCACATGTCACTTTGTTTCTTAATTGAGGTCTATGGTACTATTGAAATTGCACATAAACTGTATTCATGTTATATTTGGAGCACATTTTATATATTAAGACGTTTGAATATTGTATATTCGCATATTATCATCACTCTTTTTCACTATTAAAGCAAGCGCTGGTGTCAGCATGGATTAATTCATCCAAGCTGCTCGTCTACTTTTTTAATTTGCAGGGATTTCCTCTCACTTCCTGTTTAGCAATGGGATAGGACGTGAAGAGAAATATTTGCAATGGGACACAGATGACAAAATAAAGTCTGACAGGGATCAGAACCATCCCTTGCTCTATCCAAAATGAAATTTTTTTTTGCCCATAGTTCTACTTTAAGTCATTATGATAGCTATTTCAGAGTGAGAGATCAGGCAGATTTCATGTCCACAAAATAAATGGTTGCCTATGATTGTCTATTTCCTAGGATTGAAGGCTGAAAAATTGTACAGTTTTGCAGAACACATTTTAAGCCTTTCTTAGATGGGCTCTGTTTTCACCTGGCGATTCAGCCAGTAATACACCTCCTGTATTAGTGTGTCTCCACTCTGGATAAAGAAGCGTAGGGTCACCTTTGGACAGCAGCATCGTTAATCTGGGAAGAAAAGAAGCGTTAGATGCACTAGCAGATGTACTAAATTGTAGCAGATTTACTAATAAATTGAAGCCAAACATTAGCAGTTATACAAATAAATTTGGAAGATAGGGGTTTTACATAAATAAATAAAACCTTATCATTGTAAGCACCCTATCATTGATAAATGGTTTGTCCCATCCCTCTAACTGCTATGCAAAAGAGCTTGTTCTTTTGAAAAACAACAGACTTACTGGCTCTATAACCATGTGAAATAAGGGAATAAGGAATAAGGGAAAAAAGCCTAAAAAAATGAATGCATCCATCTCATCTAAGAATTGGTAAGCTGCAATATAACAAATTTCTGATTTTGGATTTAATACCACTTCAAGCCTGTATGTTCTGAGTAAGTGAGCTGGAACATTGTCTAAGGATGTGCCCCTTAAACATTGGCTTCAGTTTGTCCTTTGCTATAACCTAATTTAGAGTGCTTCTTTGACATTGGGTGTTAGCTGACAATCTTAATATATGGCAACACAGAGGAATTTGTTGTATTAACATGACCGGAAGGATTTACCCCCTTAATGACCAGGCCATTTTTTGCAATTTGGCACTGTGTGACCTTAACTGACAATTGCACGGTCATGCAATGCTGTACCCAAACAAACTTTATGTCCTTTTTCCCCACAAATAGGGCTTTCTTTTGGTGGTATTTGATCGCCTCTGCGGGTTTTATTTTTTGCGATATAAACAAAAAAAGATCGAAAATTTTGGGAAAAAAATTACATTTTCTACTTTTCTTGTAAAAAATATCCAATAAACTAAATTTTTGTCATGCATTTAGGCCAAAATGTATTTAGCTACATGTCTTTGATAAAAAAAAGTCTCAATAAGCGTGTACTTAACCACTTGCCGACCAGTCACGTTGACTGTACTGCGGCAAAGTGGCTTGATTTCGTCCAGTGACGTAGACCTATGTCGCTGGACTCCACCCCTTCTGGGCGGCGCTGGAGGCTCGTTCCCGCTGTGTTCAGTCACAGCGGGAGTCGGGCCAGGGGAGGAGCAGCGGCGATCGTCAGGGGAATCGAGTCTGGAGATCCGCCCGCTTGTGTAAACAAAGCGGGCGGATCTCCTAAGTGACAGATTGCAGGGTTCAGCATAGCTTAACATGCGATCTGTCCCTGTGTCACTCAGTCACCTCCCCCCACACACGTTAGTAAGCACCAGGCATATATTAACCCCTCACTCTCCAATAAAATTAACCCCTTCCCTGCCAGTGTCATTTTTACAGTAACAGTGCATATTTATAGCACTGATTACTGTAGTAATGTCACTGGTACCCCCAAAAGTGTCAAAAATGTCAGTCAAGGGTCCAATCTGTGCGCCGCAATGTCGCAGTCCCGCAAAAAAAATCGCAGATCGCCGTCATTACTCATTAAAAAAAAAAACACCAAAAATTACAGAAATCTTTCCCTTAGTTAGTAAACGCAATAACGTTTGCGCAAACCAATCAAAATACGCTTATTGTGATTTTTTTACCAAACATAGGTAGCAGAAAACAAATTGGCCAAAAACTTAAAAAAATTTTGATTTTTACATTTTTTGGGGGGGGGGGGGGGGGGATTTCATATAAAAAAATGTGAAAAATATTGTTATTTTTTCAAAATGTATGCTCTTTTTTTGTTTATAGCGCAAAAAGTAAAAATCGCACAGGTGATCAAATACCACCAAAAGAAAGCTCTATTTGTGAAAAAAAGGACGTACATTTCGTTTGGGTATGGCATCGCACGACCGCACAATTTTCAGTTAAAGTCGCACAGTGCCGAATTGCAAAAAGTGGCCTGGACGTAAGACAGCAAAATCCTCCGCTGGTAAAGTGGTTATTAGTTTGCGCAAAACTATGGTGTATATTTAGTGGAATTTACGCAGCTTTTACTTTCTGACTGCCTATCTCATTTCTTGAAGTGCTAAAATGGCAGGGCAGTACAACCCCCCAGATTGACCCCTTTTTGAAAAGTAGATACCCTAAGCTGAGAGGCATGTTGAGTCCATGAAATATTTTATATTTTGCCACAAGTTTTGGAAAAAAATTACAATTTTTTTTTTACACAAAGTTGTCACTTAAATTATATTTTGCTCACACATTCCATGGGTATATATGAAATGACACCCCAAAATACATTCTGCTGATTCTCCTGAAAAAAAATTCCTTTACTTTCTTCATTTTCTAAAACAAATGAGAGCTGTAAAATGCTCACCATGCCTCTTAGCAAATACCTTGGGTTGTCTACTTTCGGAAAAGGGGTCATTTGGGGGGGAGTTTTGTGCTATCTTGGTATTTCATGGCCTCTGAAACTGTGATAAGTAGTGAGGAGTGAAATCAGCAATTTATGCCCTTAGAAAGCCTGAAGGCAGTGACTGGTTCAGGGGTCCTGTACACGACTAGACTGCCAAAAAGTCTCACACATGTGATATCCCCGTACTCAGGAGAAGTAGAAGAATATATTTTGGGGTGTCACTTCACATATAGCCATGGCATGTTTGAGCAATATATCATTAAATGACAACTTTGTATAAAACAAAAAAAAATCGTTGACATTTTCCTGATAATCGTGACAAAATATAAAATATTCCATAAACTCAAAATGCCTCTCAGAAAATAGCTTGGAGTGTCTACTTTCCAAAATTTTTTTTTTTTTTTTGGGGGGCGGGTGTTGTGCTATCTTGACATTTCAGGGCCTCCGAGACTGTGATAGGTAGTGAGGAAGTACAATAGGCAGTTCATGCCCTTAGAAAACCTGAAGGCAGTAATTGGTTTTCGGGGTCCCGATCACAGCCAGGCTCCCAAAAAGTCTCACAAATGGGGTGTCCTTGTACTCAGGAGAAGCAGCTAAATGTATTTTGGGGTGTCATTACACATATACCCGTGGCATGTGTAAGCCATATATATTTTAGTGACAACTTTGTGTAAAAAAAAATTTCATTTTCCAAAACTTGTGGCAAAATATAAAATATTCCATGGACTTAACATGCCTCTCAGCAAATAGATTGGGGTGTCTACTTTCTAAAAAGGGGTCATTTTGGGGGTGTTTGAACTGTCCTGGCATTTTATACACAATATTAGAAGCCTATGCCACACATCATCCACTCTTCTAACCACTTGAAGACCAAGCCTTTTCTGACACTTTTTGTTTACATGAAACAATGATCTTTTTTTACTAGAAAATTACTTTGAACCCCCAAACATCATATATTTTTTTAGAGCAGATTCCCTACAGAACAAAATGGTGGGCGTTGCAATTTTTTTTGTCATACGGTATTTGCACATCCACCCACTTATAATGATGGGTATACATGCAATGTTCCTATTTTTCCTTCAGCCCATGGACTGAAGGAAAAAAAAAGAACGTAGAAGATTCCTCCATTTTCATCAATCAATGTGGATTAGGAAATCTCTGCCATTAAAGGGTTAAAAAAATATGATGAAGCATAGGGGAGAGCCGCCCTCTGTGTCCACCCCATCCCCTATGCTTCGCCATATATGCTCTTTTTTTAACTGCGGTGGTGAAATCACCTCCTACAGCGCTACAATCATTGATTATGTATCTGATGAGAGCAACCGCTGCTGCTGCTGTCAGAATAAATGAATAAGTGCTGCAGCTGCTGAGCGTACCTGCAAAGTAAACAATGGTTAACAATAAAACACAGTAACAATAAAACATTACAGTATAACAGTAAATTATAAAGTACAGTAAAAGTAGAAAGAGTAGAAAAGTAGAGTAAGAACAGAAAATTAACTCAATAAAAAGAGAACTGTTTTTGGCTTTTTTATGCGATAGCCAACATCTTTCGAGACCCTTTGTAAAAAAGTGTGCCCTAGACTACGCAGTGCTGTACCCTATACTAATACTCTACTAGCGTGTGGTAGCGACAGAAACAGTCCCCGATGCAGAGACCAGGTTGGCCAGGACAGGAGGGACAAAAATAGTGGGTGCCATGCCTAAATCCACATTTTCTGCAGACACAACATCTTCTTTGGGGTGCTCTTTTGGTAGGGGTACTAGAGAGAACATCCGTAAAATTCCTCTCATGCAGCCGGCTCACTGCATCTGGATTGTGAATTTGGGCCACAGCACCTCCAGGATACAGAAAAGCTGTGATGATCTTTTCCTAGAATTTTAGGAAGGATCCGCTTCTTCCCAAATCTTTATATAGCACATAAGCATTCAGCAGAGCCAATTGAAATAAGTATACAGACAATTTTTGTACCAGCGTCTGGCCTTCCGGCCACTAAGTAAGGCACCATCATATGGTCGTTGAAGTCCACCCCTCCCATGTTAAGGTTGTATTCGTGGATACAGAGAGGCTTCCCAACAACACCAGTCATCGTTGCAATTTGGACTGTTGTATCTGCTTGAATGGAGGACAGAACGAAAACATCCCATGTCTCCCTCCACTTCACTGCAAGCAATTTATCAGACTTCAAGCAGGCTCTCTCCCCCCGTCTAAGTTGGCGATCTACAAGCTGTTGGGGGAAGCCCCGGCCACATGGGCCAATTCCAAAATCAAAAAGGTGTCTAAAAAGTGGCACGTTTTTACAGAAGATGTCCAAGTATAAATGGTACCCCTTTCTGAATAAGGGTAAAAAACAAGTCCCAAACAATCTTGCCCTGCCACTGCTCCCCATGTAGTCTGGGCAGTTGGGGGCTCCACGTTGCTATATTTTCCCTTGTAAACCCGGAAACTACATATATAGCCTGTTGCCCTGTCACAGAATTTATACATCTTGACCCCATATCTGGCACTCTTGCTGGGGAGAAACTGTTTGAAAGCAAGGCAGCCAGAAATTTTAATCAGGGACTCATCAACGCAGACAGCTTGTTAGGGCGTATACAAGGCTGAAAATTTCTGGTTGAAGTGGTTTACGAGGGTTCAAAATTTGTGGAGCAGGTCATATCCAGGGTCACCCCGAGGATGACAGAGTTAATTGTCAATGAAGTGCATAACCTGCAAGATTTGCTCATTTTAAATTCAGAAACCGTGATACGTTTCCATGCAAATTCTCTGGCAAGGGTCAAATTTGGATTTCCCAGCGATGACTTGATTGGCATATTAATTGCTTTGGTCCACAATAGATCTGTAAAGATCTTCCATGAAAAACAGCTCATAAAAATCTAGGAAAGCAAAATTGTCTGTTTCCACCTGAATTCCAGGTTGGCCAGTAAATGGGGGAAGTACGGGCGCTGCAGAAGTGGTGGGCTCCCAATCAGGATTTGCAAGCGAATCCACAAGGACACTATGGACTCTACGGACCTGTCTTCGAATTATTGGTGGCTGTGGGACACTACTTGTACTAGCCACCGCACCAGGTTGAACTGCACTTATGGGACTCGTCACCTCACCAAATGTTACTGCAGTGCTGGTTTGACTATGACCAGGATGTACTAGACCGCTGGTGCTTGCCAGTTCACCATAAGGTTGAGCGGCACTAGTACCGACACTCTACTGCATACAAGCACCTCAGCAACAGAAGAACGGGGTTGGGTACATCTGATCTTAGCAGGGACCACTACTCCATCATTAGAGCTATCTGTCAGGGTGCCACTGCTGTCTACAGGTTTGAATACTGAGCATGATTCTGACAGTGAGGCTTACCCATCGCTCTCATCTGTCATGCTCAGCATCATGTAGGCCTCTTCATCAGAGTACCTCTGTTTGGAAATTTTGGCCAATAAATTTATAGGTACCTAGTGTGACTCACAGGTTAAAAAAGCACTCAGTTGTCAAGGACTGTTTGAACCGCTACCAAAAAATGTAACTGCTAGTGCTAGCAGAGATCAGGCCTGACTATGCTAACGCTGTGGTTTAGTGTGCTGTGTATTGAAAGTGACAGTAATCTGCTGATTCTGCACTTCTTGGGGGGGGGGGTGGAGGGGCTGAACGCAGGTGCTGGCAGGCTAATGCTGCATTTGGGAACACTAAACTATTTGGTGCGCTAGTATAGTTCTGGTCAGATCAAAGATATTGATCCGTTCAGACACTATACTAGTAATGGAGGTGTTTTGTGTGTGTGTGTGTCACTGGCAATCAAAGGGTTCAAATGTATTACTAAATATGTGGCGGGCAGTCTGATGCTGTCCTGAATTTATGCTAACTAACTGATGTCACCTGTGACACTAATACAGTGATCAGAAAAAAGATTTGTACACTATACAGGGCAATGAAGAGGTTAACTAAGGGTGATCAGGGGGTTAAATCTTTATTAGATGATATATAGTGGGTACCCTAAACCTATATGTGACTGCCTATGACTACCACTAACTGCATCTCAAACTAACTGAAGTTACAACTGACACTAATACAGTGATCAGTAAATTGTCGGTATACTGTAATTAGTGTACACTGTGACAGGGAGTGAAAGGGTTAATGGGGGTGATCAGGGGGTTAAAAGTTTATTGGAGGATATATGATGGGCACCCTAAACCTATAATAGACTACCACTAACTGCCTCTCACACTATCTGAAGACACAAGTGATACTAATACAGTGATCAGTAAATTTTATCTGTACTGTATATAGTGTACACGGTGACATGGAGTGAAGGGTTTAATTAGGGGGTGATCAGGGGGTTAAATGTGTGCCTATGTGTAATGGTGTCAGTGTAGTGCTTTTGTACTCACAGTTGATGCTCTCTCCTCTCACGCAGGAAACCAAAAAGGACTCCAGGAGAGGAGATTACATCATATCCTGTGCCTGTGTTTACATTTCACAGGCACAGAACGTTCTGCTATTGTTCAGAACAGATCAACAGGTCCAGGCCAAAAATCATTGGCCTGGACCTGATGACTGATCAGTTCTGAACTGAATAAGAACATCGTAGGGACAGCGGGGCTACGCGAGCGCCCCCCCCCCCCAGCCCCGCGTGCGACCTGCCAGACAAGTACGGGGGGGGTGTCACAACCTTTTTTTTTGCTAGTGTAAGAATTTTTATTATTATCAAAGTGGGGAGGATTGGAGCTGACAGGCTGATCTTTTCACAGGCCTACTAAGGACAAGTGAGTTGTGCTCTTATGCTGTAATAGATAATCTGTTCAGTTGACATTCTTTTTTTGGGTTTACAGCCACTTTAATACAACCATTCTTAAATCTGCATACATGGTTCTCTTCCAGTGGTATTGGGTCCCATCCCATAAAGCCCATGCCAACCCAAACTATGATGACAGATGTTTTAGGGGTCTGTGGTTAACATGGGGAGGTACTTCATATTTAGTGGTTATGTCCCAAACTAGCCTAATTTTGATCTATAATTTTAATTTTCGGACTGCTTCAAACATTGTCCTATCCCTATCCCTATCAACAGAAATCTATTTTTGGCTATCAGACAGACAATAGCCAAAGCCTGGAAGCAGTCCCCTGTCTCAATTTAAGGTCAAAGATTGTCTGAAACCAACGTTAATCAATAAAAGATGCTTGTCTAGCATCCTGAAGAATTCACAACCTAAATTCCTAAATATATGGGAACCATGGCTTAACTATGTCCTATCTTTCCTGAATTATCTTGCCTGACCTATTTTTAGCTTTCACTTTCAGTGAGCACTCAGGTCAATGGGAACTTCTCCAATCTCTCTCTCTTCCCCCCTCTAATCTCTTTTCTACCCCTCTCCTCTTTTCTCTCCCCCCTTACCCTACTCACTCATCTTGGAGGTAATTAGCTCTTAGACGCACCTTGACTCATTTGTGCATCCCTAATCTTTGGGTGAAGTTTTAACTGGCACATCTACTATTTTCCTCTGCAATTGTCAAAATGCCATTATGGATGTTTAGGCCCTTACATGGGTGTACCTGTTGTCCACCTTGTGTCAGTTAAAATAATAAAAAGAAATAAAAGGAAAATTAAAGCAGAAAAAAAATGGGATTTTTGAATTACCATAAAATCCATGTCTCTAAAGTTCATTGACCGACATAGCTCCTTATCTTCTTGACCATTGGGTTATACTGCCCTTAGGACACTAGGCAGAAAAAAAGTCTGGCTATGCCTATGGGCAGTCCAAGGGGGTATATTCCCCCTCTCTGCTATAGGTATTTAATTTTGTTACAAGCAGTGTCAGAAGAATTACAACTCCACAGAGGGGTATGTGCTGTGTCCGTCAATGAACATCAGAGAGATAGATTTTACGTTAAGTAAAAAATCCCATTTTCTCTTTTGTTCATTGATGGACACAGCTCCTGATCTTCTTAACCATTGGAACATCCCAAAGCAGTGTTAAACATGAGGGGTGGGAACAGCGAAAAAGAAATTCCCAAGGCTAAACTATAGTCAACCAGGTAAACAGGAGCTCAACCAAAACAACTGGAGCCCACCTGAAAAAAACAATACACCCTAAAAGAGGACCAGAACCTCTAAACAGCAGCCTGCAAAACCTGGTGGTCAAAAGAAGCATCTGCAGATGTCAATACATCCACTTTATAGAACTTTGTGAAAGTGTGCACCGACGACCAGGTGGCCGCCTTGCCTGATGACGGAAACCCCTGGAAACACTAAGTGCCTGAGTAGAGTGCGCCTTGACAGGGAAAAGAGGAACCGGCCCCTAATGGAATAGGCCTGAATAACTGTCTGTCTGATCCATCTGAAAATGGTCTCAGAGGAAGCAGACAACTCTTCCCAAGGCCCATCCGCGAGAACAAATAGTGAGTCTGACTTCCTAAAAGACTCCGTAGCTCCCAGGTATATCCTAATTGCCCAGACCACATCCAAGGCATGAAAAGCAATTTCCTACAGATGTTTTGGCATGGAAGCCAAAGTTGGAAGCAGATAAACTTAGAACAAGATTGACCACCAGAGGCTACACACAAACTTGTCTTAAGAAGGCCTATCGCAGGGCTAAATCGCAACAAAGACAAGACCTCATTTTCAAAAAATCGATTAAAACTTCACGTGATAGCAATCAGATCCAACACCAGGCACGTATTATAACCTCATACACGAAACAACATGATAGAGTTTACAATGTCCTCAACAAATATTGGCATTTACTTACATGTGATCCACATCTCAATCCCTTTGTCACTGACAAACCGGCGATAACTTATCGCAAGGCTCGTTCACTCAAGGATAAATTAGTTAAAAGTGAATATACAGGCGAATTTCGCCAAGATCCTTGTAAACGCTTAGGAACTTTCAAATGTGGAGGGTGCAATATATGCCAATATATTTGCACAGACCCTAATATACTTCTTCCCAATGGGTCCCCATACAGACCCTTACATTTTTCTAATTGTCAAACGATAGGAGTAGTCTATCTCCTCCTCTGCTGCTGTGGGTGCTTCTATGTCGGGAAGACGAAAAATTAATTTCACAAACGAGCTCAATGACATATTACATGTATGCGTCAACGCAACCCTGATCTCCCTTTAGGGAGACATGTTCTAACTACACACAGTGGCATTTTCCCACGTTGCTTTTTTGTCATCCTTGACCGGGTGCACCCCAGCAGCAGAGGAGGAGATTGGGACAAGACTCTTTTACAAAGGGAATCTAGATGGATTCATAATCTCAGGTCTACCATCCCCCCAGGACTCAATGAAAGCATTAGCTTCAAGCCCTTTCTGGAGGGTTTTTCATCAGGAGGATGGGATCCATGATACAAGCCCCTTAGGATATGATTAAGTGACGACACTATGGGGTAATATGTTTAAATGTAATATTTGCTCTACTTTAAAACTATTAAATATATCCATATATCCACAACATATTGGATATGATTTTTCCTTTCCTTTCTTTCATATATACAGAATAAACTTCTCTACACTGTACAGATTCATCTCTATATGGATCTTGCTCGACAGATAAAACATCGATCTGTTTCCTTAACGGATCTAGTCATTCCATATGGTTCCATTCTGTCTCAGTCCCAATATTTGTGAACTTCATTGTTTACATATACTTTTGCCTTAGTGTGTCTGGATTACTTGCTCTGCTTTTTTATCTATTACTACTCTTCACCATATATCACATACTACAGTATATAAGTACCACTGTGTGGCTATCAAATATACCCTGTTTGTTTCGGTCCTTGCTCCTTCTTTAATAGAATGCTACTCCAAAGTACCCGATATCAATTGTATTCTATTTTTTGTGTCTGCTCTTCTATGTAAACACAGAGTTTGTCTTGCTTTGATGTCTCTTTTTGGTTCCGCCCCCTTAGCCGCAGCTTCATACCATCTACAGTGATGCTCGCCCGACAGACCTTCCCCCCGGCGCACACAGGGGCGTTTTTTCGCCCCACTACTGGTCACCTGATCCCGCCGTGGGCGGAGATTCGGGCCCGGATGTTGTGCGTCGGCGTGCCCGGAACGCACGCCGCGGCCAACCATGTGTGGGCGGCGTCTGTGCGTTCCAGACACGGGGGACCTCCATTGGTCCACACACGTCCTGGGAGGAGTTTAGACGCAGGCTCCGGCGCATGCGCCGGCGTACTTAATGGCGGACCGCGCTCTACCCAGAGCGCGCCGCCATTATTCAAACACACAGGGCTGTACAGGTAAGTTATTCTCTCTCTTGACACCACGAACTATTCTTGGGATATTTGCACTTGCCATAGAATTTCTGCTACCATCCATTCCTTTATCTGGGCACCTTCTGTGACTTCCATTAGTACCATCTCTCCCTCACTTGGTGACTTTTATCCTCGGCCATATATTGCTCCTATATTCCTCCCCACCACCAAGCCTTTTTTCCTCCTCTCCCCCTCTTTTAAACTATAGGATTCACGTTGGGAAATTAGGTTTTCTCTATTATTACTTCTGCCTTCTACCTGCTAATTTTTATACTCCATATAATCTTTATGTTTGACATGTCTTATGTCAACAGGGATCCAGTGCTGGATACGTCCCAGCACCATATATCCATCGGGGGACACCTCCACTCTATTACTAATTTACAGGTAGTTACTATCTACAATATCTTTTTCCATTTCTCACTTTAGTCTTTATTATTATGGATACATTCCATATAATTTTCCTTCTACTTTTTCTTTTCCACAACCATCTAGATGACCTGTGTGTTTTTGACCTCACCTTGGAGATCCTCGTGGGAATTTCTGATCGGGGATCTCTCTTTTCACTGTCATTTGCCAAGCCACTGTGTATTTGGCTTATAACCATTCAAATCCCCTTTGGAAGCCCATACAATACAAATAAATTGTTCTGGGCCTATCTTGCATAGACCCAGCCAAATTGGCATATACTACTTGCGGCCATAGACAATTGAAGGCCTTTTTTTCATCCACCAAGGCCTATCCTTTTGGTTTTACGTCCTGGATTCCACGGAGGTCTTACATATCTGGTACGTAATTATAGAGGCATTTTCGCCCCCTTTTTTACATCTAAATACGACAAACACTGTGTATAATGAGTCATGTGATGTATTGTTTAAATATTGTTTAATACATTTGAAATCTAACTCTATACTTACCATTTGCATCATACTCACTGTTACCTTTTATGTTCCTAGTCTGAGCTCTGGTGTTTTCTGGACTATCGAGAAAGGCAATTGGACCGAAACGCGTCTAGTCCGATCCAGACACCTCAGACCCTCTTGATTCCAAGACGTATCTATAACCATGTTTTTATCATATATTTTATTTGTGATTATGTATGTTTCATCTTTGTAATACGTGTAATAAAATTTATATATTTTCATACTCAAGTCCTGGTTCTTGCCGTTGAAAGTCCCAATCCTCAGGGGTTATTTATTGTTCGATGTTTTGGCATGGGGCACAGAGAAGGCAACTCAATGTCTTCATTCAAATGGAAATCAGAGACAACCTTTGGAAGGAACGATGGACAGGGGGCAAAGAACTACCTTATCTCTGTGAACCACCAAGTAAGGTGAATGTCAGGATAACACCGCCATTTCCGACACCATGCGCACAGAAGTGATAGCCACCAAAAAGGCTACCTTCTGAAGCAGCGTAAGCAGGAGAATCTCCCGAAGATTCTCAAAAGGAGGCTTCTGGAGGACTGAGCACCAATTTGATGTCCCAAGGTAGCAACTGAGACCACATTGGAGGAGCTAAGTGCTGAACTCCCTGAAGAAAAGTACGCACCAGGGAGTGCGTAGCCAAGGGCCATTGAAAGAAGACTGCCAAGGCCAACACCTGGCCCTTGATAGTAGTCAAATTGCAGCCTGCTGTTTCTGGAGTTTGTCCAGAGGAAGGAGAACTTCTGGCTAAAGCCAAGTCCAGAGTCAGGTAAAGGTAAGCATCCTTGATGTCGATAGAGGAAAGAAAATCCCCCTGATGCTGCAATGCCACCACCATGCGAATAGACTCCATTCTATACTTCTACACACATACAAAGCAGTTCAGCGCCTTAAGGTCCAGAATTGGACGCACCTTGCCTTCCTTCCTGGTAACTGTAAACAGGTTTGAGTAAAACCCCTGAAAATGTTCTGATGTCAGAATCAGGACAATAACCCCTTGAAGTAACAGGTTTTGCACCGCCCCAAAAAGACCCTGTAAGCGGTTCAGGGACAGGCGCAAGTTGGAAGGAAAGAACCTTTCTGGAGGGTTAAAAATGAAATTTGATCTTGTAGCTGGACCACATGACTTCATGGACCCACTTGTCCTGTACCAGGGAAGTCCACGGGTCCCGAAACTAGCAAAGATGTCCCCCCACCCCAGATATGGGTGAGGGTGCATTTTCATGCTGAAGGAGCCTTGTCCGCAAGTCTGGAAAAGCCCGATCTCGACTTGTCAGACCAAGATTGCTTGGATCCACCAGAGGAGGCCCTGAAAGATTTTGATCCCTTGTCAGTCGCCCTTGAGGGACGAAAAAAAAACTTCTTATGAGCTGAGAAAGATGGCCCACGTCTATGACGAGGTTCCTTGCCCTTACTAGTCTGCAGAAGAAAGGTACTCTTCCCTCCAGTGAGACCCTTAATGATGTCATCCAGGATAGCTCCAAACAGGCAATCTCCTTGAAGAGGAAGGTCAGTCAAGCCCTTTTTAAATGTCTGGTCTTCAGACCAGCATTTGAGCCAAAAAATACGCCAAAGGACCACTGCCGAAAGAGAGAGCCTAGCAACTAGGGCAACCGCATCCAAAGAGGCATCACAGATAAACTGCAGCCCCTGGAACAACTGGTCCGCCAGCTCAACAAAGGCAGGGGGGAGCTGCTCCCCCTCCAGGTCTCAGCTTAAAAGCTTAGCCCACTCGGTCAGAGTTTGCGACACCAGGGCAATGGTGAATACCAGTCTCAGTGCCGAGCCAGCCACAGTGTACATATTGGGCAGCCTCCGCCTTCCTGTCAGCAGGGTCCTTAAAGGCCAGAGACTCTTCAACGGGAATCATGGTTGCCTTGTTCAATCTGGGAACCGGAGGGTCCTTCACCGGTTAAACAGTCCACTTTTTAAGAAGGGACTCCTTCTGCGATTTGCTCTGGGGGCACTCGTGCATGCTCACTCCCAAGCCACCCCTGTGTGTCTATGAGACACACAGAACATGGCTCAGCCCCACCTCCTGCTCTCTCTTTACTGGATGTGATTGACAGCAGTGGGAGCCAATGGCTTTTGCTACTGTGTCTCAGCCAATGAGGAGGCAGAGACCCGGGAGAGCTTTTGCTCTCGTACACATTGCTGGATCATGATCAGGCTCAGTTAAGTATTAGGGGGACTGTTGGGGAGCATAGAATGCATAAAGGTAAAAAACCTTCAGCCCTTAGAACCACTTTAAGTGAAACTTTACTTTACCAGAGACTCTGCAAAATCATTTTACACATTTTAGGCACAGAATCTCATCCCACTGAAGGGAGTAGGCATCTGTGAGGCAGAAATATACATTTAAAATGTAGTTTTTCCGAATATTATATAAAAATAAAACAGATTTGAAGCACAGAATCACACATTTTTTAATCCAAGGACATTTAAGAGGTAAGATGAAGTCATATTTCTGCTAGAAATAATTTATTTCTTTTTTTTTTAGAAATAATAGAATACCTAATACATATAAAAAAAATATACAGTAATATATTTAGGTCAGGTTAAATATGTAAATATTTCATGCATATAGAATTATATTTTTAAATAGGAGAGAAGTCATATTTCAGTCCAAAATATTCAACTGTTTTTTTTTTCCTAAAGAAGGAGAGAGTGGGCAGGCTCTGTCCTAAATTAAAAAAATAAAACTTGTATTCCTCCTATAACAAAAGGAGAATACATATGTAAAAATTACCTGCCAAAATGTTAAGTATATTTTTTGGCCATGAATTTATAATGAATCTGTCCATGAACTAATAGAATTTCATTTAAAAATGTTGGATTGTTAGAAGGGTCAAATCGATGTTCATTTGAAGGATCAGAATGGATATTTTTTTTCTCAAATTAAAGGTGTTGTAAATTCTCAAGGTTTTTTACCTATACATTAAGGTGAAAAAACGGGGAGGGGCAAGCGCGTGATGTGAGCGGACGTGTCCTGCAGTAGCTCCGCTGGAATCCTGACGAATCTCCTGTTCATCTCAGCCATCCTGTTCTGCATTTCATCTGTGAGCCTCTGGTCACCCTCCTGCTAACCTATACTTACCTGCTGAGGGGATATTGGTGCCCGCGGTGATGTCAAGGCGAGGTACAAGCTCCCAGCCAGCTATCGACCCTGGTAGCCAAGATGGCGGCGCCGTGGCCCGCTCGACTAAAGAAAAGCAGAAGGAAGCCGCACAGCGCCTGTTCTCCAAGCCTCAAGGTAAAGAGCCTGCACCTCCCTTACACCCTGTGGAAATGGGAGATGAGGATATGGTCTTGGGGGACACGGAGGGTGGAGGGACTCCCTCGGAGCCAGTGGATGGGGCTCAGGCCTACTCCGGTGAATGTGCCCTGTCGTCCCTGCGGCCTACCTCTCCCCCCTCTGAATTGGATCCTGAGCCCACACTGAGGGAAATTTTCTCTGGGGTTACTACGGGCAACACCACTATTGCTGAGCTGACCAGGGAGGTTAAGGGCATGAAGGTGGAACTGTCCCTGGTCCGCCAGGATATGCAGAAGCTCTGGGACCGCACCACAGCATTAGAGGGACGTGTGAGCACCTTAGAGGATGACTGGCAACCATTGCAGAGGGATGTTCAATATCTCCACACTGTAGCTACAGCTAATGCTGCCAGACTGGAAGATATGGAGAACCGCCTGTGCAGGAATAATGTAAGGGCAGTGGGGGTCCCTGAGAAATCTGAAGGGAAGCACCCTGTGGCCTTTATTGAGGCATGGCTCATTAACACCTTTGGCAGAGACTCCTTCTCCCCCATGTTTGCGGTGGAACGGGTGCACCAGGTTCCCGCCAGGCCCCCTCCACCTGGGGCCCCCCTAGGCCCTTTCTTTTTAAACTGCTTAATTATAAGGATCGGGATGTAATCCTGAATAAGGCCAGAACAACAGCGGACCTTTCCGTGGATAACACCAGAGTTTCCCTATACCCTGATTTTTCTGCAGAGGTGCAGTGCCAACGTGCAAAATTCCTGGATATCAAGAAGCGATTGCACAAGTTGAATGTGCAATATTTTATGCTGTACCCTGCGAAATTGAAAGTCATTGCTAATGGTTCCACTCACTTCTTTGACAACCCCCCCTGCATCTATGCACTCGCTTGACAGGGAGGAATGTGACCTGGCTCGCCAGGTACCTCCTTAGATTCAGTGGACATGTCATCCTTTGCCGGCTGTGATTCACTTTTTGGAAGGACCAAGAAAGGAACGTCTTCAAATCTTTGTTCATCCACCTGCGTTTGCCCCTAAGTGGGTACTGCATTTGTTATTGTCACTCGGCTGGGTGAGACTGTTGTGTTTCCCCCCCCCCCCCCAATTTATCTCAGTGCGCTTCCTTTGCCTTTTTTATTCATATCCTGCAGTCCTGCGAGGACTTTACTGCTCCCTGAGACGGAGCGCCTTGTTTTATTGGGCCCTGTTGGCCTCGTTGACTCAGTTACTTTCGCTTGCTTTTCTATTTCTTTTTGCCCTCCTACAGGTGAGACTTTCCCCGGATTGGCTATTCATCAAGGTATTTTACTGCATGCGCTTCTCTGTGCATTGGCCGTATGGTATTTCTGCTTCTTTGGGGGGTGGACTGCTGGGAGGCCTTGTGGGGATATACTTCTATGCCTAAGTTTTGCTGATACATGGCGTCCACACAATCTATCCTGATTATGACCTGGAATGTCCGGGGTCTGGCTCATGGCGTCAAACGAAGAGCTGTCTTTAATTATCTTAAGAAGCTGAAACCTACTATAGTTTGTCTGCAGGAAACCTATCTGTTGAGCACTATCACGCAACTGCTGCATTCCCGAGCTTATCCTCTACAATTTCATTCTGTCTACTCTTCTTATTCTAGTGGAGTGAGCATATTAGTGTCTCGGGAGGTAACATTTGTGTGCCTGATGCACTGGGTGGATGATTGTGGGAGATTTGTATTTCTGTAAAATTAATGATTTTCCATGCATCCTGGCCGCTGTGTATGTTCCTCCACCCTTCTCGCATGAGGTCCTTCGCCTTTTGGCGCAGTTTGTGGCGCCCCATTTTAATACCCCTGTGCTGGCCATTAGCCAATTGGCCAATTACCTAGACCAGGCCTTGGATAAATTTAGCCCCACATACCAGGGGCCTCCCCCTGTCTCTCGCCCCACAGCGTTTCCTAAGCTTTTGCTGGAACTAGGCCTCAGGGATGTTTGGAGGGACAGTCACATGGCAGTTAAGTGTTACTCCTGTTTCTCGGCCACACATGGAGGCTTGTCACGCATAGATTTGGCCTTGGGGAATGAACATATGCAATTACAGTTAACTGATTCGGTGTATGAGCCCCACCTTGTGTCAGACCATTCCCCACTCTGGGTGAGGGTGTCGGTGTTGGGACCACGGGTTCGCCCCCTGTGGCGGGTGAATCCATTCTGGCTGAAGCTGTTCCCTGACCCAGACCCGATTTTAGCAACTCTTGTGGAATACATCCATATTAATCTGGACACGGCCTCCGTTTCCACGGTGTGGGATGCTTTGAAGGCCTTTCTGCGAGGTCTTATTATCCGAGAGATAACTAGGGTTAAACGCAGGTCTGTGGAGTGGGAGGATACTGTAAGGGCCGAGATGCGGCGCAGGGAGGAGGCCATAATAGATACACCATCTCCCTCCACACAAAAAGCGTGGCTAGAGGCAAAGGCTCTGTATAACTCTGTGGTTCTGTCGGCAGCTGAAAAGAAGAGATATTTTTTACAGCAAATGTATTTTGAGGAGGGGGAGAATACGGGTCACATGTTAGCTATGGTGGCGAGGTCGCAACAGGATCCTGGATCCGTGGCGGTAATCACTACTCACTTAGGAGAGGTTGTCTCTTCCACGGTACAGGTAGTTGAGGTTTTCAGACATTTTTTATGTTTTTTTATGCGGAACTGTATCAGTCAAGATTTAGGGGTGAGGACGCTGTCATGTCCTCCTTGCTGGACAGGTGCTCTTTGCCCTAGCTCAGTGCCCAAGATAGAGTGTCCCTTAATGCCCCCCTTACTATGGATGAACTTACTGATGCTTTAGGACTGGCACCCTCCAAAAGGCCCCAGGGGCAGATGGCCTTCCGGTGGAAGTGTATACGAAATATGGTAAGGTGATCTTGCCTGTCCTCCTCTCCATATGGTGTATTGCCAGACTCCATTAGTGAAGCCATTATTATAGTTCTGCCCAAACCAGGGAAGGATCCTATGTTTCCTTATTCTTACAGACCAATCTCTTTATTGACCACTGATATTAAGCTCCTTGCTCGAATCCTCGCAAATCGGCTGTCCAAGGTCATCACTAACATTGTCAACCCTGATCATTCGGGGTTTATCCCCGGTCGGTCTACCACTATTAACTTCAGATAGTTATTCCTTAATTTGCAAATTCCTGTTGCCAATACGGGTAATAGGGCAGTTTTATCGTTGGACGTGGCCAAAGTGTTTGATAGTGTGGAGTGACCCTATCTTTGGGAGGTACTGTCGCGCTTTGGCTTGGGTGAGGATTTAATTGGCTGGATTAAGGCTTTATATTCAGCACCACGAGCTCGGGTCAGAGTGAATAGGGAATTGTCCTCTCCGTTCCCCTTGTACCGAGGCACTAGACAGGGGTGCCCCCTGTCTCCCTTACTATTTGCCCTGGCAATTGAGCCGTTAGCAGCCCTCATCAGGGGTAGTCCAGAGGTGATAGGATTCTGTAGGGGTGTAGTGGAGGAAAAAGTGTCATTATATGCGGATGACACATTGTTATTTTTGGGTGATAGGGCGGACTTCCTAACAACGCTTATGCAACTCTTTGAGGATTTTGGGTCATTTTTGGGTTTTTCCATCAATTGGGACAAGTCTAATTTGATGCCCTTGGACCCTATCCCCAACCCATCCCTGCCGACACTGGGGCACCTGCGTGTTGCTTACACAATTGGTATTTGGGGGTCGTGGTATCCCCTGACCCCGCGCAGTATCTGCATCTGAATCTGCTCCCTCTCCTAGACAAACAGCGAACCAAAGGTCATTGCTGGTGCAAGCTCCCCCTGTCCATTGTGGGCAGGGTGAACTTGATTAAAATGATTTGGGCTCCTCAGTTGTTATACATATTTCATAACTCGCCTGTGTGGATCCCGCAGCGTTTGTTCAAGCGGGTGGAGTCTCCGTTTCGTGACCTTGTCTGGAGGAGACAGCAGCCTAGAATTAAACTATCTACCCTTCAATTTTTCTAAGGACAGGGGAGGCCTGTGTAACGCTCCTGCGTTTTATGTATGGTGTGGATTTTCAGCTGCAAAAATATTCCACTTCAGTAGTCATGTAAGAGAAACGCTGAGATACCATTCCCAACCCTCAATGACTCATCATGTGTGGAAGGTCTCAATTCAGCAAACAAATACACACACTCAATAAGATGTTTCCTAGAGTGACTTATGTATATAGTAACACAGTGATGATAGACTGAAGAGACAGGTTGGGTGGAGATGGTAGATGACAGAGTAGCAGGTGAACATACAAGAGAGATCAACCCAGTGCAGGAATAGGTGGCAGTAGGCTCAAGAGCTAGCAATCTAGATATGCAGATGTGGTAACAGTCCTTACTATGCAGAGCTAGATAGTGTAAGCTTTAGTATAAAGTTTATAGAGGTCTCCCCTATGGGGTACTTATCACTAATAGCAATGTAGCCGAGGGGAGGTTCAGGAAGAGCGGATGATCCAGTAGCGGGATACAGGGATCAGCGCAGCGTGGTTCCGTCAGCGAGGTATGCTTGCAAGCATGAGAGCTTCAAGCCAAGTTAGCATCAAGGTGCAAAGGTGTTTGAACGAACACATGTGAGTGAGAGCCGGCGATCTAAATAGCCATCCAGTCCGGCGCTGAGTGATGACAGCATCAGTCTTAAAGGTGTATGCGCACCTTACCAAAAGAGAATGGTGCATACACTTATGAAAGAGTAATTAGGGTACCAAAGGTACCGGAACATTACAGTACCCCCCCTTTAAGGCCGGCTCCTGAAGGCCTCTGGAGCTGGTTTGTCTGGGTACTTCGCATGAAAATTGCGGATTAATCTAGGGGCATGTATGTCAGAGGTGTTTAGCCAGGTGTCGTCTTGGGGCCCATAGTTCTTCCATCTAACCAAGTACTGAAGTCTTCTTCTGTGGATACGAGAATCCAGAATCTCTTTTATCTCGTATTCTTCTCCACCTTCAACTTGTACAGGAGGCGGAGGTGGAATAGTAGGCCTTATTCCTTGGTCCGGAACATGGGGCTTCAGTAGCGACACATGGAAAATGGGATGTATTTTTAGGTCTATTGGCAATGTAAGCTGAACTGCAGCTTTTCCAATAAGTTTCTTGATTGGGAAAGGTCCCAAGAACAGAGGTCCAAGCTTTTTGCTAGGGATTTTCAGTCTTAAATTTTTTGTTGAGAGCCAAACGAGGTCCCCGATAGTGTACTGAGGAGAAGGTCTTCTACGAAGATCATAGTACTTCTTTTGTTGACTATGAGCGTGTGCAATGGTAGTATTAAGTAAACCCAGAGAATCCTTTATTTGGGTAAGATAGTCTGAGGCTACTGGGTTATTTGAAGGAAGGATGCGTGGTGGAAGAATAGAGGGATGAAACCCATAGTTCAAGTAGAACGGACTCTGCTTGGTTGTACTGTGGGTTGCGTTGTTGTAGGCAAATTCTGCCAGAGGGAGAAGATCCACCCAATCATCCTGTTGGTAAGAAGTGTAACAACGTAAATATTGCTCGATGCATTGGTTGACTCTTTCAGTCTGTCCGTTGGTCTGCGGATGGTAAGGAGAAGTGAGCTTCCGCTCGATCCGTAGTATGTGACATAGTTCTTGCCAGAACTTAGAAATAAATTGGGATCCACGGTCAGACAGAAGAGTTTTTGGGATACCATGTAACTTAAAGACATGTTTCATCAGGAGTTCTGCCGTTTGTTTGGACGAAGGTAGTCTGCGAATAGCAATGAAATGTGCCATTTTTGTCAGATGGTCCACTGACACTAAGATGGTATTAAATCCTTTGGAAGGAGGCAATTCCACGATGAAGTCCAAGGACACAACTTCCCATGGAGTTTGGGGTATTGGTAGACTGCATGGTAGACCGGATGGCCTCGTAGTGTCAATTTTGGACCTGGCACAGACATTGCATGAAGAGACGAATTTTTGTATAGATGTTTTCATGTCAGGCCACCAGAATTGCCGGGTAATCAAATTAAGAGTCTTTGTCATACCCATATGTCCTGCCATAGGCACATCATGCGATAATTCCAAGATCTTGGTGCGTATGGTAGGTGGTATGTAAAGTTTGTCGTTGTAGTAGAGGAAGCCTTCTGCATCAGTATTTAGTTGTGGTGGGGGTGAATCCAAACTTATACCATGCAAAATCTCTTCCTTCAAGGAACGGACAACTCCAATAATGCGTTTGTGAGGTATTATAGGAACGGAAGGGATTTCAAAGTAGTTTTCTTCAGTTAGTCGTGATAGTGCATCCGCCTTTTTGTTCTTATCTGCAGGTGTGTAGGTCACTAGGAAGTTAAAC
The DNA here is from genome assembly GCF_965119305.1 of Pelophylax lessonae. Classification (NCBI taxonomy): domain Eukaryota; kingdom Metazoa; phylum Chordata; class Amphibia; order Anura; family Ranidae; genus Pelophylax; species Pelophylax lessonae. Next base: position 169,147,390 of record NC_138771.1, read on the forward strand.
CTTAAAAAGAATAGTGACCATCGTACCTGTCGGTGCGAGAGAGTTTTGCTAGTCTGAAGATATTGGAGGTTTTTATGGTCCGTGTATATAATTATTGGTAATTGGGTGCCTTCGAGTAGATGTCGCCAATTCTCCAGAGCCAATTTTATAGCAAGCAGTTCCTTTTCACCCACGGGGTAATTTATCTCAGGACTGCTTAGGGATTTAGAAAAAAAGGCGACTGGATGAAGTGGTGAAGTGTGGGTTGGTCGTTGGGAGAGTATTGCTCCTACTGCCATGTTTGACGCATCTACCTCCAGAATGTATTGGAGGGATGGGTCTGGATGGCGTAATATGGGAGCAGAAGTAAACCTTGTCTTTAACAAGTGAAAAGCTTTATTTGCTTCATCTGACCATTTGAATGTTTTTTTTATGCTAGTGAGCTGTGTGAGAGGTCTCACAATGGCAGAGAAGTTTTTAATGAACTTCCTGTAGAAATTTGAAAATCCAAGGAATCGCTGTAGCGCCTTGCGTGTGGTTGGTGTAGGCCAATCCTGAATGCAGGATATCTTACTCATGTCCATCTCGATTCCTGTTTTGGATATGATGTAGCCTAGAAAGAGTACCTCTTCTTCATGAAACAAGCATTTTTTCAGTTTCACATAAAGGTTATGTGCAAGCAATCTCGATAATACTAGTCTTACATGTCTTATGTGTTCAGACAGGGATCGTGAATATATAAGTATATCGTCCAGATATACCACAACACAGACATCCAGTAAGTCTCTGAAAATATTGTTTATAAATCGTTGGAAAACTGCAGGGGCGTTGCACAGCCCGAATGGCATTACAAGATATTCGAACAATCCGTATCTGGTTCTGAATGCAGTCTTCCACTCGTGTCCATCACGGATTCGAATGAGATTGTATGCTCCTTTCAGGTCCAATTTTGAAAAATAGGTAGCTCCACGCACCTGCTCAATGAGCTCAGGGATAAGCGGTAGTGGATAGCGATCTTTTATTGTGATAGCATTCAATTGCCTGTAGTCGATGATAGGCCTGAGACTTGAGTCCTTATTTCGGACAAAAAAGAGTCCTGCTGCTGTGGAACAAGTGGAAGGTCTAATAAAACCTTTTTCCAAATTCTCATCCAAATAGTTTTTGAGATGGGAAAGTTCATCCTGTGAAAGAGGATAAACATGACCGAACGGCAATTTGCTATTTGGGAGTAGATCAATGCTACAATCATAGTCTCGATGGGGAGGTAGTGCTTGAGCATTTTTCTCAAGAAAAACCTCAGAGAGATCCTGATAACATAGTGGTGCAATCTCATCTGTCACCACAGACAGGATCTTCCCGAAAGACGGGAGGTTACACGTACCCTCGCAATAGCAAGAGAGGAAGGCCAGGGTCCGTTCCTTCCAATCTATGGTTGGTTGATGTGTGTGCAACCAGGGAAGTCCCAACACAATGGGAAAGTGGGGTGAAGGTATTAGATCGAAGGTAGTGGTCTCCCTATGAGACCCGTTAGTAGTGACTAGGAGTGCCTGTGTCTGATCAGTGATCGGACCAGAGGATAACGGAACACCGTTAATAAGACTTACTGAGACAGGTTTAAGTTTAGAAATAGGAATTTTATTTAAAGCAGCAAAACATATATCAATATAATTTCCACAAGATCCTGTGTCAATCATGGCCTTAGTAGTAATCCTGTTCTGGTCCCACTGTAATGTCAAACAAACAGAAATGTAAGGGTTAGTGATTGAAGTTGTCAATCCCCCTAGGAGGACATGTGAACACTCACCCTTCTTTTTGTTGACTAGGGGACAGACGTTTATCTTGTGATCCGGGGATGCACAGTACAAGCAGAGATTTTCAGATCGTCTTTTGGCTCTTTCCATAGTTGATAGAGGTGGGCGTATGGTTCCTACCTCCATAGGAACGGGGTCAACGGCCGAAATCCGAGAGGAACTGGATAATGGCATTCCCATTCTCTCAGCCTTTCTTTCTCATAGTCTTCTATCTATGGTGATACTGAGTTGTATCAATGCATCCAGGGTTTTTGGCAGATCCGCTCGGGCGAGCTCGTCTTTAACGGCTTCTGATAGGCCAAGCCTAAATTGGGTTTTCAGAGATGCATCATTCCATTCTGAATCAAGGGTCCATCTCTTGAATTCCGCGACAAAGTCTTCTACAGGTCTCCTACCTTGTTTCAAGGATCTTAATTGAAGATCGGCAGTACTCTGCCTATTGGGATCATCATATAGGCTAGTGAGTTCTGCTAGGAACAAGGCATAGGAGTTGAGAAGCTGGTCGTTTTTCTCAAAAAGAGAGTCTGCCCAGGCTCGAGGATCGCCTGTTAGGTAAGAAATAATAGTACAAACCTTAATGTGATCAGTAAGGTAGGTACGAGGTTTTAGCAAAAAAAGTAACTCACATGCGTTTTTAAATTCGCGAAATTTTTTGAGATCGCCTGTAAATACCAAAGGAGGATTTATCTTGGGTTCAGGGGACTGAGCAGAGGTAAGTTGTGTCAGTCTAATTACCTGCTGCGACAGAGCCTGATTGTCTTCTTTTAATTCAGCAAGTGCGTGTATTAACGCAGTTACTTGCTGTTTTAATTGTGTCACCTGAGTGGTTATTTCTGCTGAATCCATTTGTAGGTTCGTTCAATCTGTAACGCTCCTGCATTTTATGTATGGTGTGGATTTTCAGCTGCAGAAATATTCCACTTCAGTAGTCATGTAAGAGAAACGCTGAGATACCATTCCCAACCCTCAATGACTCATCATGTGTGGAAGGTCTCAATTCAGCAAACAAATACACACACTCAATAAGATGTTTCCTAGAGTGACATATGTATATAGTAACACAGTGATGATAGACTGAAGAGACAGGTTGGGTGGAGATGGTAGATGACAGAGTAGCAGGTGAACATACAAGAGAGATCAACCCAGTGCAGGAATAGGTGGCAGTAGGCTCAAGAGCTAGCAATCTAGATATGCAGATGTGGTAACAGTCCTTACTATGCAGAGCTAGATAGTGTAAGCTTTAGTATAAAGTTTATAGAGGTCTCCCCTATGGGGTACTTATCACTAATAGCAATGTAGCCGAGGGGAGGTTCAGGAAGAGCGGATGATCCAGTAGCGGGATACAGGGATCAGCGCAGCGTGGTTCCGTCAGCGAGGAATGCTTGCAAGCATGAGAGCTTCAAGCCAAGTTAGCATCAAGGTGCAAAGGTGTTTGAACGAACACATGTGAGTGAGAGCCGGCGATCTAAATAGCCATCCAGTCCGGCGCTGAGTGATGACAGCATCAGTCTTAAAGGTGTATGCGCACCTTACCAAAAGAGAATGGTGGGGCGCATACACTTATGAAAGAGTAATTAGGGTACCAAAGGTACCGGAACATTACAGCCTGGCAGTACCTCATCCCAGGATGTACTTCATGGCTGCTCAACTGCAGTATTTGGCAAGGTGGGGAGGTCTGGAGTCAGTGGACCCTTAGGTCCTGTTTTTAACACACGTGAACGCCTCCTTTTCAGCGGCGTCTCACCTGGAGATGGATTTTCCATCTTTGCCAGGCTCAGGGCCCACAGCTACATTGTTGCGTCGGCTATGGAAGGAGTTGCGCACGCTGTCAAAAATGGTAGGCTTCTTTGATTTTACATGGGTTTGATTTGAATGTGGGATAATCCGGCATTCCCGGAAGTGGCCAAGCTGTGGGATTCCTTGGGTTTGAGGGATAGTGCCATACTATTTGTAGCACAATTATTTGAGGGCAATGTCCTCAAATCTTTTGAACAACTGAGTGCAGACTTTCAGCTTCCCCGTCAACATTTTTATTGCTACCTTCAACTGTGTCACGCGTTACAAGCACAGCATCACCTGTCCCCGTTACACAATGCCGATCAGACAGTCATGGACTCTGTGATTAGGACTCAAGAGAAGAGGGGATTGATTTCCTTCAGATATCAATGGCTTCTCTCATGTATACAGGACCCGGCCTCCGTGAAGTGTAGGACAGTTTGGGAGCTGGATCTGGGTGCTTTGGAGGGGGATCAATAGGACCAGACTTTGGAAGTGCTTCCCATGGTATCCTTGTCGGCCTACCATAAACTCTCCCAGCTTTTTATTCTTCATAGGACATATCGTACCCCGACGCTCTTGCATAAATGGGGCAGGAGGGACACGCCTCTATGCCCGAAGTGTAATTACCACAGAGGAGATTTTATACACCTGTTATGGCGATGCCCGAAGTTAGTTAGGTACTGGACACAGATTGTGCGTTGTATCTCTCAGATTGCCCATGCTACTATACCTGTCAACCCTCTGATATGCCTTTTGGGCGTGCTGGATTCAGAACCATTCCTTCCCGGCACGTATACCATGGTACAGTGTTTGCTGTATCTGGCTAGGAAAATGATTGCCAGTCACTGGATGGGTCCTACGGTCCCTACACTTGCACAATGGGTGATGCGAGTCAATGCAATTCTGCTGAGGGAACAATTGGCTTATTGCCATAGAAATGCGGTTAAAATTTTTTACGCAATCTGGCAGGATTGGCTGGATTGCCCTTGCCTGGCACCAGCTCAACTGCTTATGCTTAGGATCAATCAGGCATAGTCTCACACACTGCTCTCTCCAGCTACCTGGGGGTCTTTCTCACCTACCTTTTCTGTTCTTGCTGTTCTCCCTTTCTCTCCCTCATCCTTTTGGCACCTGCCATTTCCATTTTCTTTTTCTTTGTTATGGGGTTTCTTTACTCCTTTATTAGGCACTTCCTGACTTTTTCAATAACTAGGATTTTGAGATACCTTGGTTTTTCTGAGAGGAGTCATGTTTTTCTCCATGTTCATTTATTGCAAGGGATACCTTGTAGTTATTGTGCAGTGTTCAGGTGCCCTCTGGTGAACCCTGTTCATATCGGTACTTATTAACATATGATTAAGTATGCAACGGCTATATGGGTTCTGTCACTTTAACCTGGCACATTAATTGTCTCCTGTATACCCTGCTGTATGCCTGTATTTCCTTTATGTTTTGATGCATGACCTTTACACTGAAAGTTTATTTTTTATATGGTTGTTTTTCATGTATGTTTCTATTTTTTCAATAAAAACCTTTTAAATAAAAAAAAAAGGTGAAAAACCTTCTTTGTTGCAGCTGCCCCCAGAGCCCCCCCCCTTTCTTACCTGACCCAATCCATTCCAACGATGTGCACAAGCCCAGTGGCTCCAGCCGCTGCCTCTGTCTTCATTGGATAGATTGATAGCAGCAGGAGCCATTGGCCGCTTCTGTCAATCAAATCCAGTGACACTGGAGTGGGGGGGGGCGAGTCTCACTGTGTGTGTCAATAGATGCAGCAGCGGGACTCAGGAGCGAACCTGCATGGGTGCCCCCATGAAAAGCGGCTTTCCGTGGGGGAAACCGATGAAGGGGAGGGGCCAGAAGAGGAGGTTTGGGGCTGCTCTGTGCAAAACTCTTGCATAGAGCAGGTAAGTATAACATGTGTTATTTTTATTAAAAAAGTCTGAACTTTTACAATCCCTTTAATACATTTCTGTAGTTCATTCACTCCAAATTTGAATAATAAAAGCAAACTTTTTTATGTACTTTCAAACAACATTCTTCAATTGTCATGTCATTGAATGCACTGATGAGAATTTTCATATGGATGTTCATACAAATGTTCATACAAACTTTTGTTCTACCTTCTTCTATTAGTGTATGGCAAGCTTAAGGGATTGATGGAAAAGCAGAGATAGAGCAGGGGAAAGTGTCAGTGATTAAATAAAATTTTAATGCACATAAAAATAAAATCGACTTACATCAAAGTGCTAACATCAGGAAGTTAATTCATCATCAAAATATCATAAAAAGTGGCTGCCGGCACGGAAGATGGCTGCTTCCTAAGCTAGCTCCGCACGGCCACCCAGGGCAATCGCAGCTACAAGGGCTACCGCAGCATCTCTGACCCTCGGAATAGCTCTGTGACCTGCACGAACGCCGCCACTATGACCCGAAAGAAGAAGAAGACCGGCCAGTCGGGCAAACTGATGGGATTCTTCATTTCTCAAACTCCCGGGCTCCGCCAAAATGGTGGCGGGGATCCGAGCGGCGGGCAGCACGGGAAGCAGGGACCTGCTCCACTAAACAAGCTCCTTCACCTCCCATCCATCCCGCCACAACGCCACATCATTGGCAACCCAGACAGCGGGCAATCGCCAGGATCGCCATCTCCTCCTTCTCCGTCCTCCGGGAGTCCCACCAAACACAGGCAGAGGAGAGATTTGCCTCCTCCCTCACAGAGCGAACCAGGTATGGACATCACCTACCCCCACCTCGCACCTGCGGCCCTCAATCCTCCTACTGCAGACCCCTTCTCAGCATATCCCACTGGGGGGAACCCCATCTCAGAGTCTTCTATGAAGGACATGTTATTCACACTGAGCGTCTATGCAGGCTGACATGCAGCTCCAAACAAAACAGATTACTGCAGAGATCTCTTCCCTGGGCTCCAGAATAGACCTGGGAGAGCAATCCGTATCCACTCATGCTGAATCTATCAATCTCATTATTGATAGAACAAATGCCCAAACTGAAGAAATTACCTGGCTAAAAAACAAAGTGGCTGACCTGGAGGACCGCTCCAGGCGCAACAACATCAAACTGAGAGGTATTCCGGAATCGGTCTCTCCTACACAACTGCTGCAGCATGTTACAACATCGTTCAAACTGCTGGTTCCCTCTATGCCAGAATCGGAGCTCCTAATTGATAGGATTCATCGGTTACCCAAACCCACATTTTTGGCGGGTGAAGTACCTAGGGACGTTTTAATGAGGGTGCATTTCTTTCATGCCAAGGACCGAATTATGCTAGCCTCTAGACAACTCAACCAGCTCCCGGAACCATAATGCAATGTACAGTTACTACCGGACTTATCCAAACACATGCTACAGGCCAGGCGCAACCTCTCTACGGTTACCAAAGCCTTGCGTAACCATCAGGTGCAACACAAATGGCGATACCCTGCCACTCTTTTGGTCACACATGAGGGATCTACAGTGCCTATCAAATCATTGGAGGAAGGCCTCTACATACTTCGCAGATGGAACATTCTCCCAGCTGAGCAGGCTCCTTCTCCTCACTCTCTGCCTCTACATCCCATGTACAGCAAGTGGCAAGTGGTGTCCCGCAAACGGCCCTCCAGGCCGCAATCTGCCCACTCTAGCCCCAGCAACGTTTGATGCAACACAGTTATTGTCCTAGGCCTCTGATAGTGAGTCTATCTGGCCCTTCACCGCATTTTTTGTGAACTGTTTCTCTCTCGGACTGCCGAGACAGTCCTTTTTTTATGCATTTTTTTCCCTAACCCCTTTTTCTTTTTTCTCAACATTTTTGGATATTAAGACTGGCACACACTCCATGGCACTGGACTTTTGTTTTGATATGCACCCGCGACTCTCAGCATCGCAGCACTATGTGATTCATTATGACCATTAAACTGATTTCTATCAACGCCAACGGACTGAACCACCCCGCGAAAAGACGTTCCCTGTGGAAGGAGGCCCTTTCACGTAAGGCTGATATACTGCCTGTACAGGAAACCCATTTTCAGGAAGGAAACCAACCTAGATGCTCTCACAGGAACTTTCCTCAGACTCTGTTTGCTACTTGTACTGACAAGAAACGGGGTGTCATGCTAGCGTTCAGAGACTCTTTGGCAGTCACCCTCCATAAGACTGTTCTAGACCCTGAGGGTTGGTTTATAATTGCGACCTGAGACATCAATGGACTGCCGATTACTTTGTGTGTTATCTACGCTCCGAACTTACACCAGCTCTGCTTTCTGAAGAGACTTCTTGAGCAAGTATACAATGTCAAGTATGGTCACTTGTTGCTTTGTGGAGACTTCAACGCTGTCGTTGACCCCGGGATGGACTCCTCAGCGACCCTCCGGGACCGCCAACAGTCACTGGGGGATCTTCTCCATTGTGGAAAATTGTTTGATGTATGGAGGTGTCAACATGCCACGGAGAGGGACTATTCCTTCTTTTCACCTAGACACCGTTCCTATTCCAGGGTAGACATGTTTTTTGTGGATATGTATCTGTTGAACAAAGCGTCTTCCTCTGCGGTGGAGCTAACTATAGAGGAATCTGCTAGATCTGCTACTGCGTATATCTGGCGTTGCGATTCACGCATGTTGCAAGACGAGGGGTGCCGAACCCGAATAACTAAGTAAATACAGGACTTTCTTCAAATTAACGAGCCATCGGTCTCCGACCCGTGGGTATTGTGCTGTGCACTTAAGGCCTTCATTAGAGGGGTGTGCATCCGGCAGCAGTCACGGCTTCAGAGGCGGCGGCATGACAAGGTTACCTCACTGACAAACAACATTCACAAGCTAGAAACCACTAACAAACTGAACCCCAATGATTCTGACTCACTTGCCCTTATTAAGTTGCGACAAGAACTCTAACTCCTACTTTTAGAACAATCTGATAAACACCTCCAATACCTCAAACAACAGCACTATTTTCAGGCAAACAAAGCGGGTAAATTCATGGCGAATCAAGTAAGACGCAAGCAGGCAAAGTCCAGAATTTCCCATCTGATCCATCCCTCTACTAAAGCAAAAATCACACATCCGCAGGATATTGCGGACGAGTTCGCAAATTTCTATAGTGCCCTGTACAACCTCCAAAACGACCCGGCCGAACATCAACCCACTGCGGCAGACATTGACTGCTTTCTCCACGCTGTTTCCCTACCATCTCTTACTGCCGCCCAACTGCAATCGTTGAACTCACCAATCTCACTAGCTGAAGTCCACACTAGTATATCCACTTTGCCCAAGGGTAAATCGCCTGGGCCAGATGGCTTTTCTAACAAATTTTACCAACTTACATCTCACACCACAAGCCCCACCCTGACTGCGGTATTTAATAAAGCCATGGAGGTCTCTTCGCTACCGCCTGACATACTGGGAGCTCATATTGTCACTTTACCCAAGCCAGGCAAGGACCCCACTACCCCGGCAAACTTTCGCCCCATTTCGCTTCTGAACTCGGATGCCAAAATGTACGCGCGTATTCTGGCTAAGCGTCTCCAAGCTATATTGCCTTCACTTATCCACAGGGACCAAATGGGGTTTACATCAGGCAGGCAAACGTCAGACGCCACTAGGAGGCTGTTGGGGATCATGCATCTAGCTCACACATCTAAGACCCCATCTGTGCTACTCACCCTGGATGCCGAAAAATTATTTGATAGGCTCCACTGGGGGTACATGCAAGCTACTCTGTTAAAATTCGGATTCCAGGGCCCTATACTCTCTGCAATTACAGCACTGTATTCTTCCCCATCAGCACAAGTGTATACCTCAGGCACGCTTTCAAAACGGTTCCACATAAAGAACGGCACCAGGCAAGGATGCCCCCTCTCAGCGACAATATTCAACTCAGTCATTGAACCCCTGTCGGAGACCATCCGTTCTAACCCCCTCATCACGGGCTTCCCTCTCCCATCCTACCATCACAAAATAAACGTATTCGCGGATGATATCATCTTAATGCTTACCCAACCAAATACCTCTCTTCCTGCCGCGTACGCCACACTTCAAGCCTACAGTAAGGTGTCATATAATAAACTGAATGCATCCAAATCTATGGTCCTTAACATAAGGGTTCCTTCCCAAATTCAAGTGGCCCTCCTGACATCTGTTCCTATTCCCTGGTCCATGGATAGCATACACTACCTAGGCGTTGACCTCCCTGCTAACCTGACCCAGCTACTATCAACTAATATGTCTAGAATTCTTACAAAAATAACTGCGGACATTTCCCATATGTGCTCCTTGTGGATCTCCTGGAGCGGCAGGGTGGCAGTGTATAAAATGTTCATTTTACCCCAACTGCTATATTTATTTAGAACGCTCCCCATACACTTCCCCATGGTAAATTAGGGTGGCTGCTCTCTACTCTTCCACCTCATTGGGGTTGTGCCTCACCCTCACTTTTCTCCTCTGCTCTGTCTGGCACCAAAGTCACATCAGTGACCTTATCATCATCATCCCCTCTATCCTCATTATCACTGGAGACAACTTGGCAATACACTGCAGCTGGGGGAACATGACTGCCAATTTGTGTACCAGAGTTCTCTCCTCTCTGTGGACTCATGTTCTTACCTTCCTCAACCAACCCCCCCCCCCCCCCCCCATGCCTGATGCTGAGGCACAAATAGCTGTGGACAAGGAGGCAGATTTAGCCACTCTGCCCGCTTCTTGAGTGATGGAGGATGAGAATAGTCTAGTAAGCCAGTCCACCACCTCCTCTGCATGCTGTGGCTGGATAGCATGGGCAACATCACTAAACAGAGGAAATAATGCCCTGCCTGAGGACTGACCACGTCAACCTTTGTCTGTGGACACATGCTGCTGGCCCTCTTACAGTGCTATGGGAACATCTGTCTCTCCTTGTTGGCCTCCCAGACATGATGGGGGGGGAGCTAAAATGTAATAAAGATGTAAAAATGTGTAAGTGAATGTGTAAGTGGATGCACTTTAATCAAAGGAAAGTGGTGTTCAGTGCACTTTAACCTGAGTACTCACTACACAGACACACTACAATATACTGCAGTAAAACTGCACTGATTCACTGCAATATACTATGTTAAACGTGCAGTAACGCACTGAAATATACTGCGTTAAATGTGTAGTAATGCACTGAAAAATACTGTATTAAATGTACAATAACGTAAAAAAATATATTGTGTTAAACCTACAGTAACGCACTGAAATATACTGCGTTAAACGCACAGTAATACAATGAAATATACTGCCTTAAGTGTGTTGTAGCCCACTGAAATAAATTGCGTTCAACGTGCAGTAATTCACTGACATGTACTGCGTTAAACGGCACTAATGCACTGAAAGATACTGCGCTAAATGTGCAATAACACACTGAAGTATACTGTGTTAAACATGCAGTAACGCACTGAAATATACTGTGTTAAATGTGCACTAACAAACTGGTATATACTGTGTTAAACATGCTGGAACACACTGAAATATACTGAGTCAAGCCTGCACTAATGCACTGAAATATACTGCGTTAAATGTATAATAAGGCCCCCGGAAATATAATTCTTAAAACGCGCAGTAGCGCACTAAAATATGCTGTGTTAAACGTGCACTAATGCACTGAAGTATACTGCAGTAAACCTGCCCTGACAAAAAAAAATAAAATGACACTAAAGTAAAAACACACACTACACTCACACTGAACTATCACTAGATTCCCGCTAAACTGACACTAAAGTAAAAATAAATGGTCACACTGCAAAACGGATACTCTAAACTGACAATAGAATCACAGTGGCACACTATAGCACACTAACTCTTTAGTAGCACTGAACATGCTGCAAATGGCCGCTTTTGAAAGAATAGTTTTATAGTGTGGGGTGGGACTAAGAGCAATAAGCCATGATGATAGTATTCTATCATGACTCTGACTCTCAGTCTGTCATCAGCTGTATTGGGGATACCCTGGGTCCCACAAAACCGATAGTTATAGAGGATGTTTATTTCCCCTTTTGGACCCCATGTATCCCCATTGCACACAGTTGCCATCTTCTGTATGTTGAGAAGATGATTTGACAATTTAGATGGAGAATAATGGAACACATTAATGAAAGTGATTGCAAAGTCTCATTTAAAAAAAAAAAAAAAAAAATATATATATATATATATATATATATATATATATATATATATATAACAAATATGTTATACTTACATGCTCTGTGCAGTTGGTTTTGCACAGAGCAGCCTAGATCCTCCTCTTCTCGGGTCCCTCATTGCTGCTCCTGGCCCCTCCACCTATTGAGTGCCCGAACAGCAAGCAGCTTGCTATGGGGGCACCCGAGCCGAGCTAAAGCTCTGTGTATCCATTCAAACATGAAGCTACGTTTTGGCCCTGCCTCCTCTCTCTCCTGATTGGCTCACTGACTTTGATTGACAGCCATGGGAGCTAATGGCGCCGCGGCTGTGTCTCAGCCAATCAGGAGGGAGAGTCCAAGATGGCCGAGGGACTCGTGAACATCGCTGGATAGAGATGGGGCACAAGTAAGTATTAGGTGGTGCTGGGAAGGCTGCTGAGTCAGAGAAAGGTTGCAGATTGTGCTTGCCAATACTCTACATGGCCCCATGCTGACCCTCTTCCCCGCTGTAAGAGAAAAAGGGTGAACCTCTGACTCCCCTTGAAAGACTTTCATCCTAATAGCTAAAAGCGGCTGATGGTAAATCTTGTATTATGGGGGTAGAGGTGAAAAGGGAGGACCTGGATGGAGGAGGAGTGCAGCCCTTTTCTTGCCAACAGCTAGCATTCAGGCAGTGCTCCCAATTAGCTAGTTGGTGAAAAGTCACTTGTATCTTCATGCACATGGTACTCAAATCGACACATCAGGTTGTTGGTGACACCACAAAAGCTTTCATTTGTTTGCAATGGAGATCATTTATAAATGATATAGGGTCTGGGATTTAAAGTACCATTTCAGTCTTTGCAGATGACACCAAGCTTTGCAGTGTAATAACTTCCTTACAGGATGTCTCCAACTTACAAGCTGACCTCAATGTACTGTTTCATTGGGCAACTATGTTGCAAATGAGGTTTAATGTTGATAAATGTAAAGTTATGCCCTTTGGGGAGAATATGCAAGCATCATACATACTAGGTGGAGTAGAACTGGGGGAATCCATAGCGGAGAAGGATCTGGGTGTTCTGGTAGATCATAAGCTTAATAATAGCATGCAATGCCAAGCTGCGGTTTCCAAAGCAAGCAACGTCCTTTCTTGTATTAACATAGGCATGGACTCCAGAGAGAGAGAGAGATATCATTTTGCCCCTGTACAAATCATTAGTAAGACCTCATCTGGAATATGCAGTTCAATTTTGGGCATCAGTTCTTAAAAAGGATATTGGGGAAAGGGAGAAAGTGCAGAGAAGGGCAACCAAACTGATACGAGGCATGGAGAACCTCAGCTATGAGAAAAGATTAGAGGAACTGAATTTATTCTGTCTTGAGAAGAGGAGATTAAGGGGGGATATGATCAACATGTATAAATACAAAAGGGGTCCATATAGTGAACTTTGTGTTGAGTTGTTCACTTTAAGGTCAACACAGAGGACAAGGGGGCACTCTTTAAGTCTAGAGGAAAACAGATTTTGTCTCCAAATACGGAAAGGTTTCTTCACGGTAAGAGCTGTGAAAATGTGGAATAGACTCCCTCCAGAGGTTGTTCTAGCTAGCTCATTAGATTGCTTTAAAAAAGGTCTGGATTCTTTCCTGGGTGTACCTAATATAAGTGGGTACTAACATTTTTTTTTAGGTAAAGTTGATCCAGGGAATATCCGATTGCCTCTTGGGGGATCAGGAAGGAATTATTTTTCCCTGCTGTAGCAAATTGGATCATGCTTTGCTGGGGTTTTTTCGCCTTCCTCTGGATCAACTGCGGGTATAGGATTGTGTATATGGGATTGTATGGTTGGGTTTTCAATACTGTTTTTTTTTTTTTGTTGAACCAGATGGACTTTTTTCAACCTGACTAACTATGTAAGTATGTGTCTGTTGCTGCTGTTGACCCTGTCATAATAAAATAACCCTTTAAAATTATCCACAAGCAAAATAGAGCTGAAGAACAAAAGTAGTAAAATAACGTTTAAAAACAAATGTAGATGTAAAAAACAAGCTGTAGTAGCACACGACTCTTTCTGCCTGCAATACTGTTAGCTGTCCCTCACACTAAACTCCAGCACTTTGACAAAGAGCTGCTGGGCCAGTGTGTGGGTTGTAACTGTATTGAAAATTAGCATTGCTAAAGTCTTTCACTTGACTAGAGATATCAGTGACAGTTTTTGACATAATTATTATCTTCTCAGTTAAAACATCTAAAATACTTTATATTTGTTTGTTTTAAATAATATATTTGCTATACTCCAAAACGAAAGTTTCAAATAAAAAATGCTAAAATGTGTAATACATTGAAGCATTATGTAAATCAGTTGTAGCAAATTCAGCCTATTTACTTTAAAAACTGTTTACTGAAATGTAGAAATGTTACTGAACGTTTACAAAAGTATTTTGTTTTCATAAGGTTTGCAATATTTTGTCACCCCAAACACTTTAAAATCACTGTTGCTTGAAGAACTAAACCTGCTGCTTACAGAAATAAGGATGACAGCAGTAGGGAGACCCTTTTCTATCTTTTGATCAAATATTTACTAAAAATCCTTAGGGAATACAGTCTTGAATTAAGTAGATAAGCTTCTGTTATAACTTACCAAAAGAGCAGCTGTTATTCTAACCTAATACTGAACTTTAAAATGTAAAAGTTAACATTTGTTTAAGAACCCGTGATTGTGTGATCTGTATGCTAGATAATGTTGCCTCACAAAAGTAAACAATTTTATTTTATAATATGCATAAAACACACAGAATAGATATGATTAAAAAAGAGAACTGTAGCACATTCATTATTCTGAATAATAGAAAACTAAAATTATAGTTAGGGATTGGCAAATCTGTCCAGGTTCATTTTGCCAAGGTTTTGGATTGATGAATATAGTTTGCAATTTTGGTGAACCTGAACTGGGCTAATTCCACTGAAGTCTGTTTGAGGTAAATCTATCTCTTTTTTTTTATCAGTTTGCCTTTTAGCTTAAAAAAATGGAATAGAATTGACTACCAATTTTGAGGCTAATAGGCAAACTGCTGTCAAAAAAGGTATGGGAAGCTGGGCACTATGCTATGAGTGACAGGTATCAATGCAACAAAAATAAATACCTTGAAGTGAAGAAAAGGTTATTTATTGGGTATTTGAGGTGAACATTGAAACTTTCATTTTGTAAAATTTGTTAACAGCAGCACAAATTTATTAAGCAAGGCTAGAGCCAAATTTACTAGAAAAAAAAAGCACAGACTGGGATTTTTATACAAGAATTAAGGTACTGGCCAAACTAATGTATGCTAACTTTACATTTTTTAAGGGGAATGGGGGGTATGGTGAATAAGAGTGATATAATGTAAGCTGGTTTACGTGCACATTGTTTTTGCTGTTAAGTGTTTCTCCTTAACATGATACAGTGGCATACTGTGAACAAAAATCAGAGTAACTAGGAAGCATCTCCAGCCAGTGAGGAATATGGCTCCTTGATTGGGAGCTCCTGCTGCCTCACAAGCCCAGAAACATTTCACGGTGACAGAGGAGAGGCTTCTTATGCATACCTATCTAACTTCCTTCTCACAGAGACCCCGGGGAGAGATGTAAAAATGGAGGAAATATGCAATGTTGCCCCAGCACCTCACAGATTTCTACCCAGGACAGGAGGTGAGGCAGGATGGTCCAGATTCTGTCTCCAGCCTCACGGCCTACCAACATACAGGCTCCCAGACTGTAAGAAGACACAGCCTTAACACTCTGCAGGACATGGGTGAGTTCTCCCCCCCTGCCACACCAACCTCCAGGAGCCCTGTAAAATCCAAACAGCTCAGGGAGGATGAATATCTGTCTTCTAAGCAGACCCAGTTAAGATATTTCCCAGCAAACCACGCTTAACAAGAAGAAATTATCTCCTCTGACCAAGGCTCTGCATAACAACAATGTCCCCTACAAATGGGGCTTCCTAAGTAAACTACTTGTCACAGGGAACATGAAGACACTACTGATCCACAGTGTGAAAAAAGGAATCCAGGTGCTCAAACAATGGCAACTAATCCCTATGGATGTCCAACTTGCAGATCTATCCCCCTCCTGGGAGACTGGACAATGAATGGATTTGAGCACTGCCCCTGGATCAGCAAATCACACTCAGGCCTCCCCATTCTATCTCGTCTATGTTTTTGAAATGAGGCACTGAGTGCTCCGGCTTACTAGTCTCTTGGTGCTCCACACTTACTGTATACCCACCTTTGGCTGCTCCCCCCACTGCTCTAACAGTTATTGGCTGCCCATTGTGCCTGTCTTTTTCTACAGAGGTTTATTAACTACTGTATGTGTGTGTTATCTTGTTTTCTTTTTCTACTAAGTTTGCAATATACCACCAGTCACCGCCTTTTTGGAAACACCTATGACATTTTGGAATCGTTTTCCAGCAGATATTGCATCCCATCTCTTGGCCTCACAGCTCCACCAGCTCGTCTCATCTCTGAAAACTACAGATTCATCTCCCTACCAGCATTGTCACCCCGTGGCCTGGGTGGCTCACCTGTAGCAGGTACTCTCTTCCCTACATTATTAACCGCAAATCTGATTTACTCATTCTCCTACTCATCTCAGCAAATACCCCACCTTTAAGATGTCATTGAAAATGCTATCTCTGAACACTAAAGGTCTTATTAGCCTCCTTAAATGCACCTCCCTTTTGAGAGAAGCCAAACTCTTAAAGCAAACATTTTGTTTGCCAAGAAACCTACTTTGTTGCATCCAAATGTCCCTGTTTTGCATTTCATCACTTCTCTCACCTCTTTATGTCTAACGGACCTAAACAAGCATGTGGATCTGGAGATTAAATGCCTCACTGCTGGCCAATAAGAGAGTGTAACGTCAGATTGTGCAAGAACACCACCATTTCTTTGCAACAAATGATTCTCCTGAAATTAACTGGTTTACATTGTGGAATACCTATAAGGTGTATATGCTTGGTATCTTGATTAAGTTAACTGTATTTATCAAACAACAAATGGTGAAGCAGATCGAAGACTTGCTCCAATCTATAACACTGAAAGAACAAGCTAATAAATTGCACCCAGAACCTCACCTTACTCAAGCTATGCTCACAGACAGAAAAACATTGTGATCCTTGCTCCTTTAAAAATATGAAACTCATTTAACCACCTCAATACTGGGCAGTGGGCATTACCACCCCCTTCCGACCCAGGCCAATTTGTAGCTTTCAGTGCTCTCACACTTCGAATGAGAATTATTCAGTCATGCAACACTGTGCCCAAATTAAATTGTTATAATTTATTTCATACAAATAGAGCTTTCTTTTGGTGGTATTTAATCACCACTGGGTTTTGTTTTTTGGCACTAAAAATGAAAAAAAAACCGAAAATTGTAAAAAAAAAAATATTTTTTCTTAGTTTCTGTTATAAACTTTTGCAAATAAGTAATTTCTCTTCATAAATTTTGACCAAATGTATACTGCTACATTTCTTAGGTAAAAATAACCAAAATCAGTGTATATTATTTGGTCTGTGTGAAAGTTATACAGTCCACAAGCTATGGTACCAATCATTGAAAACTGATCACACCTGATGTACTGATGGCCTATCTAATTTCTTAAGGCCCTAACATGTCAAGACAGTACAAATATTCCCCAAAATACCCCTTTTTTGGAAAATAGACAGTTCAATGTATTTATTAAGGGGCATGACAACATTTTTGAAGTTGTAATTTTTTTCCCACAATTCTTTGGAAAATAAGAAATTATTTATATTTTTTTCACAAAAATTTCATATTGACAAGTTATTTCTCACACACGGCATAGGCATACTTGCAACTTCACCCCAAAACACATTCTGCTACTCATCCTGAGTATATCAAGACCACATGTATGAGGATTTTTCACAGATTGGCCACATATGGTGCTTTTCCACTGCATGGTACGGCACGGTACGGCACGGTATGGCTCGCTTTGGCGCTTTTCCACTGCATGGTTTGAATGGTTTGGTACAGTTTGGTACAGCAGTGCTTTTCCACTACATGGTACGGCTCGGTATGGCTTGCTTAAACAATACCACCTCAGTTGGGGTTCCAAGCGGGCCGTATCTATATCATATCCCACAATCCTTTGCATGCAGCCTTGATTATTTGTCACTACTAGCCACTGATTGGTCAGAGAATCATTGTAATCCCACCCACTTACTACTTTTGTGGAAAAGCAAACTAAGCAGAGTAGAGCCAATACAGTGCTGAAACATGCTGACTCATACCACGCAGTGAAAAAGAAATTTGAGCCGAGCTGGGCCAAGCAGTGCCGAGTGGAGCTGAGCCGGTACTCACAGTGGAAAAGCGCCAATAGAGAAGCGCCATATCCAAGTAGCATCTTCAGCCATTATCCACTTAAAGACCAGGCCGTCTTCTGACACTTTTTGTTTACAAGTAAAAATCTGTATTTTTGCTACAAAATAACTTAGAACCCCCAAACAATAACTATTTTTGTAGTAGAAGCCCTAGAGAATAAAATGGTAGGTTTTGCAAATGTTTATGTCACACGGTATTTGCGCAGCAGTTTTTCAAACGCAATTTTACACATTAACTTATAATTACATCTTAATGAATTTCATTGCACCCAGAGACAATATAATACCCAAATCTTTGGTAAAATATAAAATATGATGTTGTGTCAGATAAATAGATACCAAACATATTACACTTTAAAATTGCTCATGCTTGTGAAATGGCACCATCGTTGGTATTTGAAAAACTCCATAGGTGACATTTTATAGCCTTCATTGGGTACCAGTTTAGAGTTACACATAAGGTCTGGGGCTAGAATTATTGCTCTTGCTCTGATCTTTACGACGATACCTTACATGTGTTGTGCTTTGCTGTTTACGTATGCGTATGGGAACAATGTGTGCATTCTCCTTTGCACACGAGCATGAGGGGAGGGGTGTGCTTTAAATGTTTTACTTATTTATTGGGGGGACACTCGTACATTGATAGTGTTTTTGTGCACTTCTACACTGACAGATGTTGATGCCACAATGCACTATTGCAGATGTTTTGTGCACTGGTGCAGATGTGATGGGGACACTGACAGATGTTTTGTGCACTGATACAGATGCTTTTGGGGCACTGTGACAGATGTGTATGGGGACAGGGACAGTGGTGCTTGATGTACTGTGCATGGGGGGATCTGCGACAGCTTTGTGTGTAAAACCATCCTTACAGACAGAGCTGTCAAAGACTTTGCAGATTCTCCCACTCCCCCCCCCCCCCCTCCACCCCGCACTAAGCTCTCAGTGAGCTCAGAGGGGAGAACTGACACAAAGACACATATCTCTGTATATACTGTGAAGGCTGTGATTGGACAAATCACAGCTCCCATATCTCGATCCTGTCTTGGCTGTGTCCTGTACAATGCTGTATGTCCACTCAGAACAACGAAAGACCTACTCGACTGTTTATGTACAGTGGCCAATTGCAAGGAAAGTCAAAAGAAAAAGAAAGTAGCTTCCCGTACCCACCCTCTTACCCAGCATAAGCTCTTCAATTCTAAGGATAATGCTAATGTTTTTGGAGAATATTATCAGACTCTTTATGACCTCCATAATGATAAGTTCACTCCCCAGCCTACTCCAGACTTTATTGATACATTTTTACAAAAAGTAAGTCTCCCCACACTCACCTCTGCACAACTTTCTGCCATTTCCCAACCATTCACCTAGCAGGAAATATGTGACGTTATACGTAAACTACCTAACCATGAATCCCTAGGCGAGTATGGCTACTCTAATGAATATTACAAACAACTTACGACAGATGTAGCCCCTTATTTACTATCAGTCTTCGATCAAGGTTCCTCCTCTGGTTCACTTCCCCTGAAATGTTATGTGCAGTCATTGTACCATTTCCAAACTAAACAAGGACCCACTGTACACGCAAACCACAGACCAATCTCCCTCCCTAACACTGATTTTAAGATATTTGCCAAATTACTTGCACTCAGATTACAACAAATTCTGCCTACCCCCTGATTAAGTGGACTTTGTCCTTGGACGCCAAGCCTCAGATGGCACTAGACGCCTGTACTCTGAGTGTCAATATATCCCTTAGCAGACAGCAGGTGAGTTCATTAGCACACCCCACAATAGGTGAATGGAAAGCCACCTCAGACAAAAAGCAACATTGTTAGACAGTCATTGAACTTCCTGGAATGACCATATTAGGAGTTGTACTTCCTGGTCAGAGACCTCATACTGTACAGGGAATAAAATCGTCATTTTACAAGGGAGACATTATTCCTGAATATGACTGTCCCAATTGTAGTAGTCCAAACCATATTCTCAGTGTTCACCACCCTCCTGGTCACCCTGCATCCATAACAGATGCAGGGTGACTTAAACATAAGAGAGCCCCATAAGGCTGGGCATGGTGCCCCCCGACCTCTCTAAAGGAATTTTGGGTCCACAACCCCCATGCCCAAAGTGACTCCTGTCACAACGCCCTATTAGCTTAACCACTCAAGCCAATCTGTATCGAACGCCTTCTCAGCTCCTATTCTTGGACACAGACAAGACTTTTGACACAGTCCATTTGGGATTTCTTAAAGCAGTACTCCCTAAATTTGGAATCACAGGTTGGGTACAATCTACTATCTTGTCACTCTACTCCAACCCCTTGGGTCTGAAATTGGACACTATACAGATTTCTAATGGAACCAGACAAGGGTGCCCCCTATCACCCATTAATAACATTAATAACAGAACCATTAGTGCAGAGTATAGAATTAACTCCAACATCACAGGCCTTTCTTTAGCTGGCATCAAGGACAGAATTTGCTTTTTCGCTCATGGTGACAAGCTTATAATCTCCAACCCTAAAACTTCTCTACCAGAAATCCAAAATTCAGCAAAGTGTCCTACAATAAACTAAGTGCTAAAAAATCCAAGATTTAAGGTATCAATGTTCCTGTTCCATTGCAGTCTATATCTAAGCAATTTCCCTTCACATGGAATGCTAAATACCTTACATTCCTAGGCATACAATTGAGAGTGCACCCTTCATGGCTGACTGATCCTTCCTTCAATGGACCAACCAATCCTTGCGATTAGCTGACTGATCCTTCCTGTGATTGACCAAACGATCTTTACTGCGATCGACCAACCAATCCTCCCTGCAATCGGCCGACTGATCCATCCTTACTTTGATTCTTCCTTCAATTGACCAACCGATCATTCCTGCGATGGACCGACCGATCCTTCCTGTGCTGGATTGGCTGATCTATCCCTAGACTAAATACAGCACTTCCTTGGATTGACTGATCCTTCATTGAATCGATCCTTCCTTCCTTCACTCCTTGGTTGTTTTGATCAATCCTTCCTTCCTTTCTTGGATCCTTTCTTGCTTCGATCCTTTCTTCATTATTTTTGTGCTGGTAATTTTTTGCAAAATGTTATTTATCCTTTTCCATATAGTATAATACCTGGTTGATCCTGCCTGTTCCAATCAGTGAACTGACTTTCCTTTATTCTGCTCTCTGCAGCATCTGTATCACCCTCTCGCCCCCTCCCTTCCTGTCATTTCCATGATCTGTGTGAAGCCCCTCCTCTCCCCGCCCCTCCTGAATCCTGCAACTAAACCAGCAGAGGGATGTGAGCCCCTCCCACTGGAGTCCCTCTGCTTGGGAATAAGACCCAAGGAAACCATGTGACTGCACAGAAGCATTTCTGTAAAAAGGTATTTAAAGATTATATTGCGGAAAAACTAAACACACTGCCATTACTACTGCCCCATAAGAGAACTTATCATGAAAGTTTAACCACAATAATTCTATTTTTATGCTATAAAAAAATCTCAAAAATAGCCATAGCAACACATTCTTCATCTTGTTTTTTATAGCATAATATAGGAAAAACGGAAACTTAGAATTTCTCAGCAGCTCTTAAACCCTTTATCCAGGAAAGGGTTAAATAAACCCCCTGTGTTGTAAATGGGAGGGAAAAATTCCCTTTCAGCCCCCATATATTCTGGGAGATCCGACTTTTGTCCCTGGACCACCTGCATCATTCCTTTCAGCAGGGTTAGTAATGTCTCTGGCAGTTTGTGCAACATAGAATGAAGGAAAGTTCCAAATGAAAGTTCATTGTCCTCCAGATCTTAAGGAAATGCTCAGATAAAAGACCACTCAAATTTAGCCACAATCAGGAAATCATCTGCATTTTCCTCATGCTCTCATCTCCTCTTCTAGTATGCCTCATGCCATCTGGCCTGGTCATCTGCTCTACCTGCTCCACTTATTGATGTTCATTACCTTAAAAGCGTAAAAGACAAAACGATTATATGTTCTTTCCAATTGTGCCTACAAACATGGTTCACTGCTCACATTTCTCTATCTGCCCACTTCTAACTGCAAAATTATTGTAGGGTGCATACTGTTGCCTTGTATCATTCTGACAGAAAGGCATAGATTTCTATTTGAAAGAATAAATCTGCATCTCTCTCCGTGCTGTCCTGGGAACATTGGACTGTTGTTGTCCAGATGTCCCCTCCTATGAAGTGTGGGGGGTAAAAAAATTCTATGTGCACATTATTGATATTATTATTATGAAGTACTACATACTATTTACATAGCTAAGGCTATTTATTTGAGGCTATGTATTTATCTTGTTATTCATGTATTTTTGGTACTCATTAATTCAGGCACATAAAATTTTTCCCTTATGTATATCATAATATTTTTACCTTGTTATTCAAACACTTTTTTTTTTTTTTGGAACCGAGATTAAAACACTAATAGTATAAATACTATTTTTACCACTGTTGCCCTATTTCCCAAAAAAACTATTGTGTCCAGTTTCCCCAAAATAGCACCATAAGCCTATTACAATATAATTTCTAAAGGGCCCATACCATAAGATTGGTTCCATTCGCTTCTAATACTGTTTAGTATCTATGGCTTGAGTGCACTATATTCGCAGTTTGTTCTCCTGTTTTAGACTTCTCCAAGATGGCAGCGAGCTGTGGACAGAATGTGATGTAGCAGCGGACCTGAAGTGATGGCTGGAACACATTTCTGGCATGCCCTAAACATTAGTGTGTGTTGCAGGCTGTCAGAGAGTGCCATTTTGGACATCCACTGGGGCCCTGAGCTGCAGGTATTGCGGTCCACCTCTTCTGGGTGACTTTGAAACATCCTACTTGGTTATTGAGATAAAAAAGTTTCAGCTGTCACTTCAGGTCTGCCACTACATAACATCCTGTCCACGGCTTGTTGCCATCTTGGAGAAAAACAGGGTTAACTCACTGGCCAGAAGAAGTGGGTTTAAATGAGACAGGACGTTTTAGATGCAGGGTGGAGGAGCATAGATGAGATTGGAGACTGTGGATTTGTGGAGAGCTGTGAGGCTGCATGTCAGAATCCTGACTGGAAACCTGTTGGCAGGGGAAGTTACCCTCTGCAAAACTGGGGGCTGTTTAACTACAATGGCAGTTTTGAGCTCTGTCTTCAAGTGCAACACAGGCAGCAAAAATGCTCATGTGCAAACACTGCTTGATTAACAATAGCATATTTAAGACATGTTCCCTCCAAAAATTGAAAGTTGTATACAGAGACCTCCTACATGCATAGAAGCTCTATTGTAGCTTTTACTGTAGCTTTTATCAATAAAACAGGATCTATGCATGGAGGATGGAAAGATGAATGAAAGTTCATACATCGTGTTTCATTCAAAGAAGGTATAGTACAGCTCCTATGAATGGTAAAGATGGGAGGAAAGGGAAGGCACGGTAGACACATCGGTTGAGTGCCCGTCACAGGACTATCAGTTATCTAGTAACCTCCACTGAACCATAAGATTCTTTCAGTGGGAGTATGAAGGATCCAAAGAAGAAGATTTCAATGAATGAAGCAGCCATCAGCACAAGGGACACATTGTATTAATAGAAAGTAATGTCCTTTGCATTGATTTTTTTTTTTTCACAATAAAAAGTTTATTGAAAAATGTATAGAAACATAACATAGATAAATGCAGAAACATTAATGAGTAGACAATGTTTCAGTGAACAAAGATAACAAAGTTAAATTTACCAGCATAGTAGGTAAATGTGCATATTTACAGACATATGTGTTGTAAAGATGAAGAGGGATACAAACTTTCTAATCACAAATCAATCACATCTCAAAAATTATATTTTATTTGTGAGTTCGGACCGTTTAATTCTGTAAGAGGGCATTCGAATGCACCAAGATACCTGAGATTCATAAGTTCTAGAAAAGAAAGAGAAAGAAAAAAAGAGGGAAAAGTAGAGCTAGAATAAAGTAGTGATTAAGGGGGGAGGGAAGATGGGAAGTGGGGTGTTGTATAACCCAAAGGTCTTTAGTTCAACTAAAGTCACTAAGGTGACCATCTGGTATTGATCTAGATATTCATAAGAGCGTCATAATCAGGTGTGAGAGTGAATATCATCCAGGGGTACCATATTTTATGGAAAGTGGCTTCATTTTCTCTTTTAATGGCTAGGGTTTCCTCCATTTCAAAAAGATTTTTAACCTTCATTAACCAGCTTTTGAGGGGACCCGTGTTGAGTTCCAGTTTGTTGCAATCAGGATTTTAGCTGCATTTAGCAAATGCCTAATTGGCGATTTTTTATACGCTCTATATGAGAAATCATTTAAATGGAGAAGACAACTAGCTGCATCTAAAGTCATTTTTGTGTCAGTAATTTGTCTGATCAAGCCATTCACATTGGTCCAGAATTTTGGATTTCTAAACATTTCCACCATATGTGTAAGAAAGTGCCTACGTTTCCACCACACCTCCAACAGGTATCAGGTTGAGCATCCGACCAAGTTTTTCGTTTGACAGGGGTGATGTACCACTGTGTTGGTAATCTCTTGTAATTTAGAGCTTATAGAGCATTTGTGGGAGAAAACACAGGCCTTTTCCCATTCATTGTCAGTGACATTTTTTTCCCAGGTTGGATTCCCATAGCATTTTATACTTGTCTGTCGAGCCATTCTGTGGCTGTGTAATAGAACCGTAGGCGTATGAGGTCCCCCTTCTGATCGTTTTTTGTGCAAGGCATAATTTTTCAAAATCTGTTAGTGCTCTAGTAAAGGAGGATTTGTGTTTGTGCTTAGTTATAAAGTCATGTAATTGAAAGTAGGACCAAGTAGATCATTTCAATGATGGTTGATCTTTTAATAGGTTTGAAAGGTTTTTAATTTGTGTGCCTTCAAAACACTGTAAGGTTACTAGTGGTTTGTATTTGTTGTCTTCCTTGACTTGAAAAGTTTTAGCTTCCAGGCCAGGTGGGAAATCTGGATTACCAGATAAGGGTGTTAGTGGGCTGTAACTGGTCAAGAGACCGTATATTTCTGCTACCGAGTGTAAAAGTTTAATTGTAGTGTGGATAAGCGGGTGTTTTTTGATTACCTTAGGTAGGTTTTTTGCATTGGACCCATTGGATCAGGAAGTGGGTCTGGCCAAAATGTACTGATCTTTCTAGATTGACCCAATCTTTTGAATCTGAATGCTAGTGTCAATCCAGTATTCTATTGATATGTGTCGCAATGTAGTATTTTTTGTAGTTGGGAAGGCCCATCCCTCCTTTGTCTTTGGGAAATTGTAAATATGATAGTTTGATTCTGGATTTTCTGTTAGCCCATAGAAAATCTCTTTGTAATGAGATTAGTGTATTGAAAAATCTTCTAGGGATCTCTATAGGGAGAGCTAAAAACAGGTATAAGAGTCTGGGTAATATTGTCATCTTCAGTATGGCCGCCCTTCCAAACCAAGAGAACTGTTTGGAGTTCCAGTTTGTCACGTCTAGTTTAATTTTCTTGAGTGCAGGAGCAAAGTTAACTTCATAGAGATCTTTTAAGTTGGCTGTTAGGTATATACCTAGGTATTCTAATGTTCTCTTTTCCCATTTGTATGGACAATTTGCGAAAGCCAGTTTTTCCATGTCTTTGGTAAGGGTTAGATTCAAGGCTTCAGATTTACTATGGTTGATTTTAAAATTTGAAATGTATCTATAAATTTGGATTTTTTTATTCAGGATAGGGATCGATACGTGTGGTTGAGATATGTAAAATAACAAGTCGGTATTCCCCAACCTACCACAGAGATTATCTCAAACTATTTGGCACGGATTTCGTTACCTAAACTTACAGAGGACCAATTGAGCTCAATTTCCCAACCATTTTCAACTCAGGAAATTAGCTCAGTTATCATCAAACTCCCTAATCAGAAATCACCGGGGGAGGATGGGTTTCCCAATGAATTCTATAAAAGTTTATCTACAGAAGTAGCTCCCCACTTAAAATTAGTATTTGAATTAGCAGCCTCCACTGGTACAAATGTTGAAGGGATTAATTTTTACAATCCCCAAGCAAAAAAAGGATACTGAGGACCCTTCATCTTATAGGTCAATTGCCTTATTAAATGCAGATATTAAAATCTTTGCCAAGCTTTTGGCAAGTAGACTGCAGTTTTTACCCCAGTTGGTACATGCAGACCAGGTGGGATTTGTGCCAGGACGGCAGGCTCCTGATGGCACGAGAAGACTTTTGAACCTGCTGACACGGATGGGATCCAGTCGGACGCCTTCCCTGCTACTTTCTTTGGATGCGGAGAAGGCGTTCGACATGATCCATTGGGGCTATTTGGAGGCGGTGCTGCATAAATTTGGGATTGTGGGTTGGTTGGAAAAAAATATAATGGCTCTTTATTCTAGACCAACAGCAAACGTACTTACATCGGGAATATTATCTAAATCGGTTGGGATAACTAATGGGACTAGGCAGGGATGTCCCCTCTCACCAGTTGTCTTTGCGTTGCTTATGGAGCCTTTTGCTCAGAGTATTAGGAGCAACGCGAAGATAACAGGCTGGAAAGTTGCTGAAGTTGAACATAAGATTAGCTTATTTGCTGATGATGTCATGTTAATCATTACAAACCCAGCGTCATCTTTAATAGAAGTAGAGAAAAATGATAAATGATTTTAGTGCAGTATCATATTACAAATTAAACTTTACAAAATCACAGATTATGGGTGTTAATGTTCCCACGTCAGTACAGAAATATATAACCGAAAAATTTTCCTTTACATGGTCCTCGTATATACCATTCCTGGGGATTAATTTAACTTCATCTATTTCCCAACTTTATGATTACAATTATAAACCCTTTCTGGATACTTTGTCACGACAAATTGGAGAACTTAAGGTTCAAGATTTGACTGTAGCAGGCAGAGTGGCTATGTTAAAAATGATTATACTTCCCAAACTACTTTATTTGTTTCGTACGTTGGCAAGTCCCTTACCACCCCAATATTGTTTCTCTGTTCAAAAGTGCTTCAATCAAACTATATGGGAAGGAAAACCACCCCGATGGAGTCCCTCATTATGAGGAGACATAGGAGGCATGGAGGGATGGGAGTTCCTTGGGTTTCTGCATATTATAAAGCATCTGTATTAGACCAATTGAAATATTGGTTGAAGCCTGTGCAGCACAAATTGGGGCTGGGATTAGAGACGGATGATTGTAAAGAAACTCTTAGGGCCACAATGATAGCTGTAATGATTGAAGCTGTTGTGCCCAATATCCAATCTATTACAGTGCAAACTGCCTATACAACGTGGGCAGAAGTATTTTGTTCGACTCTCGAATATGGGGCGAAATGTGAACTCCCTACTCCCCTGTCAGTTCTCACGTACTTCATCCCAAATGTTGATATAAAAGTGTGGTTTAGAAAGGGGGGTTAAATGCTTGAAAGATCTGTATAATGAAACAGGGATTCATTCTTTTGAATATTTTGTTCACCAGTATAGAATACCACCGTCGGCTTTTTTGAGCTATTATCAAATATTTTCCTTTCTACGCAAAAATAGCCTTCCTTCAAATGTTAAATTACCCATTTCTATATACAAGTTGTATCAAGCACCCTTGGCCACTGCCAACGGTATATCAGTTATTTATGATATATTGAACAAGCATAACACCTATTCTAAACCCACTACCGTTCTTAAATGGGAAAAATTACTGGGGAAATCTTTCCCGGAAACTAACTGGCTAAAAGCTTTTGCTGCCACATACGCTTCCTCAAAATGTACTAATCATTGGGAATTATATCAAAAGACTTTAAATTTTTGGTATTTGACCCCCACTAAACTTTCCAAATTTTACCCCTTAACTCCAGCATTTTGTTGGAGAGAGTGTGGTGAACAAGGGACGCTATTCCATATAGTTTGGGAGTGTAAATCGATTAGAGCATTTTGGAACAAAATATTCTCTATGATCTCAGAAGTCGTGGAAAAAAACATAATTCCAAGTCCTGAGATGGCGATCTTGCACCTAAATATCCATGAGATACCTATAAAGTACCGAGTAGTGGTTTTACATCTTTTATTAGCGGCAAAACTCTTAATCACAAGAAGATGGAAATCTCAGGAGATACCATCTCCATCTGATATTGTTACATTACTTAATCAGCAATGTGAGATGGAAAAAATTATGGCTACTATAAGTTCGGCGAAGAAAATATTTTCGGTTAGATGGAATCCATGACTAAACAATCTAAGATGTATGGTGACAATGGATTAGATAAGGTATGTGTGTTAACCACTTACCGCATAGTAACGTACCGATACGTCTGTACACTTTGCGGGTTTATACCGGGATGATGCCTCTAGTTAGAGGCATCATCCCGGTACCGTGGTTTGAAGCCGACGGTCGGCTTTCCGTCGGTAACGACCGATGTGGCTCAGGAGCCGCTCGATCGTTACCCGGGGGTGGGAGGGGACATCCCCCCCCCTCCCGCCGCCTTCCGTGGCTTTGCCCGGGGCTCCCGTCCCACCGGGAGCCCCGAGCACCCAGCCGGCACGTCCACCGGCTGGATGGAGTCCCGATGAATGCCGGAAACGGCATCGATCAGGGCTTCGATGACGTAACCCGGAGGCGGCGTCCATGACGTCACTTCCGGGTTACTGTGCTGCAAAAGGCGGCAAATTTAAAAAACGGCTGTATGAAAAAATGCTGTTTTTGGCGTTTTGCATACAGGGAAGTGTAGTGGAGGGGTCTAGGGTCTTTTAGACTCTCGATCCCTCCATAAAGTGTACCTGTCACTATATATTGGTGTCACAAGGGATGTTTAAATTGCTTGTGACAGCAATAAAAGTGATCAGATTTTTTATTTTTTTTAAAAACCTGTAATAAAGTTTAAAAAAAATAAAAAATAAATAGGAAAAAAAAAAAATTTCGCCGCCCCCGTCACCGTTAGCTTGCGCACAAAAAAAACGTATACGCAAGTCGAGCCGCGAATGAAATCGCTGTTCAAACCCCACATGTGAGGTATCGCCGCGATCGCCAGAGCGTGCGCAATAATTTAAAAAAAAGAGCTACACTCTACCTCTAAACTGGTAACCGTTAAATAAATTTAAAGCGTCGCAGATTGAGATCTCTATTGACCGTAGTTTGTCGCCATCCCACGGGGGGGGGGGCGCAATTTTAAACCGTAACATGTTGGGTATCTATTTACTCGGCGTGACATCATCTTTCACAATATACAAAAAAATGGGCTAACTTTACTGTTTAGTATTTTTTAAATGCAGTGAAATGTGATTTTTAAATTTTTTCCCAAAAAAATGGCGTTTTAAAGACCGCTGCGCAAATACTGCTTGACAAAAAGTTTTGCAATGACCGACATTTTATTCTCCAGAGTCTTTGCTAAAAAATATATACATAATGTTTGGGGGTTCTAAGTAGTTTTCTAGGAAAAAATACTGGTTTTAACTTGTAAACAAAAAGTGTCCGAAATAGGGCTGGGGCTTAAGTGGTTAATGTAAGGATTGCTTAGTAGGAATGAATTTATTGATCTTGAGGTAAAATGTGAATTGGCTATGGGGAATAGGTCTCTCTCCTATTATAAGATCGACGTCTAGTGACGATAGATCGAAAATAATGAGCATATATGTGTATATATGTATGTATGTGTGCATATATATATATATATATATATATATATATATATATATATATATATATATATATATATATATATATATATATATATATATATATATATATGTATATGGAAACCCCATTGTGTGACGGTTAAACTTAAAGTTGGATGGAAGGTTCCCCTTTCCTATTTCTCTCCCTGTCCTTTCCTCCTTTCCTCTTCTCCCCCTTCCCCCCCTTTTTTTTTTTTTGAGGTAAAATGTTATCAATAATTTTATTGCAACATTTTATGTTGATATTTTGCTGTTTTGTTTCTTTTGTGTATGTGTATTATTATTATTATTTTTTTTTGTGGAAAATTACAATAAAAGAGATATTGAAAGAGAAAATAACAAGTCGTTGGCGTATGCTGCCATTTTATAGTGTGAACCGTTAATTGAAAAGCCGTGAAAATCACCATCTGGATTTATTGTTCTGATCAGTGGTTCAAGTGAGATGATAAAAAGCAGGGGGGATAGTGGACACCCCTTCTTGTACCATTACTGATCTCTACCGTGTCAGACAAGAGACCATTGATCTTTATTTGAGCGCCAGGGTGTGAATAGAGTGACATAATCCATGCCATCATCTTTTTGCCTAGGCCCCCATGTCTACTACAGGTTGCAAATAAATAATCCCACGTCACTCTGTCGAAGGCATTCTCCGCATCCGTAGATAACAGGAGGCCCTCGACAGAGTCCTGAGTCACCTCCTGTATGATGTTCAGAGTTTTGATAATGTTACCCCTTGCCTCTCTATTTGGCATAAAGCCTACTTGTTCTCGTCCCACGATCTTATGTAATAGTGGTCTCAGCCTATTGGCAATAATCTTAGCAAACAATTTTAAATCTAAATTGAGGAGGGAAATTGGTCGGTAATTGGAACATACAGTATAGAGTGGTCTTTGTGGGGTTTGGGTATGACGGCAATGTGGGCCATCAGCATTAGGGATGATCGAACGGTTCGGGTCCACCATCGGTTCGGCCCGAACATTGGGTGTTCGAGGTTCGGCCGAATTTAGAACTTTTTGCCCAAAAAGTTCGGAATATGGCAACCAGAACCGTACAAAATGCAATGCTTCAGGAAATGGGCTTTAAAAGCCCGTGATTGGACCAGAACCATTAGCAAAAGCCAATTGAGGGGGCAGGAGAATGCTAGGAATGTGATTGGAGTGACTAGGGGGTCCCTAGACCAATCATTAGTGAATACGCCCCCCAGTATATAAGATAGCCCCCGCCATATTCCTAGCATTGTTATACTGGACATGGAAGAGAGTGGAAGCAGTTCTGTTAATTTTACTTTAAAAGTGTCATTTAGCATTTATTAGTGTGAGGAAAGGGATATCTAGTGTAGTTAGAGTGCTCCTTTACACTTAAGTTAGCTTCAAAAATTTAGTTTCTGTAGGGAAAGTGTTAAGTGTAAGGGGACCGTAGTGTAGGGTTAACTGACAGTGACTGCTATGGAAGGGTGACAAAACCCTTCCATAGCAGGGTGACCGCTATAGAGAAATGATCATTTCTCTGAGTTGCTTCGGGACAGGAATATGGCTTCTCACCAGCAAGCATTTTTCATGCTGCAGTGGTTGCCATTGCCAGTGCTTTTTTGAGGACATGTTTGATGTCAGACATGACATCTGAACTTGTGTATAGTGGTGTATATACACACATACATATATTTATATACACACCTAGACATATATAGGTGTGATAGTAGCAGAAATATATGATTGCGCTAATGAAATCATTTACAGTAATATATTTCTGCTACTATCACACCTATATATGGCTAGGTGTCTATATACATATAATTATGTGTGTATATATACCACTATACACAAGTTCAGATGTTTTGCCTGCCTCAAAAGAACCCAAAAAAATGCCAAAAAAACGCTACCGTCAAAAAAAAAATGCCCAGGTGTGTTTTTGCTGGCATTTTTGGGGGGGTTTTGGAGGCAGGCAAAACATCTGAACTTGTGTATAGTGGTGTATATACACACATACATATATTTATATACACACCTAGACATATATAGGTGTGATAGTAGCAGAAATATATGCTTACGCTAATGAAATAATTTACAGTAATATATTTCTGCTACTATCACACCTATATATGGCTAGGTGTCTATATACATATAATTATGTGTGTATATATACCACTATACACAAGTTCAGATGTTTTGCCTGCCTCAAAAGAACCCAAAAAAATGCCAAAAAAACGCTACCGTCAAAAAAAAAATGCCCAGGTGTGTTTTTGCTGGCATTTTTTGGGGGGTTTTGGAGGCAGGCAAAACATCTGAACTTGTGTATAGTGGTGTATATACACACATGCATATATTTATATACACACCTAGACATATATAGGTGTGATAGTAGCAGAAATATATGCTTGCGCTAATGAAATCATTTACAGTAATATATTTCTGCTACTATCACACCTATATATGGCTAGGTGTCTATATACATATAATTATGTGTGTATATATACCACTATACACAAGTTCAGATGTTTTGCCTGCCTCAAAAGAACCCAAAAAAATGCCAAAAAAACGCTAGCATCAAAAAAAAAATGCCCAGGTGTGTTTTTGCTGGCATTTTTTGGGGGGTTTTGGAGGCAGGCAAAACATCTGAACTTGTGTATAGTGGTGTATATACATACATACATATATTTATATACACACCTAGACATATATAGGTGTGATAGTAGCAGAAATATATGCTTACGCTAATGAAATAATTTACAGTAATATATTTCTGCTACTATCACACCTATATATGGCTAGGTGTCTATATACATATAATTATGTGTGTATATATACCATTATACACAAGTTCTGGTGTTTTGCCTGCCTCAAAAGAACCCCAAAAAATGCCAAAAAAAACGCTAGCGTCAAAAAAAATGCCCAGGTGTGTTTTTGCTGGCATTTTTTGGGGGTTTTTGGAGGCAGGCAAAACATCTGAACTTGTGCACAGTACCACTATACACAAGTTCAGATGTTTTTCCTGACTGCAAAGAACCCAAAAAAATGCCTGCTATTAAACCGGCAAGGTGTGAAAACCGAGAAGAGAAGCCAACCCCCTGTGCTGAAAGTGTTCTAATACAAACAATCCTTTTTTTTTATGGTTCTGGACATGCTACAGAGCTGAAACTTCACAGGTACACCTTTTTAGACCCCCAGAACCTAAATCACACAAAAAAAGTTCTTAAAAATTGTCATTTTTGATAAAAAAGCCAATTATTGAAAAAATTAAAAGAAAAAAAAAAAAAAGATATTTTTTTGATTTTTACTTTGGATTTCGTATCTGATGGGTCTAAAAAGTGTACATGTGAAGTTTCAGCTCTGTAGCATGTCCAGAACCATAAAAAAAAGATTGTATTAGAACACTTTCAGCACAGGGGGTTGGGTTGGCTTCTCGGTTTTCACACCTTGCCGGTTTAATAGCAGGCATTTTTATGGGTTCTTTGCAGTCAGGAAAAACATCTGAACTTGTGTATAGTGGTACTGTGCACAAGTTCAGATGTTTTGCCTGCCTCCAAAAACCCCCAAAAAAATGCCAGCAAAAACACACCTGGGCATTTTTTTTTGACTCTAGCGTTTTTTTTGGCATTTTTTGGGGTTCTTTTGAGGCAGGCAAAACATCTGAACTTGTGTATAGTGGTATATATACACATAATTATATGTATATAGACACCTAGCCATATATAGGTGTGATAGTAGCAGAAATATATTACTGTAAATGATTTCATTAGCGCAAGCATATATTTCTGCTACTATCACACCTATATATATCTAGGTGTGTATATAAATATATGTATGTGTGTATATACACCACTATACACAAGTTCAGATGTTTTGCCTGCCTCAAAAGAACCCAAAAAAATGCCAAAAAAAACGCTAGCGTCAAAAAAAAAAATGCCCAGGTGTGTTTTTGCTGGCATTTTTTGGGGGTTTTTGGAGGCAGGCAAAACATCAGAACTTGTGCACAGTACCACTATACACAAGTTCAGATGTTTTTCCTGACTGCAAAGAACCCAAAAAAATGCCTGCTATTAAACCGGCAAGGTGTGAAAACTCCTGTGCTGAAAGTGTTCTAATACAAACAATCTTTTTTTTTATGGTTCTGGACATGCTACAGAGCTGAAACTTCACATGTACACCTTTTAGACCCCCCCAGATACAAAATAAAAATCAAAAAATCTCTTTTTTTTAAATTTTTCAATAATTGGCTTTTTTTTATCAAAAATAACAATTTTTAAGAACTTTTTTGTGTGATTTTGTGTCTGGGGGGTCTAAAAGATGTACCTGTGAAGTTTCAGCTCTGTAGCATGTCCAGAACCAGAAAAAAAAGATCATATAGGTGTAAAAGGAGGGTCCCACATCCCTGTTCTACTGAAAAATGACCTTTTTTTTTTTTCATGGTTCTGGACATGCTACAGAGCTGAAACTTCACATGTACACTTTTTAGACCCCCAAGATACTAAATCCAAAGTCAAAATCAAAAAATCTCTCTTTTTTTTTTCAATAATTGGCTTTTTTATCAAAAATGACAATTTTTAAGAACTTTTTTTGTGTGATTAATAGTTAATGGGGCATGACCCAGAACCCTAGGGACTTTTTAGGGGCATTTATTGTGTTTTAGGGCTTAAAAATTGTGTTTTTTGATTACCGAAGTTCGGGTCCCATTGATTTCAATGGGGTTCTGAAATCCGGGCTGAACTTTCGGGAAGTTCGGATGTTCTGGCCGAACCAAACTTTTCAAAAGTTCGATCATCCCTAATCAGCATTTCTTTTGGTATCAAAGGATTTTTAGAGACAAAATTTAAAGCTTTCGTGAGAGGAGTAGAGAGTGTTGCTTCGAACATTTTATAATATTGGGAGAAAAATCCATCAGGTCCTGGGCTTTTGCCCAGTTTAATATCTTTAATTGCTTGTTTTTTTTCTAATTCAGTTATGTCTGCTTCAAGGATGCGGATGTTTTCTCGTGGCAGGGTGGGTCGTTTACTATGTATTAGATAATTAATGATCGAACTATGCCTATCTTCTTGTATATCAGGGGGTTTGGTTTGCTGTGGTATATTGTAGAGCTTAGTATAGTATTGATGGAACATATCTGCTATTTTGGTAGGGTCGTGTTCTAGAGAGCCATCCGGTTTGCGAATACCATGGATGTTACCCGAAAGGGTTGTTTCCTTAAGAGCTTTGGTCAATAATCTACCACTTTTGTCTCCATGCTCAAAATATATAGATTAAAAAAAAAAAAAGGTTTTGTTTTAGTTTTGCGTCCAACAGATCTTTTAGTTCTTGTCTCGTTTTCAGTAACTCAGATTCTGCATGGATGGCTCGTGAACGTTTATGTATAGATTCTAGATGTGTTATTTTGTCAGTAAGATCATTGATGGTCTTTTCTCTTTCTTTCTTTTTTTCTTGCACCTATTTTCATCAATTCTCCCCTTTTTACACATTTATGAGCACTCCAGATCATCACAGGTGATATTTCTGAGGTGTTGTTGGTTTTGAAATATTCTGTTAGCGAGTTTTGAATTTGTGATCTTATTTCCGAGTTCACTGGAAGCGAAGCTTTAAGTCACCAGGTAAAGGATTTAGAGTTATGGGCCTGTAGCTGTAGATCTAACAATGTGGGCGCATGATCTGAGGTGGAAATAATTCCAATGTGTGCTGTTTTAATGATGGGCAGATCTCTTTGTGTGATGTAAAAACAGTAAATTCTTGTATATTTATTATGTGGATTAGAGAAGAACGTGTAGTCACGGTCTTTTGGGTGAAGGAATCTCTAAGAATCAATTAGTGTTAAAGAGTATAGGAGGGCTTTTATTCTTTTCAAAATCTGATATGAGACCGACGTGGTTTGTGTGGAGGTGTCAGCTATAGGATTTAGGGGTATGTTGAAGTCACCACCTATTATAATACAACCTGTTGCAAATGACTTCAGCTCATCTATCATGTGTTGACAAAAGTGATACGTCCTGTGTTAGGGGAAATTTACATTGGCAGTAGTTGTGGGTTTATATTCTATTGTTCCCCGTAAGAAAAAAAATCTACCATACGGGTCGGCCAAATCCGCTTCAACCCGGAATGTGGAATTCCTGTGTAGAAGGATGGACACTCCTTTTGTCTTAGCCAGTGGATTTGTGGAGTGAAAGACATTTTGTGAAGTATTTGTTAGTCAATTTGTGTATCTTTGAACTCTTAAAATGAGTTTCCTGGAGTAGGACTATTTGTGGGTTAGCCTTTTTAAGATCGTGTAATAGTTTAGTTCTTTTTTCTGGTATATTTAGGCCATTTACATTGTGGGAACTCAGAAGCGGATTTTTACCTAAGTGTGCATATGTCATTATTGTTGATGTCTGTAGGGAGAGGTAATGAGAAATAAAACTAAACAAAAAGGGTGGAAGGGAAGGGGGGATGGGGGGAAGAGAAAAGAAGGAAGGGAGAAAATTTGTAGATAGAAATCTAGAGAAAAATCAGTTGTTAGGGAGAGATGATAAGTGAGAATAGAAAGTATATCTAAAAAAGATATAAGAAAGCTCAATAAAGAAAAACTTCCACGGTGACTCGATCAGTCACTTTGGGTGTAGTGGTTTAGGAGGAACTCAGAGTGAAGATGTGTAACAATTATTATTGTCATATAACAGACTCCTATTTGGGAGCAAAAGAAGATGAGCCTTCAGTAATGGACAGCTTATCGAGTTGTATACTAAGTGTAGAATTTAAAAGAAAAAAAAAATTACCTCTTTAAAGTGAGTGTAAAGAGGTGAATCCAAAAAAGGGAAAACTAACAAACTCACGTAAATAACGTGTGCAGTGAACCAGTGATCCATGAAGCACACAAAGGACACAGACTCAGCCGAAGTCTCCTTCCCCTAGTGCTGCACGGATAGGTTTTGGTCTCATGTCAATGGCCCCAAGTCCCAAGGTATGAGCCTATGCTCAGAATAAACATGTCCCCCTAAGGAATCAAACGAGACTCTTAAAATCACTAGTGTTTAAATTCTATTATACAGTAAATAAGGATGTGTGATACGTAATATCCGGAAAACCAAGGGGGAGGCCATACAGTCCCCCCAACATGACTTTTCATCACTCATTTCCCCTTCTTATAGAACTGTCCATAAAGTGTCCCGAGAGAGGAAAATAAAAATCAAAAAACATCATAGAGAAAAAAGAAAAATGGTAGTTAGGTGGAGGTTAATCCTCGAGATAAGCAGCTATTTTATATCACAATACGTTTTATGCATGTCCTTCCCATGGTTTTAAGAGGCAAGTAATGGCTAGCTAAATACAACTTAGATCCTCCTGTAAAGGGATTGGTTCTTATAACCTCTCTTTTTGGGTAAATTGCTGATCAGTAGAAGTGTCTGGTTCAGCCGAAATACATAACCAGATGATGAAAAAATTGTAAACTAGGTACTAGGTGCCTCTTGTCTGATGTCTTATCAGAAATCAGTATATTTGCCTTGATGGGCTCTTACAGGATTTACTTAAGAGAGGACGTAGTATTTCCATCATGTGTCTTCGCTGGAGATAGATTGTATATACTGTACCTTGTAATAATGACATAAAACAAAGTTACCTCTATTTCTTTGAGAAGAACAGCGAGGAGAGTGAGTCTTGTGGGTTTAAGTGTTAACCATGTTGAGGGGTTTCTGTATTTTTCAAAAACCATCTCTATGTCTCTAAATAAAAGGTATAGCAGTTAATTTAGAAGTAGAGCAGATTGCTCTTGTCTAAACCTGGAAACAGTCTGTTGTACATATAAAGAAATAAAAGCAATTACAACATTAATAACTTAATATATTTAGGACTGTAGTGGAATCTTGGTGAAATTGTAAGAGGGCAGTCCTGAAATATATAAGATTGACCATGGTTTATATTGTGGATTATACCTTTGGATCAAACCAGAGTATCAAAAACTGTGTCAGGTGTTTAAAAAAACATTAGTGTCATTGATCTGCATTTTCTTTTGCGTACAGATGTGTGGAGGAAACAGTTTTATATTATAATTTCCTTGGAGAACTGTGGGTGTACAAATGGTAAATGGTGGAATACGGACAGGGCTGGCCTTAGGTGTTCAGGCGCCCTGTGCAAGCTAATTTTGTTGCGCCCCCCGCCCCCCCCATCCTCGCCCCTCCCCCCTGGTCACAAAGAGGAAAAAAATATTTCTAACAAAAAAAGAGGGAGATCATGCCTGTTGCGGGCATGGGTCAGGAGATGCAGAGGCTGCAAGCATGATGCAGGGGCTGTGGGCATGGTGCAGGAGATGCAGGGGCTCGGGGCATGGTGCAGGAAATGCAGGGGCTGCAGGCATGGTGTAGGAGATGCAGGGCTGCAGGCATGATGCAGGGCTGTGGGCAAGGTACATGCAGGGCTGTGGGCACGGTACAGGAAAGGCAGTGCTGCGGGCATAGTACAGAAGATGCAGAGGCTGCGGGCATGGTGCAGGGGCTGCGGGAATGGTACAGGAGATGCAGGGGCTGCGGGCATGGTGCAGGAGATGCAGGGGCTTCGGGCATGGTGCAGGAGATGCAGGGGCCCTGGGTATTGTGCAGGAGATGCAGGAGCTGCAGGCATGGTGTAGGGCTGTGGGCATTGTACAGGAGAGGCAGTGCTGTGGGCATAGTAGAGAAGATGCAGAGGCTGCGGGCATGGTGCAGGAGATGCAGGGGCTGCGGGCATGGTGCAAGAGATGCAGGGGCCGCAGGCATGGTTCAGGAGATGCAGGGGCTGCAGGCATGGTGTAGGGCTGTGGGCATTGTACAGGAGAGGCAGTGCTGTGAGCATAGTACAGAAGATGCTGTGCTGCCGGCATGGTACAGGAGATTCTCCTGGAGAATCCTGAGGAGGGGGCTGCGAGGGGTCTCACTTACCGTTTAGTGAGGTGCCTTGCATTTAAAAATGGCACCGCCCGGCACCAACACGTCACCGCGCATGCGCCGTCTGCCCGAGAATACCCGAGCGTGTACGGGCTTTCCTGAGTGGCGGCGGCGCATGCGCAGTTTACCTGTTGGGCCAGCTGTGGCCATTTTTTTTCAGGTGCGTTGATCTTCAGCCAGCCCCATCTTCAGACAGTCCTGCTGTGACTCGTCCTGGCTGTGAGTAACTGACTGCTGCGAGCTGTGTTGGCTGCATGGCGCCCCTGTTGCCCATGGCGCCCTGTGCGGCCGCACAGCTCGCACACCCCAAAGGCCGGCCCTGAATACGAATGAATTATATCTTGAGGAAATGTTCAGCTAGAGTCATCCTTATGTTGCCATCTAGTGGATGAAAAGTGAAATAGCATCTTGTTTCAACTAGTCTGTGTAGTAGTTCAAAGATAAAAAAAAAAAAAATGTAAAAATGAAAACTGTCTCATTTGATGGTGACATGTTATATTATGCTTGATTCCCAACTGAATTTAAACCTGGGCAGACAGACAAGTCCTGGGACCAGAGATCCTTTTGCCATACAGACAATTACTCATATTCTCTTCTTCTTGGGCTTTTATGCGAAGGAGAGGAAGGGTTAGTCACATCCATGAGCTTCTGCTTCTTCCCTTTCTGCGATAAAAATTTAGCTGGGGATATTTTGTGTGGGCCAGGGGAGGCTGGAATTGCAGGTGGGATTTTAAATTCTTGGTACCATTCAGGAAGTTCTATGAGTTCAATGTGGAGGTTCTCACAGAATGCAGGTAGATCATCTGGCATATGTAGAAAGACATTTTTACCATTGTAGGTTGCTTGAAGGGCAAATGGATATTTCCACCTGTATGTGATCCCTTTGATTTTCAGGGTATTAAGCAAAGGTCTGAGTGCTTTTCTATTTTTAAGCATTATAGGTGACGGATCCTGGAACAATTGGATGGTGTGCTCATTAAACAGTATCTGGTCGTTCTGTCTAGCCTTATAGAGAATTTCCTCCTTAAGGGTGAAGCTAGTCAGCTACTCTTAGCCGAGGAAAAAAACGGTATTTTCGCCGACAATATTATCGTCTGGCAGAGATTTATAGATGACATTCTTATAATCTGGACTGGCTCGGAAAGCATGATACACGAATGCCTCCGAGCCATGAATAATAACACATACAATATGTTTTTTACAATCAACTACGATAAGGAAAAAATTCCCTTCTTGGACACATGGATCATGAAAGACAAAAATGGACTCCTGAAAACAACTCTATATCGAAAAGAAACGGCAGGTAATTCCATTTTACATGCATCCAGCTTCCATCCCTCCTCCCTAAAAAATGCAATCCCATACAGCCAATTTCCCCCATCTAAAACGGATTTGTACCACCGAACAAGACTTTCAGAAAGAAGCTGACTCCCTGACTGCCAGATTGATAAAGAGGGGTTACACAAAAACTAAGAAAAGCCTTC
This sequence comes from Pelophylax lessonae, assembly GCF_965119305.1. Classification (NCBI taxonomy): domain Eukaryota; kingdom Metazoa; phylum Chordata; class Amphibia; order Anura; family Ranidae; genus Pelophylax; species Pelophylax lessonae. The sequence goes on from NC_138771.1 coordinate 169,187,478, forward strand.
AACAGGGTAAAACAACAAGAAAGACATGAGATCCTATTCAGAAAGAAACAACTATCAGACAAGCAAGAAAATAAAACAAGAGTGATCATGAGATTTACGAACGACCACCCCAAAATAAGAAATATCATAGCTAAACACTGGCAGATCTTACAGGAGGACCCGGCGATAAAACCCTTCATATCGGAACACCCACAGATCACATACAGAAAAGCGGGATCTATGAAGCAATCGCTCACCCACAGTGAGTACAAACAAACAAGAAAAGACCCCTGTAAACAGAAGGGCACATTCCCATGCGGAAACTGCGGGCAATGTGATGTGATTAAAAAATGCACAACCACCACACTTCCTAATGGAGAGCTTTTTACACCCCGACATTTTGTTAACTGCCGAACGAGAGGGGTGGTCTATCTCATGAGATGCCAATGCGAATCCTTTTATGTTGGAAAAACAAAACAAGAATTTGGAAAACGTGTAAACCAACACATCAACAGTATGGAGATGTGTAACTTTTACATACCCCTCGGCAGGCATGTGGCACATTCCCACAAAAACAAAATGCCTAATGTCACATTTTCAGCACTGGAAAGGATTCACATACCGTGTAGAGGGGGTGACTGGAATAAACACCTGCTACAAATGGAAATGAGATGGATAAGACGTCTCCAAGCCACAAAACCACCTGGTTTAAACGAAAACGAGAGTTTTCGCCCCTTCCTCGAAGGGTTTGCATCAGGAAAGACAGACTAACCAAACAAAACGCTTTACTTCTTAACAACAGTGGGGACCCATTGGCATAATCATTGCCCAAGTATACCCTTTCTGTATCCAGTTATGTATCTGCCCCCCTCCAACTGAGTTGATATGGCTTATGGCTATCCAATCCATAAGATCCACCCATACTTCTCCTTTTTTGCGTTTTTCTTTCATATTTTATCTTTTATCTTTCATTTCTCTCAACCATATACTTCCCAACTCTGAATGAGATATCAAACTTGTCTCTTTCAACAACTTAAAGAGTTTTTTAATTTGTCATATATACCCTATACATCTAATCCTGCTTAACATGATCCAGAAACCATTCTGGATGACCGCCCCATCGGGATTTTCTCCCCCGATCCATTAGATTCACTGAGGAAAGGTCTTTATTATTGTTTTTCTGCTGTTCAATACTCCTGCAATATTGTATTGTACCTTGCTTTGTATATGTTATTTCGATTCTCCAAGACCAAAGGTCTTGACATACCATTAAGTTGAATATACCATTTTATAGTAAGATATATTACCGCATCACTTTTATTTTTATTTTTATTTATATTTTGCTTGCATGGTTCACAAGCTGTCAGCGCTGCAGACCGGCCCCCTCCCCTTCATCCCTGACAATCGCACCCAGCACGGGTAGCCCCTACGTATCGTCGTAGGGGCTGTCCGGGACCCATCCAATCACCCACGGGGAAAGGAGGGCCCCTCCTCCCGTGCTGGCGGCCAATGAGCGTCTCTCTACTCCAGCGCCTGCGCGCGCATCCACTTGGCGCAGGCGCATTACAAGGTGCCACGTCACGCTCGAACGAACCCTCCGACGTGCAGCAGTCACTGCGCATGCGCGGAGGGCTTTAAAAGGCCGGGGATCGACGTCAAGTCCTCACTTCTCTCCAACCGAGGGAAGAGGATGGACGAAATCTGCGTTAGCCGGAAGGATTACCCCCACCAGTCTCTTCTTCAAAATGTAAGCTCCTTTGGACCGCTTCACTTTCCAACAACAATGGGCACCGAAAGTCACCTTTTATTGTACAAACACAAGGAGGCTATACACCTCCATTGGGGCAAAGTCACCTTTTATATTACACCCAATGCAATTTGAGGTAACATAGACCATTTTTCTAACCTAGATCAAGCAACCTGAAAACAAGAGAGGGAAAACTATTCCCCGTGGAGGAAGTATTTTAACTCCTTCAGCTCATATAAAATGTAAGTGGTCTCACCCATTCCACAAGACAAAATATACTATGTGTCCTACTACCTACTAATACAATCACATCCTACCATCCTAGGCAATATGCATAATATGATCCCGCTGCGTTTGCAACAGGATGAAGGGAGCCATGCGCAGTAACTGTCAGCCACATCCATGTAGGTAAAATTGCTCTCAAATAATGTCAGAATTTAGAAATTACACTTGACATGAATAAAGATCTAAACTATATATATATTATCTTCATAGACAAAAGTACAGAGTGACTCAACGCTTTGAAAAAGGCTCCGAGTGAGCCGAAACGCGTCAGCAATAGGATCCTCCTAGGGGACTAATGTCCCTTTCAACACCTGTGGAAATCCTATCAAAAATTTCACTTTTTTCACCATTGTCACTGATTCATCTTTGAATCAACTTCTTTATTACTTCCTTCACACCGGGGTCTCTACCCCCAAGCACTTTGTTCACCTATATATGTTTCTTTTCTACAATATATGGATTTACATCTGTTGTAAATAAATTTTTGTTTATATTAAATGGAACATCATCTATCATATATTTATATACTTGTTTCTATATTCATGCACTTGCCCTTAAAGTCCCAATCCCTCTTGGCCTGAGGCACCAAAAACCCCCCAACAGTACATACAGGGACGGTGGCAACACCTACTTACCTATCATTTTTCTAGCAGCTAAAGGAAAACTACCCCCCTCGGCTAGTCAGACAGCATACAATGTCTCTTGGTGAAGCTGGGTCAGGGGCCCTTGGTCTCAAAGCTCTGTGTGCCCTATCAAACTCGAAGGGGGATTCAGGAGGGCATTCAAGTAAACTATTAAAGATAGAGCATAGGGCTGACTTGATTTGCTCTGGATTAACAGTTTCAGGCACCCCTCTGACCCTGATGTTATTTCGTCTGTCCCTGTTATCCAAATCTTCCATCTGTCTGTTCACAAGTATTAGGTGTTTAGAATGTATGATTGTGACTTCTTCAAGTTGTTTGATCGCCTTTTCTCTCTGCCTGCCTGCCCTCTCCCCAGCAGTGACCTGATCTGTGAGTCTTGCAAGCTCTGTCTTTATGTCAGTGAGTACTGAGGAAAATGAGCTCTTAACGTCTGCAGCTTTTTCCATCATGTCTGAGTAGGTAAGTGTATGATCTCTGAAAGGATCGTTTCCTACCGTTTCCTCAGAAGCTGAATTAGAGATTTCTTCATAGTCCTCATCTTCCTCATGGTTTGCATGCGGCGCCATCCTTGGGCCTAACACAGCCTTCTTTCCCGATGACTTGTTTTTAAATAAGTCTGGGATATATTTCCTCGAGTTGCTGGTTGGTGTTCTCAGCTGCTTGCCCTGTGTCCTGGCCTTCGTGATTCTGCCCATATTTTGCTTTGGGATCGCTGGATGGCTGTGGATTCACTTCTGTCACTCCAGAGCATCCATTCCTTGTGCTTGCCAAGCCACGCCCCCGATTTTTTTACATTTCGATTAAACTTAGGCTTTAATATCTTAAATACCTCAGTAATTAAAGCATGGTGTCAATAACTTCATCTTGTAATTACTGATATAAACTGAAATGTTTTTATATGAACTTCCATATGACTTTGGATAATTATATGCAAGTTAGACATTGGTTTGGACTAAAGAACCCTAGAACCTATATAACAACCATAGAACCTACTGTATATAACCTAAATATGTCAGTCATTAAAGCAAACTGTTAGTATTCTTGCTTGGAAATTCTTTTTTATCTGACATTGCTAGTCATTTAATTTAACAGAATATGACTGACAGTCTTTATTGGTTTTAGATTTTTTGTTATCTCGCTGTTACAGTTGAAAGAGCAACTTCAGTGAATAAAATTAGATATGTTACTAGTTATGTATGCAGTAGTGGTTTTATAGAATAAAACAGATATATGCATAAGCAATTTTTAAATTACAGTTTATTAAAGTTTGCTCACTTGACTGATTGGCTGTATTATGGAGGTTCTGAATAAAAGTTATACTCTTCTAATATTTAAAAGGAATAGTTAAATCAACCCCCTCAATATTAAATGCTTTCATGTAAACAAACTTTTATCATTTTAAGTGAGAACAGGATACACATTCTGTAGAAATGTGCTCAGTAATTATATACTCTAAAAGGCCATTTATATATAACTAATATAAAAAAACAGTAACACATGTTACAAAATACATAAAAAATGCATCAGAAATGCCTTTAGGTGTTAAATAAAAATATTATGCATTGGGTTTTTTACTTACTACCTGTACTTATATAGTGCTGTCAATTTACATAGAGGTTTACATTTATATTGTGCATTCACATCAGTCCCTGCCCTCAAGGAACTTACAGTCTAAGGGCCCTAATTCACATTCATACATACACATACTAGAGCCAATTAACCTACCAGTCTTTGGAGTGTAGGAGGAAACCCACGCAGGCACAAAGAACATGCAAACTCCAGGCAAGTAGTGTTGTAGGTGAGAATTGAACCAATGACCCTAGCGCTGCCAGACAGAAGTGCTAACCACTTAGCAACTGTGCTGTACTTACTAAGAGTTCTATAGAAATGGTTATATTTTCTGAAATTTTAAAGCTTATCAACTAAAAACCATCTTTAAATGCTCCACACAAAATGAAACAAATATTTTCTGGGGGATGGAGCTTGGCCACAATCTGTGATAGCCATTTGAGAACTGTGTTCCAACAACAGAGGAAGATCCACAGCAATTCACAGCAACAGCAGCCACCTCTTCTGCTTGCATCAGAGTGTGTTGCACTCCTTACTAGGGATGATCGAACGGTTCGGGTCGACCATTGGTTCGACCCGAACATTGACTATTCGAAATTCGGCCGAATTCCGAACTTTTTGCGGAAAAAGTTTGGAATTCGGCAACCAGAACCGACCAAAATGCAATAGGACAGGAACTGGGCTTTAAAAGCCCATGATTGGACCAGAACCATCCGTAAAAATCAATTGAGGGGGCAGGAGAATGCTAGGAATGTGATTGGAGTGACTAGGGGGTCCAGAGGCCAATCATTAGTGAATACGCCCCTCAGTATATAAGATAGCCCCGCCAAATCTCTAGCATTGTAATACAGGGATGTGGAAGAGAGTGGAAGCAGTTCTGTTACTTCTGCTTCAAAGTGTCATTTAGCAATTATTAGTTTGAGGAAAGGGATATCTAGTGTAGTTAGGGTACTATTTTCCACTATAGTTAGATTTAATAATCTAGTTTCTGTAGGGAAAGTGTTAAGTGTTAGGGGACCGTAGTGTAGTGTAGGGTTAACTGACTCTGACTGCTATGGCAGGGTGACCAAACCCTTCCATGTCTGGGTGATCGCTATAGAAAAAAGATTGTTTCTATTAGAATTGCTATAGAACCGGATAGTGGCTTTGCTACTTTTACACCTGGCTTTTTGTTGCAGGCGTTCATAGGGCTTTTTTGTGGACGTGTTTGAAGGAAGGCATGACATCAGAACTTCTGTGTAGGGGTATATATACACACACACATGTATGTATATATACACATACACATACACATATATAGGTGTGAAAGTAGCAGAACCCTATGCTTGCGCTAATGAAATAATTAACATGCATATGGCTTCGCTCCTATCACACCTATATGTGTGTATGTGTATAAATACATATAAGTGTGTGTATATATACCCCTATACAGAAGTTCAGATGTTATGCCTGCCTCCAAAGACCCCCAAAAAATTCCCCCAAAAAACGCCTACAACAACACAACTGGGCGTTTTTGTAGCAGACGTTTTTTTGGGCATTTTTTGGGCGTCTTTGGAGGCAGGCATAACATCAGAACTTCTGTGTAGGGGTATATATACACACACACATGTATGTATATATACACATACACATATATAGGTGTGAAAGTAGCAGAACCCTATGCTTGCGCTAACAAAATAATTAACATGCAAATGGCTTCGCTCCTATCACACCTATATATGTGTATGTGTATATATATATACATACATGTGTGTGTGTATATATACCCCTACACAGAAGTTCTGATGTTATGCCTGCCTCCAAAGACGGGGGAGGCCAAAAAAAACGCCTGCTACAAAAACGCCCAGGTGTGTTGTTGCAGGCGTTTATTTTGGGCATTTTTTGGGGGTCTTTGGAGGCAGGCATAAGATCTGAACTTCTGTATAGGGGTATATAAACACACACACTTATATGTATTTATACACATACACTCATATAGGTGTGATAGGAGCGAAGCCATATGCATGTTAATTATTTCATTAGCGCAAGCATAGGGTTCTGCTACTTTCACACCTATATATGTATATGTGTATATATACATACATACATGTGTGTGTGTATATATACCCCTACACAGAAGTTCTGATGTTATGTCTGCCTCCAAAGACGCCCAAAAAATGCCCAAAAAACGCCTGCTACAAAAACGCCCAGGTGTGTTGTTGCAGGCGTTTTTTTTGGGCGTTTTTTGGGGGTCTTTGGAGGCAGGCATAACATCTGAACTTCTGTATAGGAGTATATAAACACACACACTTATATGTATTTTTACACATACACTCATATAGGTGTGATAGGAGCGAAGCCATATGCATGTTAATTATTTCATTAGCGCAAGCATAGGGTTCTGCTACTTTCACACCTATATATGTGTATGTGTATATATACATACATGTGTGTGTGTATATATACCCCTACACAGAAGTTCTGATGTCATGCCTGCCTCCAAACACGTCCACAAAAAAGCCCTATAAACGCCTGCAACAAAAAGCCAGGTGTAAAAGTAGTGAAGCCACTATCCTGTTCTATAGCAATTCTAATACAAACAAACTTTTTTTCTGGTTCTGGACACGCTACAGAGCTGAAACTTCACATGTACACCTTTTAGACCCCCCCTCCCCAGACAATTTTTAGGGGCATTTATTGGGTTTTATGGCTTCAAAATTGTGTTTTTTGATTACCGAAGTTCGGGTCCCATTGATTTCAATGGGGTTCTGAAATCCGGGCCGAACTTTCGGGAAGTTTGGGTGTTCTGGTCGAACCAAACTTTTGAAAAGTTCGATCATCCCTACTCCCTACACAGTGCAATGTCCTGCAAAAAGAAAAAGCCAATGGGGCCCAGTGGCGTCACTAGGGTTGGTGTCACCCGATGCGGTAACTCACGGTGTCACCCCAACCCCTTTTAATAATGTTTTTTTTTTTTTTGTAAATCATAGCATATAACACTAAATGTATTGGAAATAGCGACATTAATAAATAGGAGAATTAAAATGACCTTTACATTACAATATCATATCCCATAGCCAGTGGCGTAACTACAACCTTCAGGGTCCCGGTGCACAAAAAATAAAAGGCCCCCCTGACCTCCCCCGGAAGGCTGTGGACAAGATACAGGGGGAGATGGTTACAGGCTGTGGACATGGTACAGGGGGAGATGGTCAGAGGCTGTAGACATGGTACAGGGGGAGATGGTCAGAGGCTGCAGACATGGTACAGGGGGAGATGGTCAGAGGCTGCAGACATGGTACAGGGGAAGATGGTTAGAGGCTGCAGACATGGTACAGGGGGAGATGGTCAGAGGCTGCGGACATGGTACAGGGGGAGATGGTCAGAGGCTGCAGACATGGTACAGGGGGAGATGGTCAGAGGCTGCGGACATGGTACAGGGGGAGATGGTCAGAGGCTGCGGACATGGTACAGGGGGAGATGGTCAGAGGCTGCAGACATGGTACAGGGGGAGATGGTCAGAGGCTGCAGACATGGTACAGGGGAAGATGGTTAGAGGCTGCAGACATGGTACAGGGGGAGATGGTCAGAGGCTGCGGACATGGTACAGGGGGAGATGGTCAGAGGCTGCAGACATGGTACAGGGGGAGATGGTCAGAGGCTGCGGACATGGTAAAGGGGGAGATGGTCAGAGGCTGCAGACATGGTACATGGGGGAGATAGTTAGAGGCTGCGGACATGGTACAGGGGGAGATGGTAAGAGGCTGTGGACATGGTACAGGGGGAGATGGTAAGAGGCTGTGGACATGGTACAGGGGGAGATGGTCAGAGGCTGTGGACATGGTACAGGGGGGAGATGGTCAGAGGCTGTGGACATGGTACAGGGGGGAGATGGTTAGAGGCTGTGGACATGGTACAGGGGGAGATGGTTAGAGGCTGTGGACATGGTACAGGGGGAGATGTTCAGAGGCTGCGGACATGGTATAGGGGGAGATGGTCAGAGGCTGCGGACATGGTACAGGGGGAGATGGTTAGAGGCTGCGGACATGGTACAGGGGAGATGGTCAGAGGCTGCAGACATGGTACAGGGGGAGATGGTCAGAGGCTGCGGACATGGTACAGGGGGAGATGGTCAGAGGCTGCGGACATGGTACAGGGAGAGATGGTCAGAGGCTGCGGACATGGTACAGGGGGAGATGGTCAGAGGCTGCGGACATGGTACAGGGGAATATGGTCAGAGGCTGCAGACATGGTACAGGGGGAGATGGTCAGAGGCTGCGGACATGGTACAGGGGGAGATGGTCAGAGGCTGCAGACATGGTACAGGGGGAGATGGTCAGAGGCTGCAGACATGGTACAGGGGGAGGTGGTCAGAGGCTGTGGAGGGGTCTTACCTGGCCGTGATGAGAGGCACGCGCCACTGCTGGGCCACTGTAGTATTTTGCTCTAGATTTAAAAATGGCGCCCCGCCGGCGCCATTATGTCACTGCTGACAGAGAGGAGGCGGGACCGATTACATAGCTGAGACTGAGAGGAGACAGGACGGAGAGGAGGCGGGGTGGAGGCGGGACGAAGTGCTTAGCTGGGATGAGGCGGGATGGAGAGAAGACATCCTCGGGCCTGAGAGGAGGTGGGGCGGAGGCGGGACGAACTGCTTAGCTGGGAGGAGGCGGGACGGAGGTTGAGCATAATTGTAATAATTCAGAGCTAGCTGATTACATTTTTTTTTCTTTTTTTTTTTCTACCTCCGTCCCGTCTCCTCCCAGCTAAGCAATCCATCCCGCCTCCTCTCAGACCCGACTCAGGATGTCTTCTCTCTGTCCCTCCTCCTCTCAGCTAAGCAACCAGTCCTGAATTCTCCCGATTGGCCAATCCGGGCCTGGGTGTCACCGGTGGACACCCTGGTGCGGTACGCCCCCCTCCGCACCCCCCTTGTGATACCCCTTATGGGACCCTGACAACTTACCAACTACTTCCTACATCCCCTGCCTTGAAGAATCTCAAGATGGTGCCGATTCATAGCACGGAGCGCCACTCGTACATCCAGCACCTCCTGACAACACACCCTCTCTGACATGGAGGATCCCCCTACTGGTCTGCTGACATTCAACGACAGGACAAAGTGCTCTGCTCCATCTTTCTGCATTTTCCAGCCACAGAGCACCAGTAAACAAAAAACAGAATGGATCACACGGCACAGATAATGATGATGACAGGCAGTACTCTGATTCTCTAGCTGCTCTTCCAACTTTAGAGGACCCTATCTCTGAACATACATTGAAGCATATGCTTTTATCTCTTCAAAGGGACCTATACAAGTCTATTACACATATGCAATCCTAGATTGCCTGAGTACCTGCACTGAGCATGTAAAATGACTTTACCATGGCATACGTTAAGCTGGTAGACAATCACCAAATCCATTTGGATAAATTCCAATGCATTACCTATAAATTAGCTGATTTATCACACTGCTGTATTCCTCTTCACCTGTAAAGTTGTGTACTGTGTACATCAATGCTGTTTTTTGTTATTATGTCTTTGTTATTGTATTCTGTTGTTTCTGCTCTATTTCCTTTTCGTTGGTATTATTCCCCTTTTTTTTTTTGCCATGGTATACTTTTGGGCTTCAGTATAATAATATGTCTGCCCTTCATATATTAGGATAGGTGTTGGTACCTCTTGATGCATATGTATTACGGTCACCTATCACTGTACCCCTTATTTGATATGAATGATGCTTAAGATAACTTAGTTACATAGTAGGTGAGGTTGAATAAAGACAATAGTCCATCCAGTTCAACCTGTGTAGGTCTGTGTGGCCGTAATCATCTCTCGTACCCCTGAATGTTCTGATCCTTGAGATGTACGTCTAAGAGTCTTTTGAAAGCTACCATACTTCCAGCAGAAACCACCTCTTGTGGTAGAGAGTTCCACAATCTTGTAGCCCTAACAGTAAAGAACCCCCCGCATTGCCTGAGGTTAATCGCATTGTATGCCCTCGAGTCCTCATGCAATCCTTTCGACTTAATAGCTTTTTTTCTATGCTGAGATCACCATTGAGGTATTTATAAATTGCTATCATGTCCCCTCTCAGGCGTCTCTTCTCAGGGAGAATAAATCAAGCGATTGCAGACGCTCTTCATAATTAAGGTCCTCCAATCCCCTAATTAGTTAACTTCTATTAATGCAAAGGGACTCAAGAGGGCTATGCTACAGAAAGAAGCCCTTCTCCAAAAATGTGATGTACTTTGCATACAGAAGACCCATTCTCATAAGCTTAAGGCCCCTAAATGTCCTCAAATTTCTTGCACAATCTTTTCACTAATACTGATTCAAAACAAAAAGGCTTAAATATTGTATTAAAAAAACTCAATCCCCTTCAAACTGCACAATCAAGAAGAGGTTGCTAATGGTAGATTTAGCATCCCCTCAGCATCTTTTAATAAACCTTATCACCCTAGTTAATATCTTTCCTTTGCCCCCAATGCAAAGCAAAGGTCATTCTATAAATCTCTTCTTCATAAGCTCCAAACCTACAGAGATAAACCTACCATTTTATGTGGTGACCTAAACAAGGTTGTTGAAGCCTTTGTTTACTCATTTAATGTGGCAAGGCGATATTCCATGCCTTGCTGTCACTTCTCATTTCCGAAGATCTTTTTGACATATGGCACTGCATGCATGGCATAGAGAGGGAATACACCTTCTACTCAAATACCCAAAGAGCTTATTCCAGGACTGATCTCTTCCTAACTGATCATTTTACTTTACAACAAATCACTTCTGACCTGTAAGATTCTGGTACCTCTGGTACCCTTAAATTCCATTTTCTTTCAATATGCGTCCCACCTTTCTAATTAGGTGGTACGCATACACCTTTAAGACGGATGACGTCATCGCCGAGCGCCGCTCTGAGCGGATATTTCAACCGCCGGCGTTCTCTCTCACGTCGTTCGTTCAATGTGCCTGTGCTTATGTGCCTGTGTGTCTACATGCTTACAAGCTTGTCTCGCTGCCGGAACCTCCAGCTATTTGCTTTTACCTGGAACAGACCGGAACCTCGCTACTGATCCCTGTATCTCGCTACCGGATCACTCCCTCACTACTGGACCCCTCTACTACTAACCTTACTAGTGATAAGTACCCCACAGGGGAATCCTCCATAACCTAACTTACACTATCTACCTTTGCACATTAAGGACTGTTACTATCTATGCATACTAATTCTATAATCTGCACTGTTACATAGATTGCTAGCTCTTGAGTCTACTACCATCTATCCTTGCACTGGGTTAGCCTATCCTGTATTTGTCATCTGCTGTCCTTACCACCTGTTACCATACTCGATTACTAACCTATCTGCATTCTACCTAAATACCATCTAATACTCTCCTGAACATTTCTATCAAGTGCTTACCATCTCTGTCACTGTTCACACCTGTCCCTTCAGCACATCACCTTCATACTATCATATACATCCTATCACTCCAGGAACATCTTATTGAGTGTGTGTATATCTGTATGCTGAAGCTGACGGGCCCACAGTGATGAGTCTGGAGAGTTGGATCTGGTTATTCAACACATCTCTACATGACTACTGAGTGGAGATTCTGCAGCTGCAAATCCAGCCTACTACAAAAATGCAGGAGCGTTACATGACCAAACTGGCCTGATTACTTATTCAGACATTGCACTGATTTCTATTGAACTCTTTATGAATACATTTCCTCTGACATCTTCAATTTGGAAACTCAACAGGTTTATTCTTATCATCAATACTTATAGGGAAGAGATCAAATCTGAAATACATTCTTTTTTTATTAGCGATGTGGGTTTAGTGTCCAATGCCACTGTTCTCTGGCATGACCATGGAGCCCTCATCAGAGGTCTGTTTATTAAACTAGCTGCCTATGAGAAGCAGAACTGCACAAAAGCTATTTCCCACTTTATGTCCCAAATATGGAACCTGTGGAGACATGTCATGAGTCTAATACTATTGCCCACCCCAACTCTGAGCTCCATACCTTAAGAAAAAAACTTAGCTCCTACTTATATAAGGGGTATGGTTTTCTTATAAAGAGGCTGCATCTTAATTTTTACTCCCAAGGTAATAAAATAGGCACCCTTCTTGTTAGACAATAAAAATGTAAATTGACCCCATCCAAAATACCCTATTTACTTAACCATAATGGTAACAAAACCCTGAATCCACTGGACATAGTAAGCCAATTCTGTAATTTTTACTCCAAATGCTATTATCTACTAGCTACCTCCTCTAACCCCCCTTATATGAGAAGCTATTGAACAATATTTAGATGCTATTCATTTCCCCTCTCTGATTTACGAGCAGTTAGACTTTTTCTCTGCCCTCAATCTGAAGAAGAGGTTACTAAAGCAATCACTAGCATGCCCCCTCATAAAGCTTCAGGCCCTAACAGGTTTAATAATGAATATTATAAAACTTTGGCTGATGCCCTTGCACCTCATTAATGAAACTCTTTAAGTTGCATGCCTTAAGTAATCCCTTGATGTCCTCACTAGGGATGATCAAACTTTTCAAAAGTTTGGTTCGACCAGAACACCCGAACTTCCCGAAAGTTCGGCCCGCATTTCAGAACCCCTTTGAAATCAATGGGACCCGTACTTCGGTAATCAAAAAACACCATTTTGAAGCCCTAACCCAATAAATGCCCCTAAAAAGCGCCTAGGGTTCTGGGTCATACCACAGGGACTATTAATCACACAAAAAAAGTTCTTAAAAATTGTCATTTTTGATAGAGAGCCAATTATTGAAAAATTATTGAAAAAAAAAAAGATTTCTTTGGATTCAATGTCTGGGGGGTCTAAAAAGTGTACCTGTGAAGTTTCAGCTCTGTAGCATGTCCAGAACCAGAAAAAAAAGTTTGTTTGTATTAGAATTAATATAGAACAGGTTAGTGGCTTTGCTACTTTTACACCTGGCTTTTTGTTGCAGGCGTTTATAGGGCTTTTTTGTGGACGTGTTTGGAGGTAGGCATGACATCTGAACTTCTGTGTAGGGGTATATATACACACACACACATGTATGTATATATACACATACACATATATAGGTGTGAAAGTAGAAGAAACCTATGCTTGTGCTAATGAAATAATTAACATGCATATGGCTTCTCTGCTATCACACCTATATATGTGTATGTGTATAAATACATATAAGTGTGTGTGTGTGTATATATACCCCTATACAGAAGTTCAGATGTTATGCCTGCCTCCAAAGACCCCCAAAAAATGCCCAAAAAAAACGCCTGCAACAACACACCTGGGCGTTTTTGTAACAGGCGTTTTTACGCTACTTTCTGCTACTTTCACACCTATATATGTTTATGTGTATATATACATACATGTGTGTGTGTATATATACCACTACACAGAAGTTCAGATGTCATGCCTGACTCCAAACATGTCCTCAAAAAAGCCCAATAAAACGCCTGCAACAAAAAGCCGGCTGTGACAGGGGCGAAGCCACCATCATGTTCTATAACAGTTCTAAGAGAAACAATCTTTTCTCTATAGCGGTCACCCTGACATGGAAGGGTTTTGTCATAGCAGTCAGAGTCAGTTAACCCTACACTACACTACGGTCACCCTTACACTTAACACTTTCCCTACAGAAACTAGATTATTAAATCTAACTATAGTGGAAAATAGTACCCTAACTACACTAGATATCCCTTTCCTCACACTAATAATTGCAAATGACACTTTGAGAGCAGAAGTAACAGAACTGCTTCCACTCTCTTCCACATCCCTGTATTAAAATGCTAGAGATTTGGCGGGGCTATCTTATATACTGGGGGGCGTATTCGCTAATGATTGGCCTCTGGACACCCTAGTCACTCCAATCACATTCCTAGCATTCTCCTGCCTCCTCAATTGGCTTTTACTGATGGTTCTGGTCCAATCACGGGCTTTTAACCTTCCTAGCGGTATTCCCGAGTGTGACTCGGGGTAAGATTTTAGAGCCAAAAGCGGTAACCCCGAGTCACACTCGGGGTAGCGCTAGGAAGATTGCTGGCTGCAGGAAGAGGTTTAACTTACCTTTTCTCCGGGATCCAGCGAAGACTGCGAGCGGTATGCGGCGGCGGAGCTCTCTCCCAATCGTCTGCGAGCCCCGGCTTCCGTCTCCGGCGACGTGACGTCCGTCGGGGGGTGGAACCGGCTGCAAATTCGAATGTAAAACACACCAAACACACTGATACCGTTCAAAATAAAAAAAAATCACATTACATTGCCCCCCAGTGCCCTTTCCTGCAGTTTTACTGTACTTTTTATGTAAATATAGGTATATATATATATATATATATATATATATATACATATATATATATATATATATATATATATATATATATATATACATATATATATATATATACAGTATATATATATACGTATATATATATATACACATATATATATATATATATATATATATATATATATATATATATATATATATATATATATATATATATATATATATTATATATATGTGTGTATATATATACACGTATATATATATATATATATATATATATATATATATATGTATATATATATATATATATATATATATATATATATATATATATATATATATATATATATGTGTGTGTATATATATATATATATATATATATATATACATATACATGTATATATATATATATATATATATATATATATATATATATATATATACATAATTCTTGTGAATGAGCAGCCCAAACCAACTGTATACATATTATTTATATATATATATATATATATATACATACATATATATTTATATAATATATATATATATATAATAAATGTATACAGTTGGTTTGGGCTGCTCATTCACAAGAATTACATGCAAAATAATGGTACCGCTTTCAGCACCTAAAATCCAAAAGAATCATACCACCAGGGAGGTTAAAGCCCAGTTACTGTCCCATTGCATTTTGGTCGGTTCTGGTTGCCGAATTCCGAACTTTTTCAGCAAAAAGTTTGGAATTCGGCCGAATTTCGAACAGTCAATGTTCGGGTCGAACCGATGGTCAACCCGAACCGTTCGATCATCCCTAGTCCTCACCAGCCAAGAAAAGCCACTGACATGAAGCTTTATGCTAAGCTTCTTGCCAATCATCTAACTATATTCATCCCCTTACTGATTCACCCTGACCAAGTTGGTTTTGATCCAGGGCGACAAACGTCAGATGGGATCAGAAGATTCACTGATATTCTTCAATGGACAGAACATCATTGAATGTCTTCTTCACCCCTCTTCTTAGATCCAGGGTGTTTAATAGGGTCTAATGGTCCTATCTACAAGCTTTTTGATATAACTGGATGTCTATGCACTCACTTCTAACCCACCAAAATGCCAAAGTATAGCTTTGAGGTTTTCTCTCCACCTTCTTCTTGATAACAAATGAAAACTGTCAGGTATGTTCCTTATTCCCTATATTCTTTTCTCTAATTATTGAGCTATCAGCATAGCAGAGGGAACACAGCATTGATATTTCCAAAATGTTTTTTAAGGTGGTGCACTATCATCTGAGTGCACTATACTTGTGAGTGTAATATAGTATTTTGCTTTAAATAAAGTTTATAGTGTTTTTTCAATATGATACTATCCAAGTCATTCTTTTTTGAACATAGGAGCCCTGGAGGTTGGTGTGGACTTGGAGAGTCATTATTCAAGAAACAATGAGGAGGACCATGGGAGAACAGTAGTGCCCTGGAATGAACCCCTTAAAGGGAAATGCGCCTCTGACCATCAAATATTTTCAACGAAATGAGTCCAAACAGTAAAGTGAGAGTCGAGTGTGAATGAGGGTGGGACCCTCTGCACTTTATTCATTATAAAGGATGTTTGAAGACTCCACAAAGCACAGCATCTTGTTGTTTACACGTTTAAGGGACTGCATCGATGGACATTTTTTCTTTTGTTTAATAGTAACGTACAGTATATGTCATTTCACTCATCTTATCATTTTGATGTTTATATATGTTGTGATGGTTCATTTATATACTGTACTGATCATATATTAAGAATGCAATCAGTTTCTTTTTCTCCATAGTTACAGATTTGTCACATATTTTTTTGTAATGTGTTATGTGTTTTACATATGAGAATAATTTCCAGAACGATTATTATAACGAGTTCTTTACATCAATCAAATGTATTTTTAAAAGCATACAAGTGATATGAATACAGACTAAATAGGAAATATATATTTATTCACAAGAAATGTATTCACAATAAATAGTTAGATATGGGTGACGTAAAAACAAAACAAAATCTTACATAAAATGCAAAATTATTTGCAACGCTTGCTAATGGGTTTTGCTCAGCAATGTTAATGAAATTAAAGAATTAATTTCTCCCAGTCTATGTAAAAACCATATAATATAGAATTAATTATCAGACAAAAATGTCTGCAATTTGCGAAGCCAACAGTTACTCCTCTGCAGCTTGAGTCAAACTACTCAAAATTTAAAACTGGTTCGCTAATATAGTGCCAAACAAAGAAGGTAAAATTTAGAAAAATAAAAATAAAGTTAAAGAAAAATCTTCAATGGTTGTTAGATCTGGGGAATAATAACCTAAATATAATGAACACTTAATATTCAGTATTCAAATAATCAATGACAAAATCAATAAAACATATTTACCCAAAATGGCTGCTGGCTCACAATGGTCGTTTGCATTCCCCAAAATAGTGGCTGGTTAGGGGAGGAGCTTGCGTCCTTAAAATTTCAGAGCATGAGGCATGATGATGAGTGCGTGATCAGAGTGAATTGATGAGAAGTGTGAAGTGTGTGGAGTGTATGAAGTGTAGTGTTTGTGATGATGAAGTGTATTTCTAAATCTGGTGCCTCCCTATTCCTATATACCGTTCTAGACAATAAGCTCATAAAAAGCATAATAAGCCCAGCTCAGAAGGTGGAACTTCTGCCCAGAGACGTTCTGTTGAGGGTCCATTTTTATCATATCAAGGACCAATTTATGGGAGAATTCTGCAAGAACTCCCGTAACTCTGCTACCTATGCCTCTATCCAGGCTTTTGCGGACCTGTAGCAGTATACCATGATGAAACGCAGAAATTTGCTTCCTATCACAAAAGCCCTGCATAATCACAATATTTCTTACAGGTGGGGTTTCCCCACTAAGATCACTGTTACGCATAAAGACACGACTGCAGTTATCTCATCCCTGAATGATGGCCTGCACTGGCTCCGCACCTGGGATATCGTCCCACCTCAAGATGACTCCAGGCCATCCTCCCATCCTGTCTCTCCTGCTCAAGAAGACTGGCTCACCTCCTGCAACTCCATTCTACCTTATGCTCCTTCTGAGGCACCCAGGAACTCCACCCCATGTTTTACCCCCAGATGCAGGTGTGCAGTTTGACTCCCACTTTGGATACTTTTTTTTATATTTGTTTCTATTGTTGACTTCCCTTTATCCCCTCCTGATACCTATTGCTGACTGTTTTCTTTTTTCCAGCTATCTTTTTTCAGCACCCATCTTGATCATCACTTACCATAACCTACAGCACTGCTACCTCCACTGGTCTCGTCTCCATATTAGGTTACCGCAGGTGTTTATCCTTTTTCTTTCCAGGACATTTAGAAGACACTTGTGGCTGAGGTACTATTTAATTATTTTCTCCCTCCAGGACTATGGTACTTAAGGTTGTCTCTTAATAATGTTAAAGGGTTTAATCACCCAGCTAAAAGGTCGGCACTGTGGAAGGACATTCTTAAGCTTGAAGCTGACATTCCCTGTTTCCAGGAATCACACTTTCAAGCTTCGGCCACTCCTATATTTTCTCATAGACTGTTTCCCCATATACTTTTGGCCT
This sequence comes from Pelophylax lessonae, assembly GCF_965119305.1. Classification (NCBI taxonomy): domain Eukaryota; kingdom Metazoa; phylum Chordata; class Amphibia; order Anura; family Ranidae; genus Pelophylax; species Pelophylax lessonae. Next base: position 169,205,582 of record NC_138771.1, read on the forward strand.
CCGCTTCTACTAAACGTAGTGGTGTGGATAATTAAAAACTCTGTAGCCTTTACGTTGAGGGAACAGTATCCGGACCCAGAGGGCCGCTATTTAATACTCATTTGCAAATTAAACAATAAACCATTTACCATTGTTAGTCTTTATGCTCCTAATACTGCTCAAATCCGCTTTATTAATAAACTCCTACGCAAATTGAACTCCCTTCGCCAGGGTTCTTTGCTACTATGTGGGGACTTTAATGCCATTACAGATCCCTCCTTGGATTCCACTTCCAGAATTAAATGCCCTGCCCCCCTTTTACATTCTGTTTGGCATGGTAATGACCTATATGATGTCTGACAGTGTCAACACGCTGGTGAGCGAGACTACTCGTTTTACTCCTCCAGACACCATATGTATTCGCGTATTGATGCTATCATAGTTGACAGACCTCTTCTACAACAGGTCTCTTCCTCTTCTATTCATTCCATCTTATGGTTAGACCATGCCCCTGTCTCTGTGATTATACAAGATGGTGACTCTATTCCCTCCTCCTAAATTTGGCGTGCGAATTTGCACATCCTTCACGATCCAGCCTACACCCCATCTATAGCCAAACACTTAGCTGAATTCTTAGAGACCAATGATGCCTCTGTATCTGAACCCCTTACCCTCTGGTGTGCCCACAAGGCCTTTATCCAAGGCATTTTGATTCAAATCGGTTCCCGGCTTAAAAAACAGAGGAGTCAGAGATTAGACACCCTGCTCTCAGGAATTCAGTGTTTGGAAATGCTAGATAAAGCCCAAACTACCTCCACAACCTTGCACAATCTGTCTGCCCTACGCTTAGATTTACGGTTGTTGTTGCTAGAACAGTATAATACTCATTTACAATACCTTAAACTTATCAATTATTCCTCTGGAAATAGAACAGGTAAGCTCCAGGCGCGTAGGGTTAGATTCTCACAGACCAAAACTAAAATTAGCCATCACATTCATCCATTGACCGACCATAAAATTATTCATCCCTCGGAGATAGTTAACTCTTTTGCTGATTACTATCATTCCCTATATAACCTCTCGGCCTACAGACAATGCCATCCAAAATTTCCTGTCTTCACTTAACCTCCCGTCTTTATTGCCCACCCAATTGAATATATTAACTGACCTGGTTGTGGCCTCTGAGATTGGCTAAGTCATTAGGCCTTTGCCGAATGGAAAAGCACTGGGTCCTGATGGCTTAACAAATGATTATTATAAAGTGTTCAACACCCATCTCTGCCCAACATTGGCAAATGTTTATATTACTGAGGTAACCAAAACTTCTTTCCCCCCTGAAATTCTTAAGGCTCATATTGTCACTATCCCTAAACCCGGGAAAGACCCCAACCACCCCTGCCAACTTTAGGCCTATATCCTTGCTCAATACGGATGTCAAGATCTATTCCAAATTACTTGCCCAACGTCTCCTCCCAATCCTCTTACATTTAATTCACCCTGACCAAACTGGCTTCACCACTGGCAGGTAGGCATCTGATGCCACCCGTAGAATGATTAATATGATTTATTGCCCTGGGAGGGATCCAATGCCTTCTCTGCTCTTCTCCATGGACGTGGAGAAGGCATTAAATTGCGTCCACTGGGGATACATGCTTCAGACTCTGAAGAAATTTGGCCTATGTTCCTCCCCCTCTGCACAAGTGTACGTCTCTAATACCCTTTCTCGCACCATGCCCATCTCGAATGTAATCAGACAGGGCTGCCCTTTGTCCCTTACCATCTTTAATCTTCTAATATAACCCCTTGCGACACAGATTCGGGCTAACCCTCACATTCATGGTTTCCCCTTTAACGACAGCCTACATAAAGTAAGTCTCCTCAGAGATGATATTATCATCATTTGTATTACTGACCCTGCCCTCTCACTGTCCACGGCCCACTCACTCCTGACGACCTTTAGTACCGTCCCATACTATAACCCAACTTTAGTAAATTGACTATTATGGGATTAAACATCTCTCCAGTGGCGGCTAGTGAATTTTTAAGATGGTGGGGCGCAAGACCCCGCCATTCCATGTTGACCCCTCCCATTTCTCAGAAGCCCCACCCCTTATACACTCCACCCATTTTGTCCCCTGTATTTTGCTTGCGTGAGCAAATTCTCCCAATATATCACATATTAAGGGGTCCATCAGTACTAGTATATCCCATAATAGGGAGCAGGGGCCCTATTATGGGATATACTGTGAGAGACACCCTATTATGGGATACACTGACTGAAAGTGGCACAAACCCCACGGTACAGACCCCCCCAGCACAAACCCCTCAAGCACAAACCCCACACAAACCCCTCAAGCACATACCCCCTAGCACAAACCCCACAGTACAGGCCCCCTAGCACAAACCCCACAGTACAGTACCCCTAGCACAAACCCCACAGTACAGGCCCCCTAGCACAAACCCCACAGTACAGACCCCCTTGCACTAATCCCACAGTACAGGCCCCCTAGCACAAACCCCACAATACAGGCCCCCTAGCACAAACCCCACAGTACAGGCCCCCTAGCACAAACCCCACAGTACAGGCCGCCTAGCACTAATCCCACAGTACAGACCCCCTAGCACTAATCCAACAGTGCAGGCCCCCTAGCACAAGCCCCACAGTAAAGGCCACCTAGCACTAATCCCACAGTACAGGCCCCTTAGCACAAACCCCACAGTACAGGCCCCCTAGCACAAACCCAACAGTACAGACCCCCTAGCACTAATCCCACAGTACAGACCCCCTAGCACTAATCCCTCAGTACAGACCCCCTAGCACTAATCCCTCAGTACAGACCCCCTAGCACTAATCCCACAGTACAGACCCCCTAGCACTAATCCCACAGTACAGACCGCCTAGCACTTATCCATCAGTACAGACCCCCTAGCACTAATCCCACAGTACAGACCCCCTAGCACTAATCCCACAGTTCAGACCCCCTAGCACAAATCCCACTTAGCATAGCACTTTACCTGTGTACAATGTAATTGGCCTGGCCTGGCCTGCACTGTCTTATATTGTGTACACTGCTAAGCAGGCTACTGGTCTGGCTGGCACTATATATTTAATTATAGTAAATGGCACACAGCGGCCTGGTATAAGATAGTTCCCAAATTGGGAACCATCTTATACCAGGCCGCTGTGTGCCATTTACTATAAATAAATATATAGTGCCAGCCAGGCCAGCAGCCTGCTTAGCAGTGTACATAATATAAGACAGTGCAGGCCAGGCCAATTACATTGTACACAGGTAAAGTGCTATGCTAAGTTAGCATAGCACTTTACCTGATGTACAATGTAATTGGCCTGGCCTGCACTGTCTTATATTGTGTACACTCACTGCTAAGCAGGCTGCTGGCCTGGCACTATATATTTATTAATAGTAAATGGCACACAGCGGCCTGGTATAAGATGGTATAAAACTCAGTAAAATTATTAAAACAGAAAGTTAATATTCTGAAGAGGAGTAATTGTCCTATGAAAAGCAATACCATTTAAAAAGTAAAATAATTTAGAGCCTGCACACTGAATTCTCATAAATTAGTAAAGGTCTGCACATGAAGTAACTCCAACACAGATATATACTGTACACAGGCTGTTAATATTTATAGGCCACAGATACCCTGTGTATGTCGGCCTTAGACATGACCAGCTTGCCGTGCCCCCATCATCAATGCAGTGACCAGCTTGACGTGCTCCCATCATCAATGCAGTGACCAGCTTGCCGTGCCCCCATCATCAATGCAGTGACCAGCTTGATGTGCCCCCATCATCAATGCAGTGACCAGCTTGCCGTGCCCCCATCATCAATGCAGTGACCAGCTTGACGTGCACCCATCATCAATGCAGTGACCAGCTTGCCGTGCCCCCATCATCAATGCAGTGACCAGCTTGATGTGCCCCCATCATCAATGCAGTGACCAGCTTGCCGTGCCCCCATCATCAATGCAGTGACCAGTTTGACGTGCCCCCATCATCAATGCAGTGACCAGCTTGCCATGCCCCCATCATCAATGCAGTGACCAGCTTGCCGTGCCCCCCCATCATCAATGCAGTGACCAGCTTGCCATGCCCCCATCATCAATGCAGTGACCAGCTTGCCGTGCCCCCATCATCAATGCAGTGACCAGCTTGCCGTGCCCCCATCATCAATGCAGTGCCAGTGACCAGCTTGCCGTGCCCCCATCATCAATGCAGTGACCACCAGCTTGCCGTGCCCCCATCATCAATGGCAATGCATCCAGTGACCAGCTTGTCTGCCGTGCCCCCCCCCCCCATCAATGCAGTGACCAGCTTGCCGTGCCCCCATCATCAATGCAGTGACCAGCTTGCCGTGCCCCCATCATCAATGCAATGACCAGCTTCCCGTGTCCCCATTATCAATGCAGTGCCAGTGACCAGCTTTCCATGCCCCCATCATCAATGCAGTGATCACCAGCTTGCCGTGCCCCCATCATCAATGACAATGCAGTGACCATCTTGTCTGCCATGCCCCCCCCATCAATGCAGAGACCAGTGTGCGTGTGTGCCCCCTTCAAAGCAGTGTGTGGGCTGGGCCCCCCCCCCTGAGGCATCACTTGAACTTACCTCACTCACAGACGGTCAGTGACCTGCGTGCTGCTGCTGCTGAGTCGGCCCGGGCGGGACTAGTACTCACTCTGTCTGCGAAGAACACCTGACGACTGCGGAGAAGACTGACGAGATGAACAAACTCTTCTTCTTCCGAATCCTCACGCGCCGGCTCTCCTCTCTGCTGTGATGGCGCCGGTGGGCGGGAAAGGGATGACATGATGCCGGGACGGTGAGTGACTGATGCACGCACCGCCCCCACGCGTCACATCACCCGGCCCCGGGATGTCCCCCTGTGTGATTGGTCCAGGCTGTAGTCTGGACCAATCACAGCCAGGACATAACTAAAGTGGGGAATGTCGGTGCACATTGCTCTGCGCCCCGATGACCCCCAGAAGACCGCCAATCGGCGCCTCTGCCCGCCGCATGTGGGGTGAAAAACCCCACCCCCCCATAACCACCAGTAAGTCCAGCGCCCCTAGTGTGCTGAAAATGGAAATTTTTTTTTCTCTGGCCACAGATTGGGAGGGCTCCAACTAACCCCTGATGTGTCTAACCTGGCCTTGGTAAGCCTAAGGAGACAAAACGCCTAGCAAAGGTAGAGCTTTCCTGGTTGGCCTCTTACAAGATGATATGTCTCCTCCAAATATTATATCTTTTCCGCATCCTTCCCATTCCTGTGAAACAATCTTACCTCACCACATTACAAAAATCCCTTTTTCTATGGAACTCCAATCATCCCAGATCGTTGGGAACAAGGGAGGGGCTCATCTGCTCTCGGATCTCTTGTCTGATGGCTACTTAGTCTGCAACTTTGAATTTTTCCACTCAGATCGCTATTCATATTTACTCATCCCCCATCTCCTGAGGTCCGTTAGAGTTGATGAGGCCTCCCTACCCCCAGAAATATGGCGGTTTTTTACAGCCTTTTTCAAGATAAAATTACCTTTAATAAAGTCCCCCATATACTAAGTGGGAAAATTATCTGAGCACATCATTCTCCCCTTCCCAATGGCAAATGGATTTCAAGTCCATATACAAAGCTTTTCACTGTATCAACCATTGGGAACTATCCTAAAAAAAATAGCCCTCTGATGGTACCTTACCCCTCTTAGAAAATCTAAGTTCCTGCCCTCCTCGTCCCCTCTTTGCTGGAGGGGAGGCCGAGAGGTCGGACATCTACTACATATGTTCTGGTCCTATAAGAGTCTACAGAGCTTCTGGGGAAGTGTCTTTCGCCTAGTGTCGGAAGTATCTGGATGTCTCACCTCTCTGAATTCAGGACTTGCAATTTTAAATCTTGGTATAGACAAATTCCCCTTTTCCTCTCGATCAATTGTTACCTATTTTGTTTCTAGCAGCCAGACTGACTCTGGCCAGGAGATGGAAGGTTTCCCTTGCCCCGAATATTGGAGATGTAGTGGAACTGGTGCACACCCATTTCAAGTTTGAATATCTTATTGCAACTAAGCAGGACCAGAGAAAACAGTTTGATTCCCAGTGGCAAATCTGGTCCAGCAGATTTGCATTGAAATGAATGAACAAGATCCATTTTTTTTTTGACCAATGGACTGGATTTATATTTGATCATTTCCCCCTGGCAATAGCATCCCTCTTCAAAGCCATGTTGGCTTTCCTCCCCCCCCCTCCTCTCCTTCCCCCCCATCTGTTTTATATCCTACGACTGTGTTGCTTTTCTTTTTTTTTTTGCCGCTTTGGTTATTGACTGTATTTAAGTCTACTCCTTTCGTATACTTGTATGACTTATTAGCAGATTATGTACCTTTGTTCTTTGTATAGCTTTGTTACACTATGGTCATGTTCTTTTTCTCTATGTTGTAAACTTGGAAAATTTAATAAAAACTAATTATAAAAAAAGAAGGTGGAACTTCTTTCCATTGGTTGAGGCAGATAAAAATGAACTTCCTTGTGTAATTAGGCATGGGCTCTTTTAACCACCAAGTGGCATTGTAGGGCAGAATTATTTGTTCTGAAATTATCTTAGAAATTATTTGTTGTAAGAAATAATAATAAAAGGATTTCTCCTCTAGGTGGGATTTTGTAGGCAATAACCAAGAAAAATGGTATAAAATCCATCACATTTTTATTAAACAATTTCACAGAAAACAGTGTTAAAAGATAATGGAGCAAAGAAGCTCCTGACATTGGTGATAATAACAACACACATCATACACACATCATAGTATAATAACTAGGGTTGAGCGGACACCTAGATGTCCGTGTTCGACGGGTTCGGCCGAACTTTAAAAAAAAGTCTGGGTCCGTGTCCCGGACTTTTACCGAACTTTTCCCGGACACCGAACCCCATTGAAGTCAATGGGGACCCGAACTTTAAGGCACTAAAATGGCTCTAAAACACCAAAGGAAAGGGCTAGAGTGCTGCAAATGGCAGCAAAACGTAATTAAGAGCATGGCAAGTGCTCTGCAAACAAATGTGGATAGGGAAATAACTTAAAACAACAAAAAAAAACAGAAAAATAAAACAATGTTCTTCTTCATCTCTGAAGGACGAGGCCCATATGGAGTAGGAGGGAGGTTGAGGTGGTGGTGGATGTGGCGGTGACATAAGCGCGCCAGCACAGGTTGTGCTGGGTGTGCCTGGGCACACCCTAATCACCTAGGGCACATAGCATTGCCAGTGAGGAGATGGGAAAGATCTCCCTGGGACCTGCTCTGCTCTATTTCTCCTTGCCTACAGGTACATGGCCCCGATACATTACTCTCCCTGCTGGCAAACACATGCATGTGTATTTCAACTTTGGGGTGCACACCTTAATGCAATAGGCTGCGCACACCTATGGGCGGTGTAGGTGGAAGCGGCGGTGGAGGAGGACCAGGGCCGGATTAACAGCATCATGGGCTTGGTGCTGAGGATTTTGAAGGGCCTTAAGGGCCGTGCCTTGCCATGCACCCAGAGGAGGAAGGGTGCAGCCATGCATGCCTAATTCAACATGGGATGCTGTCTCTGAAGCCCATAAACACATCCATGCATCGCCAACTGTCCCTCCTTGTCCGGCCTTCACGCTGTGTGGGGAGGTTCTGAGGGTGCTGCCTGGGGAAGCGAGCATAGAAGCCAGACTTCTGTGTTTACAAGTGACAGAAGAGCGGTAACAGTGAATATGGCCAACCCGGGGCCTATATAAAAGGTAGGGGCCTGGAGCTGCAGCTCCAATAGCCCCTACATTAATCTGGCCCTGAGGAGGAGGACGAGGTAGCCAACACTGCTTCTTTTCAAAAATTTTAAATGAGGGTACACCCCAAAAGAGTGAGAAAGAGCAAAAATGGAACAATGGGTGGGTAAGGTCGGTATCCATTGCTATTCTGCATAAGGTACGGAAAAGTCCCGTGGGATCCATGCCTGGTTCATTTTAATGAACGTGAGCTTGTCCACATTGTCTCTGGACAGGCGGCTGCGCTTGTCTGTTATAACGCCCCCAGCCGTGCTAAATACCCGTTCAGATAATACACTGGCTGCAGGGCACGCCAGCACCTCCAAGGCGTAAAGGGCAAGCTCAGGCCATGTGCCCAATTTGGAGACCCAGAAGTTGAAGGGGGCAGACCCGTCATTCACTACATGTAGGCGTGTGCACACATACTGCTCCACCATGTTGGTAAAATGCTGCCTCCTGCTAAGACGTTCCATCTGAGCTGCTGGTGCTGCTGTTTGTTGTGGCGTGCTGACAAAGCTTTTCCACATTTCGGCCATGCTAACCCTGCCTTCTGAGGTGCTGGCGGTGCCCTGGTTGCGTTGGCGACCTCCTCCTCCTCCTCCTCTGCCTTGTGCTTCCACTGTGGCCCCGCTGTCAGATGGGAATGCCAGCAGCATGGCGTCTACCAGCGTGCGCTTGTACTCGCGCATCTTGCGATCGCGCTCCAGTGAGTGAATTAAGGACGGTACGTTGTCCTTGTAACGGGGATCCAGCAGCGTGGCCACCCAGTAATCAGCACAAGTTAGAATGTGGGCAACTCGGCGGTCGTTGTGGAGACACTGCAGCATGTAATCGCTCATGTGTGCCAGGCTGCCCAGAGGCAACGAAAGGCTGTCCTCTGTGGGAGGTGTATCGTCCGTGTCCTCTGTATCCCCCCAGCCACGCACCAGTGATGGCCATGAGCTGGCCTGGGTGCCACCCTGCTGTGAACATGGTTCCATCTCCTCCTCCAGCTCCTCCTCCTCCTCATCCTCCTCATCCTCCAGAACTGTGCCCCTGCTGGACAATTGCGTCCCTGGCGTTTGCGTGTGCAGGAACCCACCCTCGGAGCCCCTTGCGAATGACTGCCCTGAAAGCCTTGGAAATGTTACCTCTTCATCCTCCTCCTCCTCCTCATCCTGTGCCACATCCTCTTCCATCATCGCCCGAATTGTTTTTTCAAGGAGGCATAGAAGTGGGATAGTTAAGCTGAGAACGGCGTCATTGCCACTGGCCATGTTGGTGGAGTACTCAAAACAGCGCAACAAGGCACACAGGTCTCGCATGGAGGCCCAGTTAAATTAAATAGCGGAATAGAAAATATGATCCAAAAAAAGTGTATGTATATCACACGTACACAACCACACTGGGCCCCAATTACTATTGTTTGTACCCCTAAAAGGCTAGATGAGGAGTAGGGGGAGTATGGAACAGGCAGCACCCTCAAACCTTCAGAAGTATGAGATGAACCCCAACAACTTGGAAAGGTGGATCTCTCTCACACGTACCAACACAGACTATCCCCCAATTTAACTGATCCCCAAAGGTTTTTGATTAAATAGCGGAATAGAAAATATGATCCAAAAAAAGTGTATGTATATCACACGTACACAACCACACTAGGCCCCAATTACTATTGTTTGTACCCCTAAAAGGCTAGATGAGGAGTAGGGGGGGTATGGAACAGGCAGCACCCTCAAACCTTCAGAAGTATGAGATGAACCCCAACAACTTGGAAAGGTGGATCTCTCTCACACGTACCAACACAGACTATCCCCCAATTTAACTGATCCCCAAAGGTTTTTGATTAAATAGCGGAATAGAAAATATGATCCAAAAAAAGTGTATGTATATCACACGTACACAACCACACTAGGCCCCAATTACTATTGTTTGTACCCCTAAAAGGCTAGATGAGGAGTAGGGGGGGTATGGAACAGGCAGCACCCTCAAACCTTCAGAAGTATGAGATGAACCCCAACAACTTGGAAAGGTGGATCTCTCTCACACGTACCAACACAGACTATCCCCCAATTTAACTGATCCCCAAAGGTTTTTGATTAAATAGCGGAATAGAAAATATGATCCAAAAAAAGTGTATGTATATCACACGTACACAACCACACTAGGCCCCAATTACTATTGTTTGTACCCCTAAAAGGCTAGGAGTAGGGGGAGTATGGAACAGGCAGCACCCTCAAACCTTCAGAAGTATGAGATGAACCCCAACAACTTGGAAAGGTGGATCTCTCTCACACGTACCAACACAGACTATCCCCCAATTTAACTGATCCCCAAAGGTTTTTGATTAAATAGCGGAATAGAAAATATGATCCAAAAAAAGTGTATGTATATCACACGTACACAACCACACTAGGCCCCAATTACTATTGTTTGTACCCCTAAAAGGCTAGATGAGGAGTAGGGGGGGTATGGAACAGGCAGCACCCTCAAATCTTCAGAAGTATGAGATGAACCCCAAAAACTTGGAAAGGTGGATCTCTCTCACACGTACCAACACAGACTATCCCCCAATTTAACTGATCCCCAAAGGTTTTTGATTAAATAGCGGAATAGAAAATATGATCCAAAAAAAGTGTATGTATATCACACGTACACAACCACACTAGGCCCCAATGACTATTGTTTGTACCCCTAAAAGGTTAGATGAGGAGTAGGGGGGGTATGGAACAGGCAGCACCCTCAAACCTTCAGAAGTATGAGATGAACCCCAACAACTTGGAAAGGTGGATCTCTCTCACACGTACCAACACAGACTATCCCCCAATTTAACTGATCCCCAAAGGTTTTTGATTAAATAGCGGAATAGAAAATATGATCCAAAAAAAGTGTATGTATATCACACGTACACAACCACACTAGGCCCCAATTACTATTGTTTGTACCCCTAAAAGGCTAGATGAGGAGTAGGGGGGGTATGGAACAGGCAGCACCCTCAAACCTTCAGAAGTATGAGATGAACCCCAACAACTTGGAAAGGTGGATCTCTCTCACACGTACCAACACAGACTATCCCCCAATTTAACTGATCCCCAAAGGTTTTTGATTAAATAGCGGAATAGAAAATATGATCCAAAAAAAGTGTATGTATATCACACGTACACAACCACACTAGGCCCCAATTACTATTGTTTGTACCCCTAAAAGGCTAGGAGTAGGGGGGGTATGGAACAGGCAGCACCCTCAAACCTTCAGAAGTATGAGATGAACCCCAACAACTTGGAAAGGTGGATCTCTCTCACACGTACCAACACAGACTATCCCCCAATTTAACTGATCCCCAAAGGTTTTTGATTAAATAGCGGAATAGAAAATATGATCCAAAAAAAGTGTATGTATATCACACGTACACAACCACACTGGGCCCCAATTACTATTGTTTGTACCCCTAAAAGGCTAGATGAGGAGTAGGGGGAGTATGGAACAGGCAGCACCCTCAAACCTTCAGAAGTATGAGATGAACCCCAACAACTTGGAAAGGTGGATCTCTCTCACACGTACCAACACAGACTATCCCCCAATTTAACTGATCCCCAAAGGTTTTCGATTAAATAGCGGAATAGAAAATATGATCCAAAAAAAGTGTATGTATATCACACGTACAAAACCACACTAGGCCCCAATTACTATTGTTTGTACCCCTAAAAGGCTAGATGAGGAGTAGGGGGAGTATGGAACAGGCAGCACCCTCAAACCTTCAGAAGTATGAGATGAACCCCAACAACTTGGAAAGGTGGATCTCTCTCACACGTACCAACACAGACTATCCCCCAATTTAACTGATCCCCAAAGGTTTTTGATTAAATAGCGGAATAGAAAATATGATCCAAAAAAAGTGTATGTATATCACACGTACACAACCACACTAGGCCCCAATTACTATTGTTTGTACCCCTAAAAGGCTAGATGAGGAGTAGGGGGGTATGGAACAGGCAGCACCCTCAAACCTTCAGAAGTATGAGATGAACCCCAACAACTTGGAAAGGTGGATCTCTCTCACACGTACCAACACAGACTATCCCCCAATTTAACTGATCCCCAAAGGTTTTTGATTAAATAGCGGAATAGAAAATATGATCCAAAAAAAGTGTATGTATATCACACGTACACAACCACACTAGGCCCCAATTACTATTGTTTGTACCCCTAAAAGGCTAGGAGTAGGGGGAGTATGGAACAGGCAGCACCCTCAAATCTTCAGAAGTATGAGATTGTGTTCACTGTACCCCATAAAGATTGAGTTCACTGCACCCCACAATGATTGTGTTCACTGCACCCCACAAAGATTGTGTTCACTGCACCTCACAAAGATTGTGTTCACTGTACCCCCCAAAGATTGTGTTCACTGCACCCCACAAAGATTCTGTTCACTGTACCCCACAAAGATTGTGTTCACTGCACCCTAAAAGGATGTTGTTCACTGCACCCCACAAAGATTGTGTTCACTGCACCCTAAAAGGATGTTGTTCACTGCACCCCAAAAAGATTGTGTTCACTGTACCCCCCCAAAGATTGTGTTCACTGCACCCCACAAAGATTGTGTTCACTGCACCCCAAAAAGATTGTGTTCACTGTACCCCCCAAAGATTGTGTTCACTGCACCCCAAAAAGATTGTGTTCACTGTACCCCCCAAAGATTGTGTTCACTGCACCCCACAAAGATTCTGTTCACTGTACCCCACAAAGATTGTGTTCACTGCACCCCAAAAAGATTGTGTTCACTGTACCCCCCCCAAAGATTGTGTTCACTGCACCCCACAAAGATTCTGTTCACTGCACCCCACAAAGGATTTTGTTCACTGCACCCCAAAAAGATTGTGTTCACTGCACCCCAAAAAGGATTTTGATCACTGCACCCCAAAAAGGATGTTGTTCACTGCACCCCAAAAATGATTTTGTTCACTCCACCCCAAAAAGATTGTGTTCACTGCACCCCACAAAGATTGTGTTCACTGCACCCCAAAAAGATTGTGTTCACTGTACCCCCCAAAGATTGTGTTCACTGCACCCCACAAAGATTCTGTTCACTGTACCCCACAAAGATTGTGTTCACTGCACCCCAAAAAGATTGTGTTCACTGCACCCCAAAAAGGATGTTGTTCACTGCACCCCAAAAAGGATGTTGTTCACTCCACCCCAAAAAGATTGTGTTCACTGCACCCCACAAAGATTGTGTTCACTGCACCCCAAAAAGATTGTGTTCACTGCACCCCAAAAATGATTTTGTTCACTGCACCCCAAAAAGGATGTTGTTCACTCCACCCCAAAAAGATTGTGTTCACTGCACCCCAAAAAGATTGTGTTCACTGCACCCCACAAAGGATTTTGTTCACTGCACCCCAAAAAGATTGTGTTCACTGCACCCCAAAAAGGATGTTGTTCACTGCACCCCAAAAAGGATTTTGTTCACTGCACCCCAAAAAGATTTTGTTCACTGCACCCCAAAAAGATTGTGTTCACTGCAGCCCAAAAAGATTGTGTTCACTGCAGCCCAAAAAGATTGTGTTCACTGCAGCCCAAAAAGATTGTGTTCACTGCAGCTCACACACAGAAAAATGGATGTGGATCACTGACACCTGCCTATCTCCAATCCCACACCACACAGCAATATCGATTGTAGTTTGTAGAACACAGTTTCCCTAAAATTCAGCAGACTCTGTCCCTAACAGGATTGAGAAGAGATCGTAGATCAGGATTGAGTGCAGATTCACCCCACCCCCCACACAGCAATATCGATTGTAGTTTGTAGAAGACACTGACCTTATAATTCAGCAGACTCTATCCCTAAAATGCCTACAACTCGCCCTGCCTAAACACTCCGACCTGTCCCTCAATTCTATCCGGACACAAATGGTTTTTTCCTGCCTATCTTTCCCTAATCAGCAGCCAGCACATTGATGTGTGCTCTGTCCCTTAGCTAAGCAGCAGAATGACGCTGCTGCGGCGGCTGCCTCGAACTTATAAAGACTTGGTCACATGCTTCAGACGGCCAATCACAGCTACTAAGACATTTGCAGGCATGGCTGGGATGGCTTAAGGCACACCAGTTAAACGATTGTTGATTGGCTGTTGAAAGCCCGCCATGAAAAGAGCGCCAAAGCATGCAAAACCCGGAAATAAAACGACCGAACACGGATTTTTACCCGAACATACAGTAAAGTGTCCGTGTCCGTGTTCGGGTAAAAAAAATCCAATTATTCGGTACGAACACGAATAATACAGTCCGTGTTCGCTCAACACTAATAATAACCCCTGAGTAGAGGGAAAATCCAACGTGTTTCAAAATGTAATTTGAACTTGTAGTTCTATTCTTCATCAGGGACTGTTTCCCAACTCTACAATAGAAAGATGACAATAGTTACATGAATCACGCATCTACATAAGATCATGTCAGGTTACATTGTATATATATCTAGGGATGCTATGCGGCCACTGACCACAGGGGGAGAAAATCCAAGGAAACTCCTTCCTCCAAGAAAGCCATATGAACAATGCCTTTGTTTCCATAAGGAAATTAAGGTCATCATTAGCCAGATTATTCCAGATCCCCCTGTAGGACCGCGGGATATATGTAGAAATCCCAAAGAGAGGGGCGCGGTGACCACTGTATAAATAAATGAAACATATAAATATATGTACCCTAGATATGTAGGAAAAACCCTAAATACCCATATCAATATTGGGTGTACATATTGATTTTCAAAAAGAGGAGCAAAATAGCTAAAAAGTCAACCACAGAAACACACATTGTCAGCAAAAATAAATTGATTAGATAGTGATGACAATGTTCATGAATACTTTCTAGAGCCTTCCCACAGCTGAGAAATGGGAGGCATATGTATGTGTGTCACTTAGTGTCCATATAGAGCCACAAGAAAGAGCAAATGGAAAACTCTAACATGCTAGGGAGTCACACACGTAGTGCGGTCCACTAAAAAGATATACACATACAAAAGTAAGTAACCCATAAAAGGGACTAATACTTACAATCCCTCCTAAAATCCTTCCCAAAAGAAAGGGAATATCCAAGATGGTGAATGGAGCCCAGCGTGGCAGGTGTTCAAAAAAGCAAAAACAGAGAAAAGGAGGCTTCAAAAACCAATGAACAAAGACAGCAGCTTCAATCGCCAGATGGAGAGGAAACGTCCGTGGCACCGATCACGGACCTCAGCGTCCTCAAAAGGGCGCCAGCGTGGGAATCTACACATGACACGCCCCCTTCCCTCTGGATGTCACGTCATGGAAAGACGTAACCTGGAAGGATCGGCCGAAGATAGAGGACAGAGCGGCGGGCGTTTCCAAAAGGAGACATCCGCCAATCACAGCGGCCGATGGGGGGACCAATGGCCACCGGCGCGGGTGGCGGCCCTCAGCCGGGAGAAATGAAAACACTTCATCCCAAAAACCCAGGAAAAGTGGCCACCTCCAACCACAGGAGGCTGGAGGAGGAGGGACATCAGCCACTCACGCCGAACAGGAAAGATATGGAACAATCCAATGTATGGGCAGTGATGACCAAAAGAGAACATAAACATAAAAATAAAAAATAAATAAAAATAAATAAATAATGACTGAATTCAAGAGGTACATCAAGGAGGAGAAAGGTTAAAAAACCCCTAATGAAAAATACACCCCGAACAGTCAGTGTCATGGCACACACACCCACAGTATACAACCATAGTCAACCAAGATGCCAATGGACTAGGAAGAACCCCACATGCCATGCAGGCACATAACATGTAACCACAGTCATCAGACAACAATATATGGCAATAAATAAAAATAAGGTTTGTAATAAGGAAAAAACAAATACAACAATATAAAATTGCACACTCAACAGAATCAGAATCCAAGCGGTAGCGCAAGTGCTCAGCCAGAGGAGTAGAGATGATTGGGCAATCAACAAATTTATGTTAACGATGCTAGACTTCATTTTGAGGCACAATATTTTTTCCTTTAAGGGCTCCCACTACCTCCAGGTACAGGGGATGTCTATGGGCACTTGTTGTGCCCCCACCTATGCGAACCCGTACCTGGGGGAGTGGGAGCGTTTTCTTTTCTCTGATGAGGACCTCTCTATATACACCTGCCATATTTCTATATGGCAGAGGTATATAGACAAAGTCTTTTTGGTTTGGGATGACTCTCCTGCCCTTTTGAAATAATTCCTGGACCATTTGAATGACAAGTTCAACTTATTCTTCACCATGGTTTTCAACTCCCACAAAATTGATTTCTTGGACCTTACCATTTTCAAGAATGAAGACGGTAAACTTACTAGTAGGCTATTCAGGAAGGAGACTGCTGGCAACACCATTCTCCACGCCAGCAGTTTCCATCCTGTACCCCTTCTCAAATCCATTCCATTTAGCCAGTACCTACGGATTAGGCGCAATTTTACCACCGATGAATACTTTCAATCAGAGGCAGACAAACTTACCCAGAGACTTCTTGTCCATGGGTATACGAAATCATCTCTTAGGAAGACCTTTAACAGAGTTAGGGCACTGGCCAGGAAGAATCTTATCTTCAAAACGAATGTTCATAAGAAGGAAGAGAATGTGAGATTAATCACTCGTTATTCTAATGAACATCATAAAATTTACAATGTCCTGAGAAAACATTGGCACATTCTCATTGGGGATCCTGTCCTCTCTAAATTCATTCCCAACAAACCCTCTATTGTACATCGTAGGGCAGGGTCCATTGGGGAGATGTTGGTGCACAGTGAGTACAGGGGGGATTCCTCTCGGGACCCCTGTAGGACCTGGGGCACGTACCCTTGCGGATCCTGCAATTTCTGTCCTTTTATTCAGCAAAGGACTTCTTTCACTTTGCCAAATGGCAATCAATTTAGATTGAGACACTTTGCAAATTGTAGGACCAGAGCCGTGGTCTACTTGATAGAATGTGAGTGCGGTTCTTTTTATGTGGGTAAAACCAAACAAGAACTACATGCCCAGGTGAGCAAAAATATAGTGAGTATGAGGATCAGCAACCTCTACTTGCCCCTGGGCAGACACGTTGCTCACATCCATGCCTATCGCATGCCCAACGTAAATTTTACGGTACTGGACCGCATTCACATTCCATCAAGGGGTGGCGACTGGAACAAAACATTGTTGCAGAAAGAGGCTTGATGGATCAGGGCCCTCAATGCCACCGTGTCTCCTGGTTTAAATGAAACTGAAAGTTTCAGGCCCTTCCTCTCCGGTTTTAGCTCAGGCAAAACCGATTGAGACCCCCTCTTTTTTTATTTATTTATTTTTTATTTTTTTGTGCGCTTGTTTTTACAATGTCTGTTTCTCTCATCAAATTGCAGGGTCATACATATATATTTAATAAACCATTCTTTGACCCCAGAGGTGCGTTGGCTACCCACCCCTCTTCCCTTTTTGGGGAGGTGATTGGTGCCTCCGCACATCTGATTCTGTTGAGTGTGCAATTTTATATTGTTGTATTTGTTTTTTCCTTATTACAAACCTTATTTTTATTTATTGCCATATATTGTTGTCTGATGACTGTGGTTACATGTTATGTGCCTGCATGGCATGTGTGGTTCTTCCTAGTCCTTTAGCATCTTGGTTGACTTTGGTTATATACTGTAGGTGTGTGTGCCATGACACTGACTGTTCGGGGTGTATTTTTCATCAGGGTTTTTCAACCTTTCTCCTCCTTGATGTACCTTTTGAATTCAGTCATTATTATAAGACTCTTATTTTTATGTTTATGTTCTTTTTTGGTCATCACTGCCCATACATTGGATTGTTCCATATCTTTCCTGTCCGGCGCGGGTGGCTGGTGTCCCTCCTCCTCCCACCTCCTGTGGTTGGAGGTGGCCACTTGTCCTGGGTTTCTGAGATGAAGTGTTTTCATTTCTCCCGACTCGGGGTCGCCACCCACGCCGGCGGCCATTGGTCCTCCCTCAGCCGCTGTGATTGGCGGATGTCTCCTTTTGGAAACGCCCGCCGCTCTGTCCTCTATCTTCGGCTGCTCCTTCTGGGTTACGTCTTTCCATGATGTGACATCCGGAGGGAAGGGGGCGTGTCATGCGTGGATTCCCGCGCCGGCGCCCTGTTGAGGACGCCGAGGTCTGTGATCGGTGCCACTTCTCTACAGTCTCCACGGAGAGAGGATGTTTCCTCTCCATCTGGCGATTGAAGCTGCTGTCTTTGTTCATTGGTTTTTGAAGCCTCCTTTTCTCTGTTTTTGATTTTTTGAACACCTGCCACGCTGGGCTCCATTCACCATCTTGGATATTCCCTTTCTTTTGGGACGGATTTTAGGGGGGATTGTAAATATTAGTCCTTTTTATGGGTTACTTACTTTTTTATGTGTAAATCTTTTTAGTGGACCGCACTACGGGTGTGACTCCCTAACATGTTAGAGTTTTCCCTTTGCTCTTTCTTGTGGCTCTATATGGACACTTAAGTGACACACATACATATGCCTCCCATTTCTCAGCTGTGAGAAAGCTCTAGAAAGTTCTCATGAACATTGTCATCACTATCTAATCAATTGATTTTTGCTGACAATGTGTGTTTCTGTGGTTGATTTTTTAGCTATTTTGCTCATCTTTTTGAAAATCACTATGTACACCCAATATTGATATGGGTATTTAGGGTTTTCCCTACATATCTGGGGTATATATATTTATATTAAAAAAGAATAGCGCACACATGCGAAAGAAATGACTATCAAATATGGAGACAATCCATAAATAAAAATGGGGATTTGGTCCCACCATATGGCCATATCGTGCTCAAGCCCACCACTGGAGAGAGATGTGCTAATGCACTACAAGGGACTCCTCCTATATCTACTTGATAGTGGACACTGATAGAGTACAGGTGTGTGTGGGGGGTGGGGTGCTCAACCTCAGAAGTCTGGTCAGACCGAATACATAATAAACAAGCAAAATATTGGGGGAGCAAACCCTGAACATGTATATCTAAAGCCGGTGCATCTATGAACCAAGCGACATGTATATTAAAAAAGAACAGCGCACACATGTGAAAGAAATGACTATCAAATATGGAGACAATCCATAAATAAAAATGGGGATTTGGTCCCACCATATGGCCATATTGTGCTCAAGCCCACCACTACGTCAAAGTACCCCATTATCAGTGGGTCCTACACTATCCATAAAAAAGAGGTGAATCCAGACTCTCTAACCTTTGGAGACAACACTTCTTGCTGGGAGAGATGTGCTAATGCACTACAAGGGACTCCTCCTATATCTACTTGATAGTGGACACTGATAGAGTACAGGTGTGTGTGGGGGGTGGGGTGCTCAACCTCAGAAGTCTGGTCAGACCGAATACATAATAAACAAGCAAAAAATTGGGGGAGCAAACCCTGAACATGTATATCTAAAGCCGGTGCAGCTATGAACCAAGCGACATGTATATTAAAAAAGAATAGTGCACACATGCAAAAGAAATGACTATCAAATATGGAGACAATCCATAAATAAAAATGGGGATTTGGTCCCACCATATGGCCATATCGTGCTCAAGCCCACCACTACGTCAAAGTACCCCATTATCATTGGGTCCTACACTATCGCTTGGTTCATAGCTGCACCGGCTTTAGATATACATGTTCAGGGTTTGCTCCCCCAACTTTTTGCTTGTTTATTATGTATTCGGTCTGACCAGACTTCTGTGGTTGAGCACCCCACCCCCCACACACACCTGTACTCTATCAGTGTCCACTATCAAGTAGATATAGGAGGAGTCCCTTGTAGTGTATTAGCACATCTCTCCCAGCAAGGAGTGTTGTCTCCAAGGGTTAGAGAGTCTGGATTCACCCCTTTTTTATGGATAGTGTAGTACCCACTGATAATGGGGTACTTTGACGTAGTAATGGGCTTGAGCACGATATGGCCATATGGTGGGACCAAATATCCATTTTTATTTATGGATTGTCTCCATATTTGATAGTCATTTCTTTTGCATGTGTGCGCTATTCTTTTTTAATATACATGTCGCTTGGTTCATAGCTGCACCGGCTTTAGATATACATTTTCAGGGTTTGCTCCCCCAATTTTTTGCTTGTTTAATATATATTTATATGTTTCATTTATTTATACAGTGGTCACCGCTCCCCTCTCTTTGGGATTTCTACATATATCCCGCAGTCCTACAGGAGGATCTGGAATAATCTGGCTAATGATGACCTTAATTTCCTTTTGGAAACAACGGCTTGTTTAAGCATTGTTCATATGGCTTTCTTGGAGGAAGGAGTTCCCTTGGATTTTCTCCCCCTGTGGTCAGTGGCGGCATAGCATCCCTATATATATATATACAATGTAAACTGACATGATCTTATGTAGATGCATGATTCGTGTAACTATTGTCATCTTTCTATTGTAGAGTTGGGAAACAGTCCCTGATGAAGAATAGATCTACAAGTTCAAATTACATTTTGAAACGCGTTGGATTTTCCCTCTACTCAGGGGTTATTATACTATGATGTGTATTGTTATTATCACCGATGTCAGGAGCTTTTTTGCTCCATTATCTTTTACCACTGTTTTCTGTGAAATTGTTTAATAAAAATTTTATGGATTTTATACCATTTTTCTTGTTTATTGCCTACAAAATCCCACCAAGAGGAGAAATCTTTTATTATTATTATTGCTTATCTTGGGATGGTGGCAATTCTTACCGTACATAGTCTGAGATACTTTATATGATTTGTTGTAAGAATGTTGATTTTCTCATGGTACAGGCATGGCCAAAATGTATTTCTAATATATATATATATATATCTGTTAGGGTCAGATCTGGTAACGCCGTCTAATGAGTATACATTACTAATGCAGAAACTTATATCGATTAGGAATAAATGTTTTACCTATATACAGTATATTCTGACTATTTACACATCTAGATAGAAGCATAAAACTATATGGAGATATAAATATATACAGTGCCTTGCGAAAGTATTTGGCCCCCTTGAACTTTGTGACCTTTTGCCATATTTTAGGCTTCAAACATAAAGATATAAAACTGTAATTTTTTGTGAAGAATCAACAAGTGGGACACAATCGTGAAGTGAAACGAAATTTTTGGATATTTCAAACTCTGTTAACAAATAAAAAATGGAAAAATTGGGCGTGCAAAATTATTCAGCCCCTTTACTTTCAGTGCAGCAAACTCTCTCCAGAAGTTCAGTGAGGATCTCTGAATGATCCAAGGTTGACCTAAATGACTAATGATGATAAATAGAATCTACCTGTGTGTAATCAAGTCTCTGTATAAATGCACCTGCACTGTGATAGTCTCAGAGGTCCGTTTAAAGCGCAGAGAGCATCATGAAGAACAAGGAACACACCAGGCAGGTCCGAGATACTGTTGTGGAGAAGTTTAAAGCCGGATTGGGATACAAAAAGATTTCCCAAGCTTTAAACATCCCAATGAGCACTGTGCAAGTGATAATATTGAAATGGAAGGAGTATCAGACCACTGCAAATCTACGAAGACCTGGCCGTCCCTCTAAACTTTCAGCTCATACAAGGAGAAGACTGATCAGAGATGCAGCCAAGAGGCCCATGATCGCTCTGTATGAACTGCAGAGATCTACAGCTGAGGTGGGAGACTCTGTCCATAGGACAACAATCAGTCGTATACTGCACAAATCTGGCCTTTATGGAAGAGTGGCAAGAAGAAAGCCGTTTCTTAAAGATATCCATAAAAAGTGTCGTTTAAAGTTTGCCACAAGCCACCTGGGAGACACACCAAACATGTGAAAGAAGGTGCTCTGGTCAGATGAAACCAAAATCAAACTTTTTGGCAACAATGCAAAACGTTATGTTTGGCGTAAAAGCAACACAGCTCATCACCCTGAACACACCATCCCCACTGTCAAACATGGTGGTGGCAGCATCATGGTTTGGGCCTGCTTTTCTTCAGCAGACAGGGAAGATGGTTAAAATTGATGGGAAGATGGATGGAGCCAAATACAGGACCATTCTGGAAGAAAACCTGATGGAGTCTGCAAAAGACCTGACACTGGGACAGAAATTTGTCTTCCAACAAGACAATGATCCAAAACATAAAGCAAAATCTACAATGGAATGGTTCACAAATAAACATATCCAGGTGTTAGAATGGCCAAGTCAAAGTCCAGACCTGAATCCAATCAAGAATATGTGGAAAGAACTGAAAACTGCTGTTCACAAATGCTCTCCATCCAACCTCACTGAGCTCGAGCTGTTTTGCAAGGAGGAAAGGGCAAAAATTTCAGTCTCTCGATGTGCAAAACTGATAGACACATACCCCAAGTGACTTACAGCTATAATCGCAGCAAAAGGTGGCACTACAAAGTATTAACTTAAGGGGGCTGAATAATTTTGCACGCCCAATTTTTCAGTTTTTTATTTGTTAAAAAAGCTTGAAATATCCAATAAATTTCGTTCCACTTCATGATTGTGTCCAACTTGTTGTTGATTCTTCACAAAAAATTACAGTTTTATATCTTTATGTTTGAAGCCTGAAATGTGGCAAAAGGTCGAAAAGTTCAAGGGGGCCGAGTACTTTCGCAAGGCACTGTGTATATATATATATATATATATATATATATATATATATATATATTGTGACAGGAAGTCAGGTAAATCTGGGGATGTTGTCACAGACAGGAGATACATGTCTGCTTGGTTTAGACAATTCACCAATTACTATAGGGTGTCGGCTGCAGAGGTAGCAAGCAGGAAGGTTTAAGGAAGTTGAAAAACCTTCAGCTATTCAGAATGAGGAAATTAAGGCCTCTATAATTTGTCCAGAGGA
The DNA here is from genome assembly GCF_965119305.1 of Pelophylax lessonae. Lineage (NCBI taxonomy): Eukaryota > Metazoa > Chordata > Amphibia > Anura > Ranidae > Pelophylax > Pelophylax lessonae. The sequence continues at coordinate 169,228,201 of NC_138771.1, forward strand.
AGTCTATTGATGGCTGCCTCCTGACGCTGTGTGAGTAGAGGAGGACAGTCAGATGTATGCCTCCTGAAACTGTGTAAGCATAGGAGAGGAATGCCTCCTGAAGCGATGTGCGCTGAGGAGGGTAAAAAGACTGAAGACTACTCAAGGTGAGGTCTTGGATTGTTTTCTATGTGAAGAGAAAAACAAATGCATGTTTTCTATGTGAAGAGAAAAGGGACATTTTCTGTGTGAAGAGAAAATGAACTATTTCTATGTGAAGAGAAAAACAAAGGGATGTTTTCTATGTGAAGAGAAAATGGACATTTTCTGTGTGAAGAGAAAATAAATGGACTATTGATGGTCTGCTGTAAGATCAGCAAAGTCTGCCCAACAGTAGGTTGGGGACAGACTCCTTAGGTAGGTTCCTGTGTGTGAGAAGGTAGCCGCCCACAGTGGCAAGGATTTATTTTGTGTTTTATTTTATTTTTGATGTTTTTGATGCTTGCACTTGTGTGAAGAAAATTGCAAGAATAAAACCTTACACTGTTGTTTTCAACCACTTCTCGGCTATCTCCCTGTGTAACGAACCCCCCCAAGGGGTCATCCACACCCGCCACCGAGCTAATCCCTCACAATATATATATATATATATATATATATATATATATATAAACACAAAAATTGGTATATATAACATTTTTAGGGTTGAGGATGCGGTATGGACATTAAATATAACATATGGTAGGTCTTGTCCACTCAAATTAGAAACAACAAAGATAGCACACTATTACAGTGCTGATACCCCTCGTGGACTAAATGTAACAAACCATATAGATATAAATAAAATAATTTATTCAGTATAGAAAAGATAAAAGCATCAATACATTAGTGAAAACATAAAGTCATGTGAGTGACTATTAAAAACAACAATACTAAGGGGAACCCATTGGACATCATACACCGGTACAGATGGTATATCTAAGATGTATCGCCGCTTAATAAATACCGTAGGTCGGCTGAAAGGTGTAGATGTTTGGCTCGTCTAAAATGTTTCAGACTTAGAATTTTTGTTCAGTCCTTTCGTCAGAGACGTATCAGAGGGTACTAATTACTTTCTGAAAGCATAAGCAATTCCTATTAGTAATCATATTTTTATCAAAAATTTATATAAGCTATACCTTAGTAACAATGTAGTAAATATTAATCTATAATGGGCTCATAAGCATACTCACACAATTAGGGCAGCCATCCTGTATATAGTATAGCATGGAATACAAAGAAGTAACAGGCAATGAGGATATCCACTAGTGTCAAAAAATGGACAAACACCCGTGTAAGCGAGGATGTTTCACAGGGACCCACAGAGGTAAACCAATACCTCTGTAATAACGTCTGAGGACAAATAAATAGAGTAAGGTAGGGACTCTTTGTAATATAAAGATATCTTATAACAAAAATTGTATACCAAAAACGATATCCCACAAATGTCCAAAACAACCCCCCCCCCCCCCAGGGGGGATATAAAAGACCCCATAGAGTTCAGGTAAGAAAAAATGTAATTATTTAGGGATGTATATTAAACCCAGGAAGATGCCAAACGCCATCTTCCCATTTACATAGGTATCAAAGTTTTCTTAAAAGGGGGAGAGGGAGGAAAAGAGAGTGGGCTGAATAAACTACCTGTAGATTAATCCATGTCCATCCTGTCTGAGAAAGAGCCACAACCACTGTTCTCTCCATGCACTGACCATGGCATAGGAGAAGGCGGTAGTAATGTTGTCCCTCCAAGGGGGTAGATCCCTGTTGATTAGCGCCATCGGCTGGCCAATCGGTAAACGCGGGGTGAGCGTGTCGTCATGGTGATGGCACGCATCCCTATTGGGTCCCCTGGTGGGGCGGCACGCAACGCCGGCCCACCCGTGTGGAGGAGGCTCATGTCCCGCGTCACACCAGCACTGATGCACAAAGAGCAGGATGCTTGCGTGCCAACACGGAACGCAAGCGTCAGATGTCAGAAAATGCACAAATATGCAAATTGTACAGAATAAAAATTAATATATTCCTACACCTTCTAAAAAAGGAGTTTACGCCATATACCAACTACTGAATATACCCCTACCTCTTTAAAAAAAACACCACTATGGAGATGTGAGAAAACATCTTTATTTTTTCTGCTTCCCCCACACTCTTTATCTTTGCTAGTCAACAGCTTCTCAGGCTGTCTAAATGTATCTCACATTGGGATTTAGCCCAGAGAATACTTCACAAGTGGTACTATACTCCATTAAGGTTGGCGCTTATGCTCCAAAATAATTCCCTATTTTGCTGGAGAAATTATACCTCAACACGATCAATGACCCATATCTGGTGGAATTGTCTGGTAGTAAAAGATTTTTGGAACTCTGTTTTTCTTTTTGTATCATCTGTAACACATGTTATCACTGCTCCAAGCCTGAAATTGGCTCTGCTAGGAGTAAGCATGGACAATTGGCCTATCGAACATTGTACTTTCTTTGACAATCTCTTTATAGCAGCTAGATTATCTATAGCCTATAATTTGAAACAATCTAAACCCCCAACTATTTCTGTGACTGTTTAAATTCCTAACAGTCATACTTATTTTGAACTTATTTTCACTAAAGCCCACCTTACTCAAGAAAAAATATAAATGTTTGTGGCCCCTGTGCCTTTGACATTCTAATTGCACCATCACACTGTAATTCATCTTCCAATGTTTTCTTTCACCCTTTCACGGGGTACATTTGCCCTGATGCCCAGGCCTGTTGCCCCAAGCATACCTTGGGATCCTTCGACCCCTCCTCACTAGGGTTGAGCGAACCCGGACTGTATTGTTCGTGTTCGTACCGGACATTTGGGTATTCGGTACCCGGACCCGAACTCGAACATTTCACTGTATGTTCGTGTACTGTCCGTTGTTCGGTAATGTTATTTGATGTTTTGGCGCGGTTTTAGTGGCGCGGTTTCAACAGTTGCAAGGCAGCCAATCAGCAAGCGTTTAAATAGTGTGCCCTAGAAGCCATCACAGCCATGCCTACTAATGGCATGGCTGTGATTGGCCAGTGCAGCATGTGACCCAGACTCTATATAAGCTGGAGTCACACAGTGACGCGCGTCACTCTGCTATAACTATACTAGGGAGAGGTTCCTGATACTGCTGAGGGAGAGATAGGAGTTTACTGTAGGGCGAGGCTGGAGAGATTGCTTGTAGGGAAAGCATAGGATAGGATCAATCTGCTTTAATCAGACAGCGATCTACATTGATTTGGTTGTGTGGGGGTGCAGTGCACGATCTTTTTGCCCAGAGGGAGAGATAGGAATTTACTGTAGAGTCAGGCTGGAGATTGCTTTTAGGGAAAGCATAGATAGGAACAATCTGCTTTAATCAGACAGCAATCTACATTGATTGTATTGTGTGGGGGTGCAGTGAACAATCTTTATGCCCTGACCTGAGCCAAGTGAGGAGGAGAAAGGAGAAAAAAATCTTTTATCAGTCTGTTAGGCGTGCGGTGCTGCTTATTTCATGCAAGCTCAGTGCATATGTGTCTGCTTAATCTGCATTTAAAAAAGAAAAAATATTTTTTTCCTTCATATTTAACTTTGACATACAGTCTTTAGACAGACATTGCTTTTCTAACCTGCTCTTAAAAAAGCACCAATGTAATGGAAAAATAATTATTTTTCAGTATTTAGGGAAAAAAAAAATATTTTTCAGTTTTTCATTCAAATGGGTTTTTTTTTTGTATTTAATAGCGGAATAGAACAACAACAACAGTATCCAACCTGTTAGGCGTGCAGTGTGTAGCGGGCATTTCCTGCAACCTCAGTGCATATGTGTCTGCTTAATCTGCATTTTAAAAAGAAAAAAACTTTTTTCCTTCATATTTTACTGTGACTTACAGCATTTAGACAGACACTGCATTTCAAATCTGCTATTCAACAAGCACCAATTAATGGGACAATTATTTTTCAATTTTTCATTCATACGTTACAGTGCGATACACCCATTGCATACTGTTGTATTGCGCATTGCAATAAAAAAAAACTATTTAGGGGCAAAAAAGTTTATTGCGGCCCTGTCTGCATATGTTACAGTGAGATACACCCATTGCATACTGTTGTATTGCGCATTGCAATAAAAAAAAAACATTTAGGGGCAAAAAAAGTTGATTGCGGCCCTGTCTGCATATGTTACAGTGAGATACAGCCATTGCATACTGTTGTATTGCGCCTTGCAATAAAAAAAAAAACATTTAGGGGACAAAAGAGTTTATTGGGGCCCTGTCTGCATATGTTACAGTGAGATACACCCATTGCATACTGTTGTATTGCGCCTTGCAATAAAAAAAAAACATTTAGGAGACAACAGAGTTTAATGCGACCCTGTCTGCATATGTTACAGTGAGATACACACATTGCATACTGTTGTATTGCGCCTTGCAATAAAAAAAAAACATTTAGGGGACAAAAGAGTTTATTGCGACCCTGTCCTCATATGTTACAGTGAGATACACCCATTGCATACTGTTGTATTGCGCCTTGCAATAAAAAAAACATTTAGGGGACAAAAGAGTTTATTGCGGCCCTGTCCGCATATGTTACAGGGAGATAGACCCATTGCATACTGTTGTATTGCGCCTTGCAATAAAAAAAAAAACATTTAGGGGACAAAAGAGTTTATTGCAGCCCTGTCTGCATATGTTACAGTGAGATACACCCATTGCATACTGTTGTATTGCACCTTGCAATAAAACTTGCAATAAAAAAAAAAACATTTAGGGGACAAAAGAGTTTATTGCAGCCCTGTTTGCATATGTTACAGTGAGATACACCCATTGCATACTGTTGTATTGCACATTGCAATAAAAAAAAACATTTCAGGAAAAAAAAAGTTGATTGCGGCCCGTTTCTGCATATGTTACAGTGAGATGCACCCATTGCATACTGTTGAATTGCGCATTGCAATAAAAAAAAACATTTAGGGGCAAAAAAAGTTGATTGCGGCCCTGTCTGCATATGTTACAGTGAGATACACCCATTGCATACTGTTGTATTGCACCTTGCAATAAAAAAAAACATTTAGGGGACAAAAGAGTTTATTGTGTCCCTGTCCGCATATGTTATAGGGAGATACACCCATTGCATACTGTTGTATTGCGCTTTGCAATAAAAAAAAACATTTAGGGGACAAAAGAGTTTATTGCGGCCCTGTCTGCATATGTTACAGTGTGATACATCCATTGCATACTGTTGTAATGTGCCTTGCAATAAAAAAAAAACATTTAGGGGACAAAAGAGTTTATTGCGGCCCTGTTTGCATATGTTACAGTGAGATACACCCATTGCATACTGTTGTATTGCTCATTGCAATAAAAAAAAACATTTAGGGGCAAAAAAAGTTGATTGCGGCCCTGTCTGCATATGTTACAGTGAGATACAGCCATTGCATACTGTTGTATTGCGCCTTGCAATAAAAAAAAAAAACATTTAGGGGACAAAAGAGTATATTGGGGCCCTGTCTGCATATGTTACAGTGAGATACACCCATTGCATACTGTTGTATTGCACCTTGCAATAAAAAAAAAACATTTAGGGGACAACAGAGTTTAATGCGACCCTGTCTGCATATGTTACAGTGAGATACACACATTGCATACTGTTGTATTGCGCCTTGCAATAAAAAAAAACATTTAGGGGACAAAAGAGTTTATTGCGACCCTGTCCTCATATGTTACAGTGAGATACACCCATTGCATACTGTTGTATTGCGCCTTGCAATAAAAAAAAAAACATTTAGGGGACAAAAGAGTTTATTGCAGCCCTGTCTGCATATGTTACAGTGAGATACACCCATTGCATACTGTTGTATTGCACCTTGCAATAAAAAAAAAAACATTTAGGGGACAAAAGAGTTTATTGCAGCCCTGTTTGCATATGTTACAGTGAGATACACCCATTGCATACTGTTGTATTGCACATTGCAATAAAAAAAAACATTTTGGTAAAAAAAAAGTTGATTGCGGCCCTGTCTGCATGTGATACAGTGAGATACACCCATTGCATACTGTTGTATTGCGCCTTGCAATAAAAAAAAAACATTTAGGGGACAACAGAGTTTAATGCGACCCTGTCTGCATATGTTACAGTGAGATACACCCATTGCATACTGTTGTATTGCGCCTTGCAATAAAAAAAAAAACATTTAGGGGACAAAAGAGTTTATTGCGGCCCTGTCTGCATATGTTACAGTGTGATACATCCATTGCATACTGTTGTAATGTGCCTTGCAATAAAAAAAAATCAATTAGGGGACAAAAGAGTTTATTGCGGCCCTGTTTGCATATGTTACAGTGAGATACACCCATTGCATACTGTTGTATTGCACATTGCAATAAAAAAAAACATTTAGGGGAAAATTTTTTTGATGTTACAGTGAGATACACCCATTGCATACTGTTGTATTGTGCCTTGCAATAAAAAAAAAACATTTAGGGGACAAAATAGTTGATTGCGGCCCTGTCTGCATATGTTACAGTGAGATGAACCCATTGCATACTGTTTTATTGCGCCTTGCAATAAAAAAAAACTATTTAGGGGACAAAAGAGTTTATTGCGGCCCTGTCTGCATATGTTACAGTTTTTATCAGTTTTTATTGTGCCTTGCAATAAAAAAACTATTTAGGGGACAAAAGAGTTTATTGTGTCCCTGTCCGCATATGTTACAGGGAGATACACCCATTGCATACTGTTGTATTGCGCTTTGCAATAAAAAAAAAACATTTAGGGGACAAAAGAGTTTATTGCGGCCCTGTCTGCATATGTTACAGTGTGATACATCCATTGCATACTGTTGTAATGTGCCTTGCAATAAAAAAAAAAACATTTAGGGGACAAAAGAGTTTATTGCGGCCCTGTTTGCATATGTTACAGTGAGATACACCCATTGCATACTGTTGTATTGCTCATTGCAATAAAAAAAAACATTTAGGGGCAAAAAAAGTTGATTGCGGCCCTGTCTGCATATGTTACAGTGAGATACAGCCATTGCATACTGTTGTATTGCGCCTTGCAATAAAAAAAAAACATTTAGGGGACAAAAGAGTATATTGGGGCCCTGTCTGCATATGTTACAGTGAGATACACCCATTGCATACTGTTGTATTGCACCTTGCAATAAAAAAAAAAAACATTTAGGGGACAACAGAGTTTAATGCGACCCTGTCTGCATATGTTACAGTGAGATACACACATTGCATACTGTTGTATTGCGCCTTGCAATAAAAAAAAAACATTTAGGGGACAAAAGAGTTTATTGCGACCCTGTCCTCATATGTTACAGTGAGATACACCCATTGCATACTGTTGTATTGCACCTTGCAATAAAAAAAAAAACATTTAGGGGACAAAAGAGTTTATTGCAGCCCTGTTTGCATATGTTACAGTGAGATACACCCATTGCATACTGTTGTATTGCACATTGCAATAAAAAAAAACATTTTGGTAAAAAAAAAGTTGATTGCGGCCCTGTCTGCATGTGATACAGTGAGATACACCCATTGCATACTGTTGTATTGCGCCTTGCAATAAAAAAAAAACATTTAGGGGACAACAGAGTTTAATGCGACCCTGTCTGCATATGTTACAGTGAGATACACACATTGCATACTGTTGTATTGCGCCTTGCAATAAAAAAAAAACATTTAGGGGACAAAAGAGTTTATTGCGACCCTGTCCTCATATGTTACAGTGAGATACACCCATTGCATACTGTTGTATTGCGCCTTGCAATAAAAAAAAAACATTTAGGGGACAAAAGAGTTTATTGCAGCCCTGTCTGCATATGTTACAGTGAGATACACCCATTGCATACTGTTGTATTGCACCTTGCAATAAAAAAAAAAAACATTTAGGGGACAAAAGAGTTTATTGCAGCCCTGTTTGCATATGTTACAGTGAGATACACCCATTGCATACTGTTGTATTGCACATTGCAATAAAAAAAAACATTTTGGGAAAAAAAAAGTTGATTGCGGCCCTGTCTGCATGTGATACAGTGAGATACACCCATTGCATACTGTTGTATTGCGCCTTGCAATAAAAAAAAAACATTTAGCGGACAACAGAGTTTAATGCGACCCTGTCTGCATATGTTACAGTGAGATACACCCATTGCATACTGTTGTATTGCGCCTTGCAATAAAAAAAAAAACATTTAGGGGACAAAAGAATTTATTGCGGCCCTGTCTGCATATGTTACAGTGTGATACATCCATTGCATACTGTTGTAATGTGCCTTGCAATAAAAAAAAATCAATTAGGGGACAAAAGAGTTTATTGCGGCCCTGTTTGCATATCTTACAGTGAGATACACCCATTGCATACTGTTGTATTGCACATTGCAATAAAAAAAAACATTTAGGGGAAAATTTTTTTGATGTTACAGTGAGATACACCCATTGCATACTGTTGTATTGCGCCTTGCAATAAAAAAAAAAACATTTAGGGGACAAAAGAGTTGATTGCGGCCCTGTCTGCATATGTTACAGTGAGATGCACCCATTGCATACTGTTTTATTGCGCCTTGCAATAAAAAAAAACTATTTAGGGCACAAAAGAGTTTATTGCGGCCCTGTCTGCATATGTTACAGTTTTTATTAGTTTTTATTGTGCCTTGCAATAAAAAAACTATTTAGGGGACAAAAGAGTTTATTGCGGCCCTGTCCACATATGTTACAGTGGGATACACCCATTGCATACTGTTATATTGCTCCTTGCAATAAAAAAAACATTTAGGGGACAAAAGAGTTTATTGCGGCCCTGTCTGCATATGTTACCGTGAGATACACCCATTCATACTGTTGTATTCCACCTTGCAATAAAAAAAAAACATTTAGGGGACAAAAGAGTTTTTTGCGGCCCTGTCTGCATATGTTACTGTGAGATACACCCATTTCATACTGTTGTATTGCGCATTGCAATAAAAAAAACATTTAGGGGCAAAAAAAGTTGATTGCGGCCCTGTCTGCATATGTTAGGGTGAGATACACCCATTGCATACTGTTGTATTGCACATTGCAATAAAAAAAAACATTTAGGGGACAAAAGAGTTTATTGCGGCCATGTCCGCAGATGTTACAGTGACATACACCCATTGCATACTGTTGTATTGGCCATTGAAATAAAAAAAAAACATTTAGGGGACAGAAAGATATTAAATTGCGGCTTAGTCTGTATCTGTACGTGTGAGATACACTTGTTGGATACTGTTGTTCTATTCCAATATTCAATAAACACCCATTTGGGAAAAATATTACATTGCGGCCTAGTCTGCATATGTTACAGCGCAACAAGGCACACAGGTCTCGCACGGAGGCCCAGTTACTGGTGGTGAAGTGGTGCTGTTCTGCAGAGCGACTCATGCGTGCGTGCTGCAGCTGAAACTCCACTATGGCCTGCTGCGGCTCGCACAGTCTGGCCAGCATGTGCAAGGTGGAGTTCCACCTTGAGGGCACGACACATGAGGCGGTGAGAGGCAAGGCCGAAGTTACGCTGCAGCGCTGACAGGCAAGCAGCAGCAGGGTGAGAAGTGCACACAGACAGCCCGCACTTTCTGAAGCAGCTCTGACATATCTGGGTAATTTCTAAGGAACCTCTGCACCACCAAATTCAGCACATGCGCCAGGCAAGGGATGTGTGTCCAACTGGCTAAGCCCAGAGCTGCTACGAGATTTTCGCCCACCTACACCGCCACATCCACCGCCACCTCAACCTCCTACTCCATATGGACCTCGTCCTCCTCCATCATTCAAGATTATAATTTTTTTAATTATTTGTTATTTTAAGTTATTTCCCTATCCACATTTGTTCGCAGAGCACTTGTCATGCTCTTAAGATGATTTTGCTGCCATTTGCAGCCCTCTAGCCCTTTCCATGTTTGTTTTAGAGGCATTTTAGTGCTCAAAGGTTTGGGTCTCCATTGACTTCAATGGGGTTCGGGATCGGGGCAACGTTCCGGTTAAGTCCAGTTCACGAACCCGGACTTTTTTTTTCAAGTTTGGCCGAACCCACCGAACACGGACATCCAGGTGTTCGCTCAACTCTAGTAATAACGTGTTTTAAATAACAGTAAGTGTTTTGCCTGCAGCGAGCATTTGGTATATGTCACATTCACTGCTGTATAAATATGCCCCTTAGCCTTCTTTCTTTTTTTCACATTTAAGTATAATCTTGAACAATGTCCCCATACTTAGGCAGGCCATACATGGTTCACAGAAACCGTGCAAGATTCAAACCCTGGGCAACCTGAATGTACCAAGTTGATAGATTGATCAACTTGGGTACAACCAGAATGCTAGGTTTTACCTGCGATAATTGCTAGCAGCTGCTATAGCCACTAGCAATATTCACTGTCTTCTCCCAGCAGGGACGGCTTACCCTGCTCCCCCACCGGGAGAAGACAATGGCCCAGCAGGAAGGATTCCCACAGCAACACTGTCTGTGTTAATGGGGGATCGGGCACAAAAAAATTGCTATGTGTATGGACAGCCTTAAGATTTGCATACTGTAGACAGAGCTTCAAAATGAAAATGTTTTATTTTCAAACTGGCAGTTAAAAATTGATTACAGAAACTATATTTACAGCATCACAATACCTGTCCTTACAAAAACTGTTTTATACCATCTAAAAAAAGAACAAAAACGTTAAAAGTAAATTCACATATATGCCTAAAAGCTTTGGTAAATGAATAGTGTTTAGTTTGCTGACATAATTACTTCAATGTAATTTTTATGAGTTGTAGAAATCTTGGCATTTCCACTGAACCAGATAATTAGACTGTGAATAGAACAGGGTCAGAATAATTAATACATCAAAACTAGATGAGCATTTTCTAATTATTTTTATTTAATCTCTATTATAATTATTGTTATACTCTGCTGAGCATGATTGCCTCATGTTCATAGATTTAAATTCTGTCTTATAGTTGTATCCTGGGACTTTGTGGAATATTAACAAACCATGGCCTAGAGAAAGTGGATTGGTGTCCTGTACATTTATGATTGAATTTAAAAGTGAAGAGGTAAAAACATCTCATAGTGTATGAAAAATGTAATTACACTACTATAGTAAAAGTGCATTAGAAAATAAACAAATATCCATAAAAAAATGATTCTAGTTAAACAATCATCTGAGTGCCGATTCACTCTGGTGCAATGTGGGAAACCCTGTGAATATAGTGCGGGTTCCCACATCACACTTGAATAGCTGGCTGTTCACACTGCCCTCTGCAAACTGCTGCAGGTGTCTATACAAAGTTAATGACACCCCCAGATTGGTTCGCAGATTGCAAACAATTCAGACAGGAATTGGATCATATGGGTGTAAACACCCATGCGATCCAATTCTGGTGTGGACAAAAAAAAGGGTCCTGCATGAGTTTGGTCCGAATGTGATGCAAATTCAGCTATACAGTTTGTATGGCTGAATTCACATCACACAGACATCACATGTGATCTGCACAGCAAAGCGGTGCAAATCACATGCAATGTTCGGCATTGCAACAGTGTGAACCAACCCTAAAACAGGTAAAATTTATATTCTTCTTCCAATTAATCCAAAGCCGTATTGCCCCTATATTAAACACTAACCTCGTATTTACCACTGCAAGAATGTATGTTTTTGTTTACTGCATACATCCTAATTTGTGTGTGGCCAAAACTTTTTCTTAGCTTTGGATGTAATTAGAATAATTAAAACATCTAATTAATTTTATATTGCTGTCTGCCACCCCGCCAGGTAGATTCCAACATCTCCATTTATTCTTGTGTAGCACTGTCATGGGTCTGCCTCCTAAGGGTTAACTTAGTGCAGACTAATTGCAATGATTGGCAACAGGCTGCCCTATTTAAACACCTCAGAAGCACTGTGTCATTGCTGTCTGATCTGCAGCTTTACTTTGAGTCTGTTCCTGTGCTTGTATTGATTCCTGTATTGACCTGGCTTGTCTGACTTCGTTGCTTTCTCCAGTCCTGACCCCGGCTTGCTTTGACTCTGCTATACCTGCTTCCTGCCTGATATCCTGCTGCCAACCCCTGCCTGTACACCGACTACTCTCTGCCTGCTGCTTGAACTGTATCTGATTACCTGTGTCTGAAACCGGCTTGTCTGACCCTGCTCCAGTCTTTGCCCATCCAGCTCCTTCCAGTGCCTGGAGACGCTGTCCTGCATCCGCTGTGTATCCGCTGTGCATCCGCACCTCTTTACCTGCTTCTTCCTGCTGCTCAGCAATCCAGCCGTGTTCAGTGACTTATCAGCTACTCTTCTCAACTGCCAACAGAAGACCAGCGCAGGCACTCTTACCTCACTGCGCTCTTGCATCCACTGTTGCAACTCCAGTGGTGCTTGAGCCAGGGCTGTACGAGAGGTCTCCCTCTGCACGTCAGGCTCTTCTACAAGGTACGTGACAGTATCAGACAGCCATGTCTGAGCCTGCAAGAGGGACCTCTGCAATGGATGAGATCTGTCAACATCTCACAGCCCTCAACCAAGCCATCAAGTCCCTGCAGGAAGGCTACGTCCAGCTGGATGAACGTGTGCAGTCTTTAGCCACCTCTGCAGGACCTATCACAGCTCCCTCTCCTGCTGCTGCACCAACGCTGACTACTACAGCACCCACCGTGATGATGCTACCACCTGAACCCAGGGTTCCTACACCTGAAAGGTTCTTGGGGGATCGAAGCAAATTCAGGGCATTTCGCAATGCATGCCAGTTATACTTTGCCCTGCAACCCCGGACTTTCTCTCTGGAATCTACTAAAGTAGGATTCATTATCTCCTTACTTCAAGGGGAACCCCAAACCTGGGCCCACCGTCTGCTCGAGGAAAATAGTGCTCAGATTCATGCTATGTCCTCTTTCTTTGACGCAATGGCCCAGCTGTACGATGACCCCCAACGAACTATCACGGCGGAGGCTGCTCTCCATGCACTCCAGCAAGGCCGCAGAGCGGCTGAGGACTATGTCATGGACTTCAGACGCTGGAGCGCAGATACACAATGGAATGACGCAGCTCTGCGACACCAGTTCCGCCTTGGATTGTTGGATGGTCTTAAAGACGAGTTAGCCCGGGTTGGAGTACCTAATACCTTGGAGGGCCTTATCACCCTGGCTATCCAGATTGACCGTCGGCTCCGTGAGCGTCAGTCAGAAAGATCTTCCCCGCAGTTTCGTCCTACATGGATGATGCCTAGAGCTCCAGTTCCTGCTCATCCTATGTTTACAACTTCAGCTCCAGCCAGTTCAAGTTCTATTAACCCTGCATCAGATGTCCCTGAACCCATGCAACTCGGGTTAATGCGTCCTGCATTGTCTCCTGAAGAGCGACAACGCCGCCGACTAGGCAACCTATGTCTTTACTGCGGAGAAGCCGGCCACTATGTGCGGACCTGTCCTATTAAGATGCGTAAGTGTCCATCTGTCTTCCCTGCTAACCTGTCAACTTTATCTGCTAATGCAACCCACCTAGCTCTCCCACTCTCGTTCCAGCTTCCAAAAGGAACTATCTCAGTTAATGCCATTATTGACTCTGGAGCATGCAGTTGTTTCATTGACTTAAGTTTTGCCACTCAGCAGCAAATTCCTCAGCGACCCAAGACTCAAGGACTTTCTGTCTACCTGGCAGATGGCTCATGTATTAGATCAGGACAAGTTACTCAGGAAACACCTCCATTACCCGTGATTACTCCTACTAAACATAAGGAGTTATTGAGCCTGGATGCCATCTCTTCTCCATTATTTCCCATCATCTTGGGCCTACCTTGGCTTCAAGCCCATAACCCTCAGATTGATTGGAGTTCCGGAGAGGTCAGTTTCCAATCACGCTACTGTCAAAAACACTGCTTTTCTGAATTCCCTGACGCCTCATTGACTCTGTTATGCATGGACCCTGATTCTGAAATACACCAGTTGGTGCCTGAGGCCTATCATGGGTTTGTTGATGTTTTCAGCAAAAAGGGGGCTGACACTCTCCCTCCACATCGACCATATGACTGCCCGATTGAACTATTTCCCGGGGCCGAGATCCCCTTTGGGCGAATATTTCCACTTTATGAACGTGAGCAAGAGGCCTTAAAGGAATATGTTGATGAAAATCTAAAGAAGGGATTCATCCGCCCATCTACTTCTCCTGCAGGGGCGGGAATTTTCTTTGTTACTAAGAAAGATCAGTCTCTGCGACCATGTGTGGATTACCGGGAATTAAATAAAATCACGGTTAAAAACCGCTATCCCCTTCCCCTCATGCCTGAATTATTCCAGAGATTAAGGTCCGCGACCATTTTTACCAAGTTGGACTTGCGAGGGGCCTATAACTTGGTCCGTATCCGCGAAGGAGATGAGTGGAAGACAGCCTTTCGTACCAGATTCGGCCACTTTGAATATCTGGTCATGCCCTTCGGCTTGTGCAATGCCCCTGCCACCTTCCAGCATCTTATAAATGATGTGTTCAGAGACTTTCTGGATATCTTTGTAGTCGTGTACTTAGATGACATCTTGATTTTTTCTACGTCCCTTGACCTGCACCGAAGACATGTCAACCACGTTTTGGGCCGGCTCCGCCAACATGGACTGTATGCTAAACCCGAGAAATGTGAATTTGAGCAGCAGAGCATCCAGTTCTTGGGGTTGGTGATTTCCGCAGCAGGAATTAAGATGGACCCCCAAAAGGTTTCTGCTATATTAGACTGGCCTGCACCTACAGATAAGAAGGGGATACAACGTTTTGTGGGGTTTGCAAACTTTTACCGGAGATTCATTAAAGGCTTCTCTGCTATCATTACCCCAATCACGCAACTGACCAAACAGAACCTGCGGTTCTGCTGGAGCCCAGAGGCTCAAGACGCCTTTGAAACTTTAAAGAAATTATTCACTTCAGCCCCTATTCTCAGCCACCCTGATCCATTGCTTCCCTACATACTTGAAGTGGATGCCTCTGAAACAGCAGTAGGGGCAGTTGTTTCACAACGTCAGGGTCTTAAAGATTTAATGCATCCCGTAGCCTTCTTTTCACGCAAACTCTCCCCAGCAGAAAAGAACTATGATGTAGGGGATCGAGAACTACTAGCCATTAAAACAGCTTTGGAGGAATGGAGGTACCTGTTTGAAGGCGCAGCACATCCCATATTAATATACACGGATCACAAAAATTTGGAGTACTTGAGGTCTGCCAAGCGTCTAAAGCCTCGTCAAGCTCGATGGGCATTGTTCTTTTCTAGGTTTTCTTTCCATATAACCTACCGACCAGGATCAAAAAATATTAAGCCAGATGCTTTATCCCGCATGTATGATGACCCCAAGGAATCAGTAACCCCAGATACCATCTTACCCGAAGGTAACTTCCTGATGATACAGTCTGACCTACTCTCACAGATAAAACTAGCCTCCGTGGGCATCTCTGGCCCTGCCGGAATCACTTTGTCGTCTAAGGAAGGGTTGTTGTGGCAGGAAGACCGGATTTTTGTGCCAGAAAATTTACGGGTGAATGTTTTAAAGCTACTTCACGATCACCCATTGGCAGGCCATTTCGGCATCCATAAGACTCTCGATTTGGTACGACGTACCTTCTGGTGGCCAGATCTGGAAGGGTTCTGCAAGAGATACGTGAGCTCATGTGCTGTCTGTATCCGAAGCAAGACTGCAAGAAGCAGGGCTTGGGGTTTACTCAAGCCTTTGCCTGTCCCTGACAGGCCTTGGAAAATGATCTCTATGGATTTTGTAGTAGAACTTCCACCTTCTGAAGGTTGCACAGCAATCTTTGTAGTTGTCGATCGGTTATCTAAGATGGCCCATTTTCTGCCCTTAAAAAATACACCATCTGCCTTGGAAACAGCCCAAGTATTTATTAAAGAGATTGTTAGGTTGCACAGAATCCCTGCAAACATCGTGTCTGATCGAGGTGTGCAGTTCACATCACGTTTCTGGAGGGCCTTATGTGGGGTCCTGAAGATTGAATTATCCCTTTCCTCAGCTTATCACCCTCAAACTAATGAGCAAACAGAAAGGACTAACCAGACACTCGAACAGTACATTCGATGTTTCACTTCCTTCGTTCAAGACGACTGGGTGTCTTTATTACCATTAGCAGAATTTGCTTATAATAATGCTAGTCACTCAGCTACAGGACAATCACCATTCTATGCCAATTATGGTTTTCACTTGTCTTTTTTGCCCGATTTTATTCCAGAATCTACAGTTCCAGCTGTCCAGAGCACAGTGGACTTCCTCAAACGCAATAACGAAGTACTACAAGAAGCAGTAAGAAAAGCACAGGCAGACAACAAGAGAGCATTTGACAAGAAAAGAAGAGGGGAACTAAGTCTTCAATTGGGCGATCAAGCATGGCTATCTACAGCAAACCTCAGATTGGCGTGTCCTTCGAAGAAACTTGCACCCAAGTTTATAGGTCAGTTCCCGGTGAAGAGGAAATTGAACGAGGTATCGTATGAACTATCCTTACCTGACTCGTTTAAAATTCATCCTGTATTTCATGTGTCACTTCTGAAACCTGCAACACCAGATCCTTTTCCTAATAGGGGGGCGGGCCCACCTGAACCAGTGTTGGTTGATGGAGAAGAGGAATATGAGGTGGAAGCAGTGTTAGACTGCAGAAGGAGGAGGAACCAATTGCAGTATCTAATTAAATGGAGAGGTTATGGTCCTGAGGAGAACTCTTGGGAACCAGAATGTAATGTCCATGCCAGAGAGCTAGTTCGTGCCTTTTTCCGGGCCCATCCAGAAAAAGAAAATCAGCTAGGCATCCGGAGGCTGCCCGTCGGGAGGGGGCAATGTCATGGGTCTGCCTCCTAAGGGTTAACTTAGTGCAGACTAATTGCAATGATTGGCAAAAGGCTGCCCTATTTAAACACCTCAGAAGCACTGTGTCAATGCTGTCTGATCTGCAGCTTTACTTTGAGTCTGTTCCTGTGCTTGTATTGATTCCTGTATTGACCTGGCTTGTCTGACTTCGTTGCTATCTCCAGTCCTGACCCCGGCTTGCTTTGACTCTGCTATACCTGCTTCCTGCCTGATATCCTGCTGCCAACCCCTGCCTGTACACCGACTACTCTCTGCCTGCTGCTTGAACTGTATCTGATTACCTGTGTCTGAAACCGGCTTGTCTGACCCTGCTCCAGTCTTTGCCCATCCAGCTCCTTCCAGTGCCTGGAGACGCTGTCCTGCATCCGCTGTGCATCCGCTGTGCATCCGCACCTCTTTACCTGCTTCTTCCTGCTGCTCAGCAATCCAGCCGTGTTCAGTGACTTATCAGCTACTCTTCTCAACTGCCAACAGAAGACCAGCGCAGGCACTCTTACCTCACTGCGCTCTTGCATCCACTGTTGCAACTCCAGTGGTGCTTGAGCCAGGGCTGTACGAGAGGTCTCTCTCTGCACGTCAGGCTCTGCTACAAGGTACGTGACAAGCACTCTACAAGATAGGTGCTAGGCAAAGTATAGTGGGCCTTGGCTGCCTAACAGGAGGGCCATGATTTTCAGCTGGGCTGTCATGTCTCCCAGGTGTTGCTATTGAGACTGGTGAGTCTCCCCACTGGCTCCATGAGAAGGGTTCTCATTTGGCAGTGGAGGAAACCCAATCAGTGGCACATTCAGGCCTGTATCTACCTCAGAAAGGCAGATTCTGCCGCACAGGATTCTGGGAGTGGGTATAAGTTTAAGGGGAGCGCATGACACAGCATCTTTGGTGGAAAGCAGAGTCCCAGGAGGGAGAGTACGGCTGTCTCTCCTCCTGTCAGCAGGATGAGGTGGCCTGGGCGACTTGGCTGAGGGGACGGAGTGAGCTGAGCTGCAGAGAGGATCCGGTGTGTCGAGGACCAGCGGAGAAGAGGGGGTCCAGTTTCAGGAAAGCATTCCCAGTTTCTGAGTACTGTAAACTGCCCCTGGGGGGGTCTGCCTAGCAGAAGGGACCACTCCGGTGAAGGTCCAAGGGATCCAGGAGCCAGCTAGCGGTAAAGGGGGTGCCAGTGTTGACCCTGAAGTTCACAAAGGGTGCCTAGTGAGAGGACCCTGAAGTGTAGAGGGGCAGCGCCTTTGGCTCCCACTGCTGTCAATCAACAGGGATCTGAGAAGAGGAGGATCCAGGCTGTTCTGTGCAAAACCAACTGCACAGAGGAGGTAAGTATAACATGTATGGTTTTTTTTAAAATAAAAAACACTAGACTTTACAATCACTTTAACTTCTTTGTTTACAAAAGGAAATTTGAACTGAAAATTATTAGTACTCATGTTCATAACCTACCTCTGAAACTGCTAGTTGCCTGATTGTCTCTGGCTTGAATATTTTCTCGTAAAGAACAAACAAAATTCTCAGTGCTACCCTTCTCTGTGGGAATGCCAACAGTCCAAAGGCATTGATCATAAGCTATTATAGTGTACTGTCCATTAAAATCCCAGGAAATGGAATGACAAAAAATATCCTGGAGAGGTTAAAAACAGGTGACTAACTCCAAGAGGGATGCAAGTCTGCTTGTGTCCAAAAGGGTTCAGAAACCCACTTGGCAAAAGAAGAGGGAGAGGGGAGAGAAGTGCCAAGCAGACTCCTAGTGTAGTACATACAGTTTTAATTACGAATAAATTAAATGTTTAAAAAATACCACTCACAAAGGTGCAAACAGAGCAAATGTAGAACTGGAGAAGGCTCAGTGCTGGAGCGCCCTGCCCATGGAGGGCTGTCAGTCCATGTCGCTGTGGTGGCTTCAGTAGGAGGATGTCAGAGGACACTGGAGAGTGAGTTGTCAAAGCCAGGAACAGGGTCTGCAAACCTGGAGGGGACTAGCCAATTGGGACGGCAAGCCAAGCCTCCTTCCTCAGCCAATCCTGCAGGTCTTTTAACACTATCATACGCTATCCAACACAAAAAAATGGTTATAGGTGTACTTTAAAGAAAATTTGAACCAAAAAAATTATTAGGCCTCATATTGATAACCCACTTCTGAAACTGCTAATGGCCCGATTTGACTGGGAACATTAAACCACCACAATCCTCTCAAACAAAGAATCCGCTGCACAGCTCATATAAACATAAATCGTGTATTAAATAAAACAATATGTGGAAACATATAACACCTTAACCCCTAAAACAATTAAAAAACACATGTAGCTCATAAAGGAACCCTCTGAAATATAAACACCATTTTAAAATGGTGTATAAACCAAGAATCACATGAAAATAAGAATATTTCTATCACAGTTGTAATGATACTACGGGGTTGATTTACTAGAGCTGGTGCACTCAGAATCTGGTGCAACTGTGCATGGCAGCCAATCAGCTTCTAATCGCAGCTTGTTCAATTAGGCTTTGGCAATGAAACATGTAATGTACAGAAGTGAAAAGCAGGGCTTTCCTGGTGCTAGACTGCCCCACTCAGTGTAATGACACTTGCAACATTTTATAACACATTTAGTTTATTAATATCAAAAATATTTAAAATTCAATCCAACACATGATTGATTCATATGTTATTATACAACAGTACAATGCAATAGATAAAAACAATAGAATGACCCTTCCTCCAAACCCAAGCTTAACCTTTCCCATAGACACACTGTGATGACAGTGTGTCCACATATGTGTCGGAGGGCAAGACTGTACCAACCCGTGTAGCTTCTTCAGGGGTATTTTGATCTTTCATGTTCGTGTCCCATGGACTTTAATAGAGTTTGCATGTTCGCTAGAACTTTTTCCCGTTCGAGATGTTCTGGTGTGAACCGAACAGGGGGGTGTTCGGCCCATCACTATTGGTGTGAAATGCACAGAAAAAAAGGAAAAAAATGATACTTGCCCAATATACAGTGTCATGCTCTCTCCATGAGAGATGGTGTATTGAAAATATGTGCAGACAAAAACACAAGTTGTGAATGATACTTCCCCAATGTGTACTATTGTCATAGCATTTAGTGTGTACACCCAACGTGGGGGGAAAAAAAAAACTTTGTCTTGGACAAGCATAAGAGAATTTCCAATCTGCACACTAAAGGCATAGGGGTTGATATATTAAAGGCAAATATATTGTTTACTTTAAAAGGGAAAATTCAGTTTGCAAAGTATACCCAATCACATGCAAGAAAGAAAAAAAAAAAAAACTGTATTTTTTTCTTGTACATGACTGGATAGTGGAGGCCAGATTTGCCTCATTCATCAAGCTAAGGAAAACTACCTTTGTAAAGTACAAAATATTTTCCAAATTGAACAGTAAATTTGCCTTTAGTAAAGCAACCCCACTGGATCAACAAGACCTCCAATGAACTAATGTTTCCTGAGTGGCCACTAGGGAAGAGGTTTGAGTTCAGGTCAAGGTAGAGTTAAACCCAAACTTTCCTTTTTGGGAAAATATTAAACGTTATAATGGTCTGCTTTCATAACAGCTATTACCAAAAATGTACTTCTTAGTGTCTGAACAGTGGAACATTGGCTTGTAAGGGGCAAGATTGAGTTTTTGCCTATATATTACACCCCTGCTATATAAATCAGTGTTCCTAAAAGCCTTTTGTGCAGTGTACTCTCACCACAATATATTGGGTTCTTTATAGTTAGTAAAATAAAAACAACATTTTTTTACTTTTTAGGAAAAAATGCCTGGTGTGGGTCCTGTTAACAACGTGGCTTAGTTATAGGTTTTAAAGAATCTACACGTCCTTACCCAAATATTTTGAAGGCTGTTAACAGTGAAGCAAATAAACAATAATGCTGATTTTTTTTTTTTTTTTTTTTTATTGCAAACTGTTTTTTTTTTTTTTTTTTTAGGGCACAGACATAATAGCGGTCTAACACAGATTGCGTACAAACTTTATACAAGGTACAATATGTCAAGTTTTATGGCTCACCAATATATATAACGCACCGAAATACCCAGCAGTAAAAGTTTAAAAAAAAAACTGCCCAAAGCAGGACATCACTTTAAACATAAAAAGAAAAAGCATATATACGTAATGCATTGTAATGCTACCATAGGATGTAAGAGAACAAGTTGTACAGGTGAGACCAAATATCCAAGAGAAACACTCAGGGAGTTTTAATTCAGTCAAAGACATTGAGTGAAGTCAAAAGGAAGACCAATTTTCCCAGCTCTCAAATATGTACTGTACATAGTATCAATTATCTTGTGATGAATACTTTCCATCAGCTTGATGGCCTCCATCCTCTGAATAACTTGAGACCATAAAACCGAGGGTGAGTGCCAATTGAGGGCAATAGCCCAAAAATAGCACTAAACAGTGTGTGAGTAAGTCTTAGGGAAGGCTTAGATACTTCAGGGATAGACTTGGCGTTCAGTCTGACTGGGGTACAATACAATCTTGCATGCAGTTTTACCGATCCGCAGTCAAAACAGTGTTAAACCAAATGTTGTAGACGAGAAGAAACAGAATAAGAAATAAGGAGAAATAAGAAGAGGAGGGCGGGATTAAGGGTAGACACAAACCAAGCTATCAAACCAGCATTCCTCCCACTCCCGCTGGTAACTACGATACTTTACACCAAGTTGTGTATTTCTGGATCTTTATTGGGACCTATTGGGGCCATACTCCCCAGGGTTGAAGATCCAGTAGGCCTCTCTCTTGTATAGCCCCTTGGGTCTAGATCTCCTCCTATAGCCTCAATACTAAAGACCCTAAGACCTGGCAGAGTCACCATTGTAGTCTTCCTTAAAATGATGGGAAACAGAATGTTTTTCTTTTCCAGTGGTGATGCCACTTTTGTGTTTCCCAATTTGAATTCTGAGGGGGCCACTTAGAGGTGGCCACATGGATAAATAGTCCCTTAAATTATGTAAGTTGTACCACAATTGATGAATTGTCTAATCCTGTGTTTCCTGCCACCAGCCCCTGTGAACTCTCTTTCCTGACTCCACACTTAAAACTCTCCTTTTGGTCAAACCAGGAGGTCCATAGGCAATGAGAAATCCCTCTTGTATTATTATTTTTGTACTTGACCCTGGTAGGGGCAATGAGGTTCCTCAGGTCACATGGCTTCTTGTAAATAAATTGTGGATTGACTGGGAAAAAGCAGCTAGGACCAGGTCCTGTTTCAAAAGTTTCTAATTATTTAGAATTATATGTTGTAGCTCAAATTCCTTGCTGGAATACCCAGAACTAAAACAAATCTGATTTATGCTATGCATTTTATCTGATTCACTGCTGTATGGGCTGCACTGGGGTCATCATACAATGCTCTGTATTCGGCATGTGCTCCCTCTCTATGTCCTTCTTCCTTTTTCCTTGAATTTCTTTTTCAGGACCAGACTTTGTTCCTTGTAGTACTCTTTACTGGTATATGTGCATTTAAGCCTGCAGAACTTGGCCATATGGTATATTGCGGATCCAGGTGTGTTGATAGTTGCTGCTGGCACATAGATAGGAGTTGCCTGCGCTTAGTTTAAAGTATGTCTTAGAAAATATATTACCCACTAGATCTGCCCTTAATTCCAGATCTGAAAAAATTAGGTACTCGTCGCCCACTACATGAATAAATGTAATGGCAAAGGGATTTTGTGTGTAATGTTCTAAAAATCCACTCAATTCTTCATCCATGTCATCCCAGATGATTATTATATTGTCAATGTACCGGGGATATAGAACCAGGTTCGCCCCAAACTGATTGTTTCTCAGAATGAACTGGCTTTCCCAGAAGCCCATGAAGAGGTTGGCATAGCTAGGGGCTTCATAAAACGTTGAGATGTAGTTCCTTTTGGCCCAATGTGGGAAAAATGTGGAGGAAGGCTTAAATCCTGTATGAATTACCTACTTTTCCACTGCTGATGCAAGACCACTTAGACGGGGGGTAAACTGGCATTACCTGTATGGTGAGCTTGCTGGACCTGCAGTGCTGTCCACTAAAAAATAAAATTATGTGTCGCCTATTTCCACTAAAGGAACGAAGGAGGATATAATGGTAACCCCTCCCCCCCTTTTTTTGTTTTTGAGGTGGAAGGGATCCCTACTTTAATAAACAATTGTTTATAACCAAATTTTTGCACCATTGGGTTGACAAGCAAGTCCCTTACCTAGGGATTAAAATAACTTATCTTAATCAGCGTAATTTTGCCTCTAACCACTTACCTATAATTTTACATGCTCCACAGTGGTGTATAGAATATGAAGGTGGAAGGTTAAGGGGGAAGTATTGCTTTTTTAGTGGTTGATCCCGCTGTTGCTTTTTGGCTGCTGTCATATGGCCTTGTTACACCTCCCTCCCCCCCTGTGAGGTGGGAGGACCCTGTAGTACCAGTAGGGTATTTAAGTGAAAGGGTTAGATTCTAAATTTTTGGCTCTGATGAAGAGTGTATACCCTCGAAATGCGTAAGCCAGCTATAGATACCGGGTGGCGTCTTCTTGGCGTTGGATATCTCTGGGTCCTAATAACCACTGTGCAATGAGATAGTTGCTAGATATGCTATATACTTTCATTTGTCGTATGTTTTTACCTTTTTTACAAATAAAGCATTCTTGGGATAATGCATTGGGCTGGGGCACCTTCGGTTGTTTGTTCTTTTGCAAGTTAAGCTTACCCTAATATAGTTGTCACATATAAATTTATTTTAGGGGAGTGAGGCCCTTGGGGTGAACAGATTTAGCCCAGAGTAAACCAAAAAAAGTGTTCTACTGAGGAGGGTTTAAAATGAAGCCACAATATGGACTTAGAAGATGAGTGGCATTGGGCAGTTTGTGTCAATCATGCTGATAATAAATCCAAGGGTTAGGTAGCCCCAGTCCACCACATATTTTTTGTTTATGGATAATAGACTTATTTAATCTTGTCCCGCAATACAAATGTGTTAATCATTAATCTTTTTAGGGACATAAACTGTTTTTAAAAGGCTGTAAATATCTGTAATGCATCTTTAGGGTGGGATGCTATATTACCTTTGGAATTCCATAATTTATATAAATGTGTCGGTTGGAGGGATTGCTTCAACTTACTCATGAACATAGTGAGTGCAGAATTGCAGTGTAAAAGAAATCTTGCCCGAGATCATCTCAAAGCCTTCTTATGTGCTCTGGGAGGAGAGTATCTAGTTCAATCCATTGATCTGATTCATAATTTCAGAAGAATGAGATTGAGAATGTTTATGGTATAGATGCTCTAAGGCTAATGTCATCGTGCAAATCTTTTGAGCTTTGGATTTCTTTCTTGCAACTGCTATATCTATCAAATGGCCCCTAATTTCTGATTTGTGGGCAGCCCACAAGGAGGTAGGAGTAATATTATCAATATCATTGAAAGGAAAGTAATCTGTCATCTTATCTGTAAAATGGAAGATTATATCCGGATTAGTCAAAAGAGCCTTGTTAAAGTGTTGCTAAACCCAGGACCCTGCATTCACTATATCTGGTCTCTCACAGTACACAGAACATGGAAATGCAATTTTTTTTAGTAAAGATAAACTGCTAAATATCTTTTCTCATCAGCAGTATTTAGCAGTCATGTGACTGCTATAAGTTCCTGTTAAAGCTTGTAGGAAGAGTTTTCATACTGCAGCTGTCCTATCAGGATCCCTGACCCCTGATTATCTGTCTGGACAGTGCTGATTTGGCCCTGTGCTGATCACATGCACCTTCCCAAGGAAAAAAAAAAGTCTCTCTAGCAATACACACCAAACTGAGCATGCCTGACTCCAAAGGCTCTGTCTTATAAAAACATGTTCTGGAGTCAGTGGAAGAAGAGGAGAATCTGTGAATAAAAGATCAAGTAGCATTTAAACACAATGCAGAGGATTAACCCCTTAGGTTCCACAGTGAGTATGCTTTACTGCATATACACACTGATTTTACTGTAGTGGGTTTAGTAACACTTTAAGTCCCCATATATAGGATGTTGAGGTTGTCTGATGGTCTGACCATGGGCATGCATGTATATTGGGCGAAGAGACTCCAGCTAAGAGTACAGAGGAGGCAAACATATAGTCAAGGCAAAAAAAGCTATCATGAGGATGGGATACCCTGATTTTTTTATATTAAAAACTGGCTGGTTTATCTCCTATTGACCATGCTGCCTCGTAAAAGTGTTTAACCCTTTTACTGTCAGGTTTGTGGAACAAACCAATAGCTGCGATATTCAAACCCTAAATATTCCTGACAGAATTCAGAACACATTACTGGAATTTGGTTAGGTTTCTTTCTACAAAGTCAGCAACACAGAATCAATTATTCTTAACTCTGGGATCCCTACCTTTAAAAAATAACCACATTTTTGTACCATTGGGTTGACAAGCAAGTCCCATACCTAGAGATTAAAATAACTTATCTTAGTCAGTGTAATTTTACCTCTAACCACTTACCTATAATTTTATATGCTCCACAGTGGTGTAAAGAATATGACCACACTTTTGTCTCCTTGGTTGGTAAGTAGCTATAGTCAAAATGTTGATATTGCCTATGATCCATTATGTTTTTTTTCACTGCTATTCTACCGATTCCTAGCACAATTAAATGGGCTGCAAAATTTTATCTACAACTTTAATTGACAGTAAAAAAGATCAAGGGAAATAAAAGCTTTTTTCCCGATATGAGGACACGTATGCTCCCAACATCCCAAATTGCTATTAAGGCAGCTATCGTAGACCAACTGAAACACTGTTTGAACCCAGAGTGTAAAATGAAATGGGTCCACAGTGAGAGGATATTTTCTCCCCCTCGATTTTTTTCTTTTACATGCAATTGATCTTTATTAGAGTTGAGCGGACACCTGGATGTTCAGGTTCGACGGGTTCGGCCAAACTACACAACAAAGTTTGAGTTCGGGACCCGAACTTAACCCGAACTTGACCCCGAACCCAAACCCCATTGAAGTCGATGGGGACCCAAACTTTTGAGCACTAAAATCATAGAAAGGGCTAGAGGGCTACAAATGGCAGCAAAATGTTGTTAAGAGCATGGGAAGTGCTCTGCAAGCAAATGTTGATAGGGAAATAACTTAAAATAACATAAAATACATAAAAATAAAAACATAATAATCTTGATCTAGGAGGACGAAGTCCATATGGAGTAGGAGGTTGAGGTGGCGGTGGATGTGGCAGTGTAGGTGAAAGCGGCGGTGGAGGAGGACGAGGTAGCCAACACTGGTTTTTGGTTTTAATTTTATTTTATTTTTAATTAGGGTACACCCCAAATGAGTAAGAAAGATCAAAAATACAACAATGGCTGGGTAAGACCGGTATACATGTCTAATCTGCACAAGGTACAGACAAGTCCTGTGGGATCCATGCCTGGTTCATTTTAATGAACGTGTGCTTGTCCACATTGGTGATAATGCCCCCTGCCGTGCTAAATACACGTTCAGATAATACACTGGTTGCAGGGCAGGCCAGCACCTCCAAGGCATAAAGGGCAAGCTCAGGCCATGTGCCCAACTTGGAGACCCTGAAGTTGAAGGGGGCAGACCCGTCATTCAGTACGTGTAGGCATGTGCACACATACTGCTCCATCATGTTGGTAAAATGCTGCCTCCTGCTAAGACGTTCCATATCAGCTGGTGGTGCTGGTTGTTGTGGCATGCTTACAAAGCTTTTCCACATTTCGGCCATGCTAACCCTGTCTTCTGAGGTGCTGGCGGTGCCCTGGCTGTGTTGACGACCTCTTCCTCCTCCTCTGCCTTCGCCTTGTGCTTCCACTGTGGCCCCGCTGTCAGGTGGGAATGCCACCAGCAGCGCATCTACCAGCGTGCGCTTGTACTCGCGCATCTTATGATCACGCTTCAGTGAGGGAATTAAAGTTGGTTCGTTGTCCTTGTAACGGGGATCCAGCAGCGTGGCCACCCAGTAATCAGCACAAGTTAGACACTGCAGCATGTAATTGCTAATGTGAACCAGGCTGCCCAGAGGCAATGAAAAGCTGTCCTCTGTAGGAGGTGTATTGTCTGTGTCCTCTGTATACCCCCAGCCACGCACCAGTGATGGCCATGAGCTGGTCTGGGTGCCACCCTACTGTGAACATGGTTCTTCCTCCTCCATCTCCTCCTCCTCATCCTCCACCTCATCATCCTCCAGAACTGTGCCCTTGCTGGACAATTGTGTACCTGGCGTTTGTGGGTGCAGGAACCCACCCTCAGAGCCACATGTTAATGACTGCCCTGAAAGCCTTGGAAATGATCTCTCTTCATCCTCCTCCTCCTGTGCCACATCCTCTTCCATCATCACCCAAAGCTTTTTTTCAAGGAGGCATAGAAGTGGGAGAGTACTGGAAACAGCGCAACAAGGCACACATGGAGGCCCAGTTATTGGTGGTGAAGTGGTGCTGTTCCACAGAGTGACTCACGCGTACGTGCTGCAGCTAGAACTCCACTATTGCCTGCTGCTGCTCGCACAGTCTGGCCAGCATGTGCAAGGTGGAGTTCCACCTTGTGGGCACGTCACATATGAGGCGGTGAGCGGGAAGGCGGAAGATACGCTGCAGCGCTGACAGGCGAGCAGCAGCAGGGTGAGAACACTGAAAGTGCACACAGATGGCCCGCACTTTCTGCAGCAGCTCTGACATATCGGGGTAATTTTTAAGGAACCTCTGCACCACCAAATTCAGCACATGTGCCAGGCAAGGGATGTGCGTCAAACCAGGCCCAGAGCTTCTACGAGATTTCGCCCATTATCGCACACCACCAGGCCGGGCTTGAGGCTCACTGGCACCAACCACTCATCGGTCTGTTGTTCAATGACTCTCCACAACTCCTGCGAGGTGTGGGGTTTTTCCCCCAAACAGGCACGTTTTAAAACTGCCTGCTGTCGTTTACCCCTGGCTGTGCTGAAGTTGGTGGTGAAGGTGTTACGCTGACCGGATGAGGAGGCGGTAGAGGATGAGGAAGCGGAGTAGGAGGAGTTAGCAACAGGAGGCATGTAATCCTCAGTGGTGGAAGTACATGTGCCAAACTGCTATCCGCCTAAGGCCCAGCCATCACTGCATTTACCCAGTGTGCTGTTAGGAAGATATAACGCCCCTGACTGTGCTTACAGGTCCACGTATTTGTAGTTAGGTGGACCTTGCCACAGATGGCGTTGCCCAGTGCACACCTGATTTTGTCCCCCACTTGGTTGTGCAGGACATGACATACTGTGGGACAGCCACCGCCATAAGGCTTTTAAAACTCTGCGTCTCCACCAGACAGAATGACAGCATTTCAAAGGACAGGAATTTTGAAATGCTGGCATTCAGGGCCAGGGATCGCCGGTGGGTAGGGGAGTACTTCCTCTTCTGCTCCAGTGTTTGGAAGATAGAGAGCTGAACGCTTCCATGGGACATTGTGGAAATGGTTGGTGACCCAGGTGGTGGTGTTGCTGGCAGATCATCTGTTTGCGGGGGGCAGGTGCCACTGTCACTACAGAGGTGGATGAAGAGGCCGAGACTGCAGCAGAAGAGGAAGCAGGAGGAGCCTGAGACCTTTCTTGGTTTGTGAGGTGTTTACTCCACTTCAGCTCGTGCTTTGCACTTAGATGCCTGGTCATGCAGGTTGGGCTCAGGTTGAGAACGTTTATGCCTCGCTTCAGGCTCTGATTGTACAGCGTGCAAACCACTTGTGTCTTGTCATCAGCACATCGTCTGAAGAACTGCCACGCTAGGGAACTCCTTGAAGCTGGCTTTGGTGTGCTCGGTCCCTTGCTGTGTTGGGCAGTAGGGATGATCGAACTTTTGAAAAGTTTGGTTTGACCAGAACACCCGAACTTCCCGAAAGTTTGGGTCCGGATTCCAGAACCCCATTGAAATCAATGGGACTCGAACTTCGGTAATCAAAAAACACCATTTTGAAGCCCTAAAACCCAATAAATGCCCCTAAAAAGTGCCTAGGGTTCTGGGTCATTCTCCAGGGACTATTAATCACACAAAAAAAAGTTCTTAAAAATTGTCGTTTTTGATAGAGAGCCAATTATTGAAAAAATTATTGAAAAAAAAAATGAGATTTCTTTGGATTTAGTGTCTGGGGGGGTCTAAAAAGTGTACCTGTGAAGTTTCAGCTCTGTAGTATGTCCAGAACCAGAAAAAAAAAGATAGTTTGTCTTAGAAGTGCAGTAAAGCAGGCATATGGCTCTGCTATTTTCACACCTGGCCGTTTTTGTTGCAGGCGTTTATTGGGCTTTTTTGTGGACATCTTTGGAGGCAGGCATGACATCTGAACTTCTGTGTAGGGGTATATACACACACACACACATATATGTATACAGTGCATTGCGAAAGTATCCGGCCCCCTTGAACTTTTCGACCTTTTGCCACATTTCAGGCTTCAAACATAAAGATATAAAACTGTAAATTTTTGTGAAGAATCAACAACAAGTGGGACACAATCATGAAGTGGAACGAAATTTATTGGATATTTCAAACTTTATTAACAAATAAAAAACTGAAAAATTTGTCGTGCAAAATTATTCAGCCCCTTTATTTTCAGTGCAGCAAACTCTCTCCAGAAGTTCAGTGAGGATCTCTGAATGATCCAATGTTGACCTAAATGACTAATGATAATAAATAGAATCCACCTGTGTGTAATCAAGTCTCCGTATAAATGCACCTGCACTGTGATAGTCTCAGAGGTCCATTTAAAGCGCAGAGAGCATCATTAAGAACAAGGAACACACCAGGCAGGTCTGAGATATTGTTGTGGAGAAGTTTAAAGCCGGATTTGGATACAAAAAGATTTCCCAAGCTTTAAACATCCCAAGGAGCACTGTGCAAGCGATGATATTGAAATGGAAGGAGTATCAGACCACTGCAAATCTACAAAGACCTGGCCGTCCCTCTAGACTTTCAGCTCATACAAGGAGAAGCCTGATCAGAGATGCAGCCAAGAGGCCCATGATCACTCTGGGTGAACTGCAGAGATCTACAGCTGAGGTGGGAGACTCTGTCCATAGGACAACAATCAATCGTATACTGCACAAATCTGGCCTTTATGGAAGAGTGGCAAGAAGAAAGCCATTTCTTAAAGATATCCATAAAAAGTGTTGTTTAAAGTTTGCCACAAGCCATCTGGGAGACACACCAAACATGTGGAAGAAGGTGCTCTGGGTGAACTGCAGAGATCTACAGCTGAGGTGGGAGACTCTGTCCATAGGACAACAATCAATCGTATACTGCACAAATCTGGCCTTTATGGAAGAGTGGCAAGAAGAAAGCCATTTCTTAAAGATAACCATAAAAAGTGTTGTTTAAAGTTTGCCACAAGCCATCTGGGAGACACACCAAACAAGTGGAAGAAGGTGCTCTGGTCAGATGAAACCAAAATCGAACTTTTTGACAACAATGCAAAACATTATATTTGGCGTAAAAGCAACACAGCTCATCACCCTGAACACACCATCCCCACTGTCAAACATGGTGGTGGCAGCATCATGGTTTGGGCCTGCTTTTCTTCAGCAGGGACAGGGAAGATGGTTAAAATTGATGGGAAGATGGATGGAGCCAAATACAGGACCATTCTGGAAGAAAACCTGATGGAGTCTGCAAAAGACCTGAGACTGGGACGGAGATTTGTCTTCCAACAAGACAATGATCCAAAACATAAAGCAAAATCTACAATGGAATGGCTCACAAATAAACATATCCAGGTGTTAGAATGGCCAAGTCAAAGTCCAGACCTGAATCTAATCAAACGCTCTCCATCCAACCTCACTGAGCTCGAGCTGTTTTTGCAAGGAGGAATGGGCAAAAATTTCAGTCTCTCGATGTGCAAAACTGATAGAAACATACCCCAAGCGACTTACAGCTATAATCGCAGCAAAAGGTGGCGCTACAAAGTATTAACTTAAGGGGGCTGAATCATTTTGCACGCCCAATTTTTCAGCTTTTCATTTGTTAAAAAAGTTTGAAATATCCAATAAATTTTGTTCCACTTCATGTTTGTGTCCCACTTGTTGTTGATTCTTCACAAAAAATTACAGTTTTATATCTTTATGTTTGAGGCCTGAAATGTGGCAAGGCGGGGCCGAATACTTTCGCAAAGCACTGTATTTATACACACACACATATATGTATATATACACATACACACATATAGGTGTGATAGGAGCGGGGCCCTATGCCTGCAAATAATTTCATTAGCGCAGGCATAGGGTTCCGCTACTTTCACACCTATATGTGTGTATGTGTATATATACATATATGTGTGTGTGTATATATACCCCTATACAGAAGTTCAGATGTTATGCCTGCCTCCAAAGACGCCCAAAAAATGCCCAAAAAAATGCCTGCAACAACACACCTGGGCGTTTTTGTTGCAGGCGTTTTTTGGGCATTTTTTGGGCGTCTTTGGAGGCAGACATAACATCTGAACTTCTGTATAGGGGTTTATATACACACACACATATATGTATATATACACATACACACATTAGCGCAGGCATAGGGTTCTGCTACTTTCACACCTATATGTGTGTATATATACATATATGTGTGTGTGTATATATACCCCTATACAGAAGTTCAGATGTTATGCCTGCCTCCAAAGACGCCCAAAAAATGCCCAAAAAAATGCCTGCAACAACACACCTGGGCGTTTTTGTTGCAGGCGTTTTTTGGGCATTTTTTGGGCGTCTTTGGAGGCAGACATAACATCTGAACTTCTGTATAGGGGTTTATATACACACACACATATATGTATATATACACATACACACATTAGCGCAGGCATAGGGTTCTGCTACTTTCACACCTATATGTGTGTATATATACATATATGTGTGTGTGTATATATACCCCTATACAGAAGTTCAGATGTTATGCCTGCCTCCAAAGACGCCCAAAAAATGCCCAAAAAAACGCCTGCAACAAAAACGCCCAGGTCAAATAATTTCATTAGCGCAGGCATAGGGTTCCGCTACTTTCACACCTATATGTGTGTATGTGTATATATACATATATGTGTGTGTGTATATATACCCCTACACAGAAGTTCAGATGTCATGCCTGCCTCCAAAGACGTCCACAAAAAAACCCAATAAACGCCTGAAACAAAAACGGACAGGTGTAAAAGTAGCGGAGCCACTACCCTGCTCTACTGCAATTCTAATACAAACAATCTTTTTTCTATGGCGGTCACCCTGACATGGAAGAGTTTGGTCACCATGCCATAGCAGTTAGAGTCGGTTCGCCCTACACTACACTACGGCCACCCTGACACTTTCACTACAGAAACTAGATTATTGAATCTAACTATAGTGGAAAATAGTACCCTAACTACACTAGATATCCCTTTCCTCACACTAATAATTGCTAAATGACACTTTTGAAGCAGGAGTAACAGAACTGCTTCCACTCTCTTCCACAGCCCCTGTATTACAGTGCTAGAGATTTGGCGGGGCTATGTTATATACTGGGGGGCGTATTCACTACTGATTGGCCTCTGGACCCCCTAGTCACTCCAATCACATTCCTAGCATCCTCCTGCCCCCTCAATTGGCTTTTACCGATGGTTCTGGTCCAATCACGGACTTTTAAAGCCCAGTTCCTGTCCCATTGCATTTTGGTCGGTTCTGGTTGCCGAATTTCAAACTTTTTCCGCAAAAATTTCGGAATTCGGCCGAATTTCGAACAGTCAATGTTCGGGTCAACCACCGTTCGATCATCCCTATTGGGCAGGAGTACTGTCTAGGGGACGGCCGCTCCCCTTTTGCACCCTGCTCCCTCTTCTGCTGTGCTGGTGGCTCTGTGCGACCACTGCCTCTTCCTCCAAACTACACAGGTCACCTGCATGATGTTGATTCCATGTGGGGTCGAGGACCTCATCATCCTCCCTATCATCTTCCACCCAGTCTTCACCCCTGTCCTCCTTGTCGGTCTGCACAATTCCAAAAGCTGCAGAAGTTGGCACCTGTGTTTCGTCATCATCCGAGACGTGTTGCGATGGTCCTCT
The DNA here is from genome assembly GCF_965119305.1 of Pelophylax lessonae. Taxonomy (NCBI): domain Eukaryota; kingdom Metazoa; phylum Chordata; class Amphibia; order Anura; family Ranidae; genus Pelophylax; species Pelophylax lessonae. The sequence continues at coordinate 169,261,087 of NC_138771.1, forward strand.
CATGTACTCATCTTGAAACATAAGTGGTTGGGCATCGGTGCACTCAATCTCTTCCACTTCTGGGGCAGGGCTAGGTGGATGGCCCTGGGAAACCCTGCTAACAGAGTCATCAAAAAGCAGAAGAGACTGCTGCGTGACTTGGGGCTCAGAATGCTTGGCTGATTTGCAAGGGGGTGAGGTGAAAGACTGATGGACATCGGCTGCAGGTGCCAACTCTGATCTTTCAGCAGGAGACTGGGTGGGAGACAATGTGAAGGAACTGGAGGCACTGTCAGCAACTCAATCTACTATCACCTGTACTTGTTCTGGCCTCAACATTCATAGAGCCACATTAGGCCCAACCAAATACCGCTGCAGGTTTTGTCGCCTACTTCACTTGTGCGTGTAGCTGGCACAGATCGACCACATCTTCTCCCTGCAACAGGAGCTCCACCAGCAGCACCACGACCGGGGCTACATCCCTTATTTGACGTTCTCCTCATATTTCTCAAATTTAGGATCTTGCCCTAAATGGGTGTTTTTTGAATAGCAGAATAGAACAACAGTATCTAAAGGGTGTATCTCACATGTACAGATACAGAATAGGCCGCAATTTCAGATTTTTCCCTTATATGGGTGTTTTTTGAATAGCAGAATAGAACAACAGTATCTAAAGGGTGTATCTCACAGTAACATATGTAGCAAATGCTGCAAATTTTTTTTTTTTGCCCTAAATGGGTGTTTTTGAATAGCAGAATAGAACAACAGTATGTAAAAGGTCTATCTCACAGTAACATATGCAGGAAACACTGCAAAATTAATATTTTTGCCCTAAATGGGTGTTTTTTGAATAGCATAATAGAACAACAGTATCTAAAGGATGTATCTCACAGTAACATATGCAGCATACACTTCAAAATTAATTACTTTGCCCAAAAATGGTGTTTTTTAAAAGACAGAAAATTATAGCTGTATTTGTTGCTTAAATTGCACACTGACTAATGCGGCAGAGGCCCCAGATGGAGAGTATTGCCAAAAATGGGTGTTTTTTCAAAGCCTGAAAATTATTGAAGTATTTCAAGTCTGTTTTTATCACAGATGCAGCAATGGCTGTAAAATTGTGTATTTTGCCCAAAAAGGGTGTTTTTTTACTAACACAATATGACAGCAGTATATAACCCTTGAATTTGACATGTACAGATGCAGCAAGGGCTATAACATTGTGTATTTTAGCCCAAAAACTGTGTTTTTAAAAACACAGAACATTGTAGCTATATTTATAGCTTAAAATGCACACCGACTAATGTGGCAGAGGCCCCAGATGGAGGGTATTACCAAAAATGGGTGTTTTTTTAAAGCCGGAAAATTATTAAAGTATTTCAAGCTTGTTTTTATCACAGATGCAGCAAGGGCTGTAAAATTGTGTATTTTGCCCAAAAAGGGTGTTTTTTTTTTTTTACTAACAGAATATGACAGCAGTATATAACGCTTGAATTTGACACGTACAGATGCAGCAAGGGCTGGAAAATTGTGTATTTTAGCCCAAAAAGGGTGTTTTTAAAAACACAGAAAATTATAGCTATATTTATAGCTTAAAATGCACACTGGCTAATGCGGCAGAGGCCCTAGATGGAGGGTATTGCCAAAAATGGTTGTTTTTTTAAAGCCTGAAAATTATTGAAGTATTTCAAGCTTGGATTTGAATGTCACAAAAGCACATATGCAGTGCTGATGCACTGAGCTTGCATAAAATGGCCGCCGCCGCCCACCTAACTAACAGACGGATAAAAGTTATTTTTCTCTGTCACTGGGCTCAGGGCAGGGTAAAAATATTGTGTACTGCACCCACACAACAAAATCTATGTAGATCGCTGAGTTCTTCTGAGTAAAGATTCACATGCTGCACTTGCCAATCACAGCCATGCCATTAGAAGGCATGGCTGGGGTGGCTTCTAAGGGCCCATGAGTTAAACGCTTGTTGATTGGCTGTCCTGCAGCTTTTTAAAATGCGCCATTATTTTGCCGAACACCGAACTCGATTCCGAACATACAGTAAAATGTTCGGATCCAAATAACCATAAAGTCCAGTACGAACCCGAACTTTACAGTTCGGGTTCGCTCAACCCTAATCTTTATTGAAGTTGCAGCCACAGGGACCATGTCCATCTTTTCTGACTGAGACCCCACCATCCGGTTACACCATCCGGTTACCCATTTTGTGTTCTCAAATTTAAATTCATTATATGTAGATGTTATATGTGTGCATGCCTTCATAGCATGTTCATGCATGCTTTTTTATGTGAACAGAATTTATCAATAAATATGTATATTTACCTTTATTTCCGTGTTGCATCATATATTTTGACCATCTCATTTGGGCCCTTAAAACCCCATCTTTTTTCTCTTTTTATGGTTTTGTACTACATAGGGGTGTGGTCCATTCTTTACGTCAACAATTTTTTTTCAAGACACAGACAAAAAGGTAAAGAAGCCACAATTAGAGTAAGCCATGACAACACAAATAGGATCCTGTAAACAATCGTATAACAGTTGTAAAGGATGGAAGTTGTATGTACAAGCACTTATTGCAATGCAGGGGAGAAGGCTTTTCCAAAGTGAGAGGTGTGAAGAGGGAAGAAGAAAGGGGGTGGAGGGAAGATGGGAAGGAGAAGTAGGTTGGGGGGAGGGAAACCAGATAGCAGGGGTAAGAGATGGGGTGGGTACAGTACCATAATAATGAACCAACAACAATACTAGCCATTTCATGATAGCAGTGCAATTTCAGTTAGCAAGACATAACTGTACATTTAGTGCCGGGTCACACTGATGCAGCTGCGGCGATCGCATGTAATGTCGGAGCGCACTGCTCCTTCATTACATGCGATCGGCTGTACGGTGCGAGTTTAGCCATACACTTTGTATGGCTAAATTTGCACCGCACCCGCAGCAAAGACGCACAGGACCATTTTTTGCAGCCGCATCAGGATCGGATCGCACAGCGGTTCACACTTGTGCGATCCGATCCTGTGCGAACTGCAAGATCGCACTGCGATATGCGATCAAACTGGGGGTGTCGTTAAGATTACATTGACACCCCCAGCGTATCGCATATGGCAGTGTGAACTGCCAGGGGTGCGTTTGCGATGCGGGAACAGGCTGCGAATTCCCATAAGTGTGGAACGGGGCTTAGGGTGCCAAAGCCAAAACTAAGAGAAATTGGTAAGGTTTAACTGTTTATGAACAAGCATTCTCTCCATATTCCATTGGAAGTTTAGGTGATTAATTGTGTTTATGAGGGAGGGTTAAGTAAGGCAATTCCATAATCTAGTAATGTTTACCTTCACTGCCAAAAACAAAACAACAATTACTCTGGATCTGAGAGGGAGGTTTTCCACGCCAATATGGAGTAGGGCAAGGGCAGGGTTTGGGGGGACAGGTGTCAGAGATGTGTCACACAATGTCAGAGATTAGAGTAAATACTTGGTGCCAGTAAGAACAAAGGGATTTACAAAATGACAATATATGGGCAAGTGAACCTACTTTTCCACACTGTCTCCAACATGTGACAGCTCACCCAGGATAGATTTTGGAAAGCTTGTGAGGGGTCAGTTACCATCAGTGGATCATTTTTCCAATGATTGGAACAGTGCAAAAACTGCACAAGTGGTAGAAAATCCTTTTTGCCACCTGAGATAAGTAAATGTCCCATCTAGCTCGGATTCCCATTTACACATTGTTGGGAGGTTAAACTACTGTTGTAAAAGAAAGAATAGAAAAATGATATGCCCTTCCTGGGGGATAGATTTATATAGAACTGGTGGGTAGGTTCTGGAAGAGTTACTACCAGTGAAATTTTAGAGGATTGGAGGATATGATTGATTTAAGTGTAACTAAATACTGTAGTTCAGATCTTTTTAGGGAATATTCTCTTTGCAGGAGAGCAAAAGTTTTTAGATTTTGGTTTGAGTAGAGGTTGTGCAGATATTGAATTCCTAGATCATGCCAGTGTTGCATATTTAGGTAAACAATGGAGTGTTTTAGTACACCTACATGTAGAGGAATTGTATTTGATAGAAGTGAGGTATAAGGATTATTATAGATTTCTAATCAAGCTTTAAATGAGGCTTTGAAGGAGGGGTAGTCTATAGGGGATGGAGGTAGCCCCATGGCCACTGCTTATAAGGAAACTTGGGGCAAATGCAGCTGAAACAGAGATGCTTCTATTAAGGTCCATATTTTTTCTCTTGTAGGGTGTCACCAGTAACAGAGTTGATCTAGGTGGGTCGTTACATAATAGGGACGTACATAAGGTAGCCCAAGGCCACCATATTTAATGGGTCTAGTCAGTATATGGTTGGCACATCTAGGGTGGCTAGAGCCCTGAATGTATCCGGTGAGTTGTCATTGTAAGGTGGTAAGAAAACTAGTTGGGAGAGAGATCATTATAGTATGGAACAAAAATAATTTGGGGATTATGAGCATTTTCAAGGTGGCAATTCTATCTAGTTTGGATAGCCCAAAGGAGAGAAGGGCTTGAAGGTCTTAAGGCAGGGCTGATAAAAATTGTTTATAGTTCAAGTCAAATATTTGAGATGTGGTGGACGATAGGCGTATGCCTAGGTAAGGCATAGAACAGTCGGCCCACGTGAAGAGAAAGGAATGTTTAAGCTGGGTCTTGTGTCTGGGGGGACGTTAAGATACAAAATTGGGGAATTTGTTTAATTAAATTTATAATAGGAGACTGCCTAGGATGGTGTGAATCTCTTGAAGTGATTGATGAGGTTTGGTAACCATAAGAATAACGTCATCAGCGAATAGATTGATTTTGTGTCCAAGCATCATGGAAGGGTATCCCAGAGATAAGGGGATCAGTTCTAATTTTAGTTGCAAGGGGTTCCATTATTAATGCAAATATAATGGGTGAAAGGGGGCACCCTTGTCTGGTCCCGTTTGTAATGGTAAAGGGTGTGGAGAGAGTTTCTGCATTAAGAACTCAAGCCAAGGGATTAAAATATAGGTACATGATTGCCAAGTGGAGCCACCTAGTGATGCCAAATTTGTGAAGGCCCGTTCTAAGGAATCTCCAATGTACCCGGTCAAGCACCTTCTCTGCATCCAAAGCGAGGAGAACAGAAGGCATTTTACAAAGTCCAAAATTATGAATGAAGTTAATTATTCTCCTAGTGGAGTCAGGAGCTTGCCTCCCTGGCATGAAACCCATCTGATCTGGGTGGATCAAGGTTGGGAGGAATGGGAGTAACTTACAGACAAGCACATTTGAAAAAAATTGTTATGTCTGTATTATGTAATGAAAAGGGCCCTATAGCTGCTTGGGAGGGAGGAATCTTTCCCTTGTTTAGTGGAGATCACAGATTGCAACATCTCTTTAGGTAGAGAGCCAGAGGATGCAGCATGATTAAAGAGGGATGCTAGGTGTGGAGAAAATAAGTATACACATTTTTTATAGTACTCTTTACTAAAACCATCACAACAAGGTGATTTGTTTTTAGGTAAAGTGTTGATCACAGATGCAACTTCTGAATCTGTAAAAAGTTGAGAAAAAGAAATTGTGTAGAAGACAGTGAGGGAAGATCAAGTGAGTCTAGGAGGAACTGTATAGTGGGACTAGTTGGTTGAGGGGTCAAGGGGTTTTGTTGGAGATTGTAAAGGGAGGAGTAATAGTTACTAAAGGCATTAGCTATGTCTTGGGGATTAGTTAGGAATTTTCCTGACGTAGAGTGAAGGCTCCTGCTTTGTTACCTAGAGTGTAATAGTTTGATCTGAAACATGTGGGATTAGCTTCATATTTGAATAGAAGCAGAGAATGCAGTTTTTGTCTATCAGCTAGAAGGGAGGAGGCTAGCAAGGGAGAAGGGCTTTGTTTGTTTTATGCTTCCTTTTGCTTGATGGATTCTAGCACCTTATCAATTTGCCTAGTCCTCTGGCTCTTAGCATCCAATCTTAATTTTCTAAGTATACCAAGCATAAATACTTTGTAGGTAGACCAGAGCATATATCTATCAGTATCAGGTAAAAACCTTGTACACACAGGCAGAAATGCGGGCAGCATTGGCTGGTTCAATAGAAACCGGACAACATTTGGCCCATGTGTATGGCAGTCGGTTCAATAGAAGGGGCACGACCTCAGCCAATTGCTAAAAGCACTGACTGGAATATTCTGACAGGGGAGATCGCTGTATTAACATCAGATTGTTAGTACCGTGGCTTGGAACTGAGCAGTCAGTTTTTTTTTTTCATTTAGCCTGCTGGGTTGAAAAAAAAAATAGTGTGTACTAGACTTTATTCACTGATATAAAAAGAAAAAAAACTGTTGATGGGGTTGTTTGATTTTGTGAAGGGTATTGGGGTGAGCTAAGAGTGGAGAGTTAAAAGTTAGGTCTCCAAAGGTGAGGAATGTTCAGACGGCTTTGAAGGGTCCATTTATCGGTAAGGAGTGGATCAGTGTGGAGGAGGCTTGAGAGGGTGAATAGTAGGTGAAGTCCTTTTCTGATCCATGTTTGCATCTCCAGACATCGTAAAGGTTGTATTTGTGAAGGAACTGATTTAGGACTTGATGGGATGGGCTTTTGCCTGAGGGGGAATCCATGGTTGGGTCATCTACCATGTTGAAAATCGCCACCTATAATAAGATGGCCATGCCTGTTAGTGGAGATTTGTTTGAGGAGGTATTTACATTAATTGAGCTGTTTGTAGTTGGGAGCGTAAATGTCATGGGTCTGCCACCAATGTTCCCTCTAATTTTTTACTGTGCTGAGCAAATAAAAAGATTTCTGAGCGCAAACCTTTAGACTGAGCAATGAGGGGGGGGGGACGTCAATGCAGAGTGACCAGCGTGCCCCCAATAAATAGCAGAGTGCCCAGCCACAACATTTCCCCCAATCAATTGCAGAGTGCCACAGCAATGCCCCCAATAAATTTCAGAGTGCCACAGCAATGCCCCCAATAAATTGCAGAGTGCCACAGCAATGCCCCCAATCAATTGCAGAGTGCCCACAGCATTGCCCCCAATAAATTGCAGAGTGCCACAGCAATGCCCTCAATAAATTGCAGAGTGTAACAGCAATGCCCCCAATCAATTGCAGAGTGCCCACAGCAATGCCCCCAATCAATTGCAGAGTGCCACAGCAATGCCCCCACTCAATTGTAGAGTGCGAATAACATTGCCCCCAATTAATGCAGAGATACCAGCGTCCCCCCCCGACACTCGTGCACTTACCTCACGAGTCAACGAGTCACTCACGGCAGCTTCTCTTTAGTCCCCGACTCCCGCGTCCCTGCGTCTCCTCAGTCCTCCCGCCTCCTCCTCGGACCTTGGCCAATGGCATAGGGTGGTATGCCTTTCGGCCAATCAGGAAGGGGGAGGACCCGCTCCCTGATTGGCCAGGAGGAGGATCCGTGTGACAATAGCGAATTTTCATTCGCTATTGTCACACAATGGGTGGGCTCTCGGGGCACACTACCTTCACCGTCTTTACGTCGTCTGCGCCGTCTGACTTTGTGCTGCGTGGGACCTTCAATTAGACTGTGCTGCCGCGCATGCGTGCAGCTTAAAGGGAACATTGTCTGCCACCTAAGGGTTAACTTAGTGCAGACTAATTTTAGTGATTGGCAACAGGCTGCCTTATTTAAACACCTCAGCTGCACTGTGTCTTTGCTGTCTGATCTGCAGCTTTACCTTGAGATCTGTTTCTGTGCTTGTATTGATTCCTGTATTGACCTGGCTTGTCTGACTTCGTTGCTATCTCCAGTTCTGACCCCGGCTTGCCTTAACTCTGCTATACCTGCTTCCTGCCTGATATCCTGCTGCCAACCCCTGCCTGTACACCCACTACTCTCTGCCTGCTGCTTGAACTGTATCTGATTACCTGTGTTTGAAACCGGCTTGTCTGACCCTGCTCCAGTCTTTGCCCATCCAGCTCCTTACAGTGCCTTGTGACGCTGTCCTGCATCTGCTGTGCATCCGCACCTCTGTACCTGCTTCTTCCTGCTGCTCAGCAATCCAGCCCTGTTCAGTGACTCATCGACTACTCTTCTCAACTGCCAACAGAATACCAGCTCAGGCACTCTTACCTCACTGCGCTCTCGCATCCACTGTTGCAACTCCAGTGGTGCCTGAGCCATGGCTGTATGAGAGATCTCCATCTGCACATCAGGCTCTGCTACAAGGTACGTGACAGTAGATATTGACAAGAGTGTGGATAACCTGGTTCACAGACAAGAATCAGAAAACAACCCTGGGGGTCCGCCACTTCCTTATGTAGTTGAAACTGTAAGGTATTGCAAAATGCCATAAAGATACCAGTTCTCTGCTTCTCTCCTGAGGCAAGGAAGATATAATCAAAATGTTTCCGCTTGAGCTGAGGAGTTTTTGTTGCAGCAAAGTGGGTATCCTTAATAAGGAGAACATCATTGTGTAGAGTGAGGGATTCTTTTAGTAATGTAGATCTTTTGTATGGACTTTTGAGGTCTCTAGCATTTATGTACAAGAGGGCCATGATCCAGTAGGTAAGAAGTTGAGCATGAATTCAAACCTAGGTACAGTATGGCAACCCACGACAAGTATTTGTGGCACAGGACTCTGAGCAATGAGCTATGGTGGATCAAAGAGAGGGGAAACTGAGAATTTGTGCACAATTAGTGCAGAATTAGTGCACAGTTAACAACAACCGGAAAGTTCCTAGTGGAGAGTAACAATCAAAACCATGCCACTGGAAGAGCAGAGTAATGTAGCAAACAACAAGTAAAGAAAAATTATATGAAAAAAAAAAAAAAAACACGAAAGTAATGAGCAGTAGAAGCTACTGCAAACATAGTGGGTAGATAACACGACCAGAAAATTAGTAGACAGGTCTGGAACAGGAAACTTCCAAACAAAGGCTTACATGAAGGGTGACCATCAACTCCCAGCAGGGGTAGTTTAGTGGTTATCTTGATGCATTTCAAGAGCCACTAATCCGGTTGCGACCATTTGGCAACCATTTCATGCAGAGAGTGCACTGAGGGCAGTTAGTCATCGGAAGGAAGAATTCAACATTCTTTCAGTAAGTGAAGACCTGCTTCAAGGCTCTGGATAGTAACGGATTTGCCCTGGTATGTAATCATTCATTTTGTGGGGAAGCCCCACCAGTATAAAATCCAGTAATTACAGAGAGCCTTAGTAATAGTAGTCAACTTCTTTCTATTGAGCAGTAGTGATGGACGTACATCGGCCGGGGCGGTTCGCGAACGTCAGCCGCAAATTTTCTCAAAAGTCTGCGAACCGCGAGTTCACGTCGGGCTCCATTGACTTTAACCACTTGCCGACCGGTCACGTTGACCGTACTGCGGCAAAGTCGCTCGTTTTTTGTTTATAGCGTAAAAAGTAAAAATCGCACAGGTGATCAAATACCACCAAAAGAAAGCTCTGTTTGTGGGAATAAAAGGACGTAAATTTCGTTTGGGTACAGCGTCGCACGACCGCGCAATTGTCAGTTAAAGTCGCACAGCGCCGAATTGCAAAAAGTGGCCTGGACGTAAGACAGCAAAATCCTCCGGTGGTAAAGTGGTTAATGGGAGGCGAACTTTAGAACTTTAAAAACCTTTAGGTCATATTTGCAGCCACAAAAGACTTACTAGCTGTGCACAAATAGCCCCAGCACATGGACAATGTCATAACAGAAGTATTGCAATTGGAAAAGTTGCCCTAAAAATTCTTCTTATTTTTTTTACAGCAAATAATTTTTTTTTTTTTCATAAATCAGCCAGAACTGACAGCAGCCGGTAAATACATGTCAAAAACATATAGAGTCCATTCACACATCTGTAAAATGGGTCTGCATCCATTCCACAATTTTGCAGAACTTTAACAGGCCCATTGATTTTCAATTCCAGTCTGAAAAAATAGGCATTCACAGGATAGTAAGTAAGTGTCGGCCAGTATTGGCCCCAAAAATTAGCCCATATGGGTTTACCTGACAGGTATGAATGTTGTATTCTGTGGCTGAAGGTACATTAGGCATTCACAAGATACAGAAGTAAGTGTCGGCCAGTATTGGCCCCAAAAATAAGCCCACATGGGTTTACCTGACAGCTAAGAACGTTGTATTCTGTGGCTGAAGGTACATTAGGAATTCACATGATACAGAAGTAAGTGTTGGTGAGTATAGGCCCCAAAAATTAGCCCACATGGGTTTACCTGACAGCAAATAACGTAGTATTTGGTGGCTGGAGGTACATTAGGCATTCACAGGATACATAAGTAAGTGTCAGCCAGTATTGGCCACAAAAATTAGCCCACATGGATTTACCTGACAGCTAAGAATGTTGTATACTGTGGCTGAAGGTACAATAGGCATTCACAGGATACAGAAGTAAGTGTCGGCCAGTATTGGCCCCAAAGATTAGCCCACATGGGTTTACTTGACAGCTAAGAACGTAGTATTTGGTGGCTGGAGGTACATTAGGCATTCACAGAAAAAATAATTGTCTGCCCTGAAAGGCCCCAAAAATTTGGCATTCAATTTACAAGAAATGCCTTTTATGCCACTGTATTTAGCGAAGACAAGGACCAGGAATTGTTGTGGGTGGATGGCGGTCTGGAGAATATTTGTGGCCTGGCATGAGGAATTTCAATGAAACATGGTCTACTGGTCACATGTGTTGAATTCCTCAGAGATCCATGCCTCATTCATTTTTATAAATGTGAGGTAGTGTACACTGTCATGAGCTAGGCGAGCGCGCTTATTGATCATGATCCCCCCTGCTGCGCTGAACGTCCTTTCAGACAGGACACTGGGCGGGGGCAAGCCAACATTTCCATTGCAAATTGTGCAAGCTCTGGCCAGAGGTCAAGCCTGCCCACCCAGTAGTCCAGGGGTCCATCACTCCTCAGAGCGTCCACATCAGCCATTAACCCGATGTAGTCAGACACCTGTCGGTCTAGGCATTCCCTGATGCTGGATCCGGAGTACAGCTGTCGATGGGTCGACTGAAAGAAGGATCTCATATCTGAAGTGAAGTAGTACCCACTGGCAATTCATCCAACATTGCGACTTCCTCATCTTCCTGCTCCTGCTCCTCGATGGCTTGATCAATGACATGACGCAATGCATGCTCCAGAAAGAAGGTGTCAGGTACGATGTCACTGATGGCACCCTGGCTGTGACTGACCAGTTTGGTGATCTCATCAAATGGCCGCAGAAGTCTGCATGCGTTGCGTATGAGCAGCCACTGGCGAGGTGAAAAAAACCCAAGCTCCCCAGAACCTGTCCTGCCGCAGAGTTTGTACAGGTAGTCATTAACTGTACGTTTCTGATGGAGCAGCCTATCAAGCATATGCAACGTTGAGTTCCATCGCGTCGGGCAGTCACAAATAAGACGCCTGACGGGCAGGTTGTGTCGCCGCTGAATGTCAGCAAGGCGAGCCATGGCTGTGTAAGATCTTCTGAAATGGCCCGAGATTTTCCTGGCCTGCCGCAAGACGTCCTGGACCCCAGGGTATTTGGCAATGAATCACTGCACGACCAAGTTCAGGACGTGTGCCATGCATGGCACGTGTGTTATTTTGCCCTTTTTCAATGTGCTCAGCAGATTGGCACCGTTGTCGCTCACCACTTTACCAATTGTCAAATTCAGCAGTATCAGCCACTGATCTGCCTGTGAACACAAAGCTGAAAGGAGTGCAGGACCAGTGTGGCTCTTGGCTTCCAGGCACAACAGACGCAGCACAGCATGGCAACGTCTCACCTGGCATGTGGAATAGGTTCTGGGGATCTTGGGCGGAGCAGCGGAAGAGACGGTAGCAGCGGAAAAGGAGGAGTCAGCCGAGGAGGAGAGGGAGGATGGAGGAGGAGGAGAAGAGGAGGCAGGCCTGCATGCAATCTGTTGCGGTACAACCAAATCTACATGGTGCCACGGGTTACATGCTTGACAGCCGTCAGAAGGTTCACCCAGTGGGCAGTAAAAGTGATATACCTTCCCTGCCTGTGTTTGCTAGACCATGTGTCTGTGGTCAGATGTATCTTGGCACCAACACTGTGTGCCAGAGATATATTCACTTGCCGCTGAACATGGCCATATAGCTCTGGAATGCCTTTCTGCGAGAAACATTTCCTGCCTGGAACCTTCCATTGTGGTGTTCCAATGGCCACAAATTTACGAAAGGCCTTCGAGTCCACCAGTTGATATGGCTATCAGTTCCGACAAGCCAGCAGTCAAACGTTGGGCAAGAGGTTTATCCGGCGTCATCATTTTTTTCCGCTCCAACATTTGGGCCACAGAAGCCTGCCTTTTTCCAGAACAATGTGACGATGGCATGATGGAAGGTGGAGTGGAGGACAATTGTAAGGAGAGAGGAGAAGGAGAAGAGGCTGGACGGTGAGAGCCTGGAGTGTGGCTTTGTGGGTTCTGATGGTGTTGCTCCCACTGGGCTCGGTGATGGGAGTTCAGGTGCCTTCTTAAGGCGGTTGTCCCTATGTGAGTGTTGGGCTTACCGCGACTTATGCGTTGACTGCAAAGGCTGCAGATGGCAACATTGCTGTCAGCAACAGACACATTAAAAAAAGCCCACGCTGCGGAGCCATGTGACGGCGTCCTGGGAGCGCCAGATGTGACTTTACATGGTTGATGGCTTGCTCCTGATACATTTGCAGTCTGCTTTCTACCTCTTGTGCAATGCAAGTTCTGCCTTCCTCTCCTTCCTATCTGCCGGTCCGTCTCTCCCTCTGAACTCCCCTCCTCTTCCTCTCTTGTGGGCACCATGTGACGTCCATAGACACGTCATCATCCACGTCACCTTCCCCACCACTAACATTCGAGATCTCGGAGTAGGCAGCAACAGCGGGGACCAACCTCCTTGGGCTTATCTGGGTACTGTCATCAGACTGCTGAGTCGCGGCTGTTGCTACCTACTCCGAGATCTCGAATGTTAGTGGTGGGGAAGGTGACGTGGATGATGACGTGTCTATGGACGTCACATGGTGCCCACAAGAGAGGAAGAGGAGGGGAGTTCAGAGGGAGAGACGGACCGGCAGATAGGAAGGAGAGGAAGGCAGAACTTGCATTGCACAAGAGGTAGAAAGCAGACTGCAAATGTATCAGGAGCAAGCCATCAACCATGTAAAGTCACATCTGGCGCTCCCAGGACGCCGTCACATGGCTCCGCAGCGTGGGCTTTTTTTAATGTGCAGAAGAGGAAGGCTGAGTGAGCCACTCAACCAAGTCTGGTGTGTCCTTTGACATAATCGAACACACCTTCTGAAACTTCACACTTTGGCTCCGGCCTACTGCTCCTGCCCTACCCCTACCACCCCTGCGTAAGTGACTGTCTCCAGAGAATTGCAGTATATCTGGAAAAATGTATATAACATCCCACTTCAATCTGTGGTATTGGGGGGCCACAGGTTTATCACACCAGTTCTACAAATAATTTGCCAGTAACTGTTGTCACTGTGTGTAGCACAGTTAACAGAGCAAAATAGGCCACATTTTTGCAGGACTAAAAATACAATCTTAGAAAAGTATACTGTTAAATAACACCCCACTTCAATATGTGGTATAGGGGGGCCACAGTTTTATCACACCAGTTCTACAAATAATTGGCCAGTAACTGTTGTCACTGTGTGTAGCACAGTTAACACAGCAAAAGAGGCCAAATTTCTGCAGGACTAAAATACAATATTAGAAAATTATACTGTTAAATAACACCCCACTTCAATATGTGGTATTGGGGGGCCACAATTTTATCACACCAGTTCTACAAATAATTGGCCAGTAACTGTTGTCACTGTGTGTAGCAGAGTAAACACAGCAAAAGAGGCCACATTTTTGCAGGACTAAAATACACTCTTAGAAAAGTATACTGTTAAATAACACCCCACTTCAATATGTGGTATTGGGGGCCCACTTGTCTATCACACCAGTTGTTTAAAAAATTGGCCAGTGAGTTTGGCACTGTGTGTAGCAAACTGTAGTTAACACAGCAAAAGAGGCAATATTGTTGCAGGACACAAATACACTTGTAAAAGTATACTCAGATAACACCCCACTTCAATATGTGGTATTGGGGGGCCACTGGTCTATCACACCAGTTATAATACATTAAAAGTGCTTTTGTCACTTTTTTAGTATTGCTGCAGCAACGCTTAGTCACCACACCAGTCACAATGCTGCACAGTGCACAATACAAATCCACTATAATATGCTTTCTATATTACAAAGTATATTATACCGTAGATTACAGCCCTATATAGTACACTGCACACCTATACCAAATAAATAGCAGCCATTGAAATGACTTTTGTGGACATTAACAGAGCAATTTTTGTCACTGACAATCTCTGTCCCTGGAGCACACTGGATACCTGTCCCTAAACTGAACAGAAACTGTACACATATACCAAATAAATTGCAGCCCTTTAAATGACTTTTGTGGACATTAACAGAGCGATATGTGTCACTGCTGATCTCTGTCCCTGGAGCACACTGGATACCTGTCCCTAAACTGAACAGAAACTGTACACCTATACCAAATAGATTGCAGCCCTTTAAATGACTTTTGTGGACATTAACAGAGCGATTTGTGTCACTGCTGATGTCTGTCCCTGGAGCACACTGGATACCTGTCCCTAAACTGAACAGAAACTGTACACCTATACCAAATAAATTGCAGCCCTTTAAATGACTTTTGTGGACATTAACAGAGCGATTTGTGTCACTGCCGATCTCTAACTGTCACTGGAGCACAGACTGGATACCTGTCCCTAAACTGAAAAGAGACTGTAGTAGACCTATACCGAAATACCAGCCCTGAAAAGGATTTTTGTGGATCTTAAAGCGGAGTTCAGGGCACAAAAAAGATTTTTTTTTTTTGTGCCCCTCCGCTACGTATGCCTCACCTGAAAAGGAATTGGATAGTTATTTTTTTTTTTTTGTTTACTCCCCTCTTTATTGAAGATCGTAAATACTCACCTATGACAGCTTCCTCCTCCAGCGCCGAGGCTCACCCCGTCACTTCCTGCCTCGCGATGATTCCTGGGAGCTAAACGTCATAGCTCTCAGGAATCAATGCGCCGCACCGGCCCCGCTCGTCATTTCCGGGCGACGCCGCATTCCCCTGCTAAACAGCTTCTGGGCATGCCCAGAAGCTGTTTAGGAATGCGGCGCCGCACGGGAAGTGACGAGAGGGGCCGGTGCAGTGCATTCTGGGACACGAAGACGCGGAAGAAGACAGAGAAGAGGACCGCGCCGGCTTCAGCTGCCCACAACAGAGATGGAAACGCTGTGGAAGAAAATTTCTAAGTAAGTATTTCTTTTTTTTTTTTTTTATTTTTTTTTTTTTTTTTATTTCAATAAATTTTTATTCAAAAATATCGAGTACAAACAGTAACTGGAATGGTACAGAAATGAAAACTGTAACACAACATGCGGTAGTAGAAACATGAAGTACAGCAATATGGGGAGGATGTGCAGCAAGCAACACGTGTATATATATAAACACCAGGAATAAGTCAGTGTAAGTGGGACCAAAACTTGACTCAGAAAAGCTTAAAAAGTGGGACACCAGCGGATAACAGGGGCGACCCCCCCATGGCAGAGCTCCACCCCCGAGACACCCCAAAAGGGAACTTACTGTGCCTCGAGGTGGGAGCACCTAACCAATATTATTGAAACGAGTGGAATCCCAATCACCAGGACTCCAAAGGAGAACCAGGTATAGGTAAGCAGATCCCAGTCCCTAGCTCAAACAGAGATGGACCAGTATTCCCGATTATAGAGAAGAACAGAAAAATAAGAAATTATCGTTATCAAAGACCCATTCCAAACTTTTGGCAGGGGCTCTGGGCTTAAACCAAGAGACCCCACCAAGCGGGTTAGTAACCAAACACTCTGAGTACAACATAAACCAAATGTGAGCAATCAAGAGGAAGAAAAGAAAAAAGAAAAGGAAAAAGAAGAAGGCAGAATAGATAGGATAGGAAACTGACAGGCATCAAGAGAAGAGAGGAAAGAAAGAGAGGAAGAGCAAAAGGGAGTAGAAGGTTCCAGCGGCCCGACGCCGGTCAAATAGTAACGTTAACATAAGCTGCCCAGGGTTCCCAGATCCGCTCGAATTTCGCTCTGGAGTCGTCAAGAATGCTATACATCTTCTCCTGTGCCATCATCCACGAAATCTTACGCTTAGCCAGCTGCAACGGAACCGAAGGCATTTTCCACTGCCTGGCTATCGCCATTTTGGCACCGAGGAAGATGTAGAAAATGAGGGCCTGGGTGTGTTTGGGAATTGTAGGAATGCGCTGACCCAAAAGAGCATGCGAAGGGGACGGATGTACCGCAAGACCAGTGATTCGCCTGACCATACCATAAATGCGTCCCCAGAACTTCCGCAGCCTTGGGCATTCCCAGAAGATATGGAAAACCGTTCCCGTCAGGGTACAGTCACGAAAGCAAGTGGGTGGCATGGAGGGGTAGATGGCAGCCAGCCTAGCCGGCACCATGTACCATCTCATAATTACTTTTAGGTTAGCCTCCATGAGCCCAACATTGTGAATACCCCGAAAAGAACGTCCTACACATGTGTACCAATTAGGGAGGTCCCATTCTATATTGAGGTCCTGTTCCCATTTAAGCATGTAGGCCGGTTTAGTTTGAGCGTCAGTCAGTGAAGCATAAATTAGGGAAATACCCCCCTTAACATCAGTAATTTGGGCACACCATTGTTCATAAGGCGACACCCGCAGGGGCTCAGAAGAACGGAGCCTGAGGGAGTGAATATAGTGCGAAATTTGAGTCAGACGGAACTTCTCCGCAGATGGCATCTTCAGCTTAGAAGTACAATGTGAGAATGTTATGGGACCCGAGCTATCAACAAAGTGTCCGATCCTATACATGCCCTTGTCAGTCCACCACTTAAAAGCCCCTATGTTTTCCCCTGGAGGGAAGGCCGGATTGTGAAATAGATGAGTGAGCGGAGCCCAATGTGAGGTCACTTTGCGCGTCTTGTGAATGCGATCACAAATGGAGAATGAATGTGAAAGGGTTGGAGACAATATTGGAGGACGGGTAGGGGCAGGACTCCAAACCAAATAATCAATAGTGTGTCTGGGGACAGCCTGACGTTCCATATGGCACCAGTCGGGTTTCCCCCCCCTGGAATATATAACAGAAAACTGAGTCAGCTGTGCTGCTAGATAGTAGTTCCAGAGGTCAGGTACACCCAAGCCCCCCTGTTTCCGGGAGCGTAGAAGTGTATGTTTATTGATTCTATGTCCCTTCTGTCCCCAGATAAATTTAAAGATGTGGCCTTGTAAACTCTGAACATGGGATTTACGCACAGGGATCGGGAGAGACCGAAATAAATAGAGAATCCGGGGCAAAAGAGTCATTTTAACTGCGTTGACTTTCCCCATCCAGGAGATGTGATAGCGCGACCAATCAGAAAGTTCCCGCTTCAGTCGTCGGAACATGGACGGGTAATTGGATGGGTAGAGCTTATCTATAGAGGGGGTTAACGACACCCCTAGGTAGGGGATGGAATCCGAGTGCCAAGAGAAAGAGAAATGGTCCTTTAACCGATCCACTAGAGAAGAGGGGAGGTTGACATTAAGGGCCAGAGATTTGGACATATTGACTCGTAATCCAGACGCTGCCTCGAAGGCATTAAGGAGGGAGACGATATTGGGTAGAGAGATCAAGGGGGAGGTGACAAAAAGCATAATGTCGTCTGCGAACAGCGCAACTTTGTGGGTCGTGGGTCCACACTGTATACCATGAATATCAGGATGAAGGCGGATGGCTGTTGCTAAAGATTCGAGAGCCACCGCAAAAAGGAGCGGAGAGAGGGGGCATCCCTGTCTCGTGCCTCTCCGGATGGGTATGTGCACCGAGTAGTAACCCTGCATCCGGACCTGAGCTACCGGTTGCGAGTAAAGGGCCCGAAGAGTGGTGAGGAAAGAGGGGCCAAAGCCCCAACATTCCAGAGTGCGGAAGAGGAACGGCCAAGAGAGGGAATCAAAGGCCTTGTGGAGATCAAGGGACAGGAGGAAACCATGTTGGGGAGGGCCACCGTCCCACCCAGAGTTCAACAAAGAGATGACGTCAATCACCCTCCTTACCTGGTCAGGTCCCTGCCTACCTGGAATGAACCCCACCTGATCCTTATGAATGTATTTGGTAATAAAGCTAGATAAACGATTAGCGAAGATTTTTGTCAGGATCTTGAGATCGTTATTAATAAGCGAAATTGGTCTGTAATTGCCCACCTCAGAGGGATCCTTCCCAGGCTTGGGGATAACCGATATGTAAGCTGTATTAGATGCTTCCTCAAGACTAGCACCTCCCCTGAGGGCATTAAAGAACCTGACCAAATAAGGAGATAGGACCGACATGAAAGTCTTGTAATACGAGTTTGAAAAACCATCAGGGCCTGGGGCGGAATTGGATCGGAGATTCTTAATGACATCAAGCACTTCCTGTTCATCAATAGGGGCTTCAAGAAGGGATCTATGTGTAGCCGATAGGCGGGGGATAGGTACTTTGTTCAAGAACGAATCAGGATCATCCCCCTTGTGGGGGGCAGGGGCCGCATAGAGATGTGAATAGAAGGAGTGAAAGGAATCCATAATGGAGACGGGATTACTCGAGAGAACGCCAGAGGGAGATTTAATCTTAGGCATGGAGATCGCCCGAAATTTGGGGGAGAGTTTCCGCGCTAATTTCGTGCTCAATTTGTCCCGAGAAGCGTAAGAGCGAGCAGATTGCCACCTCAAGGCCTTCTCCGCCCTGGAAGTCAGGGCTAAGTTCAACGACAGCTTGACAGCATCCAGTTCTGCCAGCGAGGTAGGGTTTGGGGATCTCCTATGGACTCTGCGGAGACGATAGTATTCAGTCTCCAAACGGGCAATGTCGATCAGTCTTTCCTTTTTAATTTTTGCCCCCAGTTGAATGAGGTAGCCCCGAATAACCGCCTTATGAGCCCCCCAAAGGGTGGAGGGGGACACGTCAGGAAGATCGTTGAGCTTGAAATAGTCACGGAGTGCAGCCTCTACCTGAGAACATCTAGCGGGGTCACTCAGGATGGACTCGTTAATTCTCCAAGGCGAAGGGCCTCGGGGAGGCAAGGAGCAGGAGAGCTGAAGCGAGACTATGGAGTGGTCCGACCAAGGAACATCCTTAATTTTAGACTTCTGCGCAGATGGAACATCAGTTGTGGGGATGAAAATGTGATCTATACGCGCAAACGTATGATGGGGTGCCGAGAAATGTGTATAGTCACGGGAAGAGGGGTTAAGTTCCCGCCAGATATCAATCAGACCTAGCGAGTGAAGTGTTCGAGCTACTCGCAGACTCTGCTTGGAGGGACGTCGAAGCCGACCACCAGAGGAGTTAGATTTATCTAGGGAGCAATCAAGAGCCAAATTGGAATCCCCCCCTATGAGAACTCGCCCCTCGAAGTGGGGAGAGAGTATGAGGAACATGTCCGAGAAGAATTTTGCCTGACCCCGATTGGGAGCGTAATAGGATACAAACGTGTATAACTCCCCTTGTATGTGGCCCTTGACTAAGATGAAGCGACCGTGGGGGTCCCGAACCGTTTGTAGATGGGAAAAGGGAAGGGATTTAGCGAAAAATATGGCCACCCCTCTCTGCTTGGAGGGGGCGTTGGCCAGATAAAACAAGGGGTATTTGTGGTGGACATAGGAGGGTTGATAAGAATCTGGGAAGTGAGTCTCCTGAAGCAGGAGAACCCCTAGTCCCTGGGAATGGTAATGTTGGAATGCCTTCCTACGTTTAACCGGGGAATTTAAGCCCTGGGTGTTGTGTGATGCCACCTGCAAAGAAGATACCGTACTCACGTTAGACGTCATGGTGTGCCATCATAGAGTGCGCTGGAGTGAGCTCAGTAGTGGATTCCCAATGTATCCCATGGGAGAGGTCAGGATCTGTAACGCAAGGGAAGAAAGGACATAAATAGACCAGTCGGACCGCAGGAACCCCCTGAAAAGAACAAGAACCCCGTGAAGGGAGAAAAAAGAAAAAGAAGAGGACAGTAAAAGGAGAAAAAGGGCGCAAGAGCAAGCCCTTGCGCATGGATGAGGTGACCGCAGGCAAAGCCCACAGCCCCCCATCAAACGTACGGATGTGCCCTGATCCAGTCAGGACACATTCCTGTGGGAAGCAAGAAGTAAACAACTTACGTCCGACAGGAGGAGGCGCAATGAAACCTCCCCGGTCAAAGAGCCCCAACCCAGCACCCCCATAAAACATTAATACAAAACAACTTCAAGGCACCACGATCCCTCTAGTTACAGAGCGGGATCAACAACCCAGCATATACTGTGAGGAGCATGGGAGTAGATGAAATGAGGGGAAAAAAGGTCTGGGGAGAGAAGGGAATCGGGAGGGGGGGAAGGGATAGATAGACGGTGGGAAGGGAGGGAGGACGAGGAGGGGTAAGACAAAGAGGAAGTATGAGGGAGGGGAAAGGGACCAGGAACAAATTAGCCCAAAAACATTCAAAGGAGAAGGAAAAAATAAATAAATAAATAAATAATAATAATAATAAATAAAAAAGAAAAAGGAAATAATAGAAAAAATAAAAACAGCAACCAGTTCAGTTGTAAAAAGTCAATACCAGAAATGGCCTAAAGTATGGGAGAGCCAGTTCGCTGAGGAGAGAAAAAAAAAAAAAATCACAGTGAGCAGTCCAAACACGGGCCAAAAAAAGGGGGTTCAAAAAGCGAAGGCCAGGATCAACGGGGACCCCAAATCAGGCTAAGTAGAGTAAACTCTAACAGCCTAGAGGAAGTGTTGAAGGAGAATCCACGCGGTCATCAGGGTGGCTTGACATCACGGTGGCGTTTCGTATGTTGTGCGTTCCATACCGAGGACACAGGGCTGATCGGTGGAGGCCGCTTGGCAGATTCTCTCCTGTTGGTAGATGAAGTGGGGACTGGGTCCCTGGTGAGAATTCCCATCTGTAGGAGCAGGTGTTCGCCTTCCTGGAAGTTGGCAAAGCTGTAAGTCTTGTTTTGAAATAGAAAATTCAGGCGGAAGGGGAAGGACCACCAATATTTCAGCGCCCTAGCAGATAACGCCAATGTAAGCGGCTTAAAGGATCTACGGCGTTGAATGGTAAAGGGGGAGAGGTCAGCAAACAGTTGAATCTTGTGGCCTTGGATGCTCAAATCCTCCCTACCCCTGCTCTTTCTCATGAGCTCCTCCTTAACCCCGTAAAAGTGCGTTTTGACGATAACGTCTCTGGGCAGGCCATCTTTGCGGGGCAATTGCAGGGCCCTATGAGCTCGGTCAAGTTCCAGGCGATGTTCAGAAATGTCCGGTATAAGGTCCTTAATAAAAGCTTTAATAGTGACGGGGATATCTGTGATGGTTTCAGGGATCCCCCTGACTCTGAAATTCAAGCGTCTGCTCCAGTTTTCCAGATCATCCAGTTTACTGAGCGCAGTGTCCAACTGATCCTGCATAGTCTGGATGCAAGCTGTATTCTGATTGGCCCGTGCTACTGTGTGGTCCAAGGTGCTCTCAATCACTTCTATCCTGGTACCAAGATTCTGGAGTTCTGCTTTAATAGACCCAGTGATTTGTGCGGCATTGTGAGCTAGACCAGTGGCTAGCATTTCCGAGAAACGTGCCATAAGTACTGACAGGTCCGGGCAGTGACCAGGCAAATTGAGGCCTAGTTGAAGAGGCAAAGCAGGGGCCTCAGGTGATAGCAGCCCTGGATTCCCTGGGGCCTGCTCCACGGTCCTGCTTAGCAGGGATTCCGTGGACGCTGGGGAGGCTAGTGGGGGCTGATGGAGGTATGCGGGGGTAGAAGGTGATGGCCAGGGGTCTGGAGAGGGAGATTGGGAGTCCATTTGGAGTGCCTCAGCGTCTCCTACCTCCGGCGGGCCGCGGTTCCCTGAGGTGAAGGAAGGCGCGGTCGCCATTTTATTTGTATCCCGCTCTGGGGAGAGAAAGAGTAGACGGCGGGAGACTTCCGGGCGGCGGTCCGCCGACATCCACCGGAGGTCCGCGGGAGGAAGGGGCAGCGGAGTGTGCCGATCGTAGGGCACAGTGCACAGGAATGCCTGCGTCGGGGCTCTCCGATGGCCGAGGAGGCGCGGAGCTCCGGGCTAAGGCGCCATCACGGAGCTGCCGCGCATGCGCACTCCTAAGTAAGTATTTCTTCTTACAGGTAAGTGCGAACCGGGACAGATCAGAGGCTAGCCATTGTGGAATGTGCTAGCCCTGACTGTCCCGGGGGTATGTTCAGAAAAAAATCGTTTCTCTGCCCGGAACTCCGCTTTAACAGAGCTATTTGTGTCTAGCAATCTCTACCTGATGCATACAGCAGACGTTTCCCTATGCTGAAAAAAATCAGAATGTGAAATGGCCGCCTGCTCTGGTCTATTTTTAAGGTAGGGGGCATGTCCATGTGCTGAAATGTTTCAATTGGCTTTCCCGTTCCACCTGACGGCTGTGTCATGGGTCAAAGTTCTCCCCAATGTAAACTAATATGGCCGCCGTGAACAACGCCATGTGTTCGCAAAATTGGCGGGTAGCCAACAAGCAAAATTTGCAGCGAACCGACCGCCAGGGCAAACCGCAAAGGCCATCTCTATTGAGCAGCATAAGTTGGGTCAGTATAAAGTTTAATGCCTACAAAGGCTTCCGGCGTCATCTGGGTGTGCTTGACTGCCAACATCATTTTTTCTTTAACGTGAAAGAAATGTATACACCCTAACACATCCCTGGGTGCCATTGCAGGCAAGTATTGGGGTTTTGGAATTCTGTGAGCTCTGTCTATGGCCAAGTCCAGCTCCGTTATCGATAGCAACAAGGCATACCTTGCTGAAGATAAGGTAATAGATCAGCTTGAGAGACCGATTCAAGGATGCCCCTAAATTTTATATTGTTTCTTACGCAACCAGTCCTCCAAATTTGCTAGTTTTAGTTGTTGTATTTTAGAGTTGTGATTAGTATGGGTGTCAACTAGTTAATTGTGTGCAGAGAATAGGTCTCCCATCTTGGAATCGGTATGATGGATCTGCTGATCATGGCTCTGTACCGTGGTAGAGAGAGAAGTGACCACTTGTAACGCTCCTTGCGTTTCTTATAAGGTGTGGATTTTCAGCTGCAGAAGTAGTTCCACGTCAGTAGTCATGTAGGAGATATGCTGAGATACCAATCCCAACCTCAATGACTCATCATGTATGGAGGGTCTTATTTCAGTCAGTAAATACACACAGTAATTAAGCTGGTTCCTAGTGTGACTTTATATACATGTGGTAAGACAATGATAAAGGTCTTAGGGATAGGTTTGAGTGGAAGTGGTAGGTGACAGACACTTGAGGTGAGACAGTGCAGATGGATGCAGGAAGGGTTAGCGATCATGTATGATAACAGATGACAGAGTAGCAGGTGCATACAGGAGAGATCAACCCAGTGCAGGAAATAGTAGCAGTAGCCTCAAGAGCTATCAATCTAGTTATGCAGATGTAAAAGACAGTCCTTGCTATGCAGAGCTAAATAGTGTAAGCCTAGTACAAGTCTATAGAGATTTCCCCTGTGGGGTACTTAGCACTAATAGCGATAGCCGAAGGATCGCTCAAGAGATGCGGATGATCCAGTAGCAGGATGCAGGGATCAGCGCAGCGAGGTTCGTCAGCGAGGAGAGCTTGCAAGCATGGAAGCTTCAAGCAAGATTAGTATCCAGGTACTGGTGTTTGAACGAACACATGTGAGTGAGAACCGACGCCCTAAATAGCCATCTAGTCCGGCGCTGGGTGATGACAGCTTCAGCCTTAAAGGGAAACACACCTATATGTGTTTCTTCTGTCTAGGTAGATGGAAATCACCCGGAATAAATGTGATAGGAGGCACTGAGAGTGCCAGAACCTTACATTACCCCCCCCCCGTAAGGCCGGCTCCGGAAGGCCTCTAAGGCTGGTTGTTGATATAAGAATCACATGAGACTGGTTGCCGATGCGAAAATCGGAAGGAAAAAAAAAAAATTCTCTCTTTTTTTTTTTTTTTTTTTTTGCCGATATGAGAATCGGATCAGGTTGGTTACCGATGAGAATCGGATCACTTGTTGTTAGGGTGTCTGCTACATGGACCCCTCACTAGAATCGGACGCATAACCATCCGAAGTAATCCTAGTAGACCTAGCAACCAATGCTTCTTCAAACATCCTCAGATCCTTTCTACATACCACCGTGCCATTAGAAGAACGGGGACAGGGCTGGCAACAGCCTTGATAATTTCCAGGCTGTTTTTCAGGGAAGACCATTCGGATTTGCCTGGCCTCCATTGGGAGAGCCTTAGGCCTATGGGGTCTGGTTGGGCAGAATGTAATGAAATGTCCCCCTTCACCACAATAAAAACAAAGGCCACAGATTCTCCTGTGATCTCTTTTTTCTTGTGAGGACAACCTAGCATGTATGGCACCAATCTCCATAGGCTCCTCATCCATCTCTGTAGGATCAGGGTCCAAATGGGATGTGTCAGAGTGACAAGGTCGACTGTTTGAGGCAGGCTCGGACCATGACCAGGCAGGATCACCATATCTACTAGGTCTCCTTTTTTCCTTAGGTAGCCGGGGTCTGTGGTTACCTGGAGCGGGTTTAGGAGTGGGGTCAATAGCTGAATTCTGAGAAGAACTGGATAATGGCATTTCCATTTTTTCAGACTTCCTTTCTCGTAGTCTTCTATCTATGGTGATACTGAGTTGTATCAATGTATCCAGGGTTTTTGGCATCTCTACTCGGGCGAGCTCGTCCTTGACGGCTTCTGATAGGCCAAGCCTAAATTGGGTTTTCAGAGATGCATCATTCCATCCTGAATCAAGGGTCCATCTCTTGAATTCTGCGACGAAGTCTTCTACAGGCCCTTTTCCTTTTTTCAAGGATCTTAACTGAAGATCGGCAGTACTCTGCCTATTGGGGTCATCATATAGGCTAGTGAGCTCTGCCAGGAACAAGGCATAGGAGTTGAGAAGCTGGTCGTTTTTTTCAAAAAGAGAATCTGCCCAGGCTCGAGGATCGCCTGATAGGTAAGAAATAATAGTACAAACCTTAATGTGATCAGTAAGGTAGGTACGAGGTTTTAGCAAAAAAAGTAACTCACATGCGTTTTTAAATTCGCGAAATTTTTTGCGATCGCCTGTAAATACCAAAGGGGGATTTATCTTGGGTTCAGGAGACTGTGCAGAGGTAAGTTGTGTCAGTCTAATTACCTGCTGCGACAGAGCCTGATTGTTGTTTTTCAATTCAGCAAGTGCGTGTATTAGCGCAGATACCTGCTGTTTTAATTGTGTCACCTGAGTGGCTACTTCTGCTGAATCCATTTTTTGGGTTCGTTCAATCTGTAACGCTCCTTGCGTTTCTTATAAGGTGTGGATTTTCAGCTGCAGAAGTAGTTCCACGTCAGTAGTCATGTAGGAGATATGCTGAGATACCAATCCCAACCTCAATGACTCATCATGTATGGAGGGTCTTATTTCAGTCAGTAAATACACACAGTAATTAAGCTGGTTCCTAGTGTGACTTTATATACATGTGGTAAGACAATGATAAAGGTCTTAGGGATAGGTTTGAGTGGAAGTGGTAGGTGACAGACACTTGAGGTGAGACAGTGCAGATGGATGCAGGAAGGGTTAGCGATCATGTATGATAACAGATGACAGAGTAGCAGGTGCATACAGGAGAGATCAACCCAGTGCAGGAAATAGTAGCAGTAGCCTCAAGAGCTAGCAATCTAGTTATGCAGATGTAAAAGACAGTCCTTGCTATGCAGAGCTAAATAGTGTAAGCCTAGTACAAGTCTATAGAGATTTCCCCTGTGGGGTACTTAGCACTAATAGCGATAGCCGAAGGATCGCTCAGGAGATGCGGATGATCCAGTAGCAGGATGCAGGGATCAGCGCAGCGAGGTTCGTCAGCGAGGAGAGCTTGCAAGCATGGAAGCTTCAAGCAAGATTAGTATCCAGGTACTGGTGTTTGAACGAACACATGTGAGTGAGAACCGACGCCCTAAATAGCCATCTAGTCCGGCGCTGGGTGATGACAGCTTCAGCCTTAAAGGGAAACACACCTATATGTGTTTCTTCTGTCTAGGTAGATGGAAATCATCCGGAATAAATGTGATAGGAGGCACTGAGAGTGCCAGAACCTTACACCACTGCAGAAAGGTCAGAGTGGAGAGTTTGCCACAATGATATTACCATTTTTTAATTGGTTTGTTCTGAGATAGTTTAATCAGAGGTATAGTGGAATTCTGCTGCCCTGCTGTGGTAGAGACTAGTGTTGAGCGAACACGGACTGTATTATTCGTGTTCGTACCGAATAATTGGATTTTTTTTACCCGAACACGGACACGGACACTTTACTGTATGTTCGGGTAAAAATCCGTGTTCGGTCGTTTTATTTCCGGGTTTTGCATGCTTTGGCGCTCTTTTCATGGCGGGCTTTCAACAGCCAATCAACAATCGTTTAACTGGTGTGCCTTAAGCCATCCCAGCCATGCCTGCAAATGTCTTAGTAGCTGTGATTGGCCGTCTGAAGCATGTGACCAAGTCTTTATAAGTTCGAGGCAGCCGCCGCAGCAGCGTCATTCTGCTGCTTAGCTAAGGGACAGAGCACACATCAATGTGCTGGCTGCTGATTAGGGAAAGATAGGCAGGAAAAAACCATTTGTGTCCGGATAGAATTGAGGGACAGGTCGGAGTGTTTAGGCAGGGCGAGTTGTAGGCATTTTAGGGATAGAGTCTGCTGAATTATAGGGTCAGTGTCTTCTACAAACTACAATCGATATTGCTGTGTGGGGGGTGGGGTGAATCTGCACTCAATCCTGATCTACGATCTCTTCTCAATCCTGTTAGGGACAGAGTCTGCTGAATTTTAGGGAAACTGTGTTCTACAAACTACAATCGATATTGCTGTGTGGTGTGGGATTGGAGATAGGCAGGTGTCAGTGATCCACATCCATTTTTCTGTGTGTGAGCTGCAGTGAACACAATCTTTTTGGGCTGCAGTGAACACAATCTTTTTGGGCTGCAGTGAACACAATCTTTTTGGGCTGCAGTGAACACAATCTTTTTGGGGTGCAGTGAACAAAATCTTTTTGGGGTGCAGTGAACACAATCCTTTTTGGTGTGCAGTGAACACAATCTTTGTGGGGTGCAGTGAACAAAATCCTTTGTGGGGTGCAGTGAACACAATCTTTTTGGGGTGCAGTGAACAAAATCCTTTTTGGGGTGCAGTGAACAACATCCTTTTTGGGGTGCAGTGAACACAATCTTTTTGGGGTGCAGTGAACAAAATCCTTTGTGGGGTGCAGTGAACACAATCTTTTTGGGGTGCAGTGAACACAATCTTTTTGGGGTGGAGTGAACAACATCCTTTTTGGGGTGCAGTGAACAAAATCCTTTTTGGGGTGCAGTGAACAAAATCATTTTTGGGGTGCAGTGAACACAATCTTTTTGGGGTGCAGTGAACACAATCTTTGTGGGGTGCAGTGAACACAATCTTTTTGGGGTGGAGTGAACAACATCCTTTTTGGGGTGCAGTGAACAACATCCTTTTTGGGGTGCAGTGAACACAATCTTTTTTGGGGTGCAGTGAACACAATCTTTGTGGGGTACAGTGAACAGAATCTTTGTGGGGTGCAGTGAACACAATCTTTGGGGGGTACAGTGAACACAATCTTTTTGGGGTGCAGTGAACACAATCTTTGTGGGGTGCAGTGAACACAATCTTTTTGGGGTGGAGTGAACAAAATCATTTTTGGGGTGCAGTGAACAACATCCTTTTTGGGGTGCAGTGATCAAAATCCTTTTTGGGGTGCAGTGAACACAATCTTTTTGGGGTGCAGTGAACAAAATCCTTTGTGGGGTGCAGTGAACAGAATCTTTGTGGGGTGCAGTGAACACAATCTTTGGGGGGGTACAGTGAACACAATCTTTTTGGGGTG
Organism: Pelophylax lessonae; assembly: GCF_965119305.1. NCBI lineage: Eukaryota > Metazoa > Chordata > Amphibia > Anura > Ranidae > Pelophylax > Pelophylax lessonae. The sequence goes on from NC_138771.1 coordinate 169,289,035, forward strand.
CAGTGAACACAATCTTTGTGGGGTACAGTGAACAGAATCTTTGTGGGGTGCAGTGAACACAATCTTTGGGGGGTACAGTGAACACAATCTTTTTGGGGTGCAGTGAACACAATCTTTGGGGGGTACAGTGAACACAATCTTTTTGGGGTGCAGTGAACACAATCTTTGTGGGGTGCAGTGAACACAATCTTTGGGGGGGTACAGTGAACACAATCTTTTTGGGGTGCAGTGAACAACATCCTTTTAGGGTGCAGTGAACACAATCTTTGTGGGGTGCAGTGAACAACATCCTTTTAGGGTGCAGTGAACACAATCTTTGTGGGGTACAGTGAACAGAATCTTTGTGGGGTGCAGTGAACACAATCTTTGGGGGGTACAGTGAACACAATCTTTGTGAGGTGCAGTGAACACAATCTTTGTGGGGTGCAGTGAACACAATCATTGTGGGGTGCAGTGAACTCAATCTTTGTGGGGTACAGTGAACACAATCTCATACTTCTGAAGATTTGAGGGTGCTGCCTGTTCCATACTCCCCCTACTCCTCATCTAGCCTTTTAGGGGTACAAACAATAGTAATTGGGGCCTAGTGTGGTTGTGTACGTGTGATATACATACACTTTTTTTGGATCATATTTTCTATTCCGCTATTTAATCAAAAACCTTTGGGGATCAGTTAAATTGGGGGATAGTCTGTGTTGGTACGTGTGAGAGAGATCCACCTTTCCAAGTTGTTGGGGTTCATCTCATACTTCTGAAGGTTTGAGGGTGCTGCCTGTTCCATACCCCCCCTACTCCTCATCTAGCCTTTTAGGGGTACAAACAATAGTAATTGGGGCCTAGTGTGGTTGTGTACGTGTGATATACATACACTTTTTTTGGATCATATTTTCTATTCCGCTATTTAATCAAAAACCTTTGGGGATCAGTTAAATTGGGGGATAGTCTGTGTTGGTACGTGTGAGAGAGATCCACCTTTCCAAGTTGTTGGGGTTCATCTCATACTTCTGAAGGTTTGAGGGTGCTGCCTGTTCCATACTCCCCCTACTCCTAGCCTTTTAGGGGTACAAACAATAGTAATTGGGGCCTAGTGTGGTTGTGTACGTGTGATATACATACACTTTTTTTGGATCATATTTTCTATTCCGCTATTTAATCAAAAACCTTTGGGGATCAGTTAAATTGGGGGATAGTCTGTGTTGGTACGTGTGAGAGAGATCCACCTTTCCAAGTTGTTGGGGTTCATCTCATACTTCTGAAGGTTTGAGGGTGCTGCCTGTTCCATACTCCCCCTACTCCTAGCCTTTTAGGGGTACAAACAATAGTAATTGGGGCCTAGTGTGGTTGTGTACGTGTGATATACATACACTTTTTTTGGATCATATTTTCTATTCCGCTATTTAATCAAAAACCTTTGGGGATCAGTTAAATTGGGGGATAGTCTGTGTTGGTACGTGTGAGAGAGATCCACCTTTCCAAGTTGTTGGGGTTCATCTCATACTTCTGAAGGTTTGAGGGTGCTGCCTGTTCCATACTCCCCCTACTCCTAGCCTTTTAGGGGTACAAACAATAGTAATTGGGGCCTAGTGTGGTTGTGTACGTGTGATATACATACACTTTTTTTGGATCATATTTTCTATTCCGCTATTTAATCAAAAACCTTTGGGGATCAGTTAAATTGGGGGATAGTCTGTGTTGGTACGTGTGAGAGAGATCCACCTTTCCAAGTTGTTGGGGTTCATCTCATACTTCTGAAGGTTTGAGGGTGCTGCCTGTTCCATACTCCCCCTACTCCTAGCCTTTTAGGGGTACAAACAATAGTAATTGGGGCCTAGTGTGGTTGTGTACGTGTGATATACATACACTTTTTTTGGATCATATTTTCTATTCCGCTATTTAATCAAAAACCTTTGGGGATCAGTTAAATTGGGGGATAGTCTGTGTTGGTACGTGTGAGAGAGATCCACCTTTCCAAGTTGTTGGGGTTCATCTCATACTTCTGAAGGTTTGAGGGTGCTGCCTGTTCCATACTCCCCCTACTCCTAGCCTTTTAGGGGTACAAACAATAGTAATTGGGGCCTAGTGTGGTTGTGTACGTGTGATATACATACACTTTTTTTGGATCATATTTTCTATTCCGCTATTTAATCAAAAACCTTTGGGGATCAGTTAAATTGGGGGATAGTCTGTGTTGGTACGTGTGAGAGAGATCCACCTTTCCAAGTTGTTGGGGTTCATCTCATACTTCTGAAGGTTTGAGGGTGCTGCCTGTTCCATACTCCCCCTACTCCTCATCTAGCCTTTTAGGGGTACAAACAATAGTAATTGGGGCCCAGTGTGGTTGTGTACGTGTGATATACATACACTTTTTTTGGATCATATTTTCTATTCCGCTATTTAATCAAAAACCTTTGGGGATCAGTTAAATTGGGGGATAGTCTGTGTTGGTACGTGTGAAAGAGATCCACCTTTCCAAGTTGTTGGGGTTCATCTCATACTTCTGAAGGTTTGAGGGTGCTGCCTGTTCCATACCCCCCCTACTCCTCATCTAGCCTTTTAGGGGTACAAACAATAGTAATTGGGGCCTAGTGTGGTTGTGTACGTGTGATATACATACACTTTTTTTGGATCATATTTTCTATTCCGCTATTTAATCAAAAACCTTTGGGGATCAGTTAAATTGGGGGATAGTCTGTGTTGGTACGTGTGAGAGAGATCCACCTTTCCAAGTTGTTGGGGTTCATCTCATACTTCTGAAGGTTTGAGGGTGCTGCCTGTTCCATACTCCCCCTACTCCTCATCTAGCCTTTTAGGGGTACAAACAATAGTAATTGGGGCCTAGTGTGGTTGTGTACGTGTGATATACATACACTTTTTTTGGATCATATTTTCTATTCCGCTATTTAATCAAAAACCTTTGGGGATCAGTTAAATTGGGGGATAGTCTGTGTTGGTACGTGTGAGAGAGATCCACCTTTCCAAGTTGTTGGGGTTCATCTCATACTTCTGAAGGTTTGAGGGTGCTGCCTGTTCCATACTCCCCCTACTCCTAGCCTTTTAGGGGTACAAACAATAGTAATTGGGGCCTAGTGTGGTTGTGTACGTGTGATATACATACACTTTTTTTGGATCATATTTTCTATTCCGCAATTTAATCAAAAACCTTTGGGGATCAGTTAAATTGGGGGATAGTCTGTGTTGGTACGTGTAAGAGAGATCCACCTTTCCAAGTTGTTGGGGTTCATCTCATACTTCTGAAGGTTTGAGGGTGCTGCCTGTTCCATACTCCCCCTACTCCTCATCTAGCCTTTTAGGGGTACAAACAATAGTAATTGGGGCCCAGTGTGGTTGTGTACGTGTGATATACATACACTTTTTTTGGATCATATTTTCTATTCCGCTATTTAATCAAAAACCTTTGGGGATCAGTTAAATTGGGGGATAGTCTGTTTTGGTACGTGTGAGAGAGATCCACCTTTCCAAGTTGTTGGGGTTCATCTCATACTTCTGAAGGTTTGAGGGTGCTGCCTGTTCCATACCCCCCCTACTCCTCATCTAGCCTTTTAGGGGTACAAACAATAGTAATTGGGGCCTAGTGTGGTTGTGTACGTGTGATATACATACACTTTTTTTGGATCATATTTTCTATTCCGCTATTTAATCAAAAACCTTTGGGGATCAGTTAAATTGGGGGATAGTCTGTGTTGGTACGTGTGAGAGAGATCCACCTTTCCAAGTTGTTGGGGTTCATCTCATACTTCTGAAGGTTTGAGGGTGCTGCCTGTTCCATACCCCCCCTACTCCTCATCTAGCCTTTTAGGGGTACAAACAATAGTAATTGGGGCCTAGTGTGGTTGTGTACGTGTGATATACATACACTTTTTTTGGATCATATTTTCTATTCCGCTATTTAATCAAAAACCTTTGGGGATCAGTTAAATTGGGGGATAGTCTGTGTTGGTACGTGTGAGAGAGATCCACCTTTCCAAGTTGTTGGGGTTCATCTCATACTTCTGAAGGTTTGAGGGTGCTGCCTGTTCCATACTCCCCCTACTCCTAGCCTTTTAGGGGTACAAACAATAGTAATTGGGGCCTAGTGTGGTTGTGTACGTGTGATATACATACACTTTTTTTGGATCATATTTTCTATTCCGCTATTTAATCAAAAACCTTTGGGGATCAGTTAAATTGGGGGATAGTCTGTGTTGGTACGTGTGAGAGAGATCCACCTTTCCAAGTTGTTGGGGTTCATCTCATACTTCTGAAGGTTTGAGGGTGCTGCCTGTTCCATACTCCCCCTACTCCTAGCCTTTTAGGGGTACAAACAATAGTAATTGGGGCCTAGTGTGGTTGTGTACGTGTGATATACATACACTTTTTTTGGATCATATTTTCTATTCCGCTATTTAATCAAAAACCTTTGGGGATCAGTTAAATTGGGGGATAGTCTGTGTTGGTACGTGTGAGAGAGATCCACCTTTCCAAGTTGTTGGGGTTCATCTCATACTTCTGAAGGTTTGAGGGTGCTGCCTGTTCCATACTCCCCCTACTCCTAGCCTTTTAGGGGTACAAACAATAGTAATTGGGGCCTAGTGTGGTTGTGTACGTGTGATATACATACACTTTTTTTGGATCATATTTTCTATTCCGCTATTTAATCAAAAACCTTTGGGGATCAGTTAAATTGGGGGATAGTCTGTGTTGGTACGTGTGAGAGAGATCCACCTTTCCAAGTTGTTGGGGTTCATCTCATACTTCTGAAGGTTTGAGGGTGCTGCCTGTTCCATACTCCCCCTACTCCTCATCTAGCCTTTTAGGGGTACAAACAATAGTAATTGGGGCCTAGTGTGGTTGTGTACGTGTGATATACATACACTTTTTTTGGATCATATTTTCTATTCCGCTATTTAATCAAAAACCTTTGGGGATCAGTTAAATTGGGGGATAGTCTGTGTTGGTACGTGTGAGAGAGATCCACCTTTCCAAGTTTTTGGGGTTCATCTCATACTTCTGAAGATTTGAGGGTGCTGCATGTTCCATACTCCTCTTCCTCATCCTCCCTTTAGGGTAGGAAAAAATTTAATTGGGCCTAGTCTGTGTTTGTACGTGTGAGATACACAGTTTTTTATCCTATTCCGCTATTCAATACACACCCTTTTGGTGTAAAAAACATTAAATTGCGGCATAGTTTGCATATTTGACATTTGCATATATTGTGCCTTGTTGCGCTGTTTTGGGTACTCCACCAACATGGCCAGTGGCAATGACGCCATTCTCAGCTTAACTATCCCACTTCTATGCCTCCTTGAAAAAACAATTTGGGCGATGATGGAAGAGGATGTGGCACAGGATGAGGAGGAGGAGGAGGAGGATGAAGAGGTAACATTTCAAAGGCTTTCAGGGCAGTCATTCGCAAGGGGCTCCGAGGGTGGGTTCCTGCACACACAAACGCCAGGGACACAATTGTCCAGCAGGGGCACAGTTCTGGAGGATGAGGAGGATGAGGAGGAGGAGGAGCTGGAGGAGGAGATGGAACCATGTTCACAGCAGGGTGGCACCCAGGCCAGCTCATGGCCATCACTGGTGTGTGGCTGGGGGGATACAGAGGACACGGACGATACACCTCCCACAGAGGACAGCCTTTCGTCGCCTCTGGGCAGCCTGGCACACATGAGCGATTACATGCTGCAGTGTCTCCACAACGACCGCCGAGTTGCCCACATTCTAACTTGTGCTGATTACTGGGTGGCCACGCTGCTGGATCCCCGTTACAAGGACAACGTACCGTCCTTAATTCACTCACTGGAGCGCGATCGCAAGATGCGCGAGTACAAGCGCACGCTGGTAGACGCCATGCTGCTGGCATTCCCATCTGACAGCGGGGCCACAGTGGAAGCACAAGGCAGAGGAGGAGGAGGAGGAGGTCGCCAACGCAACCAGGGCACCGCCAGCACCTCAGAAGGCAGGGTTAGCATGGCCGAAATGTGGAAAAGCTTTGTCAGCACGCCACAACAAACAGCAGCACCAGCAGCTCAGATGGAACGTCTTAGCAGGAGGCAGCATTTTACCAACATGGTGGAGCAGTATGTGTGCACACGCCTACATGTAGTGAATGACGGGTCTGCCCCCTTCAACTTCTGGGTCTCCAAATTGGGCACATGGCCTGAGCTTGCCCTTTACGCCTTGGAGGTGCTGGCGTGCCCTGCAGCCAGTGTATTATCTGAACGGGTATTTAGCACGGCTGGGGGCGTTATAACAGACAAGCGCAGCCGCCTGTCCAGAGACAATGTGGACAAGCTCACGTTCATTAAAATGAACCAGGCATGGATCCCACGGGACTTTTCCGTACCTTATGCAGAATAGCAATGGATACCGACCTTACCCACCCATTGTTCCATTTTTGCTCTTTCTCACTCTTTTGGGGTGTACCCTCATTTAAAATTTTTGAAAAGAAGCAGTGTTGGCTACCTCGTCCTCCTCCTCAGGGCCAGATTAATGTAGGGGCTATTGGAGCTGCAGCTCCAGGCCCCTACCTTTTATATAGGCCCCGGGTTGGCCATATTCACTGTTACCGCTCTTCTGTCACTTGTAAACACAGAAGTCTGGCTTCTATGCTCGCTTCCCCAGGCAGCACCCTCAGAACCTCCCCACACAGCGTGAAGGCCGGACAAGGAGGGACAGTTGGCGATGCATGGATGTGTTTATGGGCTTCAGAGACAGCATCCCATGTTGAATTAGGCATGCATGGCTGCACCCTTCCTCCTCTGGGTGCATGGCAAGGCACGGCCCTTAAGGCCCTTCAAAATCCTCAGCACCAAGCCCATGATGCTGTTAATCCGGCCCTGGTCCTCCTCCACCGCCGCTTCCACCTACACCGCCCATAGGTGTGCGCAGCCTATTGCATTAAGGTGTGCACCCCAAAGTTGAAATACACATGCATGTGTTTGCCAGCAGGGAGAGTAATGTATCGGGGCCATGTACCTGTAGGCAAGGAGAAATAGAGCAGAGCAGGTCCCAGGGAGATCTTTCCCATCTCCTCACTGGCAATGCTATGTGCTCTAGGTGATTAGGGTGTGCCCAGGCACACCCAGCACACCCTGTGCGCACGCCTATGTCACCGCCACATCCACCACCACCTCAACCTCCCTCCTACTCCATATGGGCCTCGTCCTTCAGAGATGAAGAAGAACATTGTTTTATTTTTCTGTTTTTTTTTGTTGTTTTAAGTTATTTCCCTATCCACATTTGTTTGCAGAGCACTTGCCATGCTCTTAATTACGTTTTGCTGCCATTTGCAGCACTCTAGCCCTTTCCTTTGGTGTTTTAGAGCCATTTTAGTGCCTTAAAGTTCGGGTCCCCATTGACTTCAATGGGGTTCGGTGTCCGGGAAAAGTTCGGTAAAAGTCCGGGACACGGACCCGGACTTTTTTTTAAAGTTTGGCCGAACCCGTCGAACACGGACATCTAGGTGTCCGCTCAACCCTAGTAGAGACATCAAAGGCAGCCGTGTCAGGAAAATTGAATGGGTGATCCTCTCTTATTGCTCTCGATTTAGCAGGGCTGCTAGTCGTGGATTAGTAGGGTGGAGATTACTCACCATTTACAGCTTTGAAGAGAGGGGTTCAGGAGCATCACTTGTGACCGGGGCTGCTGGCTGAGGAGAGCTGCAGCACAGAGTATTTCTGTAAACCTCTGGTGCCATCTTAACTGAAGTCAGGACCCGCTGCAGGAAGAAGTCTGTGAGCTTCTGCAGCCATTTAGAAGACATTCGCAGCTTAGACATGGTTCCGGATGGGCTCGGGAGGTTTTCAGACCTAGATAGGCATGGTAGGGTGATCAATAGCCACTTTGAAGCTAGGGACCAAGCAGAGCTTTTCTCTAGGCAGCCATCCACTGAGCAGGCCGGATGCGCCTCCCCTCCTCCCCGCATTTTTACGAGCATCCTTACTAATACCTAAATTACACTGCCCACCCCTCTAATGTTGATCAGAGTCTCCTTGATGACATGGAAATAATTATATAGGAGCAGAGGATATGCAACTTTGAATCCAATCTATAATCTATGATTTTCAGTATTGTCTCTTCTTATCCCAGACTTGTAACTGATTGGAAAGCAGTGAAAAAGGGGCGGATTGTGGATCTCTATCAATATATAAATCTTTTGAGTCTTTACAACATAAGTATAACCTTCCTCACTAAAATGTCTTCAAATACCTACAGGTGCAACGCTGTCTCTCTGGGATTCATTTCTCTGATAATAAAACTGTGATAAAAGTATTATCCTTTTTAAAAATCCCAAATTGAAAACTAAATGAATATCTCTACTCTACTTAGCAACCACCCAACATAACACTTTCACTTAATGTTGAAGTGGAAGGAAGACATTGGTTTGTCCTACTTAAAGGACCAATGGGCTACTGCTTGCCAAAAGCCCTGTAAAGTTTCACACTGCAGTTACCACTGGTAATCAGTACAAAAGATTCTACTTAGATGGTATTATACCCCCACAACAGTGGCTAAAATGATTTCTAACAGCTCAGGGGATTGCTTGAGAGAATATGGATGCAGGAGTATTTTGCTACATACATGGTGGGCATGCCCTTGGTATCAAGTTTTTGGAAACAAACTTAATTTCATTGCCTCAGTGTTAAGCAGATTTATTACCTTGATTCTGGAGGTGGCCCTGCTGGGGTTAGATTCAGAGCACTTTCATAAATAGGAAACATTTTGTGATGCTTACTATTCTACATTTTTGATGTGATCGTAACTTCAATAAAGTTTTGGACTGCTTTTGCAAGAGCCTTGGTGTGCTGGCGAATATGTATTTACTTGTAACTAATCCAGTTGCCAACTGGTGATCGCTTCAGCACCCAACATACACGAGCCTACAAACCAGGAAGGTGTGCGATAGCAATATGAACTATATGGGATCTGTGGATAAGGCTGTTTCCCTGGATGAGCGGAGGAGCTACTGCTTCATGCGGCCATATCAGTCGGCAGTCGCTACCCCCCCACTAGGGCGGCTTTTGATAGCCTGTTCTTGTACTGGTGTATATCTATTTCTCGGCTGAGAGCATTAGATGTGTGCCTGGATTTGTTCTATTCCCTCCTTATAATCTACTGTTAAGTCATGTCATATAACAGTGTTATTATATGTGCAATTCAATGTTCTTTTCCCACTTTGCACTTTGGTGTTTTTTTGTTGTACCTGCAATTCGTGTTTATTGTTAAGCTCAATAAAGCTTGTATATGGATTTTAAAAAAAATGGCAGTTTATTTATTTAATTTTTTTGTAAATATATACCTCTTCTCATTTACATGAAGGGGGGACTGTAAATCTGGAGCCCCCCTTTTTGTTAAAGGGTGCTTGTTGATTTTGAAAAGTCGCCCATCTGCAGACCCCAAAACTTCCAGGCCAGGGATGTGAGACAGAAGCTTTTGTCCTCATCAATGCTGGAGCCATTGTCCTCATAAACACTAGGGAAAGTTACTTCCTTCATGTTGAGGACATGTGGCCTAGTGTGATTCAGGAGGAAAATAATTTAAAAACATTTTATTTTGCTTTGGTACATGTTCCGCATGGCAGTGCTCGGCCTCCAATGCCATTGTCTGACAAATCCTTGCCTATTAGCCTGGAAAATGGCCACTACTGTTTTTTTTTTTAATTTGGCTCCCATTGACTTTAGTGAGGTTCAGATTCAGCATTCAAACTTTAGTAAAGCTTGCCAAACCCACTTTGAACCCAAACCAGGTACATTTAGCTCATCCATTTTGCTTAAGCTGGCTATACATGGAGAAAAATTCATTCCAATTAACTATAGTTTTTGATAAAGATCAACTGCGTGTTCACGCCATCATTGTATCAAATTGTTTTCCATACTTGTTGACATTTTATTGATTGTTAACTAACTAAATGGTCATTTTTTGGTCGATCAATGATCAATGCACATGAGCTGTATATTTTTTTCAAACTATTTAGGATCTATTTCCCCTACTAATGTTTGGAAAATCGTTTGATTACGCAACAAAACTCTGACTTGGCAGATCTTTCTTTTGACATAAAACGTTGCATTTCCATAATCAAAATGTGCCCACTAACTTTTCTAAAGTCGAAACGATCAGTCTTATCGAATGCTTTTTCGAACTGTTTTATATATGGCCAGCTTTACTTGTCCAAGTATATTGAACATAATAAAGAAAGACAGCCCAGCAAATACTATATTTATTACACACCAAAAGGACAAAAAAAATGTAATTAAACAAAATGATGAAGCACAATGTTGATTTTATTATTACTATACTATAACAGAACATTGCAGTCTCAAAACCTTTACTAATCAGAAAAAAATCAATATATATATATATATATATATATATATATATATATATATATATATATATATATATATATATATTATATATATATATATATACAGTTCTACATATTGCTGTATATCTTGGCAATATCATATCATATCATATCAAATGTATATATATTTATATATATATATATACAGCTCTACATATTGCTGTATATCTTGGCAATATCATGTTTCACATTTGTTTGTTAGTGCATCTTTATGTTTGTAAACACTATTTTGCCTAAAATAATCTTTAAAAATCAATTGAATTCTTCAGTTTCTGTTTTGCAGTTAGGTTATATTTATTTAATAACAGGACAAATATATAAACAGTTTCATTTGTCACTGCAAAGATGTTTTACCTGTCAAATTCTGAAACTGAAAAAAATGAAAAGAATCACATTTTCGTGTGACAGAATGAATCATTACTTCCATATGGGATACAATACTTCTTCCCACTGTTAGTTCCATTTCCCATCATGCCCTTGACTTTGGAGGTCACCTGTCATTGGAAGATGAAGCTTTGAATAAACAGAGAAGACCCTGTGGTGTCTCTTATCTCACATTTTAGCCTGAAATCTCCGGGCGGAGTTTTAAATTATTCATCTACCAGTGCTCTCTACAAGTTACACATCTCCATCACCATTTCTCCCCCCTACTTTCTCATTTGTAAGTGAAGGCGGTATCCTTGGGAACCTTATCAGTGATCACAGACTTAGGCTCCAGAAATGAAATAAAAGAGGAAATTGGCTGTATTAGCATATGAGGAATCAGCCTGGAGTTGAATACATATATCACCCAGGAGAGCGAAATGCTTTTCTTTATCAGCACACTGCTACATACATATATATATATATATATATATACAACACTCGCAAATATATATATATATATATATATATATATATATATATATATATATATATATATATATATATATATATATATCTTACATACAGGAACATAAACATATGCCTTATCCCTGAAAGGGTAACCTGAGAATGTGGTAATTAAAAAAAAAAAATGTGTGCCCCTTTGGGTACAGATCAGATAATGGATTGTATTGTTAGACCACTATTTAAAGCTAGAGATCATTAACTCCAAATAATACTTTAAGGAGCTTTTTTTTTCTTAAAGCATGTAGCATTTATGAAATCCACAAACACAGGCTATATATCAATATCAGCACTAAGGCATTAAAAACGTGTAGTTGAAATTATTTACTAAAGGACCACAGTGAATGAAAGCAAGCTGTGTGTCCATTCTGTGATTTTTTTTTCTCAGCTTATTAAATAGGATTAAGCTAGGTTAACTTCAATCAACCAATCATGTGCTACAAAAATCCTGTTTATTTAATTTCCTCTCACCGATGATTCTATTTAAAGTGAACACACATTTACTTAAATTACTGTCATTCACTAAAAATATTGAACTTTGCTAAGTGAACAGTTTCTTCTCCTTTAGTATATCATGACAGGCTAATCTTTGACTCCTTCTCTACCAAAGTTGTTTTTGTGTAGTTTTTGTGCACATTTTAAAAAAGATAATTTTAGGCCTGAAGATTGGTTAAAACCCCAAACATTATATATTTATAATAAAAGGGTAGTGGTTAAAATTTTTTGTCACATATTAGCAATACAGTTTATCAAGTGCAAATTTTCAGTAAAAAACACACAGAAGCCAGATATACAGTATATATATATATATATATATATATATATATATATATATATATATATATATATATATATATATATATATCAATATATAAATATATATATATATATATATATATATATATATATATACATATCAATATATATATCAATATATATATATATATATATATATATATATATATATATATATATATATATATACAGTGCCTTGCGAAAGTATTTGGCCCCCTTGAACTTTGCGACCTTTTGCCACATTTCAGGCTTCAAACATAAAGATTTAAAACTGTAATTTTTTGTGAAGAATCAACAACAAGTGGGACATCATGAAGTGGAACGAAATTTATTGGATATTTCAAACTTTTTTAACAAATAAAAAACTGAAAAATTGGGCGTGCAAAATTATTCAGCCCCTTTACTTTCAGTGCAGCAAACTCTCTCCAGAAGTTCAGTGAGGATCTCTGAATGATCCAATGTTGACCTAAATGACTAATGATGATAAAAAGAATCCACCTGTGTGTAATCAAGTCTCCGTATCAGTGCACCTGCACTGTGATAGTCTCAGAGGTCCGTTTAAAGCGCAGAGAGCATTATGAAGAACAAGGAACACACCAGGCAGGTCCGAAATACTGTTGTGGAGAAGTTTAAAGCCGGATTTGGATACAAAAAGATTTCCCAAGCTTTAAACATCCCAAGGAGCACTGTGCAAGCAATAATATTGAAATGGAAGGAGTATCAGACCACTGCAAATCTACAAAGACCTGGCCATCCCTCTAAACTTTCAGCTCATACAAGGAGAAGACTGATCAGAGATGCAGCAAAGAGGCCCATGATCACTCTGGATGAACTGCAGAGATCTACAGCTGAGGTGGGAGACTCTGTCCATAGGACAACAATCAGTCGTATACTGCACAAATCTGGCCTTTATGGAAGAGTGGCAAAAAGAAAGCCATTTCTTAAAGATATCCATAAAAAGTGTCGTTTAAAGTTTGCCACAAGCCACCTGGGAGACACACCAAACATGTGGAAGAAGGTGCTCTGGTCAGATGAAACCAAAATCGAACTTTTTGGCAACAATGCAAAACGTTATGTTTGGCGTAAAATCAACACAGCTCATCACCCTGAACACACCATCCCCACTGTCAAACATGGTGGTGGCAGCATCATGGTTTGGGCCTGCTTTTCTTCAGCAGGGACAGGGAAGATGGTTAAAATTGATGGGAAGATGGATGGAGCCAAATACAGGACCATTCTGGAAGAAAACCTGATGGAGTCTGCAAAAGACCTGAGACTGGGACGGAGATTTGTCTTCCAACAAGACAATGATCCAAAACATAAAGCAAAATCTACAATGGAATGGTTCACAAATAAACATATCCAGGTGTTAGAATGGCCAAGTCAAAGTCCAGACCTAAATTCAATCGAGAATTTCGACAATCAAGAACTGAAAACTGCTTTTCACAAACGCTCTCCATCCAACCTCACTGAGCTCAAACTGTTTTGCAAGGAGGAATGGGCAAAAATTTCAGTCTCTCCATGTGCAAAACTGATAGAGACATACCCCAAGCGACTTACAGCTGTAATCGCAGCAAAAGGTGGCGCTACAAAGTATTAACTTAAGGGGGCTGAATAATTTTACATGCCCAATTTTTTTCAGTTTTTTATTTGTTAAAAAAGTTTGAAATATCCAATAAATTTCGTTCCACTTCATGATTGTGTCCCACTTGTTGTTTATTCTTCACAAAAAATGACAGTTTTATATCTTTATGTTTGAAGCCTGAAATGGGGCAAAAGGTCGCAAGGTTCAAGGGGGCCGAATACTTTCGCAAGGCACTGTATACACTATATTACCAAAAGTAATGGGACGCCTGCCTTTAAACGCACTTGAACTTTAATGGCATCCCAATCTTAGTCCGTAGGGGTCAATATTGAGTTGACCTTCGTTTGCAGCTATAACAGCTTCAACTCCTCTGAGAAGGCTGTCCGCAAGGTTTAGGAGTGTGTCTATGGGAATCCTTGACCATTCTTCCAGAAAGGCATTTGTGAGGTCAGTCACTGATGTTGGAGAGAAGGCCTTGCTCGCAGCCTCCGCTCTAATTCATTCCAAAGGTGTTCTTTCGGACTGAGGTCAGGACTCTATGCAGGCCAGTCAAGTCCCTCCACCCCAAACTTGCTCATCCATGTCTTTATGGACCTTGTTTGTGCACTGGTCCAAACAATTTAGTGGACAGGGGATTATGGTATGGGGTTGTTTTTCAGGGGTTGGGCTTGGCCCTTCCAGTGAAGGGAACTCTAAAGGCATCAGCATACCAAGACATTTTGGACAATTTAATGCTCCCAACTTTGTGAGAACAGTTTGGGGATGGTCCCTTCCTGTTCCAACATAAAGGTCAACTACAGGTCCATAAAGACATGAATAAGTGAGTCTGGGTGGAGTAACTTGACTAGCCTGCACAGAGTCTTGACCTCAACCCAATAGAACACCTTTGGGATGAATTAGATTGGAAACTGTGAGCCAGGTCTTCTAGTCCACATCAGTGCCTGACCTCATAAATGAGCTTCTGGAAGAATAGTCAAACAATCTAATAGACACACTCCTAAACCTTGTCGACAGCCTTCCCAGAAGAATTGAAGCTGTTATAGCTGCAAAGGGTGGGCCAATTCAATATTGAACCTTACGGACTAAGACTGGGATGCCATTCCCAAGTTCATGTGCGTTTAAAGGTAGATGTCGCAATACTTTTTGTAATATAGTGTGTGTATATATACATATAGGTTCAATGAGAAGTTGGTATGTGGCGCTACCTGCTCAAGGGGAATATAAAATTGAAAATGATAAAGTGTACTATGTGTATATATGTGTACCTAAATCATATGGTTTTTCCAATCCTGAAGGTACATCCCTAGTGCCACTCCAGATGACATTGATGTGACGAAATGCATAGGGCAGAGTTTACAGTGTCACACGTCACTTCGTTAAGGGAGACACGGACCGTGGAATGCGGAAGCATCCTGGCATCCCCGAACTGGTTGGTGAACTACTAACTGTGAGTTTATCTGCACTCGTTTTGCAATATACAGAACGTATTACACTATGAGGCAATGTCTGCTTGTATCTTGAGTCTGCCAGACCCCGTGGATTTTCGGAAGGAGAATCACAGCCGCAGCAGCCACAGATAGTCCGGACATCCAGGACCCCGTAGAAGCAAGCATACCCAAAACCTTGCACACACAGTTAGCACCCCTGTCGCAAGGGGACTTCTGTGGGGTGAGTGCAATACCTAGTGGGGGGCCACAGGTAATAACACCTCAGCACGGGCACCTGGCTTGTTACTATGGTCTAATTGGCACACTCCACAGCCTTACACCAAGCACATATTATATGTGTTTTTAACTGGTCAGCACCACAGCACTCACTAATCAATCACTACACCCCCGCATAAAGGGGGTATCACCCAGTACTGGTGGATAGTTATGAAGTAAATAGATGTGATATTCCTCAAATCACAGTGAGCACAAGTATTTTTTTATTTTATTTAATTTGTGTATTAATATAACAATATTGTATTAAACAGCACAGTGCCAGAGCACAAAGAAATATTTCATTAATTGCACAGCTGCACTTGCACCAAGCACCTAGCACTTTTCATGAGGGTACTATCAATCACCCAGAATGTTTTTTATTTGGCACGGTGCACTTGAAATGTTTATCTTTTATTTCATACGATCACTAAATTGGATGGTATACAATATATGCACTAGGGATGTACCTTCAGGATTGGAAAAACTATATGATTTAGGTACACATAGTGCACTTTATCATTTTCAATTTTATATTCCCCTTGAGCACCTAGCGCCACATACCAACTTCTCATTGCACCTACTTCCCATACCCCAGGGATAGGTCGGTGGCAGCTTACACCTGACTCCCATACCTAGGCTCCCCATAGCGCTGGTCATATCTGGTTATTATATCTATCTATCTATCTATCTATCTATCTATCTATCTATCTATCTATCATCTATCTATCTATCTATCTATCTATCTATCTATCTATCTATCTATCTATCTATCTATCTATCTATCTATCTATCTATCTATCTATCTATCTATCTATCTATCTATCTATCTATCTATCTATCTATACAGTGCTCAGCATAAATTAGTACACCCCAACAGATTTATCATAAAACCTTTACTTTCCTTTCAGAATCATTTTCTATGGGACACTATACTACAAAATACTCCCACAAATGCAGGCCATTGATTGCAATCAAGCTTTGTTTATTTGCATACACAAAAAGATCATTTTTACTAACAACTTCATTTAAAACCAAGTTGTAATAATGAATACACCCCAATGAAAGTCTTAGGAGCAAAGCTCAACAACAGGTGAGTCTTATTATTCATTGAGCAGGAGTCCAGCAGACAGTTGATTTTAAAAGAGCCTTAACCCCTTTAAGACCGGGCCTATTTTTTACACTTGGTGTTTACAAGCTAAAATCTGTTTTTTTTTTTTGCTAGAAAACTACTTAGAATCCCCAAAAATGATATATATTATTTAGGAGAGACTCTAGAGAATAAAATGGAGATTGCTGCAACATTTTTATCACACCGTATTTGTGCAGCGGTCTTCCAAGCGCAATTTTTTTGAACAAAAAAAATTAACTTTTTTTAATTAAAATATAAGAAACCAGTAAAGTTAGCCCAATTTTTTCCATAATGTGAAAGATATAGTTACGCTGAGTAAATAGATACCCAACATGTCATGCTTCAAAATTGCGCACATTCGTGGAATGGCAACAAACATTGGTACTTAAAAAATCCCCATAGGCAACATTTTAAAAATTTCTACAGGTTACCAGCTTAGAGTTACAGAGGAGGTCCAGGGCTCAAATTATTGCTCTCGATCTAACGATCGTGGTGATACCTCACATGTGTGGTTTGAACACCACTTACATATGTGGGCGGGACTTGAATATGCATTTGCTTCTGCACGCGAGCTAACGGGGACAGGACGCTGTCATTTTTTTTTCCTATTTATTTTATTTATTATTTTTTATTTTTCCACAGTTTTTTTTTTAATTTGATCATTTTTATTCCTATTACAAAGAATGTAAACAGAAATAGGCATGACAGGTTCTCTTTATTGTGAGATCTGGGGTCAAAAAGACCTCAGACCTCAGGCCTTTTAAACCGGTTGCTAGGCAACAACGTTTGACGTCACTCCAGTCCTCCAACACCATAGAGTCGAGAGGGGGTCATCTTGCCCTCCCTCGACTTTCAGTCTCTGAGGATCTGGGACCGGAACCTTTTCCCCCGCTGCCAGCCGGTCCAGTAAGCAGGTAAAACGGCTGGGACGCGGTGGGAGGGGGGCACCTCTTCCACCGCACTGTAAGGGT
Organism: Pelophylax lessonae; assembly: GCF_965119305.1. Lineage (NCBI taxonomy): Eukaryota > Metazoa > Chordata > Amphibia > Anura > Ranidae > Pelophylax > Pelophylax lessonae. The sequence goes on from NC_138771.1 coordinate 169,306,472, forward strand.
GATCCCGTGGCAAATCCACCACTGAGACCACTCTGAAAGCCAATTGCCCGCCGTTGAAAAAAATACCGGGGTTATGGCAGCTATCTGCTGCCATAACCCCGGTATTTAGCGTCAAAGGACCAATGTAAATCGACCCTGGGCAGTCTGTAAGTGGTTATTTAACAAAGAAAACCCTTTCCCATTTCATGCTGTCAGCAATGGCATCATATGAAAAAAAAAAACTCACAAGGACTGAGAAAGAAAATAATTTCTTTACACAAGAAAAGTGAAGGCTACAAGAAGACCAGCAAAGCATTATTTATCAGTCAGAATACTGTAGCAAAAGTGATGAAAATATTTAACAAAGATGGAACTGCAACCATCTCACAGAGATGTCCAGGCCATCCACTGAAGTTAACACCTCAACAGGTGCGTCTTCTGATGAGAAGGGTTGAAGAAAATTACCATGCAAGTTCACTGCAGTTAGCTAAAGAAGTAGAAAGTCAAACTAGGGTGATTGTTTCCTGGGACACAATATGTTGTACACTGCAGAGGAATGGCATGCATGGGTGTCATCCATGAAGGAAGCCTCTCCTAAAGTCCATGTACAAAAAACCCTCCTAGAATTTGCCAGCGCCCATGCTGAAAAATAAGACGGCTACAGGGACTCTGTGTACTCTGGAGTGATGAGACCAAGATAAATGTTTTTGGAACTGATGGCTTGAAAACTGTATGGCGTTGCAAAGTTGAGGAGTACAAAGACAAATGCATGGTGCCTACAGTGAAACATGGTGGTGTCAGTGTCCTTTTGTGGGGCTGCATGAGTGCTACTGGTGTAGGGGAGCTGCATTTCATTGATGGTATCTTAAATGCTATTGCTACAGATTGTTATTAGTAAGAGAAATTAGCCAATGGTGCATTTGTTATCAAACGTTATTGCCCTATGTGCATCTTTCTTACTCCCTTGCATGCTTGGATGGTCTGAGGATATTGCGGCTGAGAAGCAGTGTGATTAAGGATAGAGTCCGGTGACGATTCATGGGAGATACATCATCTGACTATATGCTTTATGTACAGTGAGATCTGGTAAGAGCATAACCTTTGGGATTTGCACGTGGTGAGGTGGATGCATGTTCCAAGATACTGTTTACACATCCTGGTGTGTGTTGTTCCTTTCCATGGCCCCATTGGAAACTTAGTTGGTGATGGACTTTGGCACCTATATGGACTCTAGTACGCTGCACATTGCTGTATTATGATAGCTTTGCTAATGCAGAGTTTATTTTATTTTACTTTATGATTGTGTTTTATGATTATTAGCGCTGCTTGTGTTTATTAACCTGGTTGATATGCACCTTATACACATTTTATTACTTTGAGGCAGCAGCTGTTTTAGTATTTTTAATGTTTTAAATCTTATGGTCTATGCGTACATGAGATATTGCTACATTTATTGCCAAAGCGCTGGGTGATTGAGTTTAAGTTTTCCTTAGTACTCAGTCCTTTTTTTACAGGTATCTTAAATGTATGGATGTACTACTCTATATTGAATTTTATTAGTGTGGTTGTCATGAGCATCCATAAATCTGTTGTAGATTTTTGTGTATTGTCCCACTCGGGTTTCAATGTGGGCAGTTCTCGCCTCTATTTGCTCAGCCTGGGATTGCAGACACATAATACATCTTTGCAGGTCTCTTTGGAGATCATTCTTCAAGAAAATAAGCTGGCTTGTCAGAGGCAGGTAGAGCAGTTAATGGGTCAATGCCTGCCTCTCCCCTGAAGCTATCTGCTGTGTCTGCCCAATGCTGCTTTTTTTACTCACTGGCAGCATGTTTGGAGATGCAGAGGGAGAGGGTATAGCTATTTTAGCTCTGTCCTTGTTACAGAGGTTTGTGCCAGGCATTGCTTCTTCTGTGTCTGAGGATATATCGATGCTGTCCCGCTCCCTGGGGGGGGGGGGGTAGAGCTGGCCCACTCCCCTCCTCCCCCTCCCCTGGTGCCATCTTGGAATTTTGCACTTACAGTCTTCTCAAAGAAGTTTTTAAACTGGTGGGATCCCAGGTGTTTTTTTTTGTTTGTGAGGGTCATGGTGTAAGATTCTGGTACCTCTGGTACCCTTATTTCCCATTTTCTTTCAATATGCGTCCCACCTTTCTAATTAGGTGGTACGTATACACCTTTAAGACGGATGACGTCATCGCCGAGCGCCGCAGAGCGGCTATTTCAACCGCCGGCGTTCTCTCTCACGTTGTTCGTTCAACCTGCCTGTGTGTCCACATGCTTACAAGCTTGTCTTGCTGCCGGAACCTCCAGCTATTCTCTTTTACTTGGAACAGACCGGAACCTCGCTACTGATCCCTGTATCTCGCTACTGGATCACTCCCTCACTACTGGACCCTTCTACTACTAACCTTACTAGTGATAAGTACCCCACAGGGGAATCCTCCATAACCTTACTTACACTATCTACCTCTGCACATTAAGGACTGTTACTATCTATGCATACTAATTCTATCATCTGCACTGTTACATAGATTGCCAGCTCTTGAGCCTACTACCATCTATCCTTGCACTGGGTTAGTCTATCCTGTATTTGTCATCTGCTGTCCTTACCACCTGTTACCATACTCGATTACTAACCTATCTGCATTCTACCTAATACCATCTAATACTCTCCTGAACATTTCTATCAAGTGCTTACCATCTCTGTCACTGTTCACACCTGTCCCTTCAGCACATCATCTTCATACTATCATATACATCCTATCACTCCAGGAACATTTTATTGAGTGTGTATATCTGTATGCTGAAGCTGACAGGCCCACAGTGATGAGTCTGGAGAGTTGGATCTGGTTATTCAACACATCTCTACATGACTACTGAGTGGAGATTCTGCAGCTGCAAATCCAGCCTACTACAAAAACGCAGGAGCGTTACAGATTGAACGAACCTAAAAAATGGATTCAGCAGAATTACCCACTCAAGTGACACAATTAACACAACAAGTAAATGCATTAATACTTGCTCTTACTGAAGTAAAAGAAGAAAATCAGACTCTGACACAGCAGGTAACCCGTCTTTCACGGCTTACTGCTGCTCAACCCCCTGAACCTAAAATAAACCCTCCTCTAGTGTTTACAGGTGATCGCAAAAAATTTTGTGAATTCAAAAACGCATGTCAATTGCTTTTTTTGTTAAAACCTTGTACATACCCTACTGATCAAATTAAAGTCTGTACCGTTATCTCATACTTAACGGGTGACCCACGGGCCTGGGCAGACTCTCTCTTTGAGAAAAATGATCAGCTTCTCAACTCCTATTCTTTATTCCTAGCGGAACTCGCTAGTTTATATGATGACCCCAACAGGCAGAGTACTGCTGATATTCAATTGAGGGCTTTAAAACAAGGAAGGAGACCTGTAGAAGACTTTGTAGCTGAGTTCAAAAGATGGACTCTTGATTCAGGGTGGAATAATACATCTCTGCGAACTCAATTCAGACTCGGGTTGTCAGAAGCTGTTAAAGACGAGCTTGCCCGAGCGGATTTACCTGGCACCTTGGATGCCTTAATACAACTCATTTTCTCAGCCTTTCTTTCACGCAGTCGCCTGTCGATGTTGATACTGGGAATGCCATTGTCTAGTCCTTCTCGGATTTCGGCCGTTGACCCTACTCCCATGGAGGTAGGAACCATACGCCCACCTTTATCAACTACTGAACGAGCCAGAAGAAGATCCAGAAACCTCTGCATGTACTGCGCATCCCCGGATCATTTGATAAGCGTCTGTCCCCTTGTCCGCAAAAAAGAGGGTGAGTGTTCACATGTCTTGCTAGGAGGATTAACGACTTCCTTTTCTAACCCCTATCTCTTTGTTCATTTGACATTGCAGTGGGACCAGACTAGGATTACCACCAAGGCTATGATCGACACCCGGATCTTGTGGAAACTATATTGATACATGTTTTGTTACCTTAAATAAAATACCTATTATTTCAAAACCTAAACCTGTTTCTGTTAGTTTCATTAACGGTATTCCACTATCTTCTGGTCCAATCACCAACCAGACACAAGCACTCCTTGTCACTGCCAACGAGTCTCATATGGAGACCACCACTTTTGATATACTATCTTCACCCCATTTTTCTATTATTTTGGGACTCCCCTGGTTACACACACATCAACCAATCATAGATTGGAAAAGACGGACCTTGTCTTTCCCTTCTCACTATTGTGAGATTACTTGTAACCTCCCATCTTATGGAAAGATCCTGTCTGTGGTGTCAGATGAGATTGCACCACTATGCTATCAGGATCTGTCCGAAGTATTCCTTGAAAAAAATGCTCAAGTGTTGCCTCCCCATAGGGATTATGATTGCACTATCGATCTACTCCCTAACAGCAAATTGCCTTTCGGTCATGTTTATGCTCTTTCACAGGATGAACTTTCTCATCTCAAGGAATACTTGGATGAGAATTTGACAAAAGGGTTCATCAGACCCTCTACTTCTTCCACAGCTGCAGGACTTTTCTTTGTCCGCAATAAGGATTCAAGTCTTAGGCCTATTATCGATTATAGGCAATTAAATACGATTACAATAAAGGATCGCTATCCTTTACCGCTCATCCCTGAACTCATTGAACAAGTGCGTGGGGCTACCTTCTTCTTTAAATTAGACCTGAAAGGGGCATACAACCTAATCCGAATCCGTGACGGAGATGAGTGGAAAACAGCATTCAGAACCAGATACGGATTATTCGAATATCTTGTGATGCCATTCGGGTTGTGTAATGCTCCCGCAGCTTTCCAAAGGTTCATAAACGACATATTTAGAGACTTACTTGATGTCTGTGTTGTAGTATATCTGGACGATATTCTTATCTATTCTCGATCTCTCTCTGAACATATAAAACATGTAAGACTTGTGTTATCCAGATTACTAGCACACAATCTATACGTGAAATTAAAAAAATGCCTATTTCATAAAGAAGAAATATTATTCCTAGGATACATCATATCCAAAACTGGAATTAAGATGGATATGAGCAAGATATCCTGTATTCTGGACTGGCCTATACCAACAACTCGTAAGGCATTACAGCGATTCCTTGGATTTTCAAACTTCTATAGGAAGTTCATCAAGAACTTTTCTGCCATTGTGAGACCTCTCACTCAACTGACAAGTATAAAGAAACCATTCAAATGGTCAGAAGAAGCAAATCAAGCTTTCTGCTTGTTAAAATCAAGCTTTACTTCTGCTCCCATACTACGCCATCCAGACCCATCCCTCCAATATATTCTGGAGGTAGATGCGTCAAATATGGCAGTAGGAGCAGTTCTCTCCCAACGACCAACAAATACTTCACCACTCCACCCAGTTGCTTACTTTTCAAAATCATTAAGCAGCCCAGAGGTGAATTACCCAGTGGGTGAAAAGGAGTTGCTTGCCATAAAACTGGCACTGGAGAATTGGCGACATCTACTTGAGGGTACCCGGTTACCAATACTCATATATACAGATCATAAAAACCTTCAATACCTCCAGACTAACAAAACTCTCTCCCACCGGCAGGTACGATGGTCATTATTCTTCCTAAGATTCAACTTCTTAGTGACCTACACGCCTGCAGGCAAAAATAAAAAAGCGGATGCGCTATCACGATTAACCAAAGATAACTGCGCCGAAATCCCTTCTATTCCTATAATACCCTATGAACGTATTATTGGGGTTGTTCGTTCCCTGAAGGAAGAGATTTTGCACAGTATAGGATTGGATTCACCTCCACCACAACTAAGTACTGATGCAGAAGGCTTCCTCTATTACAACGACAAACTCTACATACCCCCTACTATGTGCACCAAGATCTTGGAGTTATCACATGATGTGCCCATGGCAGGACATATGGGTATGACGAAAACCCTTAATTTGCTTACTAGGCAGTTTTGGTGGCCTGATATGAAGACGTCTGTACAAAAATTTGTATCTTCATGTGACATCTGTGCCAGGTCCAAAATTGACACTACAAAACCATCTGGTCTACTCTGCAGTCTACCAATACCCCAGGTTCCATGGAAAGTTGTGTCCTTAGACTTTATAGTAGAACTACCACCTTCTAAAGGATTTAATACCATTCTAGTGTCAGTGGACCACCTGACAAAGATGGCACATTTCATCGCTATCCGTAGACTACCTTCATCTAAACAAACAGCGGAACTACTGATGAAACATGTGTTCAAGTTACACGGAATTCCAAAGACTCTTTTATCCGACCGTGGTTCACAGTTCATCTCCAAATTTTGGCAAGCTCTTTGTCAAATATTACGGATTGAGCGAAAGCTCACTTCTCCCTACCACCCTCAGACCAATGGACAGACTGAAAGAGTCAACCAGTGTATAGAACAATATCTGCGTTGCTACACATCATACCTACAGGATGATTGGGTGGACCTTCTCCCTCTGACGGAATTTGCTTATAACAATGCAACCCACAGTACTACTAAGCAAAGTCCGTTCTACTTGAACTATGGGTTTCATCCCACACTTCTTCCACCACGCATCCTACCATCAAGTAACCCAGTAGCCTCAGACTATCTTACCCAAATAAAGGACTCTCTGGGTTTACTTAATACCACTATCTCACACGCCCATAGCCAACAAAAAAGGTACTACGACCTACTTAGAAGACCTTCTCCTCAGTATGCTATTGGGGACCTCGTTTGGCTATCGACAAGAAATTTAAGATTAAAGATCCCTAGCAAAAAGCTTGGACCTTTATTTCTGGGACCCTTCCCAATTAAGAAACTTATTGGAAAAGCTGCAGTACAGCTCACCTTACCAGCAGATCTCAAGATCCATCCCATCTTCCATGTGTCGCTACTGAAACCCCATGTTCCTAATCAAGGAATAAGGCCTACCATCTTGCCTCCACCTCCAGTACAAGTTGAAGGCGGAGAAGAATATGAGATTAAGGAGATTTTGGATTCTCGTATCCACAGAGGAAGACTCCAGTATCTCATAAGATGGAAGAACTATGGACCCCAAGACGACACCTGGTTGGATACCTCTGATGTTCACGCACCTAGGCTTATACGAAGGTTTCACTCGAAATACCTGGAGAAACCAGTGCTATAGGCCTTCCGGAGGCGGCCTTAAGGGGGGGGGGTACTGTAAGATTCTGGTACCTCTGGTACCCTTATTTCCCATTTTCTTTCAATATGCGTCCCACCTTTCTAATTAGGTGGTACGCATACACCTTTAAGACGGATGACGTCATCGCCGAGCGCCGCAGAGCGGCTATTTCAACCGCCGGCGTTCTCTCTCACGTTGTTCGTTCAACCTGCCTGTGTGTCCACATGCTTACAAGGTTGTCTTGCTGCCGGAACCTCCAGCTATTCTCTTTTACTTGGAACAGACCGGAACCTCGCTACTGATCCCTGTATCTCGCTACTGGATCACTCCCTCACTACTGGACCCTTCTACTACTAACCTTACTAGTGATAAGTACCCCACAGGGGAATCCTCCATAACCTTACTTACACTATCTACCTCTGCACATTAAGGACTGTTACTATCTATGCATACTAATTCTATCATCTGCACTGTTACATAGATTGCTAGCTCTTGAGCCTACTACCATCTATCCTTGCACTGGGTTAGTCTATCCTGTATTTGTCATCTGCTGTCCTTACCACCTGTTACCATACTCGATTACTAACCTATCTGCATTCTACCTAATACCATCTAATACTCTCCTGAACATTTCTATCAAGTGCTTACCATCTCTGTCACTGTTCACACCTGTCCCTTCAGCACATCATCTTCATACTATCATATACATCCTATCACTCCAGGAACATCTTATTGAGTGTGTATATCTGTATGCTGAAGCTGACAGGCCCACAGTGATGAGTCTGGAGAGTTGGATCTGGTTATTCAACACATCTCTACATGACTACTGAGTGGAGATTCTGCAGCTGCAAATCCAGCCTACTACAAAAACGCAGGAGCGTGTAACGCTCCTGCGTTTCCTATATGGTGTGGATTTTCAGCTGCAGAAATAGTTCCACGTCAGCAGTCATGTAAGAGATATGCTGAGATACCATTCCCAACCTCAATGACTCATCATGTGTGGAAGGTCTTATTTCAGCCAGTAAATACACACAATTAGCAAGCTGGTTCCTAGAGTGACTTTATATATGTGGTAACACAATGATGAAGGTTGAGGGATAGGTTGAGTGGAGGTGGTAGGTGATAGACACTTGAAGGTGAGACAGTAGCAGATGGATGCAGGAAGGGTTAGCAATGTTGTATGATAGCAGATGATAGAATAGCAGGTGGACATACAAAAGAGATCAACCCAGTGCAGAAAAGTAGCAGTAGTCTCAAGAGCTAGCAATCTAGGTTATGCAGATGTGATAAACAGTCTTTACTATGCAGAGCTAGATAGTGTAAGCTTAGTATAAGTTTATAGAGAATTCCCCTGCGGGGTACTTAGTACTATTAGCGATACAGCCGAAGGGTGGTTCAGGAGAGGCGGATGATCCAGTAGCGGGATACAGGGATCAGCGCAGCGAGGTTCCGTCAGCGAAGTAAGCTTGCAAGCATGGAAGCTTCAAGCAAGGTTAGCATCCAGGTAAGGGTGTTTGAACGAACACATGTGAGTGAGAACCGGCGCTTTAAATAGCCATCTAGTCCGGCGCTGGGTGATGACAGCTCCAGTCTTAAAGGTGTATGCGCACCTTTCCAAAAAGTAAATGGTGGGGCGCATACACCTGTGGAAAGTGTAATTTAGGGTACCAAAGGTACCGGAACATTACAGAGCGTTACACATGGTGAGGAGGGCCGGCTTATATTTCCGCACCTTAGAACTGTAAAGGGATGGCTAGGAGCACTGTGAGTTGGGGATTCCTGTATTCAGAGGCACCACACAGATATCAGGTGGCCAAATCTTACAGCAGCCAAGCCCTGCCCATCATTACTCCACATTTCTGTCTGAAATATATCCCATAGAAGGAAAAATGTTTTTGAAATGAATTTATTTCAGCAATTCCACCAAAATATAATTATAAATCTTGGGAATATCTTTAGGTAAACCAGTTTAACCTGGCCTCTAGGACAATATTGTGGGGGATAAATACAATGGAGAGGTACTTCACAAGAAGTTGCCATATATTTGTATCCACATATTTTCCAATCTGCTGCAATGGACTGTCTTTTCCTGAAATTATCAGCCTTCCAGGAGGGAATACCACAATTTCATGGACTTTCGGGAGTCTTTAGAAAGTCAGTGCACTGTATTTTTCAGCTCTCAAAAATTTACATTTCTGTTAAGTGATAAGACCCTCCTGGAAAGCCAATCTTAGAATAAAGTTAAACCTCTAGATCACATTTGGGAAGGGGTTATGATTGAAAACTTTATAGCAATTGATATCATGTATTTGTCTATGAACCTCTGAAACATAGTCACTTTCTCTCATAAATACCCCATTATACCCCCATTCACTTGGTTTAATAACCAAATCGCTTTCATTTGGTAGATCCACTAAGGCAATACTTTCATTCCTTATTAAATTGTAAGAATGCAATTCCTTCCAATTGACATCCGTGGGTTCTTCTGTGACTGACTCAAAAATGTCTGCGTGTCCTGTACAGTATTTGTTGTTACTGTGAGGGGGGCATAGATTTAGACATTTGCCTACGATGTGTTGGGGGGGGGGGGGGTCAACTGAAAGATTAGACAACATAGCAGTTTCCTACCATTTAGGATGTCCACATCTTTCAAATCCACCTGTGGCAGCAATGACATTGCAGCCCCATCCACACAAGCATTACCCAACAAACTAAATTTGTAGCATGTAGCTTGTTGCTTAAAGATAATAATGTACTAACTAGAGCACGCACATTTAGCCACTTACTTATTTTCTCATGAGTGTGTCATTGTTGTCCTCCACTGTTCTTGATCCTTGTTTTTTGTTAGCTATCATTTTGTGTCCTTTTTTAGAAATACAGTGCAACCATAAACTGTTTTATTTTGCATATTAGCCTGGTTTATGTGAACAGCCCAACAGTCAGACTTGTCTTACCCCTTATACATTAACTACTCACTTTATGTTGTATGGTCATTGACCACATACACTTGCTTACTTACCACAGCTCACAATTCGCCACACCTAAGGAACTCCTTGAACATCTTGACTTTGCTACTTTTCCTAATTTATTAGGTTTACTTTCTGTGACCATGTTTTGAACACACACAAACTAACGCGTGGTGCTGCACTTGGAAAGTAGTAAGCTCTGAATTATAGCTGTTTCTTATCCTAGGGAGCTACTTGGTATTTGTTATACCCATCTATTATGCTTTGTAATAAATAATCTTGAAAAATAATCTTTTGTGTGGACTGAAAAAACTGTCAGATCTTATCTTGATGATAGGAAGGACTTTTTTATTGCTTTTATCAAAAACATTGGCGTATATCCACCTTTCAAACATATTTCAAGATTATAGAGTAGAGGCTGGGAAGCTTATAGCCTGAGAACCAATAAATTTATGTATTATTGATGCTAGATACTGTGGCAGCTAGCATTAGGCTTAGGTCTTTCATTAGGTGGAAGAGCACCAACCATTGCACCTGCTTTTGTCTACACCAAGCAATTACCATTTGTGCACTTCCTGGCCTCTGAAATGTGGTCAGGGGGCTCAGAAGGGCCAGTCATGGAGATTTTCCTACGTTCCAGCCCCCTTTGTAGTTCCCAGCAGCCTTTTGTCAGTGTGTTTTGGAAGAGACATGGAGTATGCTAGGAGAGATGATTGCTGCTACTGAAAACTACCATACTGTATATAAAGTCAGTAACATACACAACACAATGGGCATTGGAGAGATCTGGATCATATAGGTTTAATTTATTGTGTTGCATTAATGTGAATTGCAGTGTGGTGAGATACATACTGTATCATTATCTACCCCTTCTGCATTTCCAGTGTAAAGATTCAACTATTCTTTCTATGATTACCTATGCTCTGCATATCTCCAACTATGTAAGTTGCTGTTTAGCTGATGGGGCCTTCGTTACAGTTTTTTGTAATTTGTTTTCTTTGTTCAAATTGTCATATTTTACGTTTAGGTAGGTATAAAATAGAAAAATAAAAAGGGCTTTAGGTTTAGTGCTTTGGAATTGGGGTTTCGGGTTTATTTTTTTGCACAAAATTTCTGTAAAACCTCTTTCCTTGAAATTTCAGCCTTATCAAGTTGCTTGATAAGGTACAATATATGCAACGGTAATACAATATATGTGCAACGGTACAATATATTTTTGCTATTTTCTGTGAAATAATTTTTAATTCAATACTTGATACGCAGTTTGATGGCTTCATTTTTACAATTCTGTTATGAAAGGTGTATGTGTTAGGCCTTATTTTCGTGAGAATACAAATCCGTACACTCATGCAAAGGGCTGTCTTCATCTGCATGGGATGCGCAAGTATTCTGTGCAGTCACATGCAGGACAAATCAATGTCAGCATGGCAGCTGCACAGACCTGCACAAATCTCTTTATCTGTGCTTTCCATACAGATGAAGGCAGCCCTTAACCTGTACAGGGGTACAGATTAGTATGCCTGTGTGCATGAGCCCTTACATATTATTTCCTGTTTTCTTTCATTGGATTCCTTGAGTGAGGCTTCCCATTCCTTTGAAACATTAGTGTCCACCTTTTTCCAAATTGCTATCAATAACCTCCCTCTTTTATATGAAATTAAACAATATGGTGCCTTCAAAGCCATATCCACAGTGTTTTTATTTCTTTGACCTAGGCAAAACAACATCTGGGTTTTAACACCTTTACGATTTATAAACCCCTTACTAGTGATGGGCCGAATACCCCGTGTTCGGTTCACACCAGAACATCTTGAACAGGGGAGAGGTCCTAATTTTAAAGGCTTATATGCAAGTTATTGCCATAAAAAGTGTAGAATGGGACACCTTTATGTCCAATTATCTGCAAGACTTTGGAAAGAAGGAATTGATAGATTCTGAACTGTCTTCCTTGTTCTTTCAATTGTCTAAATTATTGGAGGGAAAATATCTTTTTTTCTGGCATATTAAGTCTTTTAAAGACTATATGCGTGATAATATTAATCCCTTTGGGCTCAGGATTCAGATATTCCCAACTTTGGAAGATCTGAGTCCTGAATTCAAATCTGAATGGGAAATATCTCTTAATGAATGCTCCAATGCTATGATGGACTTGCTCATCAAAGAATATACCAAACGGTCCGAAAAAACTGACATTGAAATTAAACTAACATGTGAAAAATTACAAACACATAAAACTCATAAAACGTTTTTGGAGAAAGACAAGAAATTGAGGGAACATCTGGAGAATTTCAAAAAAATATTTTAATTAAAAAAGAGAAAAAGTTTAGCAGAGACAAACAGACCTTCTCTCAGTCCAAAGCCTATAAATGGACTCTTAGTAGAAGGTTCAATAATAATAATAATACTATATAAAAGAGATCATGTTATTAATCCTCCATACTTTTCTCCAAGTCCCTCACTTTCATCCTTTCAGCCATCGGTCCATACTAAAACATCGGGTCGCACAAAACGCCAACATCATTAAGAACCCTTAACTGGACAAACAATTTAGAAATCTAACACTGCACACAAGCTTGCTAATAATAGTTTACCAACCTCACTTCCCCTCACTAATGATGCTACGGACTCCACTCTTTTAGAACTACTACACCAGAATGCACTAAAATTCCATTCCAACATCATTGTAACACCCCTCACTCCCACTGTCCAGCCTAACGTATCCAATGATACGATTCATGCTCAATCAGACCTTTCTATTCTAAATTAGTCCTCTCATGTATTGACCAAGGAGGAATCCTAAGTCCTTTCCAAGAGCTTAAGTTTTTGCCTGAGTGAAAAACTTGACAAGTTCTAGTTCCTCAAAGACTTGCACCTATTTGCCCGAAAATTTAATTTTTAAAGTGATGTTTAACAAAGAAACAGATAATCATAATATTGTTTGGAGCAAGACCCAGCATTGGACATGCTAATTTCACTCCTCGAAGAAAATTAGGATCTAATTGATCTTGCAGAAATTGACCAAGACATGATTCCATCTAATATTAATGTGTCTCAACTCACAAAAAATCAGACAAATACCCCAATAAAAATCTTAATCCCAACATCATGACATATGTGAAACTAGTGACAAAAGAGCTGAGAAGTCTAAAAATCTACCCATCCATGATTCCCAATATCACAGTGGAGCAGAAGCAGGCCATCAAAAATCCAATGATCACTCCATCGTAATTAAACCTGCAGACAAAGGTGGAAATTCCGTTCTGATGGACAACGCCATGTTGTAACGCTCCTGCGTTTTCTGAAACAAGATGGATTTGCAGCTGCAGAAAAACTCCACTCAGCAGTCATGTAGAGAAACGTTGAAATACCAATTCCAACTCCCAAGACTCATCACTGTGGTCTGTCTGATTCAGCATACAAATATACACACTCAATAAGATGTTCCTGGAGTGATAGATGTATATAGCAGTATAGTGGTGATGAGCTGAAGAGACAGGTATGAACAGTGACAATAGGTGAACAGCACTTGAGAGAAATGTTCATGAGAGTATAGATGGTAACAGGTAGGATGCAGATAGGTTAGCAATCATGTATGGTAGTAGGTGGTAGGACAGCAGATGACATACAGGAGAGACTAACCCAGTGCAAGGATAGATGTTAGTAGGCTCAATAGCTAGCAATCTAAACAACAGTGCAGATGATAGTTACAGTCCTTAATATGCAGAGCTAGATAGTGTAAGCTTAGTAGGAAGGTTATGGAGGATTCCCCTGCGGGGTACTTATCACTAATAGCAAGCAGTAGTAGAGAGGTTCGGTATGAGCGAGTGATCCGGTAGCGGGATACAGGGATCAGCAGCGAGGTTCCGACAGCGAGGTACGCTTGTAAGCATATGAGCTTCAAGGCAGGTTGAACGAACATGTGAGTGAGAACGCCGGCGGTTGAAATAGCCGCTCTGCGGCGCTCAGTGATGACAGCATCGGTCTTAAAGGTGTATGCGCACCTACCAGAAGAGAATGGTGGGACGCATACACTGAATTGGAAAGTGGAATAAGGGTACCAGAGGTACCAGAACATTACAGTACCCCCCCTTAAGGCCGGCTCCGGAAGGCCTCTAGAACTGGTTTTTCCGGGTATTTCGCGTGAAAATTGCGAATCAGCCTAGGGGCATGTATATCAGAGGTATCCAGCCAGGTGTCGTCTTGGGGCCCATAGTTCTTCCATCGTACTAGATATTGGAGTCTTCTTCTGTGGATACGAGAATCCAGAATCTCCTTTATCTCATATTCTTCTCCGCCTTCAACTTGTACAGGAGGTGGAGGTGGGATGGTAGGCCTTATTTCTTGGTCAGGAACATGGGGCTTCAGTAGCGACACATGGAAGATGGGATGTATCTTGAGGTCTGTTGGTAATGTGAGCTGTACTGCAGCTTTTCCAATAAGTTTCCTGATTGGGAAGGGTCCCAAGAATAGAGGCCCAAGCTTTTTGCTAGGGATCTTTAATCTTAAGTTTTTTGTTGATAGCCAAACGAGGTCCCCAATAGCATACTGAGGAGAAGGTCTTCTACGAAGGTCATAGTACTTTTTTTGTTGACTATGAGCGTGTGAGATGGTAGTATTAAGTAAACCCAGAGAGTCTTTTATTTGGGTAAGATAGTCTGAGGTTACTGGGTTACTTGATGGAAGGATGCGTGGTGGAAGAATAGTGGGATGAAACCCATAGTTCAAGTAGAACGGACTCTGTTTGGTCGTACTGTGGGTTGCGTTGTTGTAGGCAAATTATGCCAGAGGGAGGAGATCCACCCAATCATCCTGTAGGTATGATGTATAGCAACGTAAATATTGCTTGATGCACTGGTTGACTCTTTCAGTCTGTCCGTTGGTCTGAGGATGGTAGGGAGAAGTGAGCTTTCGCTCAATTCATAGTATGTGGCATAGTTCTTGCCAAAACTTGGAGATGAATTGTGATCCACGGTCAGACAAAAGAGTTTTTGGAATACCATGTAACTTAAAGACATGTTTCATCAGTAGTTCCGCTGTTTGTTTGGACGAAGGTAGTCTGCGAATAGCAACGAAATGTGCCATCTTTGTCAGATGGTCCACTGACACTAAAATGGTATTAAATCCTTTGGAAGGTGGTAGTTCTACTATAAAGTCCAAGGACACAACTTCCCATGGAGTCTGGGGTATTGGTAGACTGCATAGTAGACCGGATGGTTTTGTAGTGTCAATTTTGGACCTGGCACAGACGTTGCATGAAGAGACAAATTTTTGTATAGATGTCTTCATATCGGGCCACCAAAACTGCCTGGTAAGCAAATTAAGGGTCTTTGTCATATCCATATGTCCCGCCATAGGCACATCATGTGACAATTCCAAGATCTTGGTGCGCATAGTAGGGGGTATGTAGAGTTTGTCGTTGTAGTAGAGGAAGCCTTCTGCATCAGCACTTAGTTGTGGTGGAGGTGAATCCAAACCTATACTGTGCAGAATCTCTTCCTTCAAGGAACGGACAACCCCATTAATACGCTTGTAGGGTATTATAGGAACAGAAGGGATTTCGGAGCAATTATCTTCAGTTAATCGTGATAGCGCATCCGCTTTTTTATTCTTGTCTGCAGGTGTGTAGGTCACTAGGAAGTTAAATCTTAGGAAGAATAGTGACCATCGTACCTGCCGGTGGGAGAGGGTTTTGTTAGTCTGAAGATATTGAAGATTTTTATGATCTGTATATATGAGTATTGGTAATCGGGTGCCTTCAAGTAGATGTCGCCAATTCTCCAGAGCCAGTTTTATAGCAAGCAGTTCCTTTTCACCCACTGGGTAATTCACCTCTGGGCTGCTTAGAGATTTAGAGAAGAAGGCGACTGGATGGAGTGGTGAAGTATTCGTTGGTCGTTGGGAGAGTACTGCTCCTACTGCCATATTTGACGCATCTACTTCCAGAATGTATTGGAGGGATGGGTCTGGATGGCGTAGTATGGGAGCAGAGGTAAAGCTTGTTTTTAACAAGCGAAAAGCTTCATTTGCTTCATCTGACCATTTAAATGGTTTCTTAATACTTGTGAGTTGTGTGAGAGGTCTCACAATGGCAGAGAAGTTCTTGATGAACTTCCTATAGAAGTTTGAAAATCCAAGGAATCGCTGTAGTGCTTTGCGGGTGGTTGGTATAGGCCAATCCTGAATACAGGATATCTTACTCATATCCATCTTGATTCCTGTTTTGGATATGATGTATCCTAGTAATAATACTTCTTCTTTATGAAATAAGCATTTTTTTAGTTTCACGTATAGATTGTGTGTGAGTAATCTGGATAACACAAGTCTTACATGTTTTATATGTTCAGACAAGGATCGTGAATAAATAAGTATATTGTCCAGATATACCACAACACAGACATCAAGTAAGTCTCTAAGGATATCGTTTATGAATCGTTGGAAGGCTGCGGGAGCGTTACATAGCCCAAATGGCATTACAAGATATTCGAACAATCCGTATATGGTTCTGAATGCTGTCTTCCACTCATCTCCATCACGGATTCGGATTAGATTGTATGCTCCTTTCAGGTCCAATTTTGAAAAGTAGGTAGCTCCACGCACTTGTTCAATGAGTTCAGGGATAAGCGGCAAAGGATAACGATCTTTTACTGTAATGGCGTTCAATTGCCTATAGTCGATAATAGGCCTGAGACTTGAGTCTTTATTGCGGACAAAAAAAAGTCCTGCAGCTGTGGAAGAAGTGGAAGGTCTAATAAAACCTTTTGTCAAATTCTCATCCAAGTATTCCTTGAGATGGGAAAGTTCATCCTGCGAAAGAGGATAAACATGACCAAAAGGCAATTTAGAATTAGGGAGTAGATCAATAGTGCAATCATAATCCCTATGGGGAGGCAGTACTTGAGCATTTTTCTCAAGAAAAACTTCGGACAGATCCTGATAGCATAGTGGTGCAATCTCATCTGACACCACAGACAGGATCTTTCCATAAGACGGGAGGTTACACGTACTCTCGCAATAGTAAGAAAGGAAGGTTAGGGTCCGTTTCTTCCAATCTATGGTTGATTGATGTGTGTGTAACCAGGGAAGTCCAAAAACAATGGGAAAGTGGGGCGAAGACAATAGGTCGAAGGTAGTGGTCTCCGTATGAGACTCGTTAGTGGTGACTAGGAGTGCTTGTGTCTGATTAGTGATTGGGCCAGAAGATAACGGAATACCGTTAATAAGACTCACAGAGACAGGCTTAGGTTTTGAAATAATAGGTACTTTATTTAAAGTAGCAAAACGTATATCGATATAATTTCCGCAAGATCCTGTGTCGATCATGGCCTTAGTGGTAATCCTAGTCTGGTCCCACTGCAATGTCAAACAAACAAAAAGATAAGGGTTAGTAAATTAAGTTGTCAATCCCCCTAGGAGGACATGTGAACACTCACCCTCTTTTTTGCGGACAAGGGGACAGACGCTTATCATGTGATCCGGGGATGCGCAGTACAAGCAAAGATTACTGGATCGTCTCCTGGCTCTTTCAGTAGTTGATAAAGGTGGGCGTATGGTTCCTACCTCCATAGGAGTAGGGTCAACGGCCGAAATCCGAGAAGGACTGGACAATGGCATTCCCATTTTTTCAGCCTTTCTTTCTCGCAGCCTCCTGTCTATGTTGATACTGAGTTGTATCAAAGCATCCAGGGTGTCCGGTAAATCCGCTCGGGCGAGCTCGTCTTTAACGGCTTCTGATAGGCCGAGTCTAAATTGAGTTCTCAGAGATGTATCATTCCACCCTGAATCAAGGGTCCATCTTTTGAACTCTGCTACAAAGTCTTCTACAGGTCTCCTACCTTGTTTCAAGGACCTCAATTGAATATCGGCAGTACTCTGCCTATTGGGGTCATCATATAGACTAGCGAGTTCCGCTAGGAATAAAGCATAGGAGTTGAGAAGCTGATCATTTTTCTCAAAGAGAGAGTCTGCCCAGGCCCGTGGATCACCCGTTAGGTATGAAATAATAGTACAGACTTTGATATGATCAGTAAGGTAGGTACGAGGTTTTAGCAAGAAAAGTAACTGACAGGCGTTTTTGAATTCACAAAATTTTTTGCGATCACCTGTAAACACTAGAGGAGGATTTATTTTGGGTTCAGGGGGTTGAGCAGCGGCAAGTTGTGATAGACGGGTTACCTGCATCTTCAGAGCCTGATTGTCTTCTTTTAATTCAGTAAGAGCGTGTATTAACGCAGTCACTTGTTGTTTTAATTGTGTCACTTGAGTGGGTAAATCTGCTGAATCCATTTTAGGGTTCGTTCAATCTGTAACGCTCCTGCGTTTTCTGAAACAAGATGGATTTGCAGCTGCAGAAAAACTCCACTCAGCAGTCATATAGAGATACGTTGAAATACCAATTCCAACTCCCAAGACTCATCACTGTGGTCTGTCTGATTCAGCATACAAATATACACACTCAATAAGATGTTCCTGGAGTGATAGATGTATATAGCAGTATAGTGGTGATGAGCTGAAGAGACAGGTATGAACAGTGACAAGGTGAACAGCACTTGAGAGAAATGTTCATGAGAGTATAGATGGTAACAGGTAGGATGCAGATAGGTTAGCAATCATGTATGGTAGTAGGTGGTAGGACAGCAGATGACATACAGGAGAGACTAACCCAGTGCAAGGATAGATGTTAGTAGGCTCAAGAGCTAGCAATCTAAACAACAGTGCAGATGATAGTTACAGTCCTTAATATGCAGAGCTAGATAGTGTAAGCTTAGTAGGAAGGTTATGGAGGATTCCCCTGCGGGGTACTTATCACTAATAGCAAGCAGTAGTAGAGAGGTTCGGTATGAGCGAGTGATCCGGTAGCGGGATACAGGGATCAGCAGCGAGGTTCCGACAGCGAGGTACGCTTGTAAGCATATGAGCTTCAAGGCAGGTTGAACGAACATGTGAGTGAGAACGCCGGCAGTTGAAATAGCCGCTCTGCGGCGCTCAGTGATGACAGCATCGGTCTTAAAGGTGTATGCGCACCTACCAGAAGAGAATGGTGGGACGCATACACTGAATTGGAAAGTGGAATAAGGGTACCAGAGGTACCAGAACATTACACATGTATGTACGGATGTGATTTAAAATACTAAATAATCAATATAGATATCGACGAATCATGTCAGATATAGTTTTGAAATATCATCAACTATAATATGAACTTGTTGATTCAGCTTACTCTAATGGCACTATTCCAAAACATACGTGGGATTTCATCAGAACGACCTTCCCTGTTACCCCTACATTCTACTCACTCCCCAAGATACATAAAAATGCCTCTGATCCACCAGGGAGACCGATTGTATCTGGTTGCAGATCTATTACAGAAAATGCCAGCAAGCTGATAGATGAACATCTGAGACCACATATTCTATGTTTACCCTCCTATATTTGCGACACCATCCACCTCCTACAAATCATTGCAGAGAGATAAGTCTATTTCCGAGGAATCTCTTCTTGTTATGATTGATGTTGAGGCTCTTTACAGCTCAATCCCACAGGATCGCGGGATAGCTGCTGTTAAACATCTATTATCACAGCAGACTAAACTAGATAGAGCCTACAACAAATTTGTCCTGTCACTCTTGGAATTTGTATTAACACATAATGTGTTTATGTTCAACGGTTCCCACTACCTCCAGGTACAGGGTGTAGCAATGGGCACTTGCTGTGCCCCGTCCTATGCCAACCTGTACCTGGGGGAGTGGGAACACTACTTCCTCTCTGAGGAATTGTTATCAATGTACACGGACCACATCTCTATGTGGTACCGCTACATTGATGACATTTTTATTATCTGGGACGGCCCTATTGATCTCCTCTACAATTGCCTGGAGAGGATGAATAAACATTACTTTAACCTGTCATTCACCATAAATACCAACACTGATCATATATCATTCCTCGATGTGGAGATATACAGAGGTGAGAACAACACCCTCTGCAGTGGCCTGTTTAGAAAGCCCACAGCGGGCAATACAATATTACATGCATCCGGTTTTCACCCAAAACATTTAATTCAGTCGATACCTTATAGTCAGTGCCTACGCATCAAATGTAATTGTACTGACATAGATACTTTGGAAACAGCCGCTGGAAAACTTCAGGATAGACTACTGCAGAGGGGATATTCTAAAACTACTTTGAAGAAAGCATACAGAATGGCACGAGACAAAGATAGACAGGAACTATTATCCCCTTCTCCACACCAAGGGGAAAATATAATAGGAATCATCACTAGATTTTCGGAACAACACATAAACATTAAAAAAATTGTCACAAAATACTGGCATCTGTTGGCTATGGACCCTATTTTGGTGTGTCATGTCCCTAAAAGTCCCCTATTCATCTACAGGAAAGTACCAGCTTTGAGGGACAAATTAGTCCAAAGTGAATATAAAGGCGAGAGTTATGATGACCCTTGCAAATTTAAAGATACATATATGTGTGGTAGATACAAATACTGCAAATATATGTACGTGAAAAACCATCCTATACTCCCCAATAGAGATGGCCTTGCGGTTAGCCCGGCGGTCGGTTCGCAGCAAATTTTGCTTGTTCGCTACCTGACAAATTTGCGAACACATGGCGTTGTTCGCGGCGGCCATATTTGTTTACATTGGAGAGAACTTTGACCTGTGATACAGCCATCAGGTGGAACGGGACAGCCAATTGAAACATTCCAGCACATGGACAGTCCCCCTACCCTATAAATAGACCCGATCTGGCAGCTATTTCACATTCCGCTTTCTGCCAGTGCAGGGAGAGGTCTGCTGTGCTCGTCAGGGAGAGTTTGCTAGACACATATAGTGTTGTGAAGATCCACAAAAGTCCTTTCCTGGGCTGGTATTTTTCGGTATAGGTCTACTAGTATCTTTTGAGCTTAGGGAGAGGTATCCAGTGGTTGCTTTAGGGGCAGTTAGAGATTGGCTGCAGTTAGTGTTGAGCGAACACGGACTGTATTATTCGTGTTCGTACCGAATAATTGGATTTTTTGTACCCGAACACGGACACGGACACTTTACTGTATGTTCGGGTAAAAATCCGTGTTCGGTCGTTTTATTTCCGGGTTTTGCATGCTTTGGCGCTCTTTTCATGGCGGGCTTTCAACAGCCAATCAACAATCGTTTAACTGGTGTGCCTTAAGCCATCCCAGCCATGCCTGCAAATGTCTCAGTAGCTGTGATTGGCCGTCTGAAGCATGTGACCAAGTCTTTATAAGTTCGAGGCAGCCGCAGCGGCGTCATTATGCTGCTTAGATTCAGGGACAGAGCACACATCAACGTGCTGGCTGCTGATTAGGGAAAGATAGGCAGGAAAAAACCATTTGTGTCCGGATAGAATTGAGGGACAGGTTGGAGTGTTTAGGCAGGGCGAGTTGTAGGCATTTTAGGGATAGAGTCTGCTGAATTATAGGGTCAGTGTCTTCTACAAACTACAATCGATATTGCTGTGTGGGGGGTGGGGTCTGCACTCAATCCTGATCTACGATCTCTTCTCAATCCTGTTAGGGACAGAGTCTGCTGAATTTTAGGGAAACTGTGTTCTACAAACTACAATCGATATTGCTGTGTGGTGTGGGATTGGAGATAGGCAGGTGTCAGTGATCCACATCCATTTTTCTGTGTGTGAGCTGCAGTGAACACAATCTTTTTGGGCTGCAGTGAACACAATCTTTTTGGGCTGCAGTGAACACAATCTTTTTGGGCTGCAGTGAACACAATCTTTTTGGGCTGCAGTGAACACAATCTTTTTGGGGTGCAGTGAACAAAATCTTTTTGGGGTGCAGTGAACACAATGTTGGAGCGTAAAAAAAGGTGTCCGACAGGTGTCCGACTACATCGGGTTAACAAGCGATGTGGACGCTCTGAGGAGTGATGAACCCCTGGACTACTGGGTGGGCAGGCTTGACCTCTGGCCAGAGCTTGCACAATTTGCAATGGAAATGTTGGCTTGCCCCCCATCCAGTGTCCTGTCCGAAAGGACGTTCAGTGCAGCAGGGGGGATCGTGACCGATAAGCGTACTCGCCTAGCTCATGACAGTGTAGACTACCTCACATTTTTAAAAATGAATGAGGCATGGATCTCTGAGGAATTCAACACATGTGACCAGTAGACCAGATTTCATTGAAATTCCTCCACCCACAACAAATCCTGGTCCTTGGCTTCGCTACATACAGCGGCATAAAAGGCATTTCATGTCCATTGAATGGCAAATTTTTGGGGCCTTTCAGGGCCGACAATTATTTTTTCCGTGAATGCCTAATGTACCTCCAGCCACCAAATACTAAGTTCTTTGCTGTCAGTTCAAACCATGTGAGCTAATTTTTGGAGCCTATACAGGCCGACACTTACGGTTCAGTGTACTGTGAACACCTACCATACCTCTAGCCATCAAAAACAACGTTTTTTGCTGTCAGTTCAAACCATGTGAGCTAATTTTTGGAGCCTATACAGACTGACACTTACGGTTCTGTGTACTGTGAACGCCTACCATACCTCTAGCCATAAAAAACTAAGTTTTTTGCTGTCAGTTCAAACCATGTGAGATAATTTTTGCAACCTATACAGGCCGACACTTACTTCTGTATACTATGTGAATGCCTAATGTACCTTCAGCCACAGAATACTACGTACTTAGCTGTCAGGTAAACCCATGTGGGCTAATGTTTGGGGCCTGGAATGGGCGACACTTACTTCTGTATCCTGTGAATGCCTAATGTACCTTCAGCCACAGAATACTACATTCTTAGCTGTCAGGTAAACCCATGTGGGCTATTTTTTGGTGCCTTTTATGGCCGACACTTACTTCTGTTACCTGTGAATGCCTAATGTACCTTCAGCCACAGAATACTACGTTCTTAGCTGTCAGGTAAACGCATGTGGGTTAATTTTTGGGGCCTGGAATGGCCGACACGTACTTCTTTATCCTGTGAATGCCTAATTTTTCATACTGGAAATGAAAAACAATGGGTCTGTAAAGGTTCCGCCAAATTGTGGAATGGATGCGGACCCATTTTACAGATGTGTGAATGGACCCTATATGTATTAGACAATGTATTTACCGGCTGATGTCAGTTCTGGCTGATTTATGAAAAAAATATATATATTTTTTGCTGTAAAAAAAAAAATAAAAAAATTTAGGGCAACTTTTTCAATTGCAATACTTCTGTTATGACATTGTCCATGTGCTGGGACTATTTGTGCACAGCTAGTACGTCTCTTGTGGCTGCAAATATGACCTAAAGTTCGCCTCCCATTAAAGTCAATGGGGCCCGCCGCGAACTCGCGGTTCG